>NC_081411.1:751196253-751883438 GCF_030272615.1 Cryptomeria japonica | reverse complement strand
CAACCAAAATTTTAGCAATAAGACATTGACCGAGCAATGCCAACTCTTTGTTCAATTGCTAAAGATGATAAAGATGAGACCATTGCTAAACAAATTGAAGATTCGTATGAACAAGAAAACGGAGAGAAATTCTATTATTGCAAAAAATCTATTTGACGCTCTCAATTCTATTGGAAAGAATACCAAAGAAAGAGATAAGAGAGCCACTCGAAGAGTGATTACAACCTCCTTAGTAAGCCATCAATTGAGGAAGGCTTGTCAAATGAGACAAACTTGTGTTGATTTTAACATAAACCGTAAAAATTTGGATAGAGCACTTGCACGAAGACAAAGACTTGACGATCCACTTCAACAAGATACATGGGCATTTGGTGGGAGGCTTCCACGTGTTGATAGAAAGTTGACTGACAATGTGAAGGAAGAGATTCAACAATTTTGGCACTCTAATTCTAGAGTGTCACCCAATGTAAAGGACGTTTTGAAATTAAGAATCGGCAACTGAGACCGCACACCGCATCCCAAACATTTCTTGGAATCAAGCCAAACAATGTTGTACAAAATTTTTTGTGAATTACATCCAACTTTGCAAATATCACAAAGGGCCTTTGAATCTTTGAAACCATTTTATTGTGTTCCTCTTAAGATTCACAATACCTGTTGTTGCAAGTACCATGTGGAGTTTTCAATGTACCATGAACTTTTATGTCATATTCGTTCTACGATGCATACTACTGAGATGTTGCAGGAGTGTGGTGCAATTTTATTTTCGAGATCATCAAGAGACTTGCAAGATCTATTTTTATGCCCTAGAGATGATGGCTGCTATTTCTATAGAAATTATTGTTTGAATGAGAAGTGCTCAGAATGCTGTGGGTTGTCAAAGTTTGTTTCATGTTTTCATGAGGGCAGCGAACACGAGTTGGAAATAATTATGTTGAGAAAAAAAGATACAAGACAGTGAAATATATTGTGAAGAGTGGAGGTGAAGGTTCTAGATGCGAATTAGTCCTCAAGAGAAGTGAGTATTGCTGATTTTATTTTGGATTTTAAGGAAAATCTTTTCTACAAGTATGCAAGGCACACCCATAGGTCTCAGTGGTTGGATCAACAGTTCGGGATGTGTAAGAACTCTTTCCCCGATTGGCACTATTGTATTGGTGGTTGATTTTGCAGAGAACTATACATTGCAATCACAGAATGAGGTACAGTCTCAGTACTACAATTCAGTCCAGATTGCTATTTTTGTTCACATTACATATAGACATGCTCCTAATAGTACAGAAGAGGACAGGAAGATAATCAGGGAGTATCATTTTTATATGAGCGATGATAGATCACACTCCTCTGAGTATGTGCAACATTCTTTCGAGAATTTTTTTGAGTTCTTGCATGAGAAAGATATTGCAATTGACCAACATATAATATGGTCAGATAACTGTATGGGTCAATTCAAGAATGCGCGTATGTTTTATTGGTTGAGTAGAATGCATGTGGAGAGGCGTATACCTCGTATTTGGTGTTTTTTTGAGGTGGGGCATGGGAAGGGAGAGCATGATGGAGTAGGTGCATGTTTGAAGAGAGCTCTAGTTAAGGAGCAATTGAGGATTTCAGGTGCAAATTTCTCTGATGCACGTTCTATTGTTGATTGGTGTAGTTTAGCATTGTCACATGGAGGTACTCTTGATTCAGCAATGAGCAGATTCTTTTGGTTGGTTGAGGAGGGAACAGTGGGAGATAGATTGGATTGTCAAACAATTAAAGATTCTTCAAAGATGCATTCATTTCTCAGCTCAGATGCAAGTACATGGACCATTTGGACACGAGCATTGGCTTGTTTTTGTCAGAGTTGTCTTCCGTGTGATTGGGATCAGTGTGAGTCAAGTGAGTGGGTTGATACGTGGGTTCCCCACTATCTAACTCCTTTATCTCAAACAATATCCTTGTCAAACGATGACATGGAGAGTTCACTTGAGTATGATCGTCTATCAAATCTTGTACAACCAGGACATGTTTTTGCAGTTGTTGCACCGCAAGGGAATGAAGAGAGATCAGAATATTGGTTGGCACAATGTGTATAGGGAAAACAAAAGCTAACACAACTAGTGACAGATGATGATGGGTTCACATATCCTGCAGGTTCAGTTGTTGTTGTGGGAACTTGGTTGCGAACATACATGATTAGAAAGAATGGCATACCTGCATTTGAAGACTCTGAGAGACACAAAACCATTATAATGTATTCACGCCTTATTATAGCTACAAATGTCAAGTTGTTGAAGCATCAAGCAAAACCGAAGACCAAAGAGCTATGGACAGTGACTACTGCTGATCATGAAGCAATACTGGATACTCTTAAACAAAGAGATGACCCTTCAGGCACACTTGAGTAGTAGGTCTTTAATGGTGCCTTATTTTTTTTATCATGCATTTCATTTCGAACAATGATCATTAAACCTTAATGATCAAGTTTGTTACGTGTATATTAAGGATATCTTGAAAATGCAGGTCTATTGATGAACGTTTTTTTTTGGCAACACGGTTTTTGCATGCACATAGCGGGTACACGATATAATCAGAAGGGACGTATTTTTGCAACACGACTTATTATCATGCATTTGATGAGCTTTACAATTTTTGATGATATAATTATCGCAAAACCTTTATGCTCATGTAGGTCTTTATTGATGATATACAATAGTGCATCACATTATGATTTTTGATGATATACAGGTTCATGCTAGATCATTCACCATTGACAAGACCCTCTCTTGGTGATGGTACATATTCTTTTGTGCATTATTGAGATAAAATTTTGTGCATAAACATTAAGTCAAGTGAATGTATTGCTATTTAGAAATGACCATATCTACCATCGTCTTCAACCATGCAGAGAAATGCAGTGAGAAGGGCTTTAATCAACATGCGTCTTTCTTCAAAGTTATGCTTGTATACTTTGCAGAGAAACTGGTAAGTTTCGTAATTATACAATCTTGTGCGTCTTAAAAATGTTTGAAATGATCTATTTATAATTTGCCAAACTAATTTGTATTAAGTGTTATAATTTGTTTCTTGTAGCACATTCATTCCACATAAAAAGGTTACTTATTTTGGTCTTCATTTATATGCAGGCATTGTTGTACATAAGCTTTTCTCTTAGGACATGAGGATGTCTAATGTAGATGAAGTGGGATGTTGTATTTGTATATGGATGTGAATTGATGTAACATTGTTATGATGATATACAATGTCCATGAGCAAATTGGTTTAGTTATATTGATGATAATGTCCATGTATCTGTACATGAGTACATTGGTGTAGTTGTATTGATAATGAAAAAATAAATCATGTTTGCATATCCCTTCATGGATGTCACATGCAAGTGTAATGGTAATTATGTGTATACAATACATGGAAATATTCATGATCATTATGTGTCTACAGTGTAATGCTTGTTTATATATAATTTTAGCGCTCAAGGGATGACGCCGGTAGGGTATGACCCCGAGCATTGGATCGAGTGGGGGGGAAAAATAGGAGCATGCGTAGGGTAATAATGCCTAACTTGACATTTCGGAGCAGACAATTTGTCATCGCGATGAGCAGAATGAGAAATCGGCCACGCGACAACATTCCATTGAGTGAGACTGACGATTTTTTCGCCAACTGAAAAATTGCTGCCCTAATAAAACCGTAGGGAAAATTGAAAAACCGAGATAGGGTTTTGTAGGGACCCCTCTCATGGCCCCGTAGGTTCAAACAAATCATTCGTAGGTTCCATGGATTCCAAGTTAGGGCCCGTCAAAGTTTGACAATTTTGAGCACTTAGGGCGCTCAAGGGATGACGCCGGTAGGGTATGACCCCGAGCGTTGGATTGAGTGGGGGGGGGGGGAAATAGGAGCATGCGTAGGGTAATAATGCCTAACTCGACATGTCAAAGCAGACAGTTCATCATCGCGACGAGCAGAATGAGAAATCGGCCACACGACAACATTCCATTGAGTGAGACTGACGATTTTTTTGCCAACTGAAAAATTGTTGCCCTAATAAAACCGTAGGGCAACTTGAAAAATCGAGATAGGATTTTGTAGGGACCCCTCTCATGGCCTCGTAGGTTCAAACGGATCATTCGTAGGTGCCATGGATTCCGAGTTAGGGCCCGTCAAAGTTTGACAATTTTGAGCACTTAGGGTGCTCAAGGGACGACGTCGGTAGGGTATGACCCCGAGCGTTGGATCAAGTGGGGCGGAAAAATAGGAGCATGCGTAGGGTAATAATGCCTAACTGGACATGTTGAAGCCGATGGTTCGTCATCGCGATGAGCAGAACGAGAAATCGATCATGCGACAACATTTGATTGAGTGAGACTGACGATTTTTTCGCCAACAGAAAAATTGCTGCCCTAATAAAACCCCGAGCGTTCGACCGAGGTGGGGGTAAAAATAGGACCATGCATAGGGTAATAATGAATTGTATCAAGTATTGTTCATTAAATGAATTGTATTGTATTGTTCATTAAATGAATTGCATTGTTCATTGAATGAATTGTATTGTATTGTTCATTAAATGAATTGTATTGTTCATTAAATGAATTGTATTGTATTGTTCATTAAATGAATTATATTGTTCATTATAAAAACAACACTTACGATGAAATGAAATGAATTGTATTGTTCATTAAATAGCCATTATTAACCATTGTTAATTATTGGAATGAAGATTAAAGATTTCCATGATAACACCACGCATAGACGAGCAACAATTTATATGATCGAATATCAAAATCTGTATATATAAAAATGTCAAATGATTACAAATGTCTGTCCATACACAAATATGGCATAATGATTACAAATGTTTGTCCATACACAAATACGCCAACTAAAACAAAATGTATGTCTAAATACGTGAATGTATGTCCATATACAAAATATACATGCCAACTAGACATGTAAGCATCCCAAAACTATCTATAACATCCTAAGCTGTTGATGGATCATCAAAATCGATCCTCTTCGCCGCACTGCTCGGCTCTAAAGGATCATGCACAAGAAAAACAAACCACGATTAATATTAGTTATATTATATAATTCACATTCGAAAAGTTAACATAAAAATGAACTATAATTGAACTATTCATGTTTACCTCATCTCCACGTTTTCTCTTCACCTTTGCAGGACTCTTGATGTATGTCTTTGGTAGAGGAGGTATGTTTTGAATATTTTCATACACAACCTACATATTTTCAGAAACATGACATTGATACAAGTTAGCATATAATTGTCATTGATAATAACAAATTATATCTACTAATCAAAAAATAAAATAAACAGACATCTACTCGAGGCATCTCTTCTTCTTCTTTAGGTATACTGGGTGTAGTCATCAAGGATGTGAAGCCAAGAATTCTCTGTCTATATACACAACAAGTATATGAAACTATCAATCTATGTCTAGACATGTATAATCACTATAAGTTATTTAAACTATTTATTCAATCATATTTGAATTCAATTACCTTTCCTTTGCTCCAACTGAACTACCAGATCCTAAATCACACTGCCCCACACTCGTGCTGCTTGTGCCCTACAAGAGTAAAATAAGATATACATGCAAGTTACTACATAATCTAATTAATACCAATATAAATGATGAGCATGTATGTACAATAAAATACAAACGACTAGGTGCAATAATATATGTACCGTCAAGCTATCAAGGCCAAATGAAATGGCCGACAAGGTGCCCTCCTAAATCTGTCTCAACTCATCCTCGGTCATCAACTGTTAAATAGACCATGTAAATAAAAATTAGTACATCTAATTTATAAATATTTAATTAAAATATAACATGAACTGTGAAAGTACAAATCTTACCACTACATCATCAATGTATGATGACGGTGCCTCCTCGCCTCTAGCATGTGAGGACTCCCCAGGGTATCCTCCAGTATGTGTAATAACATCTGGTGCATCATGCATCTCATGCACCTCATAATCTGCACTGTCCACAGGAGGATCAACGGGCTATCCAAATGGACCCAAGCATACGTGCCCACACATGACACAACTATGGGGTACGCATATGTGTGGAGCCGAGGATGACGTGTCAACAACACTGGATGCACCGCTACCATCAAGAGTAGGCTGAGCTACTGACGCAACCTGAGAAACCAAAAGGCTACTCAAAGAGTGAATAGCCGATATGGTCCATGAAGCCACCTCACAAATGATATCAGGATGTTGCACTGCAAGTGGGGGATCAACAGGAGGAGGGGGGACATATTGGCCCTGGACTACTCTGACTGCCCCAGGTCTATTTTGGGGCATACCTAAACCTACATCCTGGAAAGGTTGGATGTCGAAGTAGTTCACATGTTTGTTTAAAACAAACTCAACATACAATTTTTTTATGAAATAAAAGGGGATATCAAGATTGTTATTGGGTGGTTTGTCGAAAACTATCCACCAACGATCCCAAAATTCTTTCACAATCCCATCATTTGTGCACCATTTAATAGAAAGTTTTGTTTTTTTGGGATCTAAGGGCTAACCAGTACGGGGATTGACAAACAATGAGGCGATTTCAGCTTTGGATATCTCAAGATCCTTGATATCCTTATACGACAAGCCATCTGCATATTTTTCCCTCATAGAATCTCACCACAAAAGGGCGGCATTGTGCTCCTTAGTCATGGTTTCCATACCTTTTATGATCGACATGAGAGGATCAAACATTGGGTTTAGACGAGGGATCCTATGATATACTTCTGCAATCCCCCTCAATTCATTCAAATTTTGTGCAATTAAATCCTGAATTGAGGGGGTGTTTGGCAAATGAGGGTTTGGTTGTTACAATTGTGGTTGGTCAAGGTTTTCATTGTTATCCCCCATTTTTAACCTAATTGAATGTAAACAATTAAATTTAGTTAACAAATTTAAATAATTAGGTATTTGATTTTAAAAAATCTAGTTTTCATGAAAAAACCATATTTTCAATGAAAAATCAAATAAACATTAACAAAAAATACAAAAAATGAATGAAAATGATTGAAAACGATAAAATTCTTACCTCTCAATCTATTTTTTAGCAATTTTTTTCCAAAACACCGGATATCGGGTGCACCGGATATCGGATTTTGATGAAATCGCGCAGCCCGTGAGTTAAAAATGACTCACGGGCTATCACTGTCGAAATATAAAAGTCTCAGAAAATCAAATATCCAATTTTTATACTTAAATTATTTTTAAATAACATATATAATATAATATATTATTATATTATATAATACAATATTATATTATATTATATTATATATAATATATAATACGTATTATATAATATATTATTATATTATAATATAATATAATATAATAATATATTATATAATACGTATTATATAATATATTATTATATTATATAATATATTATTATAATATTGTATTATATAATACGTATTATATAATATATATTAATATATATATTATTACATTATATATATTATATTATATGTAACATATAATATATTTTTTAGATTAAAATTACAAATAAAAATCAGATATCCGATTTGCATAGGTAATTACCAAGCCAAGGTGTACTGACACCCAGGCCAAGCAAAAAGTCAACACGGATTTTCATATTTTTAGGCGAGTGAGGAAGACTATTTTTTTCACATCGCCACTTTTTGGCCCCCCTTGATCCTGCACTAACCCATAATGTTCCTCAAAACCAGTATGGGTTTTGAAGAACTTTTGATTTTTTATTATAAAATATAATGTTCCTCAAAGCCCGTACGAACTTTTGATTTTTTATTATAAAATATAATGTTCCTCAAAACCCATATGGGTTTTGAGGAACTGTTTGTTTTTTTAATTATTTTTGGCTAGGCTTGGTGTTACCAAGCCTAGCACGTTTTTGAATTTCCAGAACACGCACGGGTTATGAAAAAATTCATTTTTTTTGTATGTGGCCACTTTTTTGTTCACCATCTTGGTGCACTTACCCATACTAGTATTTCTGCCTTTTACGAGTATCTAGTTGATGTTCAAAGCAAGTTGTCTCCATGCCTGATCTTCATTTTTTTGCAGCGAGTGATTCATCGTCATCGACTTGGTACCTAGTTTTGTCACACTTTGACATTATTGGTCCAACATTGGTTCTCTTTCTTTCTTACGGAGAGGTATTTTGGTCAACATCATTGGACCATCTTTGTAGGACATTTTACATTAATGGGGGGCTTCGTGGTCTCTTCTTATCTCTTATTCATTATTGAGAGCATTGTGTGCTTTCATCATCTCTCTTTTGGGGGGGAGCTTTCTTCCTATTGGGTTTTTCTCTCTTTCCCCGCTTAATGGGAGATTGCATTTGCATTTGTACATGGGTACCTAACATGGCCTTGTAGTCAGGACCCATCTTGCATTTCTTAGTTGCATTGTAGACTTAAGTGCATTTCCCTAAGTTTCACTTAAGGGGGGTGTTGGTGTAATTATTTATTCATGTTGGATATTATTACACCTTACTTAAGTTTTCTTAGGTACATGCATATCATAGTAGTTTGCATATGAGACACTTGGGTGTTTGTGCCACATTGGGAGTGTGTATGTAGGACAATTTTCACCTTTTATGGTATGATCTTGTTATTACTCTATCATATCCACTTATTGTGGAGTGATAATTCCACTTTCTGTGGGTGATCCACCTCATGTGGAATATTTTACTATTCCTCCTACCTACCCTTGCATCTCATTGAGCCACATGTCATCATTTTGTTCTCTCTTGTCTCTTAGCCTTGCCTTTATAAGCAGGCTCATCTACATTGTATGTAACAACAACAATAATCTTGATGATCCAGTTGATCTCTTTTGCATCATTGATAGGAATACAGTTTATTCTTGTCACATTTTGTTATCTCTTATTTGTGCTTTCCATTTCCTCTTGATCTTGGCAAATTCTCACAAAGATAATAGTTTACAATCTACTAAAGATTAATAAATGAACAAAGATTGTAGCAATCATATTTTAAAAAATCAATTCAAATTTCATATTTGATTATTAAATAAACGAATATCACATATTATAAGATGAAAGATCTAAGGAGTCCAAAGATTCTTTAGTTACAATATCTAAAATATTATATAGAAAGAAAATTTTATAAGTGGAAGTTTGATTCATTAATTGAATGGAGGATAAACTATATTTGTACAATTGCTAAGAAAATCTTTCGTTGACCTCATTGCATATTTTGACAACTTCAAGGTAACTTTTGATTTTGTTTAATTGTTTCTCTTGTTAACTCCCTTTTGTAACAAATTTGAGTGATCTCTAAGGATTGAACAAATAGAAATTATCTTAGTAAATGTTATCCTTATTTTTCTTACATCCTTTATTTCATTCACCTCTCACTTCCCTTTTCCCTCCCAACAATAAATATTTTTTGTTAAAAAATTAAAATTTTTATTTTCAATATTCTTAAATGTCAAAATATCTAAAACCATATGTTATTGTCTTTTAGGATAAAGTAAAATTTTGATTAATTAAACAAAAATATGAACAAGATTTTACTTGTAAATTTCACTACAAGAAAAAATGCAAATCTTCCAATTTCTTTTTTAAGGACAAAACAAAAAAAGCTATATAAGCTATAGAAATTGAAACCCAATGCCTTTTAATATATATAGACACCTATCTATTGATGAGAGAGGCCAAGTGTTATCTCCTTGAAAAGAAATCCTTAATTTAGGTAATCCAAGAGTCAACCTTAATTTAGATAATCCAAGAGTTATTCTTTAATTCCTAAGCACATCAACTACTTCAAGTTCAAGTCATGTTTCCAAAGTGAGGAGGAAGGATGAAATCCATTCTTAGTTAGATAAAAGCTTTCCATTCTTTCTCATTCTTACAAGTTCTGTTATTCAAGAAAGTTGCTTGCAACTTATAGCTAGTGTAGTGATTGACGATGTTGTTTTCCATGCTTCATATAAAATTGGTGTCATTGTTTATGACACATCTTCACATTATTTGATCATGTATGAATGGTATACCATGTGTAATATGTATAAATTGAATATTCTTCCTGTAAAAATTGGCTATTACTTATTTGTGTGTATTCAAGGTGGAGTTATTTCATATAGTCACATATTTTACGCTTTGAAAATAATGATCATATTTGTCTATAGTAAAGAAGCTACCATTTTAAGACATTTAGCTATAATATTTTCTCAATAATAGTTGAGGTACACATATAATTGAAAATTAAAACTCAATTGTATTAGACCATTTGTAAGGTCCTTCATAATATTAAAATAATAAATTACACATAAAAACACAAATTGAACCAACTTTTTCAAAAATAGAATAAAAGAGACAAAGTTTATAATTTTGATAGAAATTTTTTAATGCATAAGCCCAAAGGCTAGCAATACATTAGGAAATTATTTCCTTACAAGAAAATCAAATGATCAAACACATTAAGTACACAAATGATATATGTTGAATTTTGCAAGACAAAAGTTTGCAACACAAGCTTTCAAGATCAAATAGCAAACTAGAAAACCTTCCAAAAATGAGAGTAACAAGAAAAATATGTCATATTCCTAAAGATCAAAGATTACGGGATGAAATTGCAATGTATAATGATATGATTATATAGATATCACAAGGATGCCCTAAATTGAATTTAGGAAAACTAAAGAAAAAGCATGAGGGGATAAATAAAGCTTGAAACTACATCTAAACGAAAGGTAGAAAAGAAAACTCTAGATGACAAAAAGCACCTAAGTTTAGCTTAAGTGAAAAAGTAATTAAAGGACCTATTTAATAAATAATTAGATAAATTCACTAATTACTCCAACACTCCCACTTAAGATTAACTTAGGGATAAGCTAAAGAGCTAATAATGAATGCATGCATTAATGAGCCCCAAAAATTAGGCTTGATTAGATACTCATGTACAAACCAATGCATCTCTCACAACCAAACAAAAGGAGGAAAATCTAGTGGAAAAGAACCCCTCTCCAAAAGAGATAAAATGCAATAAATGTACTAGTGAAAGAAGGAAAGGAGGGCTTAATGTGACCCCCCAAGGACTAATTTTATCATAATAGTACAATGAATATCCACCCTATAAGAGAGACAAATTGTGGATAGAAATCTCACTGATGAAAAATTAGTTGTTATGCCAATCATGAATGCATGAAGACATAACAAGATCCAATGCCTACAAACAACATTTCACCCCTTAGAAAGAGATAAATCCTTTGGAGATTTGAGAAAACATTCCCATAAACTGAAAGATTTAGGAATCCAAATCTCCAAACAATGTGTAGCTTTGAAAACTGCTAAAACTGTTGTTATGTCCATGATGAATGATGATGTTTCCACAAACTAATTAGGTACATTCCCAATAAATGTAGAAGGTGACAAATCAAGACTACAAAAATTGATGAAAAAAAAGCTCCGTTGACAATGAAGATAAGTTGACAACACTAATGTGGCTATCAACAAAGAGGAGATGAATCTTCTCAAAATAATCCTCCAAAACTACAATATGAGACTCCACAAACAAGGATTATATATCTATAAGATACAAATCCCAAGTACTTGTGTCTAGAAGAGCAATGTCTTGTTCCATTGAATTGATGGATGTTATGCATGAGCTAATGCCAATCTAATCGGCAACAACAAAAGATGAAAAAGATTGAGATGGGATCTTAAAGTGAGGAGTAGGAGCATGAAGATAGGCCTATGATCCATCATGACATGTAAGACCTCTAATATACTCAAACTCCACTAAAGTATCATCATCAAAGGATATAAAATTTCCATGTGCAAGGGGAAGAAGACAAGTTGTTGTAGGATCCTCTAGGAATGGAGAGATATGAATCTCCATGCATCTCCCAAACTTGAGTACAAAGTCAGTGAGGACACTCAAGGTCCGATATAGCACACATAATATCATGATCAACACTATAAAAAATTGCACCTGCACAATGGTCTATGATATTACCCCAAGCTGATTTATCTCTTGTAGTCACTAGTTCAGGTATGCGTCCTTACGAATAAGTAAAAATATGTAGCCACATGAGATGTATCAAGATGCCATGTTGCCAAGACTCATAAATGCCCTTTACAAGGCTCACAATTGAAGGACATATAGAAAAACTCATGATAACTCCTCAAATGAAATTAACATAACCCAAAAAACTCAACACATAAAGTAAATCAAATACAGCCTCTCCAACAAATAGATTCATCTCAAGTGCCAAAACATCCAACTAATTGACTAGATTTAGTGAAAATGCAAAATTATAAATAAAATATATCTAGAGAAAAATCTACAAAAAATAGGAGATCATAATAGAGCAGTAGAAGAACTTTCCAACAATGCCTAGTTTTCAAAAAATGGATTCTACATGTGCAAGATATGACCCCGAAAGCACAAACTTGAAGGTTGAATTTGGAGGCCTTGTAAACAAATTTGGAACAAAATATGATAAAATAATTAGCAAAATTGGATCGACACCAGAACTAGATTTTTTATAATATCTTGTTTGCACGATTTTGACTCTATATACCAATTTATAGATTAAAAAAACCAATTGTACGTCAATTGGGGATTCAAAGAAAGAAGGATTTCCAAATATAGAAACTTTCCAAAAATAGAAACATTTCAAAAATAGAAAATTTATGAAAAAAATAGAAACTTTTTGAAAATACAAAAAATTTTAAAATAGAAAAAAATTTAAAATATGAAGTTTCTAAAAAAAAACTTTTCAAAAATAAATAGTTGTCAAAAATAGAAAGTTTCCAACAATATTTCTAATGCTCATTTTGCTCCAAAAGCTAATAAAAATTTTCCCACTCCAAATCCACACAAGAAGGCAAACTTGGTGACCTTGCAATGCTTATGAGAAAAGAAACTCTTGAAATTCTCGGGAAGGGGTTTGTTGAATCCATGTTTTGATACCATGTTAAATTTCCCAACACAAGCCTACAAGATCAAACAACAAACTAGAACACCTTCCACAAATGAGGGTAGCAAGGTAGGACATTCACGATGATGTGAAAAGGTAGGACGATTTGCTCAAATGGCTTTGTAGGTAGATGAATGTGCCGATAAGAAAAATCAACATGTTGGAGGCAGCCACTAAGACCGAAGCTAGGGCAAATACTTGGTTTGAGGTTGTGGACGAGGACAGAGTTTGGAGGGTTGCTAATGATTTTATTGGCCTAGAAAAGAATTGGAACAAGGTGGATGGGAGGATCAATGACCTAGAAGCTAAACTTAAGCTGACTAGGACAAAATTGGAGGTGGAAAAAATTAGGCGCTCCCAGGGAGCCCTCAAAATGAAAATTGAGGAAGCCAATTCAGTTTGTAGGAATGTAGCAAACATGCTATCCAAACCATACAAGATGAACTTCATAGGAAAAGGGAGATGAAGATTAAGCATACTAAGGCTATGATCATGAGTCCAGGGCCCACATAATCCCTAGTTAAGGCCACCCCAAATTCTGCAGTTGTGTCCTTTGGCTTTGGGTTTGGGTCTTCCAAAAAGGTGTCATTTTTTGACAAAGTCCTAAGTTTATGCCAGGATTGGCAAGATAAAAATTCCTAAAGTGATTGGTGCAATGTCAATAGAGAAAAAACTACATTTTCTCCTTGCCCCCTACCCACCCACCATCCCCCCCAAAAATAAATTGTTATTTTGTTTAATTAAATTTTAAAAATATAGTCTAAAATGATCTTCTTATTTTGTTTCATTACATTGTTTTTAATAATGTTTTATTCATTATTTATTTTTAAAATTATATTTAAGTTTAAATTTTAATTTAGATTATAAATCATATTTTGATGACATTTTTCATATAATGTTATAAAATAAAATTAATATTGTATTTTAATATTTTAATATATTATAATTTTGTAAATTTAGACTAAATATATAATATATTTAATATTTATATATAGTTACTATTCAATTATGTTTGTTTTTTATATGAAATTTATTTATATTTACTATTTATCTAATAGTGTATAATAAAAAATATTAAATATATCTACAATCTAATATTGTATTATAAAATCATATATTTATATTGACCAATATAAATATTTTGTATTATATATGTTTCTAATTTATAAATTATTACAATAATATTTATTATTTATTATATTATATATCTAATATACATTATTAACATAATAAAATAATCTAATATATAGTTTAGGTATATTTTTAATATAAAAATATTTAAATTAATTTATAAGAAATTTATCAACTGAATTGACTTTCTATGGGTTGAGATGGAAATAAAGAGAGGGAGAGGGAGGGAGTGAGACGATAGTAGGATCATAAGAGAGAAAAAGAAGGCAGATGGAGGTAAATAGAGATGCATGGAATGGTGGGTTGACAAGGAAATATTAAAAAAACATAGGTAAAAGAGAGGGGGGCAGAGGTGAGGGAGGCGGTGGGAGGTTTGACACGGAGATATAGAGAAAATATAAGAAATTGAGAGGGGGGAGAAGGAGGGAGAGGTAGAGAGAAGGAAAAGAAAAGTGAAATATAGATGGAGAGAGACGAAAAAAAAAAAGAGATAAAGTGGGAGAGGAATAGATAAGGAAAGAAACATATGGAGAAAAGAAAGGAAGAGAGAGAATTTAAAGAAAGGAGGAGAGAGAGAGAGTTGACAAAAAATGAGAAATAGAGATATATATAAAATGGTATGTGTTCATAAAGAGCTACACTCAAATTAGTACACCATTCAATTAAAGACAATTCACCTTTAAGACCTAGCTTTTAGGTATGTATAGAGAAGGCTTATAAAGAGAGGAAGAGAGAGAATATAGAGGACTGGGAGAGAAAAATGAGGGAAGACGAAACAATAAAAAGAGAAAATAGAAAATTATAAATATATAGAGAGAGAGAGATTTGTGCCAAAAATACAGAAGATGATACATGTCTATAAGAATTTGAGCTCAAATTAACACACTATTTACTTAAAGATAAATCACTTTTAAGACCAAACTTTGACATTACCCATTTCACAAAATACATAGATATAATATTTAAAAAGACTTTCAATAGTGCCAACAATACAAAGACGATATACAAATCTATATTCCACACTACTTGTTTAAAGACAATTCACCTTTGATACTTTTCGAAATACCTTCTGCCAAAAAGATGCAATTGCTAGTAATTACTAGCACGTTCTGCCTAGGGAAAATATTACTTCTGATTTACCGACTCTGTCAACTATATCAACTTTGTAAAAGTGGCAATAAGCTGTGAAATGCCTCCTCTAGTCTTTGCTCTTCCACCCTCACAACCAAGCATTTCTCTATTTTGTCCTCTTTTACTCTATCTTCTATTTCGGCTTCCTCTCTGTTTGCTTCTATTTCGATTTCCTCGGCAGATTGCCAGTCATAATACCCGCTCTGCAGTGTGAAACCAGCTAACAATATCCATCTACCTTTCTCAACATTGGGTAGATATTCGAAGAATTTACGTCCTCCACGACAATGGGGTGATAGCTGCAGTTGCATTTGCGAAGAAACACAATTTATAACACAACAGATCATGATTGCATCGCCATTAGAGGATTGGACGCGCACAAATTTTGACCTGGACTGAATTTTGTGGTTAGAGAAGGAGTCAAAGACCACCAGATTCGGAAGGAGCAAAAAAGGCATAAGTGAGGACGCATCAGGGACTGCGCGAGAACATACTTTTATTTCACCTGGCCATTTCTGCAAATTTCTTGCACAACATTCAGTCAATACACAATCAGATGAAAATAATGAGAAAATTTTATTGCTAGAGACTATTATTACCTTAATTGTTTGAATGCAACGTTCAATAGCTGATCCCTTGTTTGCTCTAATTTCCACCCTCCTCAATTTGTCCATTTGCTCCAAACTTTCTATAACAGGCACATCCCAACAGGTCTCTATCCGCAAGCTTTCCAATCTCGTGCAATATTCCAAACCTTCAATTTCCTGAATTCTGTAGCAACCACCTCGTAGTTCAAATTCTCTGAGAGAAGTGGAATGTTCAAAGCTGGGAAGCTCATCCAACTCTGGACATGACACTATTTTGAGGCGTTCAAGGTTTACCAGATCACAAGTAGCCCTTATCTTCTTCAATATTTTACAGTATTTCAATTCTATTGACTTGATTGTCGTTGGTAGTGCTTCGATCTCCATTAAATGATCCATAGAAGAAAGAGAGAGACTCTGGAGGCGCGGATAACGGTCTTCAGAGACTGAAATCCTGCACACTTCTGTATTATGTAGAGTAATCTGCTTAAGATTCCTCAATGCAAAAGGTAAACATTTAACTGGGCACACCTGTATTGTTAAATGCTCTAAGAGATTAAGACGCTCCACAGAGCTCGGTAAACATTTCAGGCTGTTACAATGAATAATTTTAAGTTCGGTTAAGGAGGATAAAGCTCCAAGAGAGTTAGGACGCAAGGATTTTAGTTTGGGACAGTCACGAATTACAAGATTCGTCAAGGAGGATCCTCCAAGGGAGTTGGGCAAGTATTTTAGTTTGGGACAACTGCAAATTGAAAGACTTTTTAAGGAGGACAAATTTTGAAGAGGGGGGAAATATTCGAGGTTGGGAGAGTAAAATATTGAAAGATTTGTCAAGGAGGACAAATCTCCCAAAGAGGTGGGTAAGCTTGTCAACAACTTATTCCCAATGGTCATCTTTTGCAGTCTTCTTAGTTGACCGATGTTAATTGGCAGCTCCCTTAACCTGTCTGTCCCCTTCAATAAGAGCTCTCTCAAGGACGCCTGATTTATGATATGAGAAGGCAATTGTTCCACTCGCACACAACCAAATAGATCCAAATGCTCCAGCTTTGTGATGTTTTGGAAATCCTCTGGCCTAAGTTTGAGCTGTTCACACAAAGATAGATCGAGATATTGTAGGAGCATCAAATTCTTAAAAGAATCTGGCAACATACTCAATTGCGTACACCAGCTTAAATCCAGAAACCGCAGATTTCTCAAATTGCCAAAACTAGTGGGTAATGATGATAGCTTTTTACAGTATTTTAATTGCAAGTGCTCCAATGATTGAAGACGGCAAAATTCTTCAGGAAGGCTTCGAATATTGAAGCCATTTATGATTACTATCTTTTTCAACACATTGAGACGTCCTATTGAGTTTGGAAATCTTTGGAATTTGAGGCATCCTGAAATGACTAACTCTCTCAGCTGCAGAGGAGCCTGCAAACCATTTCCGAGTTTAAAAACGTAGAAAATTCAATGATTATTGAAAGATTAAAATTATAGATTTAATAGATTTGAAAGGAAAGATACATTGTCAGCCTCCCACAGATCTTTTAAGTGATGTTCCTCTCCGTCTTCATATAATTCTAAAACCCTCAATCTTTTGAATGAAAACCTTGATGAAAGATTTCTCTGCCCAATTTGAAACCAGCGAAGCCAGACCAGCCCTTGTGATACTTCACCCATTGTTCTATTGAAATAATCTCGTCTAATCACAAAAATCCTCGGTCCAAGTATAGAGGGCACGAGTGACAAATTTCTTCCAATAGGATTGCCCATGAGTTCACCGTCCGAGCTGACCCTGCTGGAACGGCTCATTATGGGGAAGGACTTTCCGCGCTAAATCAGAAATGCATTAAATGATAAGAAAAATAAGCATAAACCCAAAGCCATATACGAACAATTAAAATTAGTAGAACTAGAGAAACAAAGGACACAGAAAATCACACAGGTACCTCATGGCAAAACCAAGTTTTTATTTCGCTTGAGACGGCCATTATTCCTCGGATGTCATTTCTTGTCTGCAACAAAGAAAAAACAGAATCTTATAGAAATGAAAACTGTTCGATCACATACATGGAGCAAGGAGTTAATCCGAACTGATCAAAATGGGCTAGGGATGCTATTTAAGCCGTAGAAACAATAAATTTCTTAGACATGAACATACGGGTAGAGAAAGACATTGTCCTTCCACAGTCTATACATTAAATAAAATTAAGCATTAACCTCACCTTTTTTGATTCAGAGTACTAATAAAATAAAATTAAGCATTAACCTCACCTCTGTTTGATTCTCAGTATTAATAATCTGTTGGGGTAGCCAAAGTCGGTAAGGTGAATGCTGATTTGCAATTTCCCTTCCTAAATCTCTTAAATGATCATGCATTTTTATATAATTGTATTGGTCGAGTTCAACCAAACATTTATTCAATAGTTTTTCCCAACCATGTAGACCGCTCCAACCTGATCCATTCCATATTTCAATTGCCAAACTGTTTTCCTCTCCTATAAAGAAACAAGCAGTGTCAAGAAACATCTCTTTCTCTTCATAATCAAGAACATCATAACTCAATTTGAGTTTCTCTTTAATACCATCAGGCAATATTCTGGAGATCTTATCCAATAGAGACTCCCAGTATTCTTTGCGAAACTCTCCATATAACTGTGCTCCAAATATCTTGAGAGACAGGGGTAATCCTCTACAAACCTCTACAAACCTTTCAACAAGTTTTTCAAATCCAACTAGAGGAATGGATTTTGAGAAAGCATGCCAAGAAAAAAGCTGCCTTCCATAAAGTTGATCAAGTGCTTTCATTTCATACACACGGGATATGCCCTTAGATCTGAGGACTTCCTTCTCCCGTGTTGTAACAATGATAAGACTACCCGATCCAAGGGTGTCTTTTACAGGCAACAGAGCATCCAGTTGATCTACATCATCCACATCATCTAGAGCAATGAGCACCCTGACAGATGTCAAATGCCTTGTAAGAAATGCCTTCCCTTGTTCTATATTGTCAAATTTTATATCTTTTTTGACACCAAGGTCATTAAGGAGTTGAATCTGCTTTTTCTGTAACACGCCTTTGGTTGCACCATCTCTAACATCAAAAATAAAACTGGACCTCTGCATGGATGAGGACTTTTTGTTGTAAAGATGTTTGGCAAGTGTGGTTTTGCCAGAGCCACCCATGCCCCAAATTCCCACAATTTGTACAGCCTGATCAGATTGGAGTGTGTTCATCTCAAAGTCTTGTTCCATTTCTTCCAGACCAACTGGATGGTTTGCAACTACTAATGGCACGTTGTTTATTTCTTTTAATACAACATTCACAATATTCTTCAGAAAACTCCCTTCATCACTGTAAAAACATTCAAAAATCAAAATAGAACAGACGACTAGGCTAAAGTTAAATACATAAATAAAGGGATAGAACGCATATTTATTGAGGTTGGAGGCCAAATGTTTAGTACTCACTCATTATTTTTAATGATTTGACCATCGTAAAATGAGACATTGTGAAGGGCCGTTTTCCAGTCCTGAAGCTTTTCTGGGCTGTACCTACCCTTCATATCATACTCCTCAAAAGCATCGACATAGATTCCCTTCCCTTGAGCTACATATCTGAGATCTGTAGGCTCTACATAGTAGAACACAGGAATAATTTTGGCCCCAGTTTTAAGCATAAATGAGAGCTCTGCCAAACACCAAGGTGATTTTGCATAGTTCTCAGAAAAAACTGCTATATGAATAGAAGCACTACGCATTGCTCCTTCTAATGTTGCAGGCAAGAAATCGCCATATTCCAACTCCTCCGAATCTAAAAATGCTGTCACCTTTATCTCCTTAAGGATATTATAGATACTGCGAGCTAATGTGTGTTTGACATCTTGTCCACGATGATTAATGAACACATCGTA
This sequence comes from Cryptomeria japonica, assembly GCF_030272615.1. Classification (NCBI taxonomy): domain Eukaryota; kingdom Viridiplantae; phylum Streptophyta; class Pinopsida; order Cupressales; family Cupressaceae; genus Cryptomeria; species Cryptomeria japonica. Next base: position 751,863,717 of record NC_081411.1, on the reverse strand, counting down.
GCACGGCTTTTGCTGAAGTGTTGAGGCAGAAGTAGATGCAGATGGTGCGAGTTCATGAAAAGCACCCATATTATCATCATCCTCATTCTTTCGTTTACGACCAGCTGTAGAAGTAGATGCCATAGAATTGTGCTGAAGTGAAGGCGATGAACGCAAGAAAGCAGACTCAATGTTGGGCGAGGTGAATCGCCAAGTATTTTCAGTAGCGAAGAACTAGATAGTAAGTGATGGGATAAGAAATGATCAAACACAGATTGAGTGGGTGTGTTGTTTGATATGAAATTGCGTGGAGGAAACACAGAATTTGAAAAGAAACCTAGAAAAGTAATGAAAAAGAAGCGGTAAGTGCCTAGTAAGTGTAAGAGAAGAGGGAGTGGAGGATGAATCTTACACGTTACGGCGTGATTTGTGGAAGAGGTGGACCCATTTCGTGAAAAAGAAGGTGATAAAGATGTGGGCACTGGCACTTATGGAACAATGGCAAGCTGGTAAAGTAGTCGGTGGAGCTCCTGCAAATACAGCTCCAGCTCTTCGTACTAAAAAAGGAGGAGCGAGTAAAGAATACAAGTGGAGAATGGAATCATCGGAATATGTAGTGTTTATATTTTAGATAAATGCAGTTTCATCTGTTCGTACAAAAAGAAGAGGCCTTAAAAAAAAGTGGAGAATGGTACTATCAAAACAAGTGTCACGTAGTGGCGAGTACTTACCTTATAATATTGATATAATATAATAATTGTGAATATAAATTTTATATATTAATATAAAAATATAAGAAAATTAGTATTAATCATAACTAAATAAATCTAGTTAATTATTATAGAATTGATTTAATATTATGATGTAACATTGATATAATAAGACAATTATTAACATTAATATTTAAAAATAAAAAAATAATAATTTAGCATCAATAATAAAATAAATAAATCTAATTAATTATTCATTAATTTATATTATATAAATAACAAATATGTCAATTTCAATTGATTATTAACAAATTAATATATAGATGAAATTATTAATTATAATTACATAATATTAATAAGAAATATTTTTTAATATAAATATGATTCACTATATCAAATAATTTTATTTTTTTTAATTTCATAATAATTAATATGTAATGTAGATTATAATTTAATTAACATAATGATATTATTATAATAATTGAATTATAATTAAAAAATTATTTACCAAAATGGGTTTGAAATAGTTTTATTTGCAAGTACTAGAAGAACCGTGGGTCTTTATTAAATAGAGGATGGTATTTTTAATAAATAAAAATAATAATATAGACACTCTTAGTTATGGGTAAATCATTGAAGTATGCAACAATAAACCTTAATAAAATATTAGTGGGAGCATAAAAACGGAAGTGTCCATGAAATTAGCAAGCCTTCGAAAAATCCGTCTATAACAAGTAAAACTATATTGTCCAATGGTTGATAAGAAAAATAATTTTTCTAATTTGTAAACTTAAAAAATATGCATGTAGACTTTAAGAAAAGTAACAAAGTTTAAAAAAATAAAAAAATACTTGTTTACAATTGGTCTAATTAATTTTTTTTAATAACCATTTAAGCATAGAAAAAAAAAATTCATTACAATAGTATTGCCTAACGACAAGTACTAATAATGGTGGTAATATAGATCATAATAATAGGATATAAACTAATTTGTATAAGGGATTAGATAGAGTTATTTGGAATATAATTTTAATTGTTTGTAAAATGAAAAAAAAAGGTGTGTAAAGAATTAAAGTGGAGAATGAGATAATAGACTAATGGCGTATGTAATAGTTATTTCAAATATAAAGAAAAGGTATGTAAAGATCAAAAATAGAGAATAGGACCATCTCCATAATAGTGTATGTCATAGATCACAATAATGGTAGACATCTTTTTAAAAGTTTCAATTTATGAAATAAAAAGATTAATTTTTATTAAAATATATTTTCATTAAAAGTAATTACCAAAAGAAAAGGCCTGTAAAGATCAAAAGTAGAGAATGGGACCATCACAATAATGGTGTTTGCAATAGATCACAAACATGGTAGATGTCCTTTTTAAAACTTTTAATTTATTAAATAAAATATTTAATTTTTATCAAGGAATATAATTTAAATAAAATATATTTTCATTAAAAGTAATATCATAATATTATAATATTGTTATAAGAGTTTTATTAATTTAATTAATTTTATTTAAGTTAATTTAAAATAGATACAATTATAATAAAATTAATTTATATAATTAAATTAAGGTTGATGTGTATGTGGAAATTAAATTGAAAATAATATTTAGTTAGATTTTAATGATGAATTTTTTTTGTTACAAACATAAAAAAATAATTCAACATTTTTTTAATTCAATTTTTTTTTTTAATTTGAAAATTCTACTAGATATTGTTATCATTCAAAATTGCATTTACATAATTGATCTCCACACATGCAGAAGTGAAAGTGTCTTATAATTCATGGAAATGATCTTGCACTTCATAAACAATTGCATCTTGCTCACCTTGATCTTTGATATCTAAATGGTTGTGAGGACTAGTAGAGTTTATAGGCACCTTAAGGAATTTAAAATATTTTGGCACTAAAAGGATAAATAGTCCATGCAAATTAATAGACAGTTCTTGAATCTTTTGTCTTTGACACTCCATTGAAACCTACAAAATAGACATAAACATTCACAATAAATAATTTCCACCACACAATTTGAGATTATGAAATACAAATTGCTTGAGTGGAAATTATCTTCAAAAAGTAAAAGAAAAAGAAAAGAGAAAGGTAAGTGATTTCACTTGTTATAGAATGTGGCATAAGGCTCAAACTATATAAAATGAAGATATGGCTATATTGTTGTCTTAGTTAGAGGGCTTGACCTATATGTGGAAAAATGTAAAAAGCACTTTCAATATACATACAAAAGTAAGAGAGCTCTAATTACACAAAAAATGACTCCATCTAAACACGGTGACATGCCAAAAGTTCATCATATGAATATGGACTAGATTCAATTATACAAATAGTGTGATCCAAAAAGGATTTGTCTCAATATGGTAATAAAGCTCTATCTAGCATCAAAAAATTGATCATAATTAGAAAGGATAATGTAAGATATGAAATCACCTACCTAATAACTCCATCTTGTACTTTTGCACTCATTTTAGTTTTCATTACTTCTATATGTTAAAGATTATATTTCACTAAATTTGATTTTCTTGATGATCAAAAAAGGAACCCATAAGGGTCCTAAACTCTATAAATCATGCCTGGACTTCCTAGAAAATTTTAAAACCATATTTCTCAAGAACCTAATGTCCTTGGGCATTTTGGCCTCAAATGTAACAACCCTTAGTGTTCTAGGGCCTATGTTTAAGTTTGCAAAATTATAGGTTCCCCTCTCTTGTATGGCCTAATTTTGCTAGCTCTCTAATGATTTGTTGCCTAAAAACTTAGTTGAGGTTCATATAATCTTAGATTCTTCCCCCCAAAACACATTAGATTTTCAACTAATGCAAGAATAAAAGACTTAGTGGCTCTATCTTTTATTTATACTTAAGGGATTACATAAAACGTTATTCAAAAGTGAAGAGGTTAAATACTATAAATCTAAAGCACATGGGTTTAGGGATATAATCATAACCCTACTATCTACTATTTTCCCCTCCTCTTGATCATATCTTAGTTTATTTCCCCTCAATTTCCCATTACATAAAATCTCATGTATAGGTCCTCATACATCAAATCAAAAACTTCTTCTTGATTTCCCTAGAAGCTTATCTAAATCTCTATTGTGATCCTTCTGACATCTTGGTTTATCTCTATAGTCATGTTTTTATCTCTTTCTCTCTTTATGTATGTATGTATGTATGTATGTATGTATGTATGTATGTATGTATGTATGTATGTATACACATCTATCTATGTATCTATGTGTTTGTGTGTATGTATATGTGTGTATATATGTATATGTGTGTATATATGTATATGTGTGTATGTATGTATGTGTGTGTTTGTATGTATGTATGCATGCATATACATGTGTGTATATTGGCGTATTTAATAATTCATATATTTGAACATGTGTATATATATTTTTCATCTTTCACGAATGAGTAGTTATGCAATATTCTTGAGATAAAATCCTATCAAACTTAGAATATATTGACCAAAAAAATATGCAAGATGAGAAGTGAAAAATGACTTATCAAGGCAATGTAACCAAATAGATAAGAACAACCAAAACCAAAATGATGTTACAACATAAGGTGCCATTTCACCTATGACTTATGGTGCATATCATAACAATATAAGCAACAAGGTCCATCATTTTGTGTGTGTGAGAGAGAGAGAGTTCTGAAGATTGTGGTGCACATTTCATTATTCTTGTTTTTCTTCCCTCTCCCTAGTGATGCTCTCCCTCCTTGTCTGAGATGGGAAAACTAATTTTGTATATCTACCTTATTAATCCAACAAGGTGATTAGTCCATTAATCATAGTATAAGTCATTCACTAACATTACAACGATAATAAATTCACATCTACATCTTTTTAAGCACATTGATATAGTAGGGGAGGGGAGGATGAAGTATTATATGCTAATTCCAAATCAATTCAACATTAATTGTCATTAATAACTTCTCCTAGCATCACATCTAGCCTCAAGACCAAAACGTTGCTATTAGCATTTATTGATCTTTCCTTAATCATTAAGAAAATTATTAAATGATGAGCATAAACACACATTCACATAAATGAACACTAGATTTATGTGGAGACTTTGAAGGGGAAAACCACAATAAGAATAGTTGCTTGGATCTACTACCCAAATCAAACCTCACGGATATAAAATAAAGGACTTATAATGTTCAATAGGAATCAACCTACCAAAGACACCAATTGCTAAATATGTTTGTAGGAACCAACCTATAAGAGACACCAATTCCCTAAACAAGGTTTGAGCACCAACCTAACATATGAGACACCAATCTCAAATACAACAAGATATACAAGAGATGTGTTATACGGACCTTAAAGGTTGAATCCTCAACATCTTCATCATCTAATCTACTTCAAAATGCCCTCACACCATGCATGAGAACTTCAATTGAATTCAAATATTGATTGGTCAGTTATCAATTTTTCTCGTGCATCCTTAATCATTCCTACACGTGAACTCTTAGGAGTGAATCAAATAACAATATATGTATCCCAATAATGATTACCACTTCATGTTTTCCTAGAAAATATTTAATAATATTTGCAAGTTGACCTTATGCAAATTCATCACTCAAATGTGTAGTATAGGTCCTAAAGCCCACATCTTAAACAAAAAGTAAGGACATGTTATGTGTTATCCAACACACACACAACTGGACCCAATAAGCATCTCCATGATTCATCTAGTTGATAACTAGTGAAATTCTTCTAGCGCATTCATCCAAAACACTAGAACAAAATGTGAATTGGCATAGTGAACATTATGTTGCTTCTATCATCTTGCCTATTGAAGCTTAAATTATGAAATTTTGGAATATGATGCTTAATACTCAACTTAAATTTAATTCTAAATTGCAATCCATAAAACATCATTATAGTAGAATGTGATACAAAACAAGTTGCTAATGTATATATAGTGTCTAAGTAACAAACCTCATAAGCATACCATAGAAACTTTTGGAACACCTTAAGCAATTGGAATAGTATATGATGATATTATTAACATTCTACAAGAGATCTATCTACATAGATTGCAAAGTTATCCTTCCAGAACTCAAATGCTTAGACATGATGTATGTCAAAAGTAACTAACATTATTGTAGCTTCCAAACTCTTGAAATCAAGTATAATTGCACTAAATTCTTACTAGCTCCTTTACCATCAATGGAAACATAATGTTCAACACATATTTCTAACCAAGATATAACCAATGTTTTCATTTACCTTAACATAAATAAATAAAAACAATCATAGTATAAATATCCACAAAATTGATTGTTTGGTATCATAATTTAAAACGCATATTAAATTATTTAACTTAAAGTTAGTTAAAATGGCATAGTCAACTTGATTCAAAAACAAGGTGTGACACTTATTATTAAATATAGTGATTAAACAAGAATTTGTCCATACAAACATTAAATTGACAAACTATTGGATGTATATTAATAGCATTACATGGTAAACCATCCATGCAATTACTAACATATAGTGGGTGATAGTATTTATTATATGGGATCTCATAATATAAAAATATAATAAATGGTAAAGAAGAAGAAGACAAGAACTTTTAGAGCAAATCATAAAAATAAAATAGTCATGGCGTGTGTGATGCTAAAAATGTGGTAAATAGAAAGGCATACACATATAATGAGACGATAAAACATAATGGAAAGCTTAATTGAAAACTAAATTAAAGATGCAAACCATAAGCCTTCCTTGAAATGTTCCATTTTCCTCTATTCTTGAGGACCTTGAAGGTGTTGGATTGATTGGCTCTCAGGGAAGCAATGACCTCCAAAGTGGCAACTCAAAAGTTGAGTAGCTACTTGGTCATGATTGATTATGAAAATGATATGAAATGCATGATCTAAGAAAGTAGATTAGCATGCTATGATTAATCCAAAATGCTAATTACTAGATGATTGAAATGAAAATGCCTATAGTAATAATGCTAAAACTATGAATGCAAGGGATACTTATTTTTCCAAAATAGGGGGATATTTATAGGAATTCCAAGGCCAAAGTTGAGGTGTCAGGAATCAACAGTCCAGATCTGATCTAAAGATATCAAGGGCCAAGATTAAGGAAGTTGGAGAAGAGGTTGGAGGAAGGGACACTTGTCATCTTTGTGGTGACAAGTGTCAAGGATCCTTGCTCATGAGAGGGCAAGTGTCCAAGGGAGGAGACATGTGGCAAAAGTGCCATGTGTCTCAAGGGGAGAATATCTCCACCATAGGAGGTTAGGATAACGAGGTTAGAATGTGCAAGATAGGATAGGGTTAGTTAAACGCAGGGTTAGGTGGAATGGGTTAGGTTAGGTGGTTAAAATTTAGGAGCCATGTGCTCATTTGAATTTAGAAATTCAAATGAGTGGAAAATGGTAATTAATCTCAACAAACTTGAGTTTGTTAATCTTAATTAGGAATTAGAAGAATTGATTAAAATGAGGGGAATTAATTAATCAAAGGGCGATATGAAATGAGCTATATAAATAAATCATGTAGATTTATTTACTAGTAGATGAATAGAGAAATTAATCAAATTGCTTGTGAATTAAACTAATTGGGAAGGGAAATTAATCAAATAACTGTGTGTTTAATTAACTATCTTCAAACCATTTTTTAGGTGTATACATTTTGCCCCTCTTTGAAGCGATGTGTGACAATGCCTTGGTTCAAAGAAAACTCGATGATGATGTTGTTGATATTGATTTTGATATGATGCAGATTTGATCTTGATTTCGATGCGGATTCGATGTTTTAGATGATAAATCTTGATATGATGTGGTTTCGACGTTTGAGATTATAAATCTCGATATGATGCCCTAGACGCTGACTAATAGATATCGATGAGAGGATGCCCCCTCGGGAGATGAATCAGATAATTTTTGCAATGTTTTTGAATTTTTTGTTATTTTTTAATTTTTTTGAAATTGTTTTTGAAATTTTTATGATTTTTAGATTTTTAATGATTTTTTCAATTTTTAGATATTTTTAGAGTTGATCTGATTCATTTCCCGATAATAAATTTGAAAACATTTCCCTACCAAGTTGATTAGTTCATTAGATGATTAAAAATTAGTGGAATAAAAATGCCACTTAAATGCCCCATTGTGAGTTTAAAAAGGTGAATTATTTTTACCACTCTTCATTTGTGCACTTCAGTTGTTCAAAAAAATTTCTCTAGAGGAAGGAATGGTGATCTCGTACCACCAACAAAGGTTCAAGTGAGTTCGGCGACATGAGCGTCCTCTAGCCTACGGTCCACTGGTACATACTTCGATAAAACCTAGCTTTGTCAATTTTTTAGTTGATTTTTGAAAAATTTAGCCATTTGTATAAAAAATCATTTTTTAGCATTTTCGTCATGTGGGTTTGTAAAAAAATTATATTTTTGACATGGTGTGATGCTAAAAATGTGGTAAACAGAAAGGCATACACATATAATGAGACAATATAAAACATAATGGAAAGCTTAATTGAAAACTAAATTAAAGATGCAAACCATAAGCCTTCCTTGAAATGTCCCATTTTCCTCTATTCTTGAGGACCTTGAAGGTGTTGGACTGATTGGCTCTCAGCAGAGCAATGACCTCCAAAGTGGCAACTCAAGAGTTGAGTAGCTACTTGATCATGATTGATTATGCAAATGATATGAAATGCATGCTCTAAGAAATTAGATTAACATGCTATGATTAATCCAGAAGGCTAATTACTAGATGATTGAAATAAAAATGGCTATAGTAATGATGCTAAAACTATGAATGCAAGGGATCCTTATTTCTCCAAAATGGGGGATATTTATAGGAATTCCAAGGCCAAAGTTGAGGTGGCAGGAATCAACGGTCCAGATCTGATCTAAAGATATCAATGGCCAAGATTGAGGAAGTTGGAGAAGAGGTTGGAGGAAGGGACACTTGTCATCTCTGTGGTGACAAGTGTCCAAGGGAGGAGACATGTGGAAAAAGTTCCATGTGTCTCAAGGGTAGAATATCCACACCATAGGAGGTTAGGATAGGGAGGTTAGAATGTGCAAGATAGGATAGGGTTAGTTAAACCCAGGGTTAGGTGGAATGGGTTAGGTTAGGGGATGGTTAGGTTAGGTGGTTAAAATTTAGGAGCCATGTGCTCATTTGAATTTAGAAATTCAAATAATTGGAAAATGGTAATTAATCTCAACAAACTTGAGTTTGTTAATCTTAATTAGGAATTAGAAGAATTGATTAAAATGAGGGGAATTAATTAATCAAAGGGGGATATGAAATGAACTATATAAATAAATCATATAGATTTATTTACTAGTAGATGAATAGATAAATTAATCAAATTTCTTGTGAATTCAATTAATTGGGAAGGGAAATTAATCAAATAACTGTGTATTTAATTAACTATCTTCAAACCATTTTTTAGGTGTATACAGCGTTTACGATTATCACAAATAACCTCTTAATTATTCTCATGTATACCATCATTGTGCTCATGTACCTCATTATGAATAGTGTGCATGACTCTTATACCTTTCCATATGTAAAAATATATATCATTGGCTTGATTTTGGAAAATAAAAGAATTAGTATATATATCTTCATATTCTAGTTACAGGGAGCCACCATATATTGTTTCCCACGTTATTAAAAAAAGTTACTTGTATTATATTACTATAGAGTAAGTGCACCAAGATTGTGGTACAAAAAGGGGGTCTTAAGATGTCAAATTTATTTTTGAAATCTGCAAAGTATAATCTTTGATGAGAAAATGAAGATAGTTATGCTCAAAATTTGAAGATGCGGCAAAGACAAGAGTTGTAATTCTCCGAATCTAATTTCTAAAATACTAATTTTTTTTTAAAATGGTGAAGATAAAGAATTTCAAAAAGGGAGAGCACACAAAGTGGTCCTTTTTAATTAAAAAAAACATAACATAGTCTCTAGTGTGTTCCCCTTAAAATATTAATGTTTTTAGAATTTCAAAAATTGCTCTAGTGAGAAATTAGCTAACACCATGTAGTTTATGCCAGATTTTATGGCTAATTTTTTAATGAACATATGATTTTTTATAGTTAGTTTTTGAAGTGGAAACATCCTTAAAAATAGAAATTTGAGCATGCTCCTCCCTAATGTTTTTTAAAGCTAATCAAAAATCATTTTTTAATGTGTAGAATGGAGTTATTTTTTTTTAAATCTAATTTGTTTCAAAATTTGATGAATGGTTAATATATTATATCCAAAATACCACATGTTTCTTTTTGACAAAAAATGAACATGCTAAGAAACCAAATTAAAGATAAAAACCTTAAAATAATCAAAATGTAAAAAGTATCAAATAGTTTTTTGAAATGAGCTCTACTAGCGATGGGCGGGAATCTCTTAGTGCAAAGGCAGTGGTGCAAGGTCCTCTCTGGTTGAAGGACAATTCCCATGAGAATTGGTCTGATTCAATGTTAGAATCATGAGGGGACTAGTGCATGGATGGTCACATTGTTTTCCCAAAGATCCAAGATGCAGTGTTGCCCCTAAGTGCTAGCAAGTCCTTTTCATCAGTCCCTCTTCCTCTTATTCTGGAATAATAAGACATGGTAGACAAGAAGATTGTCAATCCTAGAGATAAGGTAAGCAAGACCTTTCCCTTTTCAAATGTGTCTTCTATCAAGGAATATTTTGGGCTTTGGAAAGAACTTTTCAATAGTAATTTATCACTATTGATTGGGTCTCTTTTGAGAGTTTTGAGAAGAGTATGTGTTTAAATATCAAGGACCCCTCTTTGGATAGAACTCTTTCTAATATGGAATTATCCTTGGTTGGTAAGTTTTTGGGTAGATACCATGATATTTTGGTTGTTTGTAAATGGGATTCTTATCATTGGGCTATTAAAGATTGTGTCCATTTTTGTGCTCCCAAAAAGGATGTTTTGCTTCTCATTCTCTACAAACTAGGATTGTGTTCATATCATGTCCTCTAGTCCTTGGTTCTTTCGTAAGCAACACCTTCTTATTTTAAAATGGTAGATGGAATTTGATCCTTTTGTTCATTTGGCTAGTGTTGTCCTGACTTAGGTTCACCTATCGAGGCTCCCCTTGGAGTTTTGGGATGAAGAGATTATTGTAGGGATTTCTAACTCCTTCGGCTAGTTTCTCTCCATTGATACTATCATTAGAAATAGAACTAGACTATTATTTGTTCACTTTTGTGTGTATGTTGCACCTGGTTCAAAGATACTGCAATTGATTATTTTAAAATCTCATCTGGGTTTTTGGAATCAACCTTTAGAGTTTGATACTCATCTCCCTATTGCTATCTTTACTTGTCTATGGGTCATCTTTATAATGCTTGCCCAAGAGTTGGTCATCAAAAGTCTAGTCTGCTTCCCTATTCTAAAGGGAAGGGTATTATGGCCTCTCATGTAGCCCTTGCAGATGCATATTTTTCTTCTTATTTTGGGGTTGTGGTGGCTTCCCCCTTGTCTGAGGTTATGTTAGAGGGGAAGAAAACCCCTCTAACCCTTTTTATTGGGTTGATGTTTTAGTGACTTCACCTTTGATGAAGCATTATTTGGAGACTTGTCTTTCGATGTTCTTGGTGGCTATGGTAGCTCCTCTTCATATGGCTTTTTTGGGGAGGTTGATTGTGCTTTGTCTCCTGTGGTAGATCTGGCTTCAATGATTGTTTTGATGACTTCACCTTTGGTAAAAGGGTTTTTTGGATAATAGTCTCTCGGTATCATTAGAGGTTGTGATTGCTCCTCTCCTTATGAATTCTTTGAAGGAGCTTGACTGCCCTTAGTCTCTTTTGGTTAATCTGAATTTGATGAATGACTCATTGGGTCTAGTCCTAAACCTTTCTCATATTGGTTTCCAAATCAATAGATTTTAAGTCCTAGAGGAATAACCACTAACTCATCAACAAACTCAAAATAGGACTAGGCCAACAAACAAGGTCCAGTCTCAAGACTGTGGCCTTCTGCACTTTTGGCTCTACAAAACCAAGGCAGGTGTACCTCAACAATACCTTCAAGAACTGATCATATAGTAACTGACATTGTTTCATTAAGAAGATGTTTAAATAAAAATATACCAAGGAAAGTTTTATCACTCTAGATTTTTGCTATAACCTTGGTTTAGAACTTTCGCTCGACAATTGAGACTAGTTTGAAATAATAACTTACTCTACTCCTACTCCTAATAACATAAAATAAAATAACTTTGAGAATGATTGATTCTGAAAAAGAGTAAGAGGAAGACCAATGTCTATCTATGGGTAAACAGAGTTCGGTCTGCAAACAATCAACACTTGCTATGGCATACATTCAATGAATCTCATTTAAACATTTAATGACTTGCATAACATGTTCTAAAAACCATTACAAATTGAGTGATACTCAATATACACACATTGCAGTAACTTTGAAAATAGAATTTAACCCTTTCATGAAAAGAGACCCACATTCAAAATTACACATTCCTACTTGAGGAAGACAAACTCATATATCCTTAACATAAAAGTTCATACATATGCTTACACAAAGATGAGACAAGCTGAAAATGAGTTTCTTTAATTAATCTTCAAAATAAGATGTACATGTCATAACAAGGGACATTTGTAGAAAGGAAATGTTCACTCTTGAATTTCCTTAATCGGCTCCTATTACATGCTACTCAAAATTTTCAAAATCCCTTCACACTGGCCTTGAATTCCCTTTTATAAGAACAAGGGAGTAAAACAAGCCTCGAGCCAAGTGCAACACGTGTTAAAATTTCATTGGTTACAATTTTCAAAATGCTAGAAAGTATCTCTAAGTTGGTCTTGCATGCAAATATTCATGACTCATTAATTGCAAGAGTTACAAGGACCACGTCTAGAAATTGGAGCTACATCTCTAATGAATTTTGTTAGGTGGTCCCTTTTGTACTTTCACTTACTTCGGTGGGGAGTTGGATTTTAGAGTTGGAGAAGGTGCACTAGGACAAGTACAAGATAGTTGAATGCCCCAATCATCTCGTCAAAATCGGTAACTTGCATAAGAAGGATAAAAAGAAGCATACCAAAATGGACACAGCCTTCATTACTCTTCCTCCTCAAGCTAATCCTCTTCCAAAGAGCATTACCTCTTGTGTCATGCATCAATCTCATTGGTTGGCTAGGCAAAAGATCTCAAGTTCTATAGCTTGTTCATTGCATCTTTTGTCTTGGGGGTTTGCACAGCAGCAGTCTCCAATGTGAACTTATAATACAGAGAATCTACATCAATTATTTTATCAATGATCAGGTGATACGTATTCTCCTAATTGGGTTCATTAGTCAATCCTTCCAAGATTGCATTAACTGCTTCTCTATAGTCATCCTTCTATCTGACAAGATCTTTCACCTACCCACCCTCTATCAAAATTGTGGGAATATCCCACTTTTGTAGGCCCTTAAATGACCCAATATTCTCATTTCATGTGTTTCTTTCCTCTTCCACGTGGGAGAGCTCTTTCATCAATAAATTGTAGTTTTTCCATGTCAGCCCCACATTTTGGGGTGCCTTGGGATCATTTTTAATTTCCAAAAGAATTTCCTTCAGCTACTATGATTTTGGAAACCAAGTAACCTTGATAGGTTGGGAAAATGAAATAATATCATCTAACTAGTCACATAATTGTGACAACAAAGAATAGGAGTCATGGACCTCATCTAAACTATTCAAAACTCTATTTGAAATTTGTAGAATTGTTGATCTCCTTATTTAAAAGTAATTTTTCTTTACTGCCTTCATCTTTTTCAATTCCTCTTTCATTTTTTCTAACTCCTCTGGCCTAGGCCTTGCTGAAGACATGGAATCTCTTTTCGCCAACTCACCTTTTAATTTAACATTTTCAATGAAAATCCTATCATGATCTATAGTGAAGGCTATGTGCAAGACCTTGAGTCTCTCATGCCTTTTTTCTTCTTCCTCTGTAGCTATCTTAGCAAAATGGGTTGTGTGCATTGAAATGGTGGCCGCCTCTAATGCAGTTGAACTTGCTAGAGTCTTAATGACTGCATCACCAACTCTTTTCCCTATCCCATGTAAGACCATGGATTTATCTGTATTTGGGGCTTTGGCCCATATTGAAAATGAAGTTATGCTAGGGTTAACTCCTAACCCATGTTCTCCAAAATTTTGTGCATAAATTAGGTCTTCCTACCTCATGACTTGGTCTAGAATGAAAATTCTCTCTAGGCTCCACCCTGGCATGGGTAGCATACCACTCTTCTTTGCCACTTCTCCGGCCTCTTGGGGAGTGCACCTAATATTATTCTTATCAAAACTTTGAATCTCTTCTTCAAGCATATTCTTCAATTTCTCTTGTGGCCAAAAGGATTTTAACTCAGGTGTATTAATGAAATCATCATCTGACATGAATTGCTTGGAAGCTATTATTCTTTCGTCAGTAGCTTCCTCTTCAGAGATGGTACTTGGGATAATTTCCTAGTTCAAATACATTATCACCTTTGTTGCTTCATCATCTCTAAAAGCCTCATGAGGGGGGCAAGGTCATTTTACACTTGTGTCCATTTCTTCTTCAATCACATCCACAAAATTAGATATTCTTTATTTTCCCCTTTCAACTCTCTTTGTTTCTTCTGCAACTGGTTGCTTCTCCTTTTGGGGATCCTGTTGGGGGCACTTTGTGATGATCCCTCTATCAAAATTACCTTCCCCTTTTCTTTTAAAATAGCATGAGGAATGTCTTCAGGCCTCTCCTTAGGTACTCTGTCTTGCTACCTAGCCTGCCTCTGAGCTAATCACTTGCTATTAATTCATCAAAAGTTTTGACTTTGCATGTCATTCTAGCAAAGTCTCTTTGAATATTTAACAAAAATCCCTTGAAGTTAGGGTCTTCTTCTCTTCTTTCCCTCTGCAATTTTTTCGAATATTCCCATTTATTTCTTCTTTGTAGGGCTTTATATGGGTCGACAGTTCTAATCAAGTCCTCCCACTCATCATAGCTATGGGAGAAACCTCTTATTTTCAATTTTTTGACTCTTACATCATTGATGTAGCCTTCTGGATCAAAAATTCTAGCTTGGCCAACCTTAAATCTATAAGTATTTACAATAAAATTTTGTACTTTCTCAAGGGTATCACACCCCACATTGAATTCTCTATTTACCGTTACCCAAGGAAGTTGTTGCCCCTTCTTCTCTGTCCTTATTTGTTCTTTCTTCATCCATAGCAATTTCCATATTAGCTCTATGAAGACGAGCCTTGGGGAAACTGTGATTGGTAACATATGGTGTGCTTGATTGCATCCATCCACTAATTAAAACATAATTGGAGTAGAAGAAGTCACCAAAATTATGGGAGAATTCTCCCTCAAGGTACACAACATTCTCTTCCTTTCCACTCCTTACTCTCAAAACTTAAATTATGTCCTTTGGGAGCCTCAACAGATTGACCCCACACATTCCTAAGACCCTCATAACAAAGCCATCAAAGAATATATTGCAGTCTAAATATCTATACCCTTTATCCCATGTTTGGGTCCACCTCTGAACTGACCACCCTACATTTGTTATTAGATCAAAAACCTTCACTTGCAGATAATCATCTCATCCAATTTTATTCTAGTAAATAATTAAGTGGCATAACAAATAATAATGTTTGAAATTCAAATCAATGTTGAGATCCTTTTCATAAATTATCCCTTCATGTAATTTGTTCTGAATGATTGTAGCGAAATCATACAGCTCATTTGTATCTGAATACTAGATCTTCATTGTCATCATCATAAGTTCTATGGGAATTACTATTGACACACAATCTTCACCTAAAACTTAGCATAGGGCAAAGTAAGTTTTTGTAAAATAATCTTCAAAAGAAGATAAACTGAAGGGCTCCTTCTCTGAATCTAAGATATAATTTCTTCCTCCCCTATGTAATCTCTTCAAAAAGTGTGGCAACACTTTCTCCCTGTAAAATTTTCTTCTTATGACATATTTTGTGGACAATCTCTTTTTATCAACACTCTTAAGAGAACTTCTATCTAGGTTGAAACAATAGATTATGGCCTCTCTAGTTATATCGACCAATACAATGCCACTTGATGCCCTTACAGTCATGCTTGCAAGGTGATATCTTTTCCTAGGCTCTCTTATTAATAAGGGCTCAACAAATACATTTGGGACTGCCAGTTTTTCCAAATTGAGGTTCCAAGGGTTTGACACTGGGACAGGATTGTCTCTATTCCTATAGAAATAATAAAATATATCCTAGCCCATGCCCATCTCTACAATCATATTCATGATCATTGAATGCATTTCTAAGGGTTTCCTACATGGTTGAACCCTAAAATGGATCTAAAAGATCCTGATGGAGACCTCTTATATTCCTTTTTGTTCTATGTTCCATCTCTTCCAACTGTTTCTATACCTCCTTGGAAATCTCTTCTATTGTTTTTGCTGGGACAGGTGGAGTAGAGGCCTATGTGGATTTCCTTGGTTGGGTAGGGGTCTGTTTCTCCTCTGTAGAGGTTTGTTTAGATTTATTTGTAGCTTTAGGTGTGACTCTCTTGGCAGGACTTTTTCTTTTCTTTGGCTCTAAAACCCCCTCCTGTGGGCTTGATTATTTAGCCTGAGGGTGCCCTATGGGGGGATCTTTTGCAAATGATGTTTCAGTAGAAGTTTTGGCAGAATCCCTTCTTCTTTTCGGGGTTGTCTTCATAGCCTTTGGGGAAAGGCTAGGGTCATTAGATGGTTCATCATCTGATATTACAACAGAGGTCTTCTTTCGTGCCCTCTTTCTTTTTAGCTGAGGGGGATTTTCTTTTAGTGGAGCACTAGGTTTGGTCTCAAACACCTATAGAGTAACTACAACAAAAGGCTCAACAATCAGTGCCTTTGCAATTTCAAGCATTGGGTAGACCATGGTGATTGGGATGGCATGGGTGATCTCAGGCATTGAAGAACTTGCTCCCACTTTGGGAGCATTTTCAATGGCTGAGGTTGGCCATTTGGAGGAATTGATTATGTGTTGCATTGATGATTTGTCATTGATGTCAACACTAGTTATTTTGGATGCTTTATCGACACCCTTCTAGTCCCAGTAGGTTGTGTGGTTTCTGGCTGGTTTGGATCCGAAATAATCTGGTATGCTCTGGTATAATTTGGTTATGGAATTATCTTACTCATGTTCATATTCAGTCAGTTGGTTTTGGTCTGGTGATCGGATGCTATCCTACTTACTTGGAAGCTTGATTTGTGGTTCCGGCGAGGGTTTCACCAGCAGAGCTTTGATGAAGATCTTTGATGAATTGCATAAGTCATGTTGGTGCGACTTCTAGTGGAGTTTTAGGATGCTGATGTTGATCATGTTCGAGACTTGGTGGATTGGGATCATTGCTTGAGTGTGTGGACCTATATTGGGTCCCGGTTGATCTAGGTTATGGATCGGCTTAATGTAACATGTGGATTGGACCTCTCGATGTGTTTCTCAGATGTCTTATGGGTTAGATATTATTTTTTTTCTCTAAGCCCGATATGTTTTGTAATTATGTAATTGGTTTATTATGTTTGGTGGCTAACCTGATTGGTTATGGTTGAAGGTTTGTAAATATATGATGTAAGATTTCATTGTAGATCATCATGGTCATAGGAAAGGGATATGGATATGTAATGTGTAAATAATTTAATACCATTCAGGAAGATGATTTGGTTGATCATTGGAGATCAATTTGGGTTTATGTAAGAGGATTAAGTCCTCTGGTATTGAGTTTAATTCAAACTGTACTCAGGCATAGGAGATGTTATCTTTGCAATTCATTCAGTTCTCTAGATTGTATTCTGGATTTCTATGTAGTCAGTGAGACTCCTTTTGTGATGAGCAGTGCGCTCTAGGTTGTTGGTCTCCTGCAAGTGCATGCCCCTCAATTGTAATTCACATACTTACTGCAGAAGTATTATCTGACTGTGGGTAGGCTTCCCACCGTGGTTTTTTCCTTTATTGGGTTTTCCACGTATAAATCTTGGTGTCATGTGGATAGTATTTATTCTCTAATTATTGTTTATGCTTAATTGGTTTATCTGCTATTTTGGTATTTGGTTTAAGCAGTCCGGTATTGATCTTTTGGGTTCCGGTATTAAATTTTTAATTGCTAAATGTTCTGGTAATTTATGACAATTGATTCACCCCCCCTCTTAGTTATCTTCTAGTTATTTGAACTGCCTAACCATTGGTATCAAATTTTTGGTCCTCTCTGCAAAAAGCTTAACCACTTGATGAAGATCCTATATCGTCTAACAGTTCAAGTTCATCTAGAGCTATCTTTCAAAGAGATATTCCTAGGCTTGATGGAACAAATTACATAGTATGGAAGCTTTGGATGGAGACTCATCTGAGATGTCTCGGGAAGGAGATTTGGGAGATCACACAGAATGGTGTTACACCTTATAATCCAGCATCTGGCAATCCTCCTCTGGAAAAATTGGATAAGGAGCTTGAGAATGATTGTAGAGAAACTGAAGCCCTCTTATGTGCACTTTTTGATCAGCAAATAATGGGATTAACTGAAAAATCATCTGGAAAGGCTATATGAGATAAGTTGGAGACTCTTAATGAAGGTGACCCTACTATGAAGATTGCTAAACTTGATGGTTACCAGGTGAGATATGAAAACCTAAAGATGGAAGAAGACGAAAGGATTACTGCATTCATGGAAAGGGTAAATGAGATTGTTATGAGAATTCAATGTTGTGGTGAAACTCTAAGTGAAGATAAAATTGTTTCTAAAGTTTTGAGAGCTTTACCACCAGCTTACAAGATGAAGGCTACCACAATTAATTAATTGAGAACAATGGATAATACTTTTGTCAATCGAGATACCTTGGTTGGGAAATTATCTACTTTTGAACTTGAAGAATTTGGACCTTTTGGAGCTATGAAGTCTAAACCTTCTTTTCATGCATCTGCATCATCAACTGGTAAGCAAGATTGAAAAGCTTTATATGCAAAGGAATAGGATGATATGAAGAGAGAAGATGAATAATTTGAGCAACTTGAAGCCCTATTTTCTAGAAGAGTGCCTAAAGGACGGTAGGAAGTAAGTATGAAGGAAAAGAACCTTTTAAATGTTTTGCATGTAATAAGATTGGTCATTTTGCATCTAGATGTCCTGAAAGGAATTCAAGATTTGAAGAAAGAGCTAGATGATCTTTTAAGCCTAACCCTGGATATCAAAACAAGTATAAGTACATGAAAAATAAAGATAAATCATGCTACATAGCAGATGAGCAAGGTGTTGCTAACTCTAATGATGAATCGACAGAAGACTCTGCTACTGGTTCCAGCAATGGAAAGGAATGGGTGTTCCTGGTTAATCAAGGAAGATGTTCCAGCACTGTAAGAGAATGTACCTGAAAAGAAAGCACTAGCTGCTAAAATTAGAGATAAGGATGAATGGGTAATTGACAGTGGATGTTCACATCATATGAATGGAGATAAAGGGAACTTTCTATCTTTGCAAGAATGTGATGGTGGTCTAGTTAGATTTGGAGATGACAAAGCATGTATGATCAAAGGAAAAGGAACTATATCATTGGATGGTAAGCACAATACTAATAATGTTTATTATGTTGAAGGTTTGAAGCATCATCTTTTAAGTGTAGGACAGTTGGTGGATAAGGGATTTCAATTACAGTTCAAGGATGGAAAATGTAAAATCATTAATAGATCTGGTTTGGAGATTGCAACCGATACACAGACAAAAGGTAATATATTTCATTTGAATTCTGGTGAGAAGACATGTTTGATTGCACAAATTGATGAGAGTTGGCAATGGCATAAGAGGCTATGTCATGTGAATTTTGATTTCATTGTAAAGATCAGTTCAACTAGGGCAGTTAGAGACATACCTAAGATTGTTAAGCCCTATAATCCGGTATGTAAAGAATGTCAAATGGGAAAACAGGTTAGAACCTCTTTTAAGAGTATACAAGATAAATCTAATGATGTTCTTGATCTTATTCATATTGATTTGTGTGGCCCTTCTAGAGTTAAAATTTTTCAAGGTGATAAATATTTTATGCTAATCATTGATGATTATTCTAGAATAATGTGGGTTACTTTTCAAAGGGAGAAATCTAAGGCTTTTGAAAATTTTAAAATCTTTAAGGCTAAAGTGGAAATAGAGACAGGATTGAAAATTAAATGTTTGAGGTCAGATCATGGTGGAGAATTCACATCCAGTGAGTTTAATAACTTTTGTGAGAAGCATGGTATAAGGAGACAATTTTTTACTCCCCGAACACCTCAAGATAATGGAGTTGTGGAAAGGAAGAACAAAACTGTCTTGGATGCTGCTAGAACAATGATGATCAAAGCTAGTCTACCTCATATCTACTAGAGAGAAGTAATGAGCACAATAGTTTATACATTCAACAGAGCTCATATCAAAGGAGAAACCGGTAAGACACCTTAGTAATTATGGTTTGATAATACACCTATAGTTAAGTATTTTAGTATCTTTAGTAGTAAATGTTATATCAGGAAAGATGATATCATTGGAAAATTTGATCCTAGATGTGATGAAGGAATTTTTACTGGTTATTCTAATGAAAGCAAGGCATATAGATGTTATAACAAGAGATTGTAGAGAATTGTGGAGAGTGTTAATGTCAAGGTGGATGAGCTGAATAGAAGTCAAATCAGAGTTTATGAGCAAGAACAAACAGTGGAAATGATAATATTTGAACCAGTAGCATCTTTACTGAAATAGAATGTTGAACCAATTACTCCGATAGTATCAAAAAATTAAACAGTAACTAAAGAACTGAGAAGAGGAATAGAGAGTTAGAAGAATCCTAGGTATGTGAGTTTGAATCATTCAGAAGATCAGATCATTGGGGATAAGAACAATGGAGTGATGACAAGAAGAAGATTGGCAACTAATGAGGTATGTTTAATATCTCAAGTTGAACCGGTATTAGTAATTGAAGCATGTAAAGATGAATGTAGGTTGAAAACTATGGAAGAAGAATTAGATTAGATAGAGAAAAATAGCACATGGACTTTAGCTCCCCAGCCTAAAAATAAGAATGTTATTGGAACTAAATGGGTTTTTAGGAATAAATTGAATGGGGATGGTCAAGTTGTAAGGAATAAGGATATATTGGTTTGTAAAGGATATTCTCAGAAGGAAGGAATTCATTATGGTGAGAATTTTGCACCTATAGCTAGGATTGAAGCTGTAAGATTATTTCTTGCCTATGTTGCCCATAAAAACTACAAGGTTTATCAGATGGGTGTTAAGTGTGCATTTTTTTAAGGGGATCTTGATGAGGAATTTTATATTGAGCAACCTGATGGTTTTTCACTTTCAGATGATACAAACATGGTTTGCAGGTTAAGGAAAGCTTTATATGGATTGAAATAGGCACCTAGAGCTTGGTATGCAAGGTTGGATAAATATCTTTTGAAGCTTGGTTTTACTAACGGTAATGCTGACAGTAATCTATATTATAAGGTCGCTGATGATGATATATTGATTATTGAAGTATTTGTTGATGACATCATTTTTGGAGGAAAAAATAAGTTATGCATGGAATTTTCTAAAAATATGGAGAAGGAATTTGAAATATCTATGATTGGGGAAATGAAATTTTTCTTAGGTTTGCAGATTACTCAGATTGATAAAGGTATTTTCATCTGTCAAACTAAGTATGCTAGGTAATTGTTGAAGAAATTTGGTATGGTAGATTCTAAACTGGAAGCACTCCTATGGTTACAAGTGATAAATTGACAAGGAAATATGTTTCTGCACCAGTAAATCCTACTGGATACAAATCTATGATTGGAGGTTTGCTATATTTGACTCAGACTAGGCCTGACATAATGAAAGTTGTTTGTATTGCATCTAGATTTCAGAGTGATCCTAGAGAGAATCATGAGAGTGGTGAAAATAATTTTTTAGATACTTGCAAGGTAAATCTAAATATGGTTTGCGGTACCCTAAGGATGATTACTTTACTTTATGTGCATATATAGATGTAGATTGGGCTAGTGATGTTGATGACCAAAAAAAGTACTTCTAGTGGAGCTTTCTTTCTTGGAAAGAAGTTGGTTTCATGGATCAGCAAGAAACAATCATGTACTTATTTATCTACTACTGAAGTTGAGCATGTTGTTGTTGCTACTAACTGTTTATAGGTTCTATGGATGAAGCAAATGTTGAAGGATATCAAAGTGCATTGCACTGGACTAGTAGTTATTCACTGTGATAACTCTACTGCTATTGACATATCAAAGAATCTGGTATTTCACTCTAAGACAAAGTACATATCTATCAAGTATAACTTTTTGAAGGAGAAGGTGAAATAAAATGAAGTTAGACTCGTTTATGTGAACTCTAAAGAGCAGATTGTAGATATTTTCACTACACCTTTTCCTAAATAATCATTTGAGTACCTGAGAGACAGATTAGGGGTTTCTACCCCTCCGACATAGAACCGATTGATGTTATTTGGCATCAGTTTGGTATGCATTATCAGAAATATTCTTCATTCCGGCATTGATGTGGGGATGCTACTGCTCTGGTGGAATAGTTAGCTTTATGATTCAGTGGTTTATGTTTTTGTTTGACATTTTTGACAGATTTCTAGCATTGATGTCAAAGGGGAAGAGATATTGATTTGAAAAACTTAAGGAGTTGTATACATTAGGGGAAGTGATATATGTGAAAATAGAGCTTTACAAAGATATTATTCAAAGGGGGACTTTGGTCTTTATTTCAGAACTTCATTGTTGTATCTTTGTATGATAGATTGTTGGTTGTCTTCCATTGCGAGAGACTTGCTTGGCATTTCTTGGCACTTGGATGTTTTTCACATCTAGTGTTTCTATCAATTCCAAAGGGAGAGATTGTTTCTCATTTGGAGGAATTGATTATGGGTTGCATTGATGTTTTGTCATTGATGTCAACACTAGCTGTTTTGGATGCTTTACCAACACCCTTCTGATCCCGGTAGGTTGTGTGGTTTCTGGTTGGTTTGGATCTAGCATGATCTGGTATGCTCTAGTATGATTTGGTTATGGAGTTGGCTTACTCATGTTCATATTCAGTCGGTTGGTTTTGGTCTTGTGATCGGATGTTATCCTGCTTGTTTGGAAGCTTGGTTTGTGGTTCCGGCGAGGGTTTCATCGACAGAGCTTTGATGAAGATCTTTGATGAATTACATAAGTGGTGTTGGTGCAGTTTCTGGTGGAGTTTTAGAATGATAATTTTGATCATGTTCGAGACTTGGTGGATTGGGATCATTGCTTCAGCGTGTGGACCTATATTGGGTCCTAGTTGATCTAGGTTATGGACCGACTTAATGTAACATGTGGATTGGACCTCTTGATGTGTTTCTGGGATGTCTGATGGGTTGGATAATATTTTTTTGGTCTAAGGATGACATGTTTTATAATTATGTAATTGGTTTATTGTCTGGTGGCTGACCTGATTGGTTATGGTTGAAGGTTTGTATATATATGATGTAAAATCTCACTTTTAGATCATCATGGTCATAGGAAAGGGATATTGATATGTAATGTGTGAATAATGTAATATAATTAAGTAAAAGGATTTAGTCGATCACTGGAGATCGATTTGGGTTTATGTAAGAGGATTTAGACCTCTAGTATTAAGGTTAACCGAAATTGTACTCAGGCATAGGAGATGTTATCTATGTAGTTCATTTGTTTCTCTGGATTGTATTATGGATTTCTATGTAGTCAGTGAGACTCATTTTGTGATGAGCAGTGTGCTCTAGGTTGTTGACCTTCTTGCAAGTGCATGCCCCTTAATTGTAATTCACATACTTACTACATAAGTATTATTTGACTATGGGTAGGCTTCCCACTGTGGTTTTTCCCTTTAGCGGGTTTTCCATGTATAAAGCTTTGTGTCATGTGGATGGTATTTATTCTTTGATTATTGTTTACGCTTAATTGGTTTATCTGCTAATTTGGTATTTGGTTTAAGCATTTTGGTATTTATCTTTTGGGTTCTGGTATTAAAGTTTTGATTGTTAAATGTTCCAGTAATCTATGACAACTGATTCACCCCCCCCTCTCAGTTGTCTTCCGGCTATTTGAATTGTCTAACAATCGGTATCAGAGCTTTGATCCTTTCTACAAAAAGCTTAAACACTTGAGGAATATCCTATGGCATCTAACAGTTCAAGTTCATTTAGTTGATCTAGACCTACCTTTCGGAGAGATATTCCTAGGCTTGATGGAACAAATTACACAGTATGGAAGCTTCGGATGGAGACTCATCTGATATGTCTCAGGAAGGAGATTTGGGAAATCACATAGAATGGTGTTACACCTTATAATCCGGCATCTAGTAATCCTCCTCCGAAAAACTTGGATAGGGAGCTTGAGAATGATTGTAGAGAAAGAGAAGCCCTCTTCTGTGCACTTTCTGATCAGCAAATAATGGGATTAACTGACAAATCATCTGGAAAATCTATATGGGATAAGTTGAAGCCTCTTAATGAAGGTGACCCTACTATGAAGATTGATACACTTGATGGTTACTGGGTGAGATATGAAAACTTGAAGATGGAAGAAGACGAAAAGATTACTGCATTCATGGAAAGGGTAAATAAGATTGTTATGGGAATTCAATGTTGTGGTGAAACTCTGAGTGAAGATGAAATTGTTTCTAAAGTTTTGAGAGCTTTAGCATCAGCTTACAAGATGAAGGCTACAACAATTAATGAATTGAGAACAATGGCTAATACTTATGTTAACAAAGATACCTTGGTTGGGAAATTATCTCTCTTTTGAGCTTGAAGAATTTGGACCTTCTGGAGGTGTGAAGTCTGAACCTTCTTTTTGTGCATCTGCATCATCAACCGGTAAGCAAGATTGGAAAGCTTTATATGTAAAGGAATTGGATGGTATGAAGAGAGAAAAGGAGGAATTTGAGCAACTTGAAGCCCTATTTGCTAGAACAATACATAAAGGACCAATAGGAAGTAAGTATGAAGGAAAGGCACCTTTTAAATGTTTTGCATGTAATGAAACTGGTAATTTTGCATCTAGATGTCCTGAAAGGAATTCAAGATTTGAAGAAAGAGCTAGAAGATCTTTTAAGCCTAACCCTGGATATCAGAACAAGTATAAGCACAGGAAAAATAGAGATAAATCATGCTACACAGCAAATGAGGAAGGTGTTGTTGACTCTGATGATGAACCGACAGAAGACTCTACTAGTGGGTTCGGCAATTAAAGGGAATGGGTGTTCCTAGCTATCAAGGAAGATGTTCTGACACTGGAAGAGAATGTACCTGAAGAGAAGGCACTTTCTACTAAAATTGAAGATAAGGATGAATGGGTAATTGACAGTGGATGTTCACATCATATGATGTGAGATAAATGAAGTTTCTATCTTTGCAAGACTATGAAAGAGGTCTAGTTAGATTTGGAGATGACAAAGCATGTATGATCAAAGGAAAAGGAACTATATCATTGGATGGTAAGCAAAATACTGATAATGTTTATTATGTTGAAGGTTTGAAGCATAACCTTTTGAGTGTAGGACAATTGGTGGATAAGGGATTTTAATTATAGTTCAAGGATGGAAAAATCAAAATCATTATTAGATCCTGTTTGGAGATTGCAACCGGTACATAGACAAAAGGTAATATATTTCATTTGAATTCCGGTGAGAAGACATGTTTGATTGCACAAATTGATGAGAGTTGGCTATGGCATAAGAGGCTATGTCATATGAATTTTGATTGCATTGTAAAGAACAGTTCAACTAAGGAAGTTAGAGAAATACCTAAGATTGTTAAGCCCTATAATCCGGTATTTAAAGAATGTCAAATGGGAAAACAGGTCAGAACCTCTTTTAAGAGTATACAAGATAAATCTAATGATGTTCTTGATCTTATTCATACTGATTTGTGCGGCCCTGCTAGAGTTAAAAGTTTTCAAGGTGATAGATATTTTATGATAATCATTGGTGATTATTCTAGAATGATGTGGGTTACTTTTCTAACGGAGAAATCTGAGGCTTTTGAAAAGTTTTAAATATTTAAGGCTAAAGTGGAAATAGAGATAGGATTGAAGATTAAATGTTTGAGGTCAGATCATGGTGGAGAATTCAGATCCGGTGAGTTTAATAACTTTTGTGAGAAGCATGGTATAAGGAGACAATTTTTTGCTCCCCAGACACCTCAGCAAAATGGAGTTGTGGAAAGGAAGAACAGAACTATCTTGGATGCTACTAGAATAATGATGATGGATTGGATCATTGCTTTAGCATGTGGACCTATATTGGGTCTTGATTGGTCTAGGTTATGGACTGGCTTAATGTAACATGTGGATTGGACCTCTCGATGTGTTTCTGGGATGTCCTATGGGTTGGATATTATTTGTTTGGTCTAAGGCCGACATGTTTTGTAATTATGTAATTGGTTTAGTGTTTGGTGGTCGACCTGATTAGTTATGGTCAAAAATTTGTATATATATGATGTAAGATCTCATTGTAGATCATCATGGTCATAGGAAAGGGATATGGATATGTAATGTGTGAATAATGTAATATCATTCAGGCAGAGGATTTGGTCGATAATTGGAGATAGAGTTGGGCTTATGTAAGAGGATTTAGTCCTTTGATATTGAGCTTCAAGGATGGAAAAAGAAAAATCATTATTAGATCTTGTTTGGAGATTGCAACTGGTACATAGACAAAAGGTAATATATTTCATTTGAATTCTGGTGACAAGACATGTTTGATTGCACAAATTGATGAGAGTTGGCTATGACATAAGAGGCTATGTCATATGAATTTTGATTGCATTGTAAAGAATAGTTCAACTAAGGAAGTTAGAGAAATACCTAAGATTGTTAAGCCCTATAATCCGGTATGTAAAGAATGTCAAATGGGAAAATAGGTCAGAACCTCTTTTAAGAGTATACAAGATAAATCTAATGATGTTCTTGATCTTATTCATACTGATTTGTGTGGCCCTGGTAGAGTTAAAAGTTTTCAAGGTGATAGATATTTTATGATAATCATTGGTGATTATTCTAGAATGATGTGGGTTACTTTTCTAACAGAGAAATCTGAGGCTTTTGAAAAGTTTAAAATATTTAAGGCTAAAGTAGAAATATAGATAGGATTGAAGATTAAATGTTTGAGGTCAGATTATGGTGGAGAATTCAGATCCGGTGAGTTTAATAACTTTTGTGAGAAGCATGGTATAAGGAGACAATTTTTTGCTCCCCAAACACCTCAGCAAAATGGAGTTGTGGAAAGGAAGAACAAAACTATCTTGGATGTTGCTAGAATAATGATGATGGATTGGAATCATTGCTTTAGCATGTGGACCTATATTGGGTCCTGATTGATCTAGGTTATGGACCAACTTAATGTAACATGTGGATTGGACCTCTCGATGTGTTTTTGGGATGTCTTATGGGTTGGATATTATTTGTTTAGTCTGAGGCCGACATGTGTTTTAATTATGTAATTGGTTTATTGTCTAGTGGTCGACTTGATTAGTTATGGTCAAAATTTTGTATATATATGATGTAAGATCTCATTGTAGATCATCATGGTCATAGGAAAGGGATATGGATATGTAATGTGTGAATAATGTAATATAATTCAGGCAAAGGATTTGGTCGATAATTGGAGATAGAGTTGGGCTTATGTAAGAGGATTTAGTCCTTCGATATTGAGCTTAACCAAAACTTTACTCAAGCATAAGAGATGATATCTTTGCAGTTCATTCATTTCTCTGGATTTGGTGTTTGGATTTCTATGTAGTCAGTGAGACTCCTTTTGTGATGAGTAGTGCACTCTAGGCAGTTGGCCTTCCTGCAAGTGCATGCCCTCAAATGTAATTCACATACTTACTGTAGAAGTATTATCTGACTGTGGGTAGGCTTCCCACCATTGTTTTTCCCTTTACTGGGTTTTCCACATATAAATCTTCATGTTATGTGGATGGTATTTATTCTCTGATTATTGTTTATGCTTAATTGGTTTATCTGCTATTTTGGTATTTGGTTTAAGCATTCTGGTATTGATCTTTTTGGTTTCGGTATTAAAGTTTTAATTCCTAAATGTTCCAGTAATCTGTCACAATTGATTCACCCCCCCCCCCCTCTTAGTCATCTTCTGGATATTTGAACTGTCTAACATGAGGATGGGGTATTCTTAGAAGGGGAGGCCATTGTGACACTTTTAAACAAGAAAATACAATGAAAATATTAGAAATAAACCCTTCTCATGCAAGTAGGGAAATAATTACAACTCTTCTTCACTAAGACCTTGCACACAATCCCAATTCCTTTCAAAATGCATAAAGAAGGCTCAAAATCAACTTACGAGTTTTTTGAACACAATTTGGTTATGCTAGACATTTGGGGAATGCACTAGTTTGCCTTTGTTTTCTCTTCAATCACTCTGGTTTCTTCCTGAATGTGAGGTGTGTGACAATGGCCTTGAATTTTTCTTTTATGGCACACATATGAATCACCATTAATTCATACATGCATAGTGCGGCTGGCTAGTGGCTTGAAAAATCAAATTCCACTATCGATTTGTAGATAAACTATTGAGATTGCACTTTGACATCCTTTGACTTCT
Source organism: Cryptomeria japonica (assembly GCF_030272615.1). Lineage (NCBI taxonomy): Eukaryota > Viridiplantae > Streptophyta > Pinopsida > Cupressales > Cupressaceae > Cryptomeria > Cryptomeria japonica. The sequence continues at coordinate 751,835,378 of NC_081411.1, read as the reverse complement.
GACTATGGCGTATGACGAATCATTTTTGGTCACCTTTGATTCTACTTTGATTATGAAAAATTTTGCCATCCTTCAATTTTCACCTCTGCGGGATAATTGGGAAGCTTATACTACTTTCCTTTTGATGCCCCGCCTCACCTTCTATAGGTTGTTTTTACCCATGCGGGGTAATACTTCTTTATCCTATAGCACTCCTCGTTGTTCTATAAGATACTCATCTTAATTGTTGAAGAGAGCCATTCTTACCTTAATTTATCCTGGTTTCTGTTACCGTGGGATGGCGGGCATTGCTATTTCCCCTTATTCCTTTACCCTACATCATCATTTACAAGCTCATTTTACTCATGTGGGGAAAATACTTGCCTATATTCAAAGAATCCCGATATCCCACATGATAATGAAGACAAGTTACTACTTATCTACACATCCCACTCTTTTATTGTTGCAGGGTAGCGGGGACTACTAATTCCTCTATTCCCACCTTCCCCGCATCACCCTCTGTCTAGGTTTTAGACCCTTGTGGGGTAAAGACCCTATCAGTTACTACAATTTTTGTTGCCCCTAAAGAGACAATTCTCCTTTACTTGCATTCTTTTCTTCTTTCTGATAAATAAAACCCTTCTCTGATCATGCAGGATGGTGGGGGATACTCATCCCTTTATGCACATTTTGTTTCTCTTCAATCATTGCGAGGCAAGGATTTCTTTGTTCATCTTGGCATTCTGTTATCCTACAGAGTTCTTTCAACTTTGTCATCCTCTTTTTCTCCCTTGACCATATGAGGTGGCAGGGACCCTCTAACTTCATTATGTCCACTTAGCCCACAACACTCTTTTGTGTTGCTTAAAACCCTTGCGGGGAAAACATTTTGCTATCATTTATCATTTCCTATTAGCCCGCAAGGAATCTTTGTTATCTTGTTCTCCTTACCACTATAACCCTTTCTTTGTGTTGTCATGTGGAGCAAGATTTTTCATTTCTCTTGAATATCCCCTTAGCCCACATGGGTTATCTTTCAAGCATAAAAGTTGTGTGGGGCAATCTCTTCTTCTTAGCAAAGATGCTTCCCATTATCCTATATGGCTTTAGATCAAAGCTGGTGATTGCTACAAAGTAAACTTTGCCAAGACCCTATGCTTGATCTCGCCACCCCACATCCCTTTGAGATGTCTGGACTGGTATTTAAGTGAAAATTTATGCACGTGGTGACTTATGAAGGGTAAGGGGGTCATGACTTGTGGGTGTGTTAGTATACCTATATAAGACCCTTCAAGATTTTTTATTTAGAGTAATCGGCCTGACTGATGAGACCTAATACATGGGGCTAGTAAACACATGACCAAAGACCCCTTCTGCGGTAACTTAAACATTGGGAACCCACTAATTTTGTTCAATAGGGAAACATAACAAAACCAAAGATTTTCAAAGGCAAGGCTAGAACCCTTAAACCCTACTCCCCAGGTCTTTTAGGAAGCAAAAATGTAATGGATAGAAGCAAGAATTCTACACTCCCAACAACTCCTCTAAGGTTCATGAGTTTCTTTCAAGAGGATTACTTCCTTCTTGTTGATCCAAAGAATGAGACACTTTTTTTTTAAGTCTACTCTTATTTTGTGTTCTTTGGCCTCCTCCCCTTTAGGCTCCAAGGGGTTGTGGTTGAGAACCTGGACAATTCCTCTATTAATATTCCTCCTTCTAAGGAGGTGGAGGTGGAGAATTAATCACTTCTATTTTTCATCCTTTGGTGCAAGCTTCTTCCTATCCTACTATTGGTTCTCTCATTGAAGAAATTACTCCTCTCTCTCCTAAGATCTCTTGAAAGATGATAGATGTGGGAAAGGATACAAAAGCTACTCAAAATTCTAAAAAAGAAAAATGTTGGATGTTTGTTGCTAGAGATATGGTGAATGGAAGCTAGAGTGCTAGATAGAGCATATTTCCTCCTAAAAATCAAAGAAATTCTTATCCTCTCTTAGAATATTGGGGGACTAAATTGCCCCCACAAATAGATTTTAGTTAAAAATTTGGTGAAAGAATTCAAACCTAACATTCTTCTTCTCCAAGAAATGAAGATGAGTGCTAAAGCATTTCTCAAGGTTAGTAAATTTATTGGGCCTTTCTCTAATTCTTTGGCAATTGATATGGATTGTTCATTTTGGGGATTTAGCTACATTGTGGAAACCTCATAATTTGAAGGGAGTTCTTTTCTCCCATGACAAATTTTTCCAAGATATCCTCTTTTTTTATAAGGTTGATGACTCTGATTGGTTTCTTTCCAATATCTATGCACCTAATAATGTGGTTTTAAGAAGGGGCTTGCGGTTTTCCCTCCTTGCTTCAAGGGATTCTTTCTATAATTCTAATTGGATGTTTATGGGATATTTCAATTCTCCCCTCTATCCCTCTAAGAAGTTGGGAAGTGTCCCTAATTTTTTTTACAGTATGCAGGACCTTCATGAGTTTTTGTCTTGGGGAAAGTTGGTAGACATGGATTTGGAGGATATAAATTCCTTTAGGTCTAATATGCATTTGTGAGATGACCTCATCCAAGTTTGCCTCAATCATTGTCTTTTCTCTTCATAGAATTTTCTGACCATGGTCATTTCTCCTCCCTCATCTACTTTAGTTATGATCATTGTCCTATATTGCTTTTTTGGGTCTATTCCACACCCTAGTTGTTGTTTGGGGACCCTTTAGATTTAAATTGATTCGGATTAATCACCTTGATTTTAAGGACCTTGTGGCCCAATGGTGGGTTCTTAATATGTAGGGGGCAACAATATTTAGGGTTGTCCATAAGCTAAAAATGTTAAAATTTACTCTCAAGAAATGGAATAAATCTTCTTTTAGAAATATTTTTTCCTAGAAGAAAAAGCTAAAAGATTAGACTCTTTCTATTCAATCAGAGTTGAAAATAAATGGGGCTTCCCCTAATATCATCTATCAAGAGAGGGGTATGTTGTCTAATCTCCATAATCTCGTGTTAAAAGAGGACATATTCTAGAAACAAAGATCTAGAGTTCAATGGGTTAAAGAAGGGGATAGGAATACTAAACTTTTCCATCAATCGGCCATTAGACACAATAAAAAGAATAGAACTGGTGAACTAATTAGTTCTGATGGCTCTATTTTCACTCAAGCTAAGGATTTTTCGTAAGGAGGCTATGAACTAATTCAAATATATTCTCAACCTATCTCCCATGGTTGATTATTTGGTTGATGTGGTCTTTGATAGGGTTCTTCAAGTTATTCCTAACTCGTTGTCCCTCATGATTTGGAGTCCTTGGAGAGAAAGAAGAAGTGAAGAATGTTGTGTTCTCTCTTAGCCCATTCAAATCCCTTGGTCCTAATGGATTCCCCCATTGTTCAAATTTTTGGTACATTATGGGTCAGGATATCTCTCTTGCATCCAAGGAATTCCAATCCTCTAGTAGCCTCCTCAAAGAGATGAAAAATACTTATATTGTCATTGTCCCTAAAAATGGTGGTGCTAACAAGATGGTAGAGTTTAGACTCGTTATCTTATGCAACACTATTTACAAAATCTTCTCAAAATTGCCCGCCAATAGGATCAAACCCTTCTTGGTTAAGATGGTCCATGCTCACCAAAAGTATTTTGTCCCAAGTAGATAGATTTTTTATGGGGTCCTTTTTATGCACTAAGCTCTTCTCCTTTTTATGCATTAAGCTCTTCATTCTGTGGAGAACAATAACAAAGAGAGTGTGCTCCTTAAACTTGATATTTCAAAAACATACATGATATGATTTCTTGGCCCTTCCTCTCTTATATCCTTTGGCTTCTATGGTAAGATCTTAAAGATGATTGAGGTGTGTTTTCATTCTCCTATGTTCTCGGTTATGGTGAATGGTGCACCTCAGGGTTTTATCTGAATTTTTGGTGGGATTAGACAAGGGGATCCCCTTCCCCTTATCTTTTTATTCTGATGGCAAATATTATTGGCAGGAATATTGATCTTGATGGCAATTGGGGCCTTTTGATAAGTATAAGGCCTTCTTCCTCTAACCAAGGTATCTCTCACCAATAATTTGTGGGTGACACTCTCCTACTTGGTACTACCTCCTTGTCAAAGGCTAGGGGTTGCATTACTCTCCTTTCTGATTATGCTTTACCATCAGGTCAAAAGATCAATCTAAAGAAAAGAGCTCTTTATTTCATGAATGTTCTTCCCTCTCTCTAGGCTCGTATTTCTCGTATTTTAAAATGCAAGATTTCCAATCTTCCTTCCTCATACCTAGGCATGCCCTTAATATTTGGAAAAGTTGATAATGTTGTTTCGTATTCTCTTCTTGAAATAATTCAAAAAAATATGGTAAGTTGGAAAGGTTCCCTCATCGTTAATGCTGGCAAAATCCAATTTTTCAAGGCCTCTCTTCAAAGAACCTCTATTTATCTCCATTCTCTCTTTCACTTTTCAGTATCTTGGGTTAAGAAACTTGATCAAATTTAAATATTATTCCTTTGGTAGGGTGTTGAGAAGAAGAACTATGTTTCCCTTATGGATTGGGAGAAATTTTGTACTAGTAAATATTGAAGGGGGCTAAATATCAAAGCCTATCATCCCTTAAACATGACTCTTCTAGACAAAGTTAGGTGGAGAATTATTTCTAAATCTTCTGATTGGGCAAATAGGATGAGATCTAAATATATGCATAGAATAGAGTGTAGAATTATCCTCTCTAAGGACCTCGTACGTGGTGGTTCTCATATTTGGAAAAATCTCTTTAAAACCAAACCTTTGTGGTTCTACCATAGTCTCAACATAGCTTGCATATCATTTGACCGCAACTCTTCTTCTTTGCTATTCACTGAATTTTGCACACTTCCTTTCAGATTCTCTATACTACTCTTCTCACTCTCACAATTCTAATCACCCTCCACACTCAACTCAATCATGTACACATTCCTTGTAGACAAGATAGATAATCAAATCTTGAACCAAGTTGGCCTAAAACAAAATATATCTTCCAGACCACAAACATGCACATTGATCCACCCCAAGAGAAATAGAACACTAAAAAACATCTTCCAAAGATCAATCCACAATCACCCAAACATAACAAATAGCATATCAATATGCTACAAATCAATAAAATCAATTAATGATCAAAACATGTCCTCTAATGCAAATAACTCAAATCTGGATCTCCACATGCTACGGTAAGACCCATAACACATTAGAAAAACCTCCACAGATCATATTTAGACCCAAAGATAGGTCTATCATAGAGTATCACAACAATCTATGAAAAATGCCACAACATCTAGAGAAAACAACAACATTTCTGGACCACAAAACTATCACAACACTTTCTAGAGCCGAACACTTTTGGAACAACCAATAAAACAACTGCAACACCAACATAGAAAGATATCTCTACACCACAAACTTTATGTACCAACAACTATTTTTAAAAACAAGTTTGACATCAATTACAACCACAACAACACATACTTTCAACAATATCATGAAAACACTTGATAACACTAAACTCAATCTGCCCAAAACTATTCTATTCCAGGTACATGATTGAACCCATCACTAAGGACCAAATTCTCCCGTGCATATCCCTTACTATCAAAGTTTTGTTGGGAAATATAGTATTTGAGATTTAACTTCTTAAAATCAACCTCCAGATTGTGAGCGTCTGACACTATTTTACAAACATAATGGCCTAGCTCCACTAGAAGAGCAACTCCAGAATCCTTCTTTCCTATAGTCTTTTTGTTGATATGAGCTAAATGTTGACAAATTTCTATTAACACAAATCGGTCCAATGTATACCTAGGAACTCTCATGGGTTCACCCTCAAAGCCACCAAATCTAACATATGTGAACCAAGGAAATTGAATGAAATAACTCCCATAGGAGCTAACCAATTGTTTTGCTTCCTCAGGCATACGCTGGTTAACATTTCCCTGCAACTCAATAATCAACCTACCAACAAACACGTCATGAACCCGCCTATAATTTTCCTAACACCTCTTCGCTTGTAAGTGTAGGTAATAATAATAAATTATCATATCATCAATAAAGGGTTCATGATAAAGTCCAGGTCGTGGCCTAATACAGGCTAAGCAGAAAAATAGATACAAATTCATGTATAAATTCTTGCTTCCCAGAATATTACTCAAACCTTCATGAAGTCCATCTACAATCATGCCTGACCAATCAATGTACCTATTTTGGTCTAAAATTACTTGTATAAAGAAATACATCCAATCCTCCCAAAAGAAGGCATGTTGGCTACCTTTTACCTTATGCAACAAAATCATAATGTCCCTAACCTCCTTTATCATGTGTTCTTGGGTTAAAGGTTTTGGAAGCCTGGAACGACCCTTTTGAAATTTCAACAACCAGTTCCTAGCTATAACACTTCTGTATTGGGGTTTCTTCTTGCTAAAATAGCCATAGGAAGAGGTGATGGTCTAGTTTTCATAGGATTCTCGAGCAGGAATTTTAAACACACCCATAATGGTTTCTCTATTCACATTTAATAATAATCCACCATTGGTATCCCTAATGCACCTGTCGGCCTCATCATACTGATTCATACACTCTAAAACCAGCTTCAGATATTGTAGAGCAGGTGGGAAGATGACAACTTCTATAAAACCACTATCCACAATCCTCTACATCATGGGGGAATAGGAAGGGTTTCTAGCTCTTTCCATAAACTCTTCAAGGTCAGCATGAGCCACAGATGTATCACCAAACTCAGGGAGAGAACTAATGAGACTAGCTTTGGCAACTATTTTGGGAGGTACCAGCCTCATTTTGACAATGCAGCCACTTCAACACTAAACTATGGCAAGCAAATAAATCCAGAACCACCACAATAATAAACTAAAGAAGTCTTATTTTCTATATGTGAAATGAAAGAAATGTCCAAGACTTAAGTCACCTATCATATACTACATCATTTCTGAGCTTGAGAAGTAGAGAATTACCTTTCTTTCGCTAAGTTGTTTGCTTACTAACTTGGCTTCTCAAACCAGATTTAAGGTACTTTGATATGATTAGCATGAAATTCGGTGACACAACTTTCATACTACTCATGCATGCAAGATAAATTCAAAAAGATAACCCCTTACGCATGCATTAATTACACATCACTTCATGAAATTACCTATCAAAGTAATGATTACTTTCCATTTTAAAAAGTTACGACCTTCTCAGAAAAGTGCTTCGATTGCCTAGAATATTCCTTCATGGAATAATGATGCCCATCTTCTTTCATCATGCCTTGCTTGTTCTTTGAGTCTAGCGGCTAAAAACATTGAACCATGGAACCGCTGAACCGTTGAACTGTAAAGGTTCACTAGTTCAAGGTTCAATTGGAGAGGACAAAGGACGAAGACATTCTAGCCCCAAACCAACTTGACCGATTGATGAACCTCATTGACCCAATGTACCTATGAACCTCTAAACTTAAAAGATTGGTTCAATGAAAAAAAGGTTAGACTTTCAATTACATGACTTACAAAATGGGTGCCGAGAGACAAAGACGATTTTGACTACAATTGTGGGAGACTTTCAAAACAATAAAAACTTTGCAAGGGAATAAAACTTACAATGGGGAAACAAATGCAGAATATGAGAGTAACAATTGGCTCTGATTGGGGACTAGGACTGTGAGGGACTAAGGAATGAACCTAGCATCTCTAGTTTTGTAGACCAACTAACAAAACAAAAACAAAAATACAACAAACCACTACCAAATAGACAACACACCAAAATTCTATGTACAAAGTAGGAGGATGCCTACTTACAACTGATAAAGATTTAAATCCTACTCATTATAGGATAGGTGCAGTATAGTTCCATTAGGATATTCAAGTTTAAAAGAGTTAGGGCCCAATACCGGCCCAATACCGGATTAATCATGAACAATCCTTTCCAAAGAGAAGAAAACTTCTCGTGAGCCCCTCTCGGTTCTCTGCATCTGTCCTAGAGCAAGACCTGATCTCCCAGCATAAACTTTTGTAGTCTAGCTCTGCGATCGAAAACTTTCTTTACCCTGGCCTAATGAGCAGTGATGTGGTCAACCAACTCCTACCTCTCTTCCTCAATTTTTGAAATATACATAATTTGCTTCTCCAAATCACTTTGAAAGAATTCATCTTCAATCACCTTTTGCAATCTAGTTGCTGACAATTCTAGAGGCAAAGGAAATTGTGCTTCAACCCCATATACCAATTCAAATGGAGTCATACCTATGGCCCTTTTAGGCAAGTTCCTTTCTACCCATAGTGCCTCATATAGCCTTTTGTGCCAATCCTTCGCATTCTCAGCCACCAATTTCCGCATTATAGAGATCAAAATTTTATTTCTAGATTCAGCCTGGCCATTTCCCTAAGGATAGTAATCTAAAGAATGGGATAAGAGAATTCCATGATCATAATAAAGCATGCTTAGTTCTTTCAAGGAAAATTTGTGGCATTATCGATTACAATCTTCTGGGTACACCGAACATAGTCAGGATATTCTCTTTCAGGAAGTTGCAAACAATTTTTCAAGTAGTCTTCTTAACAGGAACTGCTTCTACCCACTTCATAAAATAATTTGTAGATATGAGAATTTGAGTGTGACTGGAACTTAACGGGGGGTTAAATGGGCTAGTAAAATCTAAATCCCATTGCTTAAAGGCTTCATCTATGACCATGAGCCTTAACGGTAATGCAGCTAATTGGGGCCTCCCTGAGAACAACTTACATTTTTCGCAGCCTGTGACCCATCTGTATTCGTCTTTAAACAAGCCTAGCCAGTAGTAACAATTCTTGAGGATTTTGAAAGTTGTTACTATTGATGAATAATATCCTCCACATAGTTCATTATGGAAAGCTTTCAAAAGCTTTTCATGTTGCTCCTTGTCAACACACCTCAAGAATGCTCCATCCAAGCCTTTCTTATACAAAATGTCATCAATAATCGCATATTTAGCTGTCTTCAGTCTAAGGTTTCTCTTCTCTTTAGAACTTAAATGTTTTGAGAATTCTCCATAAGTTAGGTAATAAGCCACGTCAATGAACCATTCATCTTGCATGTTGACAAATAAGGTTAGTGGTACTTCTTTTTTTTCATCTTTTTTTTTTCAGCTATCAAATGACATAATCCTTGCCCCAAGACTAACTTGGTTGGCCTAATGTCTAGATAAAATTATTGAAACATTGAAACCCAAGCCACTCTATTGTTTATTCCCACCTCTTGCTAGGTCAAAATACTTTTCACCATAAGATTTGGTACAGAAACAATTGAATGAGAATGCAATATGTGATACCTGAAGTGTTTGACATACTTAAAAAATACAAAGTCTTTCTTCTCAACTAATGAATAATTAAATTCATGCTTCTTGAGTGGGATACTCATCAATGTGATAGGGACTTCTTCATTCAACTCATTCTTTTGTAGAAGAATTGCGGACATTGTATGTTCTGAGGTATAGCAATACATAATGAAATCCTTTTTCAAATCAAGATTAATTAGAGTTGGGGCCTAAGAAATTTCCTCCTTCACCTCCTCAAATATTTCTTTGCTTCTTCCTTTCATTTGAAAATCTACTTTTCACTCATCATACCTATGATGTGTTTGGTAATTTCAGCAAAATCTGGCACAAATGTCCTAAGAAAACTTACTTGTCCAAAGAATGATTTGACACTTTTGTTTGATGGAAAACTCAGTTGTTGAATATCTTTTACCCAATCAAGATCAATTTTAATCCCATCCTGTGAGACTATATGTCCTAATATCTTCCCCTTTGTGACACAAAAAACTTATTTCTTAGGATTCAAGGAGATACCATGATCTCTACACCTTTGTAGCACAGTCTCCAAATCTCTTAGGTGATTCCTTCTCTTCTTGGAGAAAACTGTCAAATTATCCAAATAAATAACTATGATCTTACCAATGAGGTGACCAAATGAGAGGTTCATCACCCTTTGGAAAGTTACTCTTGCATTTATCAGGTCGAATGGCATACGGTTATAGGCAAAATTTCCCCAAGGTGTGGTAAAGGTTGTTTTGTGTTGGTCTGCTTTTGCCACACTTATCTGGTTATAGCCCAAAAAGCCATCAAGCATTGACATCATTTTTTATCTAGAAACAGTTTGAAGAATATGATTCATTGTTGGTAATGGGTAGTTGTCTTTTAAACTAGCCTGGTTCAAGTTCTATAAATCCACACAGATCCTTATCTCTCCATTTTTCTTGCAAACCGGAACAATGTTTTCCACCTAGGTTGAATAGTGAATAGGATAGATAATCCTTCCCTAAAGCTTGTTATCTATTTCTTTGAAAATTGCATCTACAACCTTGGGATTATAGTTTCTCAACTTCTATCTAAAAGGAGCCACCCCAAGTTTGAGAGGAATATGATGTTGAAACTGGCCATTTCTAAAATCCTTTAAATCCTCATAAGACCAAGCAAAAACATCTAGGGATTTCTGTAACAATTTAATGAACAAATGTCTTTCCGTTGGGGTACAACACTTGCCCAAATTAACCAACTTTGGGTTAGTTTCATCACCTATATTAACCTTTTCATACTCTCCTGAGTTACTGGTACTCTGAGAACTATTTTTTGCAACATACCTCTCATTATGATCAAACAAGCGTTCTAAGGATACAAGACCTTTTTGAATTCGATTTCCCTTCAACTGAATAACTTCCTTTTTAGAACCTTCTCCTGAATCCGGGCAAAATTCATTACATTCATTCTCAGACCCTTCAAAGAAAGAAGAGATAAACATCTCAGCATTTTATAGGAAATTATTGATGTGTTTGTCATTCTCGAACACCTGCCAGAAATCTGAATTATCCAGAACATTAGGGCAATATACCACATCAATCCTATAAACATTTGCACCAAAGTCTAGATGTGGGAGTAATAGAGATTCTAACACTGCCAAGGAGTCTACATAGGAATTTTAGTCTCTAGGGATTGCCTCAATTGAGAAAGCATCAAAATATTCTATCTCATCCTAGACTTTATTTCTATAATGTCTAAGCCTTTCATTGTTTACAGAGAAAAGATTTTGTACCTGTTTAACAATCAATTTTACATCACCTTTGATACTTAGCAACATGATTTCTCTTTTATTAGAATCAAATTCCATTACTCATATGCTTCCATTAAATTCCATTACTCATAGGCTAGTATGAGGGTCTAACACATCTTCTGGTGTTTCTCTCATGTCATCAGAGAAAAGCAAGTAATTGCCAAAATTGCATTCCTCATACAATATTTGGGATTTTGGGTCATTAGAGGGGAAAACTATATATTTAGATTTTGGTTCAAGTTGGAGAGCAATTTTTTGCTTACCAATAGGAATTATTGCCTTAGACCAATCCATCTTAATCTCTCCTCCCAGATCTTTATAAAAAGTTCTACTTAGCAACATTCCATAACTTGCAGGAATATCAGCAACCAAAATAGTCAATTTCACTCTTTTGCTAGGATGTACTACTAGAGCAACTTGAGCATCTTTGATTTGACCTAGCAAAGGGATCTTCTTTGAGTCCATTGAATAATATTTACCAAAGGTTTTAGTGAGAGAAATACCTAATGCTTTAGCAACTGCATAAGGCATTATATTATCTAAGGCTCCTGAATCAATGATATAATTATTAAGTTTATAACCATTAATAAACAAAAATACATAGAATTATTCAGGATTTTGATTAGGTACTAAAGGTGGTTCATTTGATTCATTTTCTAATGCCTCTAGAACAGTTCCAGATGACTCTATAGATTCAGCAACCTTTTCAACCTGTGAGGACTCAAGATTGATCAATGATGGCTTAGTGGATTACGACAGAGAAGTTTCTCCCTATACATATTTAATTAACTTATCTAGCTCTTTAGGGTTCCACCTAAGGTATTCAGAAGGAGATATCTAAATTCTAGAAGCCTTACAAAATTCAACAATATCAAAAGAAGTATAAGGATCAGGGTGATTCAATATCTAAACCTCTTGAACCCTTGAACTATTTTTTGAGTTCCGATTCACAAGTTTTTAACCTTTAGCCAAGGTTTCAACAAATGTGGAAGTACTTGTGTTTTTGGATTGGCATTGATTCCTAGTGAGGATTGTGCAAAAAGGATCCTCAAGGGTCACCAATATATCACCTCCTCTTTCTGAATCTGACTTGTAATCTAGGAAGTGTATTCCAGAGTCGCCAGGTTGCCTAGGGATTTCCTCTTGCTAACCAACCTCATTTATTACTTCTCTTGTATTTATCATTTGTGCATATCGCACCATTTTTTGACAAGAACTACCATCATGATCATCAATTAGGTGGTGGAGCTTCAATTGCTAATCTTTGTTGAACTAGTGGCAATTGTAAGGTTTTGTTCCCAATTCCCATAGATTGATTAGTAATCCTTCTTGGAATATCTTGATAAGGTTGTGGGTAGGAAGTACTAGCCTTTGACAATTGTCTTTTGAGAGCTATGAAATCATTCATTAATCTTTGTATTATAGGGTCTGAGGAGGTAGAGGGTTGTTTATAAGCCACTTGAACTTCTCTCTTCCATTTTTCAGTAGTAATTAAGTCACCTTATAACTCAACAGCTAGTGTTTTGACATCCACCAGAGTTGCAACTCTTTGTCTCTGAATTAAGAAGCTTATTTTTGAGGGCATGAAATTTATGAAGAAACATTTCAAATTGTCATCTGAAGGTTTTTGATTTGCAAGAATTTTATGGACAATTTTATCAAACTTAGCCACAAAATCTCTCATAGATTCAGGAATCTCTTTCTTTAATTGAGCCAACAGGGCTAAAAGAGGATGTTCATCCCCAATCACCTTAAACCTAGCTCCAAACCCAGTTTTCAAATCTTGCCAATTTGTTATTGCACCATTCAGCAAATGGTAAAACCAATCCATCACTGCCTCGGTTAATATCTGCACAAACAATCTCATAGCCACATCTTCATGTTGGATGGCTAACACACCACATGCATTTAAATACTCATTAGTTGAGACCTTCCCATCACCACTAAACTTGAACAAATGATCCCTTGCTCCTTTAAGTAAAGCATTCAAATTAAGACCAAGTTTAAGTGGCCCTAGTGTAGGTCCACAAGGATTGTTGGCGGCCATTGGAAAAATTATATTAAGAGGTGTGGGGTTGATTACACTGGGTAAAGTAACACCATCTAGTATTAGGGCTTGACAAATGGAAGATATGGGAGATGAAGGAGAAGGGGAAGGAGGTCTACTTCTGGCTTGTCTCCTGGGTGTAAAGGAAAATTAAAAGTTTAGATTTTGCAACTCTTGGAAGACTGGATCTACTATCCCATCATGCCTCTGAGCCCTAGTGTACCTTCTTGGCTCTAGTCTGTTCACAATTTTCAATATCCATAAAGAAGATAAAAATAGAGATAAATCACAATACAACCCCAATATCTTGTGATTAGGTGACTACTCTTGATGTTCAACTCCCTAGCAGAGTCACCAAAAATCTGTTGGATAACAGATTTTGCCTTTCTTTAATTTTGCAGTGAATGACTCATGTATGCCCTAATTGAAAGGCAAATGAAACCAACAGTTGGGTGAACCAATTACTGGTTTTCCCTCTGCATAAGGGTGCAGCTTCCCATATAATATTCAATGAATTTTTAAACACAAACTAATACTAACTTCACTTTTAACTAGAAAGCGAGAAAGGGATTTTGCATTCATTCGTCAACAGAATATGAAGGTTGCAAAGATAAATACTCATATATGCAAAGCCCACAGACTTACAATTCATTATATTCCATTTTACAAAGCTACCTTTACTAATCAAATTAAAATATTATGGACTCTGATCAAGTCTCTCTCATGCCTCAAAGGACAAGGGGGGTCAAAATATCCAAGAAAAAGCTAACAGAGGATTCTATTCATTAGATTCATTCATAGACTTATTCATTCACATAGATAAATGAATAATCAAGGAAGTAACAAATTTCTACACATAAACATAAATCCCAACAAAGATTCGTTTTGCACATTCAAACACACATATTTGAAAATGACAGAAAATGTATCATTTCATTCACAGATAAAATGTTTTCACAAAAAATCCATAACATGCCAAAAGAAAACAAAGTCTTCTAATTCATCTCTAAGTTTTTCCGAACCTTCCAAAGTCTTATAAAAATGCATATAGAGCCACAACCTAGCCAATAGTTAATCAGGGAAACACAAAATTTTTTGCTTTTCTGCCCTGTAGTTTCAAAGTAGTTTTTAAAATAGAAAAACTAAATCTAGTCTTCCAAATAGGAAAAGCCACAAACAAATATTAAGAAGACATATGGCCGAGCTGAGAGGCACTTTTATCAGCTTTAGGAGACATGGAAGTGGCAGCTTTCTTCCAATCTACATGAGTTGTGGAGAACTCCTGGATAAACACATAGTGTGGTTCCCCAAATGTTCGATGCAGAGGAATAATAGGGATTCAATTTTGGCTACAGTTAATAGATCACTTGAAACCAATGCTTTAGCCTCCTTCATATAATTGATCTTACCCTCAAATGATTATGTTATTACTTCAAGAATTTTGATGGTCTTTCCATCCTCTTTTAAGCACTTAATCCCTATGAGTTTGAGGTCATTATGCATTGATGTAATCATTTCAGCAAGGTGATTCATCAATTTAGCCAGTTTACCATATGCTTGTTGTATTATGGAGCTTCTCGAGTCTATATTCTTTTTGCAGACATAAAGAATATTATCATCAAGACTTGGCACATGTTTTTCATTCAAGAATTTCATCACCCCATATGTCTTCACCTCTTGCATCTGCATTGCTACTGCTGCCCATTTAGATTCCTCCTTTTTTCCAACCTATAATTTATGTCTCCAATTCCTTCATGACTGACTAAGCATTTTCATATACATTTCTTAGGTTAATAAAATATTATGTTCTTAATTTATGAATTCCCTCAAGCCAGTCCATCAAAACCTCAATAATCATTCAACATTCCTGAATCTGCTCAAGAATCCTCTGGTTCGCTGGTGATTTAGGGTTGAAGGAGGATGGTATTTGAGATAGAGGTTGTGGATCTGAACTATGGATTTCTTCTATGTATTCTTCCATATGTCTCAAGGTCTCCTTTAGTTCTTTCTTATCCTTTTCATCTTTCCAAGTCCAAGTGACAATTCTTTTGGTCAATGCCTCTAGATGATAGACGTATGTTTCCCTCGTTCCAGCTCCAAGGTTCACCTTTTCAATGGAAAAGTCTTTTGATGAAGGACTTCTTGTTGTTGCATCTACATTTGGATGAGAAATTTATGTTGTTCAATTCTTAGTATCTTCATCAAAGTCTATTTTTGACATGGTATTTAGTCTCTTAGTCTTTGGAGTCCTTCCCATAATGTTGTTGACAATATCATCTATTGGTACTGAGGCAGGAACTAAGTTCCTCTTCTTGTTGGTCAAGGAAGTGTCTAGCCAATGAGGATGCTCACTATCAGTTTCTCTTTCAGTTTGATCTTTTGTTGGACCAGAAGTGGGTACCATCATGTAGTTTGACATATCAATCTCCTCTTCTCCCAGACCTTCTTTATTACCTACTTCTTCTTTGTCATTGTGCTCTCAAATTCAGGGGATGAGTCTAAGTCCACAATCACCTTAGGCTCCTTCTTACCTTTCCCTCTGGTTTTGGATCTTATAACCCTTGGTGATAGTCACTCTTCTAATGAGACCTTGGCACTACTAGCTTCTAGCTTAACCTGCGAATAACCTACAAGACAAATCTGAGTACATTGGTTAGATGAAACTTTTTGAACTGGGACAAGGTTTCTTCTGATGGTTAATTTTTCAAGTCTCTGTTGCCTTAACCATTGTTCAGTCTTGCATATGACTAAGAAGGATGTGACCCTTATTTGATCTTTCTCATCTTTATTCCAATAAATTTCAAGAATCGGAGTCCCCTATGCCTATGTATTGTGAGGGTCTACCAGGTCTTCCCATGTATCTTCAACTTTAGAGATATTCATCTACAACCCAAAAGAATTTATCTAATGCATAGTGAACCGAGAGAACATTCTCCTACGTACTTCAAATTCATTAGCATAATCTGCCCAAAATCTTGTAGTCCAGGTACATGACTGAACCCATCTCTAAGGACCAAATGCTCCCGTGCATATCCCTTACCATCAAAGTTTTGTTGGGGAACATTGTATTTAAGATTTAACTTCTTAAAATAAACCTCCAGATTGAGAGCATCCAACACTGTTTTACAAACATAATGTCTTAGCTCCACTAGAAAATCAACTCCAAAATCCTTCTTTCCTATAGTCTTTTTTGTTGATATGAGCTAATTGTGGACAGATTTCTATTAACACAAATCAGTCCAATGCATACCTAGGAACTCTCATGGGTTCGCCCTCAAAGCCACCGACTCTAACATATGTGAACCGAGGAAATTGAATAAAATAACTCCTATAGGAGCTAACCAATTGTTTTGCTTCCTCAGACATACGCTGGTTAACATTTCCCTAAAACTCAATAATCAACTTGCCAACAAACACATCATGAACCCGCCTATAATTTTCCTGACACCTCTTTGCTTGTAAGTGCAGGTAATAATAATAAATTATCATATCATCAACAAACGGTTCATGATAAATTCCAGGCCATGGCCTAATACAGGCTAAGCAGTAAAATAGATACAAATTCATGTATAAATTCTTCCTTCCCAAAATATTACTCAAACCTTCATGAAGTCCATCTACAATCATTCCTGCCCAATCAATGTACCCGTTTTGGTCTAAAATTACTTGTATAAAGAAATACATCCAATCCTCCCAAAAGAAGGCATGTTGGCTACCTTTTACCTTATGCAACAAAATCATAATGTCCCTAACCTCCTTTATCATGTGTTCTTGGGTTAAAGGTTTTGGAAGCCTGGAACGACCCTTTTGAAATTTCAACAACTAATTCCTAGCTATAACACTTTTGTATTGGGGTTTCTTCTTGCTAAAATAGCCATAGGAAGAGGTGATGGTCCAGTTTTCGTAGGATTCTCGGGTAGGAATTTTAAACACACCCATAATGGTTTCTCTATTCACATTTAATAATAATCCACCATTGGCATCCCTAATGCACCTATCGGCCTCATCATACCAATTCATACACTCCAAAACCAGCTTCAGATATTGTAGAGCAGGCGAGAAGATGACAGCTTCTATAAAACCACTATCCACAATCCTTTGCATCATGGGGTAAAAGGTAGGGTTTCTAGCTCTTTCCATAAACTCTTCAAGGTCAGCATGAGGCACAGATGTATTACCAAAATCGGGGAGAGAACTAATGAGACTAGCTTTGGCAACCATTTTGGGAGGTACCGGCCTCATTTCAACAATGCAACCACTTCAAAAATAAACTATGGCAAGCAAATAAACCCAGAACCACCACTATAATCAATTGAAGAAATCTTATTTTCTATATGTGAAATGAAAGAAATGGCCAAGACTGAACTCACCTGTCATATACTATGTTGTTTTCGAGCTTGAGAAGCAAGGAATTACCTTTCCTTCGCTGAGTTGTTTGTTTACTAACTTGGCTTCTCAAACCAGATTTAAGGTACTTTGATATGATTAGCATGAAATTTGGTGACACAACTTTCATACTACTCATGCATGCGAGATAAATTCGAAAAGATAATCCCTAATGCATGTATTAATTACACATCACTTCATGAAATTACCTATCAAAGTAATGATTACTTTCCATTTTGAAAAGTTATGACCTGCTCAAAACAATGCTTCAATTACTCAAAATATTCCTTTGCAAAATAATGATTCGCATCTTCTTTCATCACGCCTTGCTTGATCTTTGAGTCTAGTGGTTGAAAACATCAAACCATGGAATCATTAAACCATTTAACCGTAAAGGTTCACTAGTTCAAGGTTCAATTGGATAGCACAAAGGACTAAGACATTCAAGTCCCAAACCAACTTGACCGACTGATGAACCTCATTGACCCAATGTATCTACAAACCTCTGAACTTAAAAGATTGGTTAAACGAAAAAAGGTTCGACTTTCAATTACATGACTTACAAAATCAGGGCCGAGAGACAAAGACGACTTTTACTACAACCGCAGGAGACTTTCAAAACAAGAAAAAGTTCGCAAGGGAATAAAATTTACAATGGGGAAACAAATGTGGAATACGAGAGTAACAAATGCATTACTGGTTTCTTCAAAATGTTTATTGAACTTTCCATCCACATCACCTGAGTACAACAAGATGCCATTGTAATTTATGTTGCTTTAGTAGTAATATGGAAACTGAATCTTGTTTCTTACTGAACCATGAGACCAATATGTCCCCTAAAAAGAAAACACCACCACTAGTGCTCCTCTGGTCATCAACACTTCCAACCCAATCTTCATTAGTATAAGCTTTCAACATGAAATATCCACCTTTTTTGTATGAAAGTCCAAAGTCCATTGTACCTTTCAAATATTTTAAAATTCTTTTAACAACTTGCTCATGTGTCACCTTCGAATTTGCTTGAAATATAGCCACCAAACACACAACCTGCATGATATCTAGTTTGGATGCAGTCAAACACAAATATACACTAATCATCAACCTGTACTTCTTATTAATAATATGATGAAACTATAAATATTCAGTCACCTACTGAGAGGGGGGGTGAATAAGTAGTTGGAAAGTAAACTAAATTTTCACCAAACTTATTTTCAACTTAGAATCAACTCACAAAGTTTACCGAATTAGTCACTTTAACAAAATTGTGGCTGCACTAATAAACCTTACTAGTTGACCTAATACTTAAATGATATAAAGAAACAGAACTAAAACTTAAATATCCTTTGACCAAAACCTTAAACCACTTCACTAATACCAATAATAACATATTTCAGATCATTTCCAATCATTTAGATATATCTATGTAGATTTACCAATCATTCATATGAACCATGTTAACAACACATCAACAAAATCATTCACCACTTGACACAATGATTTTTCATGTGGAAACCCAAATGGGAAAAACCATGGTGGGGATGAATACCCACAAGTATTTTGAACTCTTCTGAAGTTAGCCATGTTAGGAGCCAAGATTGGTTAGAAGCTTATACAATAATGTTCTATTAGGAATAAATTCAGTTAAGGACCACCCGGTTAAGGAATTGACTACAAATACCATGTTAAAGCTAACCTCAATGGAGGATTTCAATTCCAAGATAATGGATCACCTGGTTAGAGGATTTCAACAACAAGTCTGTTAGAGCTTACCCGGTTAAGGGATTTTACTGTTGTAATGGTTAGAGAACAACAAGTTCTTGAATGATCTAGAAATAGCACTTCCTTGCTGAATCAGATCCTTTACTACTCCTATCTGCCTTCACATCATTCTGCAGACACACCTCCTTGTTCGGAAACAATCACTTTCACACTTAATCAAATTTGCCAGCCCCTCATTCAATCAATCCATTGACCTTAAAAATAAATACATTAGGTCGGTAACACAACACAAACCCTAAAATTCTCATAGAGATTACAAACACATCAGTTCAATCTTGACTATCAGATTACATGCAATCAACTTTACATTCTTCTAGGCATCTACAACCGCTCCTGGATCAACGCACTTTGAATTTGTAACACATCATGCATTTGTCACTTCATACTATGAATTTAATCATTCCCAAGATAAACGGTTATCTTTACATGTCAAAACCTTTTCAAAACTCATCACGTGTAACATGCTTATGTGCCATCTTCATCACCAATCATCATTCGGTCATAAATCATCACAACCAATCACCAAGCTTCATCAGTTAGGGTTTTTCTTCTCAACTAGATAGGATTATCGGTTGATCTTCACTGCTTCATTACCTACTCTTTACTGCTTCATTACTAGTTTCTCTTCATTGCCTCATTACCGGTTGCTTTACTGCTTCATTACCAGTTGCTATTGACATCAATATTGATCTTCACTACTTCATTACCAGTTTCTATTGACATCAATGTTGATCTTCACTACTTCATTACTGGTTACTTTGCTACTTCATTACCAATTGCTATTAACATCAATGACAACACTATACTTCTTCAATGCAATCTTCATGCAATGCCAACATTCTACCCCTTTGGCATTGATGGCAATACAAATATCAATACCAATTGATTGTCATGATTGAGAGTAAAACATATACACAAGTATAGGAATCCTGATTTACATTTTTCAACATATACTATCCTTCATATCTTCAGCTGGTAACTAGTCTGCAATCTGTCTTATCTCCTTAACATATAAGGCGATCAATCATATACTATTCTCCCCCTTTGACAGCAATGTTAAAGTGAAGGTAAACCATTATGTGTCTTATCCATGCTTCACCAATCCTTCTTCAAGATTTTCAATAGGCTCTAGGATTGGTGTCTTCCATATCTACTTAATTGACTTCATGTAGGGGTACAACCCCTAACTCACCTCTAAGATATTCAAATGTATCCTTAGGTAGTGGCTTAGTAAAAGTATCTACTAGTTGTTCTTTAGTGGAAACATGCTCCAATGATACATCTTTGCTTTGAACTTTCTCTCTCAGGAAATGATACTTCAACTCTATATGCTTTGTCCTAGCATGCAACACCGGGTTCTTAGAAATATTTATAGCACTTGTGTTATCACAAAAAATTCTTACCGGTTCTGATATCTTTAGCTTGAAACCTTCCAATATGTGTTTCATCCAAATTGCTTGGGTACAATTCATGTAAGTTGCAACATACTCAACTTCTACTATTGATTGAGAGATACAACTCTGTTTCTTGCTGCTCCAAGACACTAATCTGCGTCCAAGAAAAAATGCTCCTCCGGTTGTACTTTTCCTGTCATCAACATTGCCTATCCAATCTGCATCGGTATAGACCTTTAAGTCAAAGTCTCTTGCATATGGATACCATAATCCATAATCTATTGTGCATTTCAAGTATCTGAAAATTCTTTTGGTTGTAATCATGTGTGACTCCTTCGGATTTTTCTGAAATGTGGCAACCAATCCTACTGCATGAGCAATGTCTTGTCTATTGTGGACAACATAATGTATCTTACCTATCATGGATTTATATTCTTTTTCATCCACTAGTGCAGAATCATCTTCCTTTGACAATTTACAACCTATAACCATTGGTGTTCCAACTAGTTTACAATCTCCCATTCCAAAAGTTCTCAACACTTCCTTCACATACTTGGATTGTGTGATAAAAATTCCTTCCTTCATCTATTGGATTTGCAAACCTATGACAAAAATTTATCTAACCTACCAATGACATCTCAAATTCATTCTTCATTTCATTAGCAAAATCATGACACGTATCATCATTACCTCCAAAAATGTTATCATCAACAAATACCTTACTTACCAGTATTTTATCTCCTTTTGTCTTGAGATATATGTTACTATCTTCACTGGTTGTTTGAAAACCTATCTTTACTAAGTGAGAGTGCAATCTTTCATACCATGCTCTTGGTACTTGTTTCAATCTGTATAGTGCCTTATGAAGCTTGCACACCATATCCTTTTCTTCAGTTAATGCATAACCATCTAGTTGTTCTATCTAGACTTCTTCTTCCAATATTCCATTTAAGATTAATGATTTAACATTCATCTGATATACCTTAAATCCTATGTATGTTGCAAATGCAAGTAGAGTCCTTACTCCTTCCAATCTTGCTACAGGTGGAAATGTCTCACCATAATCTTCACCTTCGTCTTGTGCATATCCTTTGCATACCAGGTTGGCTTTATTCCTTACCACTACTCCATCTTCATCCAACTTGTTTCTGAATACCCACTTTGTGCCTATTACATTCTTTTTTTTTGGTCTAGGTACCAATGACCATGTATTATTCTTCTCTATCTGATCAAGTTCTTCTTCCATTGCCTTGATCCAGTCTTCATCTGCAAAGGCTTATTTTGTTGTTCTAGGCTCAATGGTGTTGGCATATGCACACTCCAATGAGACATTGAAGGTGATTGAAGGTTTTGTCATTGATGGCAACCTTACAATCCTATAGCACTAGCAAGGCATTACACCGGCATCAACAGATCACACTCTACATCGGCACTCAGACCACCGGCACCAGCACAGAGAAAGGAAGCATACCGGCATAGAGGCCGATAGGATTTTTGATATATTATATTTTGTTTATTATTGTAAAAACTTTGTAAGCCGATATGGCAAGTTGTAAACTGACTCTTATATATAAGAGAGATCATTGTAGACATTTTGTAAGTAAGAGGAAGAAGAAAATATTAGGTAGACCTATTATGCGAAATATAGGTTAAGGGTTTTATGTAAAGAACAGAGCAGAAACCAGTACTGAATCTGGCATTGAAGATGCTATTGTAAAGAATTATAAGTTATTGGATTTGTATAATCCACATTGTAAGTCAATGAGACTTCCTATTGAGCAGTGAGCTCTAGGCAATTGGCCATCCTGCATGTGCAGGCCCCTCTTGTAAGTAATATTCTCTTATTGGCCAGTAAGTGAATATTGTGGGTCACAAATCCCATTGAGGTTTTTCCCACATTGGGTTTCCTCATTAAATCATTGTGTTATGGTGTGATTTTCATGTGGTTGTTTTCATTTCTGTTTATTGCATTATTTCTTGCATACTGGTACACTATTATAATATGCTCTACATGTTTTAAGTTAAGAAATTCTAACAACCAGTTAGATACTGATTCACCCCCCCCTCCAGTATCTGTGGGAATCCTAACAATTGTTATGAGAGCTTGGTTCTCTATTTTCAAAAGTCTAATAGCTTGAGGAAGATCTTGACACCGGTAAAGATGGAAAATCTAATGAAGCAACTAGAAGCAGCTCTCTCAGACTATGATACAGAGAAATTAAAAAACATCAAACTTGAAGATCATCTAAAGGCAGCTCAGGATATCATTCAGGCACTTCAAGAGAATTTTACCATTGCAAGGAACAAGAGAAGAGAATTATGTGAAAAGATGCAAAATGAGAATGATGAAAAGGAATCGCTTAATGATCAGATAAGCAAGCTGAAACTGGAGAACATAACAATGAAGAATGCGATGCAAGATATGACCATGAGATTCTGCAAGGAAAATGAAGAAAGAAAGAAGAATGAAGAAGAATTGACCAGAAGACTAAGTGATGCAGCAAATGAGAACACAAGACTTAGCTATGAAAATGAGCTATTGAAGACAGATCTGATGCATACACAGAATGACTCAAATGAACTGATGAGAGAGAAAGAGATCTTAGAAAGAGAACTGGATATTGCAAATCAACACAAAGATAAATTCAAGAAAAGCTTAGAAGATCTTGGTGACTTGTTGAAGATTCAGAAACCTAATGGTGACACCTATGGAATTGGCTTTGAAGCAGGAGAAAGCTCTAGTACTGCAAACACTCAGGGTCACAGCAAACCGGTAAGGCAACCTAATGCTTATAAATTCAATGGAAAATGCTTTAACTATAATAAGTATGGTCATAGAGTAAATCAATGTAGATCTAGAAGTTATCAGAACATCAACACACCCACCGATAAATGTTCAAAATGCAACAAAATTGGTCACAACTCTAAAAATTGTAGAATGAATGCAAGATGTTATGTTTGTGGAAGATTTGGACACTTATCTAATCAATGTAGAACACAAACCAGCATAGGTTATGGCAAAGCTATTTAGAAAAACAATGTGACTTGCTATGCATGTAATGAGATTGGACATATTGCAAAATTCTATAGAAACAAAGGATCACCGGCAGACAACAAAAGTTCTAGCTTGAAAGGGAAAGAAAAAGTTGAAGAGGTAAAGAAAGAATTCTCAAAACAATGGATTAGAAAAGCATATCTAAATGTTGGGAATACTCCTCCACCGATAGAACCAATTATCACTCCATCGGCAGAATAGAGTATTACTCCACCGGCAGGATAGAGTAGTGCTCCACCGGTAGGAAGTTCTTCATCAAATTAAAGAAAGTTTCTTTGAGGGTTTGGCAATCAAATGACACATGTGCTATTATTCCCTTGGTTAAAGATGAGAAGTTGACAAATACTTATATACCGGTAGACATGTTATGTGACTACTTAACTAGCATGCATTAAATGTGGTAGATGGCAAATAAACTTTATAAATTTGTGATTTTGGCTCCATTTCACTTCACCAAGATTTCAAACATTTGAAGAGCGCGAAAATTCTAAGCTAAGGCATTTCGAGCAAAGAGGTAAGAACACTTCAAGCAATCAATCCATCCTAAGTCAGAAAAAGGTATTTATCATGGCATCCACCTCTGCACTTGAATATATAGCAAACCCTACTGTAGTCAAGGTTATAAAATGCCCTAGGCCCGTATTTCAATAAGTTCCCGATGTAGCAAAGAAAGATGATACTATAGGTGCTTTTTCTCAAATTCCAAAAGGAGATGTTTATGCTAAAGACCCCAGAATTTACATTCATTGCAACATAGAGGAATTAGGAGATGAAGAGATCAAAAAAATGTTTAAATCTATCATATGTGATGAATCCGGAAATGTAAAAAGTGAACATAAAATTGTTGAAACCCTAGGATTTACTGAGATCCTTAGCATTCCTGAATTTCCCAAGAATGTGATTAGGATAGTCTTAAGCAAGGTACATGGTGAATTTTTCTAGTTAGATGCAATTCACAAAATTACCAAGGAAGTTGTCAAAGCAGTGATAGGGTTACCCTCAACTAGTAAAAGGCCAGACAAAACTAAGAAGGTCTCAAATGACCTAGTTACTAAGATAACTGGTGCTACATCTGACAAAAGGTCCTTGAGAGTCAATGATGTAACCGACACCAATGTGAGATTTATTAGCATGATTTTAGGGTATAAAGCAACTCATGCAAATCGACTCAACTCAATTTCAAGTTTATGCATTAAGAGTGCTTATGACATGATTACAGACAATGTGAAGATTGATATATGTGAGTGGTTAAAAGATGAGTTGATTGACAACTTAGGAAAGATAAAGAATGATAAGAAAGTAACTTTTAGGTTTGGTAACCTGCTTGTATGCTTGATGCTACATATAACCAAACAGGTTCCCAATATAGGCTATAAAGAACTTGGATTTGATATACCGGTAGGGAAACAGTTAACAGATCTATTCAATAACATGGGTGAAGACAGGGAAAAGAATATCCATGAATACTTTCAATCACTTAAGGCCAAAATGAAGAAGAGAATTAGATTATCACATAAGATTGTTGACAAGTATAAGGATAACATATGCTTTGTAATCAAGAAGGATGAGATCTGGATGGAAGCAGTCATCCCTAGGACACTATGGGTAATGAAGATGGGTTATGAAACTGATGACCTTATCATTGAAACATATGCTAAAGCACTTCTGGAAGCACCCAAAGAACCAAAGGAAGAAGTATTTGGTAGTGCTGAGACCATAGAAAGTCAAATACAATCCCATAAGAGAGTGAAAAAGGTTGAGGTAGTTGTGAGAAGAGGTTCTAGACAGGCAAAGGCTATTAAAGAAAATGTAATGAAACAAACTGGTATCATAGAGGATGAGTTAGCAGCTCCATAGCCTGAAACTCACCTATCACCGGTAGGCACTTCTTTGGCTAATGACATGCCTGCAACTTTCAAGAGAGTTGTAAGGAAAAGAGATCCTTCACTGGCAACCACACCCTCACCTAGGAGAACAAGACAGAAACAACAAGCAGTGATATCTCCGATTAGAAAGACTACACCAAAGAAGAAACTGACACCCAAGAAGAAGAAGAGGACAAAACAAGACATGGCCCCTCTTTACATATTGCTAAAAGAAATTACAGAGGAAGGGAAACTAAAGAATATAGAGAAATTGTATGACACTCTGACAGCAGATGAAAAAGAACACGTGGAAAATGGTGTTATTTTGCACATGGACATGTATAAGAAATTTTTTATGGAAGTGGTAGATGAATTACCTGAAGAATTGTTTAAAAGATTGGAAGCAAGAAGACAAGTTGTTGTAGAGCTTGATAAGAAGATCAAGATAGAAAAGCTACTTGTTGTTTACCCAGTGAACTCACCTAAAGAAATAGATGATTTAATTGTTGAAGCCAATCGGTCAGTATTCTCTACTGCACACCGGCATATTGCTTTAATGGTTGGAAGAGTTAATGAGGTGACTGAGGAAACAGAAAATGCATGGGATATATTCCTAGTTGAAAAAGAAAAACAGGAAGAGTACATGAGCCACAAACCTATAAAGTTTTATTAGAAAGACAAAGACAAGGGTAAAGGAAAAGTTGGTGGACCACCTAGTATCAAAGTAAAAGACAACTTACCCCCACCTCCTTTGATTACTCCACTGGTAACAACAACAACTATAGAAGATCAACTGATAGTAGAAAGTATGGATGTAGAGGATGTCAATCCTAATCCTGAAGTACTATGCACAATGGATGTTGATACACAAAAGATCAACATTGTGGTAGATAAAAATGCAACTGGTAAAATAGACATGGCTAGTGAGCCACCGGTAACTGAGAAAACTGATCAAACACAAGAGAAACCAGTAGATAATAACATAGGAGAACAAGTAGAGACTTGGACTCAAACTAAGACAGAGCAACAAACAGAGAAATAAGAAGAGCAGCAGGCTCCGGAACAGGTACAGGAACAGATTCATGAGGAAACAGTGCAACCGGCAACAAGTGAAGTACAAAAACCATTGCTTAAGGAAATGCAAACATAGATAGACCTACTAGAGGTCAATAGAAGCTTGGTTACTTCCTCCTCCAGTGGTATTCAGAATGTAGGTTCCTCATCAACAGGCTATAAATCAACTAATGTAACTGAAGTACTTTAGATTCAATCAAAAGGATAACAGATTGTAGCTCACAAGCATATAAGGCTATAGACGACACAATCCCAATTTTGAAGAGGCTAGCTCCTAACTGCAACATAGACAATAAATATTCTTTAATTCAAATTGACATTTTGTCCAAATACATCACTGAGAACACAGTGACAATTGAGCAAGGAAGAGGCATTGAAGGATAAGATGGAAATTGAAAAATAGAGATTTTTTGAAGATCAGATAAAGAAGTGTACAAGGGAATTTGACACACTTCTACCGGAACTATGAAACTTACTAAAAGAGTTCAAAACATTATACAAAGACATATGCAAGACAAACCTACTAACAGCTGACATAGATAAGCAAATGAGCAAGGTATAGGATGAAATAAATAAACTTGCAGACAGTTTTGTTAACTCACCTAATACACTATCAGTTTTTGAACAACAAATAACAAATTTTGAGGATGAGTTACTTAATTTAGGAAGAGAAAAGGAGAGAATAGTGAATAAGGCAAAGAGTTTAAGGCTAAGATTGAGTCCAAGATTGGACTATCTAGCATTTATGCGGAAAGAGATATCTGAGTCACTTGTACAGAGATAGAGAACACTGGCAGAGCATATGTAGTACCTCACCAGTATAGTTCAAAGAAAAGAGACAACAATAAGAGACAGTAAGAAGTTTATGGAGAGTATAAACTTGATTTTGGCAAATCTATTTCAAATTGTAACTACCTAGTTACAAGGTTGAGACTACAACTCTATTGACACCTTGACAACCTTTATCATTGATGCCAAAGGGGGAGTAGTGGTATGAGAAAATCCAATATCACATGAATCATATGCTCAGGGGGAGCACACATTTTTGGTAAACATCTTTTTGGACTTCACATTTTTTGATATACTTTTGAATTTTCTCATGAGTGTTGCCATCAATGCCAAAGGGGGAGATTGTTGGCATGTGCACACTCCAATGAGACATTGAAGGTGATTGAAGGTTTTGTCATTGATGGCAACCTAACAATCCTATGGCACCCGCAAGGCATTACATCGGCATCAGCAGATCACACTCTACACCGACACTCAGACCACCGACACAGGCACAGAGAAAGGAAGCATACCGGCACAAAGGCTGACATGATTTTTGATATATTATATTTTGTTTATTATTGTAAAAACTTTGTAAACCAACTTGGAAAGTTGTAAAATGACTCTTGTATATAAGAGAGATCATTGTAGACATTTTGTAAGAGGAAGAAGAAAATATTAGGCAGACCTATTATGCGAAATATAGGTTAAGGGTTTTATGTAAAGAACAGAGCAAAAACTGGTACTAAATCTAGCATTGAAGATGCTATTGTAAAGCAGTACAAGTTATTAGATTTGTATAATGCACATTGTAAGTCAGTGAGACTTCCCATTGAGCAGTGAGCTCTAGGCAATTGGCCTTCCTACATGTGTAGGCCCCTCTTGTAAGTAATATTCTCTTATTGGCCAGTAAGTGAATATTGTGGGTCACAAATCCCACTAAGGTTTTTCCCACATTGGGTTTCCTCATTAAATCATTATGTTATGGTGTGATTTTCATGTGGTTATTTTCATTTCTATTTATTGCATTATTTCTTGCATACTGGTACACTGTTATAATATGCTCTACATGTTTTAAGTTAAGAAATTCTAACAATCGGTTAGATACTGATTCACTCCCCCCCCCCTCTCAGTATCTATGGGAATCCTAACAAATGGTGGAGATCATACAAGATTTTTCTCTTAGCCTTATTCTAGTTAACACACCTGCATTCTTGTCTCCAATAATCTGATCGGGGCTGTGATTGAGTCTGACATACCTTGGAATAACATGATCTATTTTTTCTAGTTCTTCTTCTTCACTTTCTTCATCTTCTATTGCACCTTCCTATTTTGGTTGAACTGGGGCTTCTATGTCCAATTCTCCAACTTCTGTCTTTACCGTGTTCTGATTCCAAAAATAGTGTGTTTGGTTCTTACTCTTCCTTATTTTTGTTGGTTTCTTCAGATTTTTCAAGAAATTCATCTACTCGGACATTGACACTTTCAATGATCTTCTTATTCTAGTTGTTGTAGCACTTGTAAGCTTTTCTCTTGGTGGAGTAACCAAGAAATATGCCTTCATCACTTTTTGCATCAAACTTTCCAATATAATCACTTCTTTTAATAAAACATCTGCTACCAAAAATTTTAAAGTAACTACATTGAGTGATCTACCATACCAGTATTCATAGGGTGTTTTGTCTTTACCTCTTTTAACCAATATTTGGTTCATTGTATAAACAGTTGTGCTGGCAGCTTCTCTCCAAAATGTCTTAGCTACACCTCCTTGTATTAACATAGTACTAGCAGCTTCAACCACCGACCGATTGTTCCTTTCTGTAATACCATTCTGTTGTGGTGTCCTTGGTGCAGATAGCTACCTCTTGATCCCATTGTTTTCACAATATCTAGTGAATTCCTCTGAAGTAAATTCACCACCTTGATTAGTTCTTAAACATTTCATCTTCCTTCCACTTTCATTCTCAACCAAGGCTTTGAATGCTTTAAATTTGTTGAATGCTTTTGTCTTGTCTTTCAAGAATGTGACCCACATTATCCTTGAGAAATCATCGGTAAATATCATGAAGTACCAATCACCTTGAACACTCCTAGTCTTCATTGGTCCACATAGGTCAGTATGAACCAAATCTAGCAAATGTTCAGCTGAGAAATATTTTCTCTTGAAGGTTGAGGTTGACATTTTCCTTAACTGACATTCCTTGCACAAAGCATTCACCGGTTTGTCTAACTGTTGTAATCATCTTACTGATTTTGACTTGCTGACTCTTACAATGTTATCAAAGTTCACATGGAAAAATCTTTGATGCCAAACCCAACTATCTTCTACTTTTGCAATCAAACAACTATTGACTTTAGATTTTAAGTGAAATAAGTTACCTCTGGTTTGTTTGCCTATTGCAATCAGTTCACCTTTGCTTCCAAAGATCTTGCAAACTCCATTCTTGAACTCTAAAGGGTAAGCTTTGTCATTGAGTTGAGCAACACTCAAAAGATTATGTTTCAGACCTTCAACCCAGTAGACATCATTTGCACTACTCTTACCATTCAGGGAAATGGATCCTTTGCCCCTCACCATGTAAGGAGAGTTATTCCCAAATTTGACAACACCTCCATCAAATTCATCCAATGTTAGAAACTTGCTCTGGTCACCAGTCATGTGGTGTGAACAACTAGTGTCTATAATCAAGTCATTTGAATTATCCAAGTGAGAGACCAATAACTTATGTTCTGATATGTCTTCTTTGATATAGCAACAAAGACAATGTCCACATTTGTATCTTCCTCAGATTCTTCATCTGTAATACCTTCATCCATTGCAATGAAACAATTTCTTTTTCTTTTTCCTTTAAACTTCCTATATTTCTCTTATTTTTCCTTGTTATCTTCATTAGGATAGTTAGCAGAAATATGTCCTATCTAGTTACATGCAAAACATTTCAGT
Source organism: Cryptomeria japonica (assembly GCF_030272615.1). NCBI lineage: Eukaryota > Viridiplantae > Streptophyta > Pinopsida > Cupressales > Cupressaceae > Cryptomeria > Cryptomeria japonica. Next base: position 751,804,989 of record NC_081411.1, on the reverse strand, counting down.
CGTAATTTACCTCTATACTTACCGGTACCTCTGGGTAACCGCTTGGCCAACAATTTTTTGAGTTTCATCAGGCTATGATTATCATCTACCTCTCTACTGGATCTAGATTCATGACTGTAACTTACTTCTATGATTTTGCTTACTGGTGGGGTTCAGACTAAGGCTTTAAATGCAAATTCTGACCTTTGAACACTTCCATCAAAACCATTTAATTCGAATGCAGTTAATTTACCAATGATAGAGTCAAGAGTTACCTTTGTCTTGTCAATAGTTTTGAGTTCTTGAATGGCTACAACTCTTATAACGTAGATCAGTAGAAGGGTTCTCAATACCTTGCTAACCATAGTGGAATCCTCCACTGTACCTCCAGCACTTTTGATTTCTCCAACTATCTCCTTGATTCTCTGACCATACTATTGAATGTTTTCACTTTCAGCCATTCTCATGTCATCAAATTTTCCTCTAAGACTCTCTTCCTTGGCTATCTTTACATGCTCATCAGTGCCATAGATTTCTTCCAGTTTCTTCCAAACTTCATATGCATTCTCTAATCCTTGAACATCAACATATTCTGAATCTGACAAGGTATTGACGATGGCCTCCAATGCTTGGTTGTTCTCCTATTGCTCCTTCTGATCATCTGTCAGAATTCCACTAGGCAGGTTATACTTAGTAACAACATGATCCCAATACTGACTTCCTAAACTCTTGATGTAAATCTTCATCCTATCACTCCAAATTTTGTAGTTATCTCTATTGAACTTCAGACCTTCTCTCTTCATCATTTTCTCTTGGATCTTTTCCTCAAGCTATTAGGCTTATACTCAAGAGGACCTGGAATGCTCTGATACCAATTGACAATATGACGAAACTATAAATATTTGGTGACCTACTAAGAGGGAGGGTGAATCAGTATTTGGAAAGTAAACTAAATTTTCACCAAACTTATTTTCAACTTAGAATCAACTCACAAATTTTATCGGTTTAGTCACTTTAACAAAACTACAGTTGCATTGATAAACCTTACCGGTTGACCTAATACTTCAGTGATATAAAGCAACATATTTGAAAATTAAATATCCTTTGACCAAAACCTTAAACCACTTCACTAATACTAATAATAACATATTTCAGATCATTTGCAATCATTTAGATATATCTATGCGGATTTACCAATCATTCATATCAACAACACATCCACAAAATCATTCACCACTTGACACAATGATTTTTCACGTGGAAACCCAAATGGGAAAAACCATGGTGGGGATGAATACCCACAAGTATTTTGAACTCTTCTAAAGTTCGTCCTATTAGGAGCCAAGCTTGGTTAGAAGCTTATACATTAATATTTTGTTAGGAACAGATCTGGTTAAGGACGACCTGGTTAAGGGATTGACTACAAATACCCTGTTAAAGCTAACCTCAGTGGAGGATTTCAAATCCAAGCTAATGGACCACCTCATTAGAGGATTTCAACAGCAAGCCTATTAGAGATTACCCAGTTAAGGGATTTTACTGTTGTAATGGTTAGAGAACAACAGGTTCTTGACCGATCTAGAAATAGCACTTCCTTGTTGAATCAGATCCTTTACTACTCCTACCTGCCTTCACATCATTTTGCAGGCACACCTCCTGGTTCGGCAACAATCACTTTCACACTTAATCAAATTTGCCAACCCCTCATTCAATCAATCAATCGACCTTAAAAATAAATACATTAGGTTGGTAACACAACACAAACCCTAAAATTCTCATAGAGATTACAAACACATCGGTTCAATCTTGACCATTAGATTACATGCAACCAACTTTACATTCTTCTAGGCATCTACAACAGCTCCTGGATCACCACACTTTTAATCTTGTAACACATCACGCACTTGTCACTTCATACTATGAATTTGATCATTCCTAAGATAGATGGTTATCTTTACATGCCAAAACCTTTTCAAAACTTATCACGTGCAACATGCTTATGTGGCATCTTCATCACCGAACATCATTCGGTCATAAATCATCACAATCTATTGCCAAGCTTCATCAGTTAGGGTTCTACTTCTGAACTGGATAGGGTTACCGATTGATCTTCACTACTTCATTACCGGTTGCTTTAATGCTTCATTACCAGTTGCTATTGACATCAATGTTGATCTTCACTGCTTCATTATAGGTTACTTTACTACTTCATTACCGATTGTTGTTGACATCAATTACAACACTATATTTCTTCAATGCAATCTTCATGCAATTCCAACACTTATGTTCAACCTCTAAAGACTCATCATCTTTACTCAACTTACACACAATGATTAAAGGAGATGTAACTAGTTTGCAATCATCAAAACCAAATTTCTTCAATATTTCTTTCACAAATTTTCTTTATGAGATAAAAATTCCTTTAGATTGAATAAATTGCAACCCAAAAAAGAAAAACAACTCACCAATCATTGACATCTCAAATTACTTCTACGTCTATTTAGCAAACTATTTCCATAAACTATCATTTCCTCCAAATATGATATCGTCAACATAAATTACAACAATTAACAACTTATCTCCATCAATCTTGAAATAAAGATTACTGTCTGTTGTACCTTTCTTGAAATTTTCCATTGAAACAAATACCTATCTAATCTTGCATACCAGGCTCTAGGTGCCTTTTTGAGTCCATACAAAACTTTCTTTAGTTTGCATACCATATCCTATTCTTCTGTCAATCTGAATCCATCTAGTTTCTCAATGTATACCTCTTCTAGATCTCCATTGAAAAATTATGATTTGACATTCATCTAATAAACTTTAAAGTTCTTGTAAGCAGAAAATGCAAGAAACATATGAATAGCTTCCATCCTTGCTACCAGACCAAAATTTCCTTCAAATTCTATGCCTTGTGTCTAAGAATATCCTTTACATACCAATCTTTCTTTGTTCCTTATAACGTGCCCTAGCTCATTCAACTTATTCCTAAATACCCATTTAGTTCCTATTAGATTATTGTCCACCAGTCTAGGTACTAGCTCCCATGTCTTGTTCTTCTAGATTTGATTTAGTTCTTCTTCCATTGCTTTTACCCAACTTTCATCTTTATGTGCTTCCTCATAAGTCTTCGGCTTAGTCATTGATAGAAAACAACAATTTGCTTGTCTTTGAGCTTCTAAAATCTTCCTTCTTGTCTGAACACCTTTTGTCTTGTGTCTACATATTTGATTTTTTGAATGATGCTTCTTAACATACTTAGTAGGAACTATTGTTGAGTCTTCCTCTTCTTCTTCTTCTTTATCTTTTTTTCCTTGTTTTTGTTCTCTTCTGAAACACTTGTCTTCTTTGTAATTGCTAGAAAAATCTCAACATCTTGTGCTAGAAAACATTTACTCTCCTTTCTGTCCTTGATGTAGTGGACATTTCCACCTATTCTAACTCTTTATACAACTCTTTTACCAATCTTCTCTTTTATGATCACACATCTAGTGCTACCAAACAACACTTCATAACTTTTTCTACAAATATAACTAACACTTAACAAACTATATCCCAATCCTTCAACATAATAAAAATCACCAATTTTATGCTTACCATCAATAGAAATACTTCCCATATCTCTAATAGCTACACCATCTTCTTCGGAAAATTTCATTGAAGCTCCATCATATTTATTGAGTTTAATAAAATTTTCTTTATTACTGTTCATATAGTTTGAACATCTAGAGTCTATAATCCATGTATTTGGTTGTATCTTAGCATGCAATGCAGTCTTAATTTTTCTCTCTTCTTCTAGTTTCTTCAAGGTATCCTCCTTATCTTCAATTTCTAGAAACAAGGATTCTTCATTTGATTTATAATCGACTTCATCTTCAAAGGTATGCTCCTTAATAGAACATAATCTCTTCTCTTTTTTGTTAAAATTGTGTTTCTTAGTTCTATTTTTCTTCTCATTGCCATCCTGTCTCTTATAGTCTTTCCTGTAAGTGCAATGTGAAGCATAATGTCTAATTCTACCACAATAAAAATATATCAAAGGTAACTTACCTTTTTATTTTCTAGTGCCTTCCTACAATATTCTTACAAAGTTTTTTTTAGCTTCATCTACATCTCCACTACATTTTGGATCATCATTGTATTGAAACATTAAATGTTTCTTCTTTCTTTTCTCTTTTCTCTTCCTCCATTTCTAAAATTAAGGCTGCTAAAGTACCAATAAGTCAATCAATGGTATACTTACTCAAGTCATTTCTTTCTTGTATGGCACACCTTGTTGGTGTGTAGGATTTAGACAAAGTCAGCAATATCTTATGAATAATATCACATTCATTCAAATATCCACCAACATCTCTAATGCTATCAACAATATCAATCACTCAATGAATATAGTTCTCAACACCTTCATCTTCAAGCATTCTCAAATAATCATGCTTTTGTTTCATATTCATCAACCTAGCCTATTTTATCTTCAAATCTCCTTCATATGCCAAACACAACTTGTTCCATATAGCTTTAGCTTCTTTCAATCATTTTACTCTTCCAAGCACTAAATCACTTATACAATTCAATATTATATCTCTAGCCTTCGCATTAGTCTCCTTTATCTTTATTTCATCTAGAGTCTGAGCACTATGGTAAAGAGGTGTATATCCAATCTGAATGATTTCCCAAATTCCATAATTTTGTAATGTCTCCAAATGCGACTCCATTCTCTCCTTCCAATACAAAAAGTTTGTACATTCAAAGATCATAACTTTGTAATTCATGTCCTACGCCATACTGAATCTTCCTCAAGTGGTTAATCTTACTCAAGAGGAACCTTGCTCTGACACCAATTGTTGAATCCAAGGCAAGATTGAGAGGGGGGGTGAATTAGTCCAAATAGAAACTAATGCAACACATACATAATTAATCAACAACACATCCAACAATTGAACACTAAGATTTTCTATGTGGAAAAGACAAACATGGAAAAACCATAGTGAGCACTTGCCCACAAAAAATATCCACTATGTATATCAAATTATAATAAAAAGAGCTCATTTCTCTAAACTTGCAAATCAAAGTTAACTTCTCTTGGAGCAAGATACAAAAGAGGACTTGCAAAACCTAAAGCTAACTACAATAGGGGAAGATACAAAAATGATTTGAAAAGAAGGATTTCTTGATCATGAATTTTTCCTTGAACTCTGCACCAAGCGACCAACATCAGCACACACAAATCAGAATTCAACTGTCAACATTGTCTCATATCTCTACCATAGTCTCAAAACTGCTTGCATATCATTTGAACACAACTCTTCTTCCCTACTCTTTACTGAATTTTGCACACTTCCTTTTGCATTCTCTACATTATTATTCCCACTCTCATAGTTCTACTCACCTTCCACACTCAACTCAATCATGTACAAATTCCTTATGTATAAGATAGATCATCAAAGATTTAACCAAGTTGGCCTGAAACAAAATATAGCTTTCAAACCAAAAACACACATGTTGATCCACTCTAGGAGAAAGAGGGGGACCAAAACACAACTTTCAAAGATCAATCCATCAATTCGCAATCACCAAAACATAACAAATAACATATCAACATGTTGTACATCAATAAAAATAAATAAACAATCAAAACATATCCTCTGATGCAAATAACTCAAATCTAGATATCCACACACTATAGTGAGACTCATAACACATCAAACAAACCTCCACAAATCATATCTAAACCCAAGGATAGGTCTAGCATAGAGTATCTAAAGAGCACGACAATATTTCCGAACCGCAAAACTATCATATCCATGATACTAAAACTATATCCAAAGAAGATAATAATTACAAACAACATCAACAACACTTTCTGGACCCAAACACTTCTTGAACAACCAATAGAACAACTACAAACACCAACACAACAAGATATCTCTACACCACAAACTTTCTGGACCAAAAACTATCTATAATAACAATTTTGACATCAATGACAACCACAACAACACAGACTTCCAAAACTCTTTTGTCCCACTCAAATTTTATCCCATCTACTCGGTTATTGAAAAAGACTTAATCAATAGAATTTGGGTCTTTTTTTAGAATTAGTGGGATGTGTCTTCTTCCCCACCTTCTTGGAAGATTGATCATCTATGGTATGACCCACCTATTCATTCTACAACTATGAAACTCCTCAAGCTCTTAAATAGTTTGAGATTTTTTTAATCTAATTTTGAAGATACCCTAATCTAGCATTCTTCTCAGGATGGAAACTATTTGATTAAGATTGGATTATTTATCCTGGTTCCTACTTGGCTTTATTAGTTTAATTGGATGAATATTTGAAGCTCTAAAGCTATCCTTAAATCTTGTTTCTTCTAGTGGATGACTTGTCAAAAAAAATTCCTTACTATTGACAATCTTCAGAAGAGAGGTATTTAGATTATGAATAGATGTGTCTTATGTTAAAATGTTGAAGAAACCATCAATCATATCATGTTCCACTATCAATACTCTTGGAACATGAGACATAATATTTTGAGCCTCTTCTCTTTGTCTTATATTTGGCATAAAGATCCTGATGAATACTAAGAGGGGGGTGAATTAGTATACCAAAAAATGTTGAATACAAACTCTTAAGCAATTTAACAGATAACCGGTACAACAGATTTACTAACAAACTAGTTAAGGTAAATGCAAACCAAATAGAAAATAAAGCATTCACCCAAAATAGCACATCCATGATAACACAAGATGTTTTGACATAGAAACCCAAATGGGAAAAACCACGGTGAGAAGAACCTCAAAAGTAACTATCTACAGAATAGAAACCAGACCGGTTAAGGTTAGACCGGTTAAGGTCAAACAATGTTCTTCACTAGAACAGATCCTGTTAGGAATCTAGATCTCTATTAGGAAATAAGTCCTATTAAAGACTAACTCGTGAGAGGATTTCAGATTCACAGTTGTAAACCACCTTGTTAGAGGATTTACAAAGGCTTTGCTAGGCCTACCCGGTTAAGGGTTTTAGACTTGTCAAATATATGAGTAATCAACAAGTAGGTGATCTAGATACTAGCACAGTATGCTTGGTTAGATCCTTGATAGCTCATTGTTAATGCACATTTAGCATTACTTCAATCTTCAATATCTCCACACTTTGTTTCTTCACACATACCTAATCTTCTCTTCTATGATCGCACATACAAAACCCTCATCAACATCTAAAACCCTAGACATGATATCCTTATAAAGGAGTCTGATTTCATGTCAGTCCAATAGGATTAAATTACAAGCTTCTAGGTTCAATGCATCTAGACACATTTGGTAACACGGCACAAAATCACCGCCAAAGTGTCAGTGGATGATAACTCATCACAGAAATATCGGTTCATATAATTTACCGACTATCGGTTGTCAAAAATGAAGACTAGAAAAATGTTAACTACCACTTTGTTCCTTCGTACCGCTTGAGATCCTTGAACCACTTGAGGTCTTCAGTCAGTTTGTGACCGGTAAGCATCTTCTGCAAAACATCGATAGTCTAAAGACTATAATACATAATACCGATTGGAACAATTACTAGTTGAGCATAACTCATACATCAAGAGAATGTACACAAAGCAAGTGTGTGTCCATAAATGACAATTGAAACATCATCAAAATGCCAACAATCTCCCCCTTTGGCATTGATGGCAACACTTAGGAAAATTTTGACATCTGAGTGTTTTACAACAAAAAAAATATGCCATAATCAAAATTACTCCCCCTAAGCATATACACTATCCCTTTTTGCAAAAATTACAGTGTATACTACTCCCTTAAAGAGGTAACATGAAAGTATACATAACATTCATCAAAATTTTAAATACTACTACTCCCCCTTTGCCAACAATGACAAAGTAATGCAGAATAACCCCTATTTCTCATTATCATTAAAAAGTGAGTAAATGTTTATGACAATAAGGAATGAAACTTATCAAAAACAAATTTAAAATACTTCATAAATGTTTTCATGGCTAATGACCATGAGTCAAGTAATGAGGTAGCAACCTCATTTTCCATCTGCATCTGAGATACATGTTCTTCCATGGCATCAATGGTACTCATCTCTTGAATGACCATTAATGCTTCCAGATTGAGAAAGCACTTTTGAAGTATTTACAGTTTGGGTAATAAGACCGGTTGAAGCTCCTACAAATCTCTTGTCCGGTTGCTAATCTCCAATTCTATCCTGACAGACTGAAGTTGATACCGGTGAATTGTTTGCCCATATGTAGTGAAATAATCATATGGCATCTTGAAGTTTCTTATGTATGTCTACAAATATGATTGGAGTTTATCCTTTTGTGTGAGCACATCATCACAAAATAGATGGGGTTGGCTGATTTTTCTCAACAAGAGTTTTCTGTCATCCATAGCATCTCTTATATCCTGTTGTTGTTTCTGAAGTTGAGACCAGAGCTCATTCAGTTTCTTGACTAAGGCAATGTTTAGTGCCTTTTGATGCTTCTTCTGTGCATTTTCTTTAGCAACTTCTTCCATGCATTGTACCTAGTCCTCTACAATGGTAAATAGAAGTTTCAATTTGGCCAGAGAGGAATCGGTACTGGGGAGGTTAGTACCTGGAATCAAACTGGTGAGGGTGTCAACCGCAGTTTGAATGACATCTTGTTCCTTTTTCCTCCTCAATGTTTCCAATGTTTCTTATGCAAGCTTTATGCTTTGCAACAACTCTGATTCATCTGTGGATTGGAGGTCAATAGGGTTGGTGATGTCAACCAGTTTGGCTTGACCACCGATTGCCTTTGGAATCTCCGCTTGTTTGTCTTTCTCTATTTCCTCCTTCTTTGTGGCTCTTTTGTTTTCTTCTTCTTCTTTCCTTAGTTCTTCCTTCTTCTTATCTTCTTCCTACTTCTTTTCATCCTCATTTTTCTTCTTCTCCTCTTCTTTCCTCTTCTCCTCTTCTTTTCTCTTCTCCTCTTCTTTCCTCTTCTCCTCTCCTTTCTTTTTCTCTTCCTCTTTCTTTTCTCTTCCTCTTTCTCTACTTTCTCCTTATCAGTCTTTTCCTTTTCCAATTTCTCATTTTCTGCTTGTTCTTTATCCTGCTTCTCCTTCTCTATGTTTTCTTTGTCTTGTTTCTCCTTCTCTATGTCTGGAGTCACATCTTCAACATCCAATGCATCAACATCAATAGTGTCAACCTATTTTGTAACTCTTTCGCCTTCACCATCAAATACCTCATCTGGTTTGGCTGAGGATAGGCTAGGGTCTTGTTCGGCCTTCTTGTTGGCCTTAGACACTTGATGTAACCAGACAACAGCTTTGGCATGTAGATGAGTGTCCTCTACTTCAAAGGTTCTGCCTTGTAGCAGCCTAATTCTTCTTCTTCTCATGAAGAAGAGACCTTTATGTGTGTCCATTATCTCAAATAATTCAGAATAGGAGGCTTCAGGAAAGTACTGAGGAAATACTTTCTCCCTTATTTCCTATTCTTTCTCAATGGAAATGTGCCATTTGTTGTCCAAAGAATTGTATAGGAAATCAAGAGTCACCGATCTAATTTCAGATGGTGACCAGTCATTACCACATAAATATTTCATCATTTCCTGTTCTACTTCTTCCTTCTCATTATCAGAAAAATCATCAAAATATTTTTTTAAATCATCGAGCACCTTTCTCTTGATATTCTTTAAGGTCCTTTGACAATGTGTCAGAGGCTTATAAGAAGAGATTTCTATATTTACTAGTGCTGATGATGTAGGTGCATTACCGGTAGATTTAGCCTTCTTGCTTGATTGCCTAGTTTTCTTAGGTTGCACTTCTGGTTCGGTATCCTCTGACTCCGGTGAGTTGTTTTTGGTCTTCCACTTCCTTCCAAATACTTTAGCAGGTGCAACTTCTAGTTTCTTCTTGGCAGGTGGCTGCTCGGTCACTTTAGGACTTGTTGAAGTAACCGGTGCTGATACTGATGGCACTGCCTTGCCCTTTTTCACTATAGGATTTTCCACTAGTGTGCTCCTCTCTAGGTAGGTGTCGGTTTGCTTTTTCTTAGCATCAAGAGGCGAGGCAAGCAGGGTGGAGGCATACCCATCTAACATGTCATACATCACCTCATACCCCATAGGTTCTACTTCTTCCTTTCTGGGCTCTACCACTTCCATTATACATTCATCTACTTTTATGGTAAAGCAGATGTCGTCTTCATATTTCTTAACAATATCTCCAGATATCCTCATCCTCTGACTCATCTTCCACTTGAATTCATCAAAGAATTTATTCAAGACCTTAGGATATTCGGTTCCCACTGCTTGGAGACTTTCCCTAATTTATTTAGTGACCAGTTCGTCAACAGACTATAGAATATCACCAACTCCTGGGAAATAGCCTTGGAAGTAGAAAAATAGGCCGACCAAAAGTTGTCCAAATCTAAACCTTAGAGCACTATCCTATTTGATGGACTTCAGGTTCAGTAGAAGTTGTTTTTGCAAATAGGTACACAAATTAAATGAGGCATCTTCCTTGATCATTCTGTATGCAGCATTCACTGCAACAGTTGGGACAGAGTTTATTCGACTAGCATAAAACACTTGGTAGCCAATCACCATGCAGGCATACTTGACCAAATATCTTTGATGGGATTGACATTCATTCCCTGTTGATTGCTCAGAGAACCAATGAGCTTAGTCATTTCAGCCTTGATGACTTTCCTTAGGGCTGGCACCTCACCAATGTTGTAGAAACCGGTGACAGCATGAATTGCTTTAGGTGTTATGTCATGCATCCTCTCAAGATACATTTTGTCACCATGAACTCTACTCAAGATTATGCGGATGTGTTCTTCAATGAATTCTTCAAGAAAATAAACAACATTATGTAGTTTCCTCCTCTCTATGATTCTATATTCCAGTTTGATTTTCTTGTCATCCCCACAGAACAAACCTAGCTGGAAATGAATCACTAGGGATCCTAGGTCTTCCAATTTATAGTCAATGTACCCTGAAATATCTTCTTCAACAATGACTATAGTAGGTATTTGGAACACGACATTGTATTTCATTTTCCTTTGAATAAATTCAGTTAAGTCCATAGGTACACTAGAACTAGAGTGTGATACAGAAGCCATGATTAACAAGAATTTTGAGAAATACCTTCACAATTTTGAAATTTAGGGTTTGTCAATGCAGCTCACACCACACCACTTTGGTTGCTTGATTACCGCTTAGTGATCTTCACCGATAGGTTGAAAATATCTCTGGATTCTTTTGCAAGATTTGAATTCTCTCTGAATCGCAAGTCAAATCACCTTTTGTCTCTCTGTTCTTGAAAATTTCTTCGCTCATAAACTGATAAGTGAAAATGATGTTAGAAATCCCTTTTAAACAAATTCTTCACCTACCATAATAAATGCATCACTAGTAGGGCATAAACCCTAATTTTTCCTTTGACCGCTTCCAATCTTCTGTCGATTAACAGGTAACATATACCGGTTAAAGTCTTTACCGATATAAACCGGGGGTTCGAAACATTTCACCAATTTGTTCCCCCTAAGCTTTTTTGAAGCTCAGTTTGCCGGTTCAAAGACTTCCACACTAGGTGCACAAACCGGTTCATCCTGTGACACTTCTTCATATTTCTTTTTCCAAGTTTTATTCATTCCCACTTGAATGGTTTCAACATCAATCTTCCCTTCTGGAGTGATCGGTATATCATCTGATAGGTTCTTTCTCATTCTGCAGGTTCTAGCAATGTGTCCCAGTTTGTTGCAGTGGTAGCATACCATTCTAGTTGTTCTCTATGGTCCATTATTCATACTACCATTCTTCCTTTTGCATGTTGCAGTAGTGTGACCATTACCATGATAGATCAAATAGGTTTCTCTCCAACCGGTTGCCGCTTGATAGCCACCACCACTTGACTAATGGTCATAGGCATTATACTGGTTTGGATTCCGATTCACAGTGGGTTCTAAGATAACTCCTTGAGTCCTTGGAGGGTATCTCCCAGTGTTGTGCAAAATAGACCTGCATTCAAATGCTCTATGCCCAAACTTATTGCATGCATAACAGTTTCCATTGAATCTATTGGATCTAGGCTTATTATTTAGAAAATAAGGAAAATTATTGTAGGCCTTATTTCTACACACATTAGCAGTATGTCCTTCCTTAAGACTATTAAAGCAAATAGGTTTAAACTTTTACTTACCTTTATCCTTTGATGTTGGTTGCTTCTTTGATGCTACATCTTTTGTTCCAGAGGTCTCACCTTCCTCATAACCGGAAAAACCAAGTCTAGTGGTATTCTTTACTAGTTTTGTTGATTCAAGCTTTTGCTCTAGCTTAGCAGTACTCTGATTGAATTTGGCAAGTATCTCATTTGTCTCAGTGAGTTCTTTGGAAATAGAAGCATTGGATTCCTTCAAGGTTGCATTCTCAGAAATAGCCACGTTTAGTTCACCTTGCATTTCTTCTTTTTTCACTTTACTCTTTTGGAGATGAGCAGTAAGGGAATTGATTTCTTGCTTCAGCTTAGAGATCTCATGATCTTTGTCTTTTACTAGATCTCTAGCTTTCCTTCAGTTCTCAAGCTCTTGACACATTCTGATAGTCATTCCTTCCAGTTCCCTTCTCAGGTTGGCATTGGATTCATTCAGTTTTTCAATTTCTTCAACTAGGGCATCCATGTATGCTTTATCAGAAGAACTATTTTTAGTAAGCTCCACTAGTTTCTGAGCATGCTCTCTTCTTTTTGCCAGAGAGGCTTTATACTTGACTCTGAGTTCATCATAGGCTTTCTCAGTCTGAGTGAGATGATAAGTAAGTTCCCTCATAGTGTATTCCCCTATATCTCCTTCCAAGTGGTTAGACTTATAGAAAGGTAGGTTTTAATACCAATTGATGAATACTAAGAGGGGGGGTGAATTAGTATAACAAAAAATGTTGAATACAAACTCTTAAGCAGTTTAATAGATAACCGGTACAATAGATTTACTAGCAAACTGAATAAGGTAAATGCAAACTAAATAGAAAATAAAGCATTCACCCACAAGAGCACAATCATCATAACACAAGATGTTTTGATGTGGAAACCCAAATGGGAAAAACCACGGTGAGCAGAAACTCACAAGTAACTATCTGTAGAATAGAAACTAGACCGGTTAAGGTCATACAATGTTCTTCACCAGAACAAATCCTGTTAGGAATCTAGATCTCTGTTGGGAGATAAGTCCTATTAAAGACTACCTTGTGAGAGGATTTCAGATTCACAGTTGTGAACCACTTTGTTAGAGGATTTACAAAGGCTTTGCTAGGCCTACCTGGTTAAGGCTTTCAGACTTGTCAAAGATATGAGTACTCAACAAGTAGGTGATCTAGATACTAGCACAGTATACTTGGTTAGATCCTTGATAGCTCATTGTTAATGCACATTTAGCATTACTTCAATCTTCAATATATCCACACTCTGTTTCTTCACACACGCCTAATCTTCTATTCTATGATCGCACATACAAAACCCTCATCAACATCTAAAACCCTAGACATGATGTCCTTATAAAGGAGTTTGATTTCATGTCGGTCCAATAGGATTAAATTACAAGTTCCTGGGTTCAGTGCATCTAGACACATTTGGTAACATGGCACAAAATCACCGCCAAAGTGTCAGTGGATGATAACTCATCACAAAAATACCGGTTCATACAATTTACTGATTACCAGTTGTCAAAAATGAAGACTAGAAAAATGTTAACTACCACTTTGTTCCTTCGTACCGCTTGAGATCCTCTAACCGCTTGAGGTCTTCAGTCAGTTTGTGATGGGTAAGCATCTTCTACAAAACACCGATAGTCTAAAGACTATAATACATAATACCGGTTGGAACAATTACCGGTTGAGCATAACTCATACATCAAGAGAATGTACATAACGTAAGTGTGTGTCCATCAATGACAATCACAACATCATCAAAATGCCAACAGATCCTATGTTGGTCTTAAACAATTGGTCCCCTCCTATTCTCACCCTTTAATTGTTGAGATATGGTGAGAGGTCTTTCTTCACATAGGGTGGAGTACTTAGAAAGAGCATAATAATAGAATATTCAGGGACAAATATTTTCAAAGGGAAGCTTTGGTCTTCTCAATCATTAACAATATTAAAGAAAACATGATATGTCTCTCAGGATTCAAACATAAACACTTGCCTTCTACCTTTGACGTAACTATTGTTGAAAACTAGGGGATATTTGAAACCCTTTCTCTCTTTGTTTTCCTGCTTATGGGTCTTAAAAATAATACTAAATAGTTCCCCCTTACACTAGCTAGCTAAAGGTGAATTTTGATGACTCTTCTAAAGGTAACCCAAGTCAAGCTTGAGGGGGTGGAATAATAAGAGATGGGTTAGGAAATCTCGTGCTTGCCTGTGGAAATTTTGAGAGTCCAGAGCTCTAATTTTTTGAGATGGTGGAAAATTTCTACAATGTATCTCTTGCTAAGGATAGAGGCTTACAAGATATCATTGTGAATGGATATTCTAAAAATATCATCATGATGGTTCATGGTGAAGTATCCCTAGCCTGGGTTGTCAAAGATTCAATTTTTAAATAATGTTGTATTCTCTCTACCATGGGCCAAGTTAGATTGTCCCATACCCTTAGGGAGGGGAACAACTCAAGTGATAGGTTGGCTAACCTAGGCCCCTATACCAGTTCCTTGCACACGTGGTCTTCCATGGATAATCTCCCAAATGATGTGTATGATGCAATACAAAAAGATCTAAGTACAAATGTGGTTTAAAGCTTTGTGGGTTGTCATTCTAATAATGGCCCTTTTCATGAATTATTTTCATCATTACACAATTGGTTTTTGGCCTATTAATTTATGGAAGCATATTGTCTATATATTCATCCCTTTTGTTAGTCTTAATCTTCTTTTTAGCTCAAGTCATCCTTTTTGGTCGTTGTCAATTCAACTAGTTTTTCTAGTTTTTGACCTATCATGGGGGGAGATGCTATTAACACTGAGCCAAATAATTGTGAGAATATTAAAAGAGATGAAGTCCTTTGGTCTATGTTTGAGGGATAATTTTACCTCTTATATTGAGGGCATGAAAGGCTATGACCCCTCTCTCTCTACCCAATTTTCCAGTTTATAGGATAAGGGTAGGAAATATATCGGGCATGTTAGCAACAATCAAGAAGGAAGACTAAGAGGGGGGGTGAATCAATCTTCACCGAATCAAAGAAAATTAATATTTAAAACATAAACTGATAAACTGCAACAATGAATCAAATAAGAAAATTAATAGCACAACACACAACGCCAAGATTTTGACGTGGAAAACCTAGTTAAGGGGAAAACCATGGTGGGAACGAACCAACAGTAAGATGATACTCTGTAGTAGTATGTGAAAATGTTACAATGGGGAATCTACATGCATTCAGGCACACTTCCTAGAGCTCACTACTCAAAAGATATATGCCTAGAAGTCTACAAGCCTCAGGGAAGTCTCACTAACTTACAATATGATTCGGATTACACTTCAGAAGAAATGAACTGTAATGATAGCATCTACAAATGCCTGATGACAGTTTCGGTTAAGCACAAATATTTGCTTTGCAACACCAATCTCACCTCAACACTACACTGAATGATAAGTCTCTTGTTCACACAATCACCTCTCTCTAATAATGCAGACACAATACTAACACCTAAATTACATAAGCATCTCACCTATAAATACAAATCATCAACCTTGATAACAAGGTTGGCTAAACCCTCAACTCATAATTACAAAAATTACATTACACGATACAAAGATCAATCACCCAACCAATATAATTTACATTACATAGCATGGACCTAATTCAAATTCCCAAACGATCACATCCACTAAAAATCATGCCAATATCAACTGCAACATGCTACACCACCAAAAATACCGCATAACATGAAAATCATCACCGGTTCATAAAAATTGCCCAAAAATCTCACAATAATCAATGAAGATCACCAAAATAAATAGGAAACTACTAGGAAACACCAACAAACACATTAGGGCCATCCGAAATAGTTGCACCAACACCACTTTTCAAATCTTTATTGATCAACATCTAGAAAGCTCAAGAAAACAACCAATCGGTAACTCTCACAAAGAAAGATAACTTGAGGAGAATGAAATCATGAAGCATCAAAAATAAAGACACACAAGATCATCCCAAACAATATCCCAAAGTCTCATAACAAGACCTTATCACACTGGAATATACCAAAGGAGATACCAGGTTCTACAAAATAGTGATTAGTAAAACCAAACTTCAAAATCGAATCAGAAACTCTTTCCAAACTCATCAGAATAAATCACAGGAATATGTTGACATTAATTACAACAAAATATCCTAGCAACAACTATTAGGATTCCCACAGATACTGAGAGGGGAGGTGAATCAGTATCTAACCGGTGGATTGAATTTCTTAACTTAAAACATGTAGAACATATTATAACAGTGTACCGGTATGCAAGAAATAATGCAATAAACAGAAATGAAAGTAACCACATGAAAATCACACCATAACACAATGATTTAATGAGGAAACCGGGTGTGGGAAAAACCTCAGTGGGATTTGTGACCCACAATATTCACTTACTGGCCAATAAGAGAATATTACTCCTACAACAGGGGCCTGCACATGCAGGAAGGCCAAGTGCCTAGAGCTCACTACTCAATGGGAAGTCTCACTAACTTACAATGTGGATTTTACAAATCCAGTATCTTGTACTACTTTACAATAGCATCTATAATGCCAGATTCAGTACCGGTTTCTTCTCTGCTTCTTACATAAACCCTTAACCTATATTTCACATAATAGATCTGCCTAATTATTGTCTTTCATCTATTACAAAATGTCCTACAATGATCTCTCTTATATATAAGAGTCATTTTACAACTTGCCAAGTCGGCTTACAGTCATTTTATAATAATAAACAAAATATAATATAACAAAAATCATGTCAGCCTCTGTGCCGGTATGCTTCCTTTCTCTACCGGTGTTGGTGGTTCTGAGTGCCAGTGTAGAGTCTGATTTGCTGATGCTGGTGCCATAGGATTGTAAGGTTGCCATCAATGACAAAACCTTCAATCACCTACAATGTCTCATTGGAGTGTGCATATGCCAACAATCTCCCCCTTTGGCATTGATGGCAACACTCATGAGAAAATCCAAAAAGTGTATCCAAAACTGTTCCCAAAAATGTATTACCAAAAATGTATATGCTCCCCCTGAGTAGATAAGTCTTCTACCAATTATTTTCTCATACTTCTACTCCCCCTTTGGCATCAATGACAAAGTTTGTCAAGGTGTCAATAGAGTTGTAGTCTCAACCTTGTAACTAGGTGGTTACAATTTTAAAAAGATCCACCAAAATCAAGTTTATACTATCCATAAACTTCTTACTGTCTCTTATTGTTGTCTCTATTTTTTGAACTGTACCGGTGAGGTGCTGCATATGCTCTGTCAGTGTTCTCTATCCCTGTACTAGTGCCTCAGATATTTCTTTCCGCATGAATGCTAGATAGTCCAATCTTGGACTTAGTCCTAGTCTCAAATTCTTTGCCCTATCTACTATTCTCTCCTTTTCTCTTCCTATCTTAAGTAATTCTTCCTCAAAACTTGTTATCTTCTATTCAAAAACTGATAATGTATCAGGTGAGTTAACAAAACTATCTGCAAGTTTATTGATTTCATCCTGTACCTTGCTCATTTGCTTATCTATGTCAGTTGTTAGTAGGTTTGTCTTGCATATGTCTTTATATAGAGTTTTGAACTCTTTCAGTAAGTTGCATAGTTTCGGTAGAAGTGTGTCAAATTCCCTTGTACACTTCTTTATCTGATCCTCAAATAATTTTTGCTTTTCAATCTCCAACTTATCCTTCAATTCCTCTTCCTTTATTTTCTCAACTGTCACTGTGTTCTCAATGATGTACTTGGACAAAATGTCAAGTTGGCTTAAAGAATCCTTATTGTCTATATTGCAATTAGAAGCTAACCTCTTCAAAATTGGGATTGTGTCATCTATAGCTTTATAAGCCTTTGAACTACAATCTATTATCCTTCTGATAGAATCTAAAAGTACTTCAGTTACATTTGTTGATTTATAGCTTGCTAATGAGGAACCAAAATTCTGAATTCCATCGGTGGAGGAAGTAACCAAGCTTGTAGTGACCTCTAGTAGGTCTGTCTATGTTTGCATTTCCTTAAGCAATGGTTTTTGTACCTCTTCTGTTGTCAGTTGTACTATTTCCACATGAATCCATTCCTATTCCTATTCCTGTTCCTATTTTGGAGCCTTTTGCTCTTCTTGTTTCTCTATCTGTTGCTCAGTCTCAGTCTCAGTCTCAGTCTCTAACTGTTCTCCTTTGCTATCATCTGTCATTTTTTCTTATGTGTTGTCAATTTGGTCAATTATCGGTGGCTCACTAGCCATGTTTGTCTTACTGGTTGTATCCTTGTCTATCATAATGTTGACCTTTTATGTATCAACATCTACTGTGTATAGTAATTCAGGATTAGGATTTATATCCTCTACATCCATACTCTCAACTATCGGTTGATCTTCAGTAGTTGTTATTACCAGTGGAGTAATCAAAGGCGGTGGGGTTAAGTTGTCTTTTACTTTGATTCTAGGAGGTCCACCAACCTTTCCTTTACCCTTGTCCTTTTCTTTCTGATATACCTTTATTGGTTTGGGGTTCCTGTACTCTTCCTATTTTTCTTTTTCAACTAGGAATATATCCCATGCATTTTATGTTTCCTCTGTTACCTCATTGACTCTTCCAACCATTAATGCAATATGTCGGTGTGTAGTAGAGAATACTGACTGGTTGGCTTCTGCAATTAAATCATCTATTTCCTTAGGTGAGTTTATTGGGTAAACAACAAGTAATTTTTCTATTTTGATTTTCTTGTCAAGCTCTATAACAGCTTGTCTTCTTGCTTCCAATCTTTTAAACAATTCATCTGGTAGTTCATCTACCACTTCCATTAAAAAATTCTTATACATGTCCATGTGCAAAATGACACTATTCTCAACTTGTTCTTTCTCATCTGTTGTTAGAGTATCATATAATTTATCTATGTTCTTTAGTTTCCCTTCCTCTATGATTTCATTTAGTAATTTGTCAAGAGGGGCCATGTTCTGTTTTGTCATCTTCTTCTTTGGTGTCAGTTTCTTCTTTGGTGTAGTCTTTCTAACCGGAGATCTCACTACTTGTTGTTTATGTCTAGTTCTCCTAGGTGAGGGTGTGGTTGCTGGTGAAGGATCCCTTTTCCTTACAACTCTCTTGAAAGTTGCAGGCATGTCATTCTTCGAAGAAGTAGCTATCGGTGATAGGTGAGTTTCAGGTTTTAAAGTTACCAACTCATCCTCAATGATACCGGTTTGTTTCATTACATCTTATTTATAGCCTTTGCTTGTCTAGAGCCTCTTCTCACAATGGCCTCAACCTTTTTCACTCTTTTATGAGATTGAATTTGAATTTCTATGGTCTCAGCACTGCCAAATACTTCTTCCTTTGGTTCTCTAGGTGCTTCAAGAAGTGCTTTAGCATATGTTTCAATGATATGGTCATCAGTCTCATAACCCATCTCCATTACCCAAATTGTTCTTGGGATGACTACTTCCATCCAGATCTCTTCCTTTTTTATCACAAAACATATGTTATCCTTATACTTGTCAACAATTTTCTGTGATAGTCTGATTCTTTTCTTCATTTTGGCCTTTAGTGCTTGAAAGTATTCATGGATATTTTTTTCTTTGTCTTCACCCATGTTGTTGAATAGTTCTATTAATTGTTTCCCTACCGGTATATCAAATCCAAGCTCTTTATGGCCTATACCGGGAACCTATTTGCTTATGTGTAGCATTACGCATACAAGTGGATTACCAAACCTGAAAGTTCCTTTCTTATCCTTCTTGATTTTGCCTAAGTTATCAATCAACTCATCTTTTAACCATTCACATATATCAATTTTCACATTGTCTATAATCATGTCATAAGTACTCTTAATGCATAAACTTGAAACTGAGTTAAGTATATTTTCATGTGTTTCTTTATACCCTAAAATCATGCTAATGAATCTCACATTTGTGCCAGTTACATCATTGACTCTCAAGGACCTTTTGTCAAATGTTGCACCTGTTAGTTTTGTTACTAGGTCATTTGAGACCCTCTTTGTTTTTTCTAGCCTTTTATCGGTGGAAGGTAACCCTGTTATAGCTTTCATAGCTTCCTTGGTAATTTTGTGAATTGCATCTAGCCAAAAGAATTCACCATGTACCCTGCTTAAAACTATCGTAATCACATCCTTGGGAAATTCAGGAATGCTAAGGATTTCAGTAAATCCTAGGGTTTCAATAATTTTATGTTCAGGTTTTACATTTCCGGAATCATCACATATGACAGATTTATACATGGTTTTGATTTCTTCATCTCCTAATTCCTCTATGTTGCAATGAATGTAT
This sequence comes from Cryptomeria japonica, assembly GCF_030272615.1. Taxonomy (NCBI): domain Eukaryota; kingdom Viridiplantae; phylum Streptophyta; class Pinopsida; order Cupressales; family Cupressaceae; genus Cryptomeria; species Cryptomeria japonica. Next base: position 751,784,503 of record NC_081411.1, on the reverse strand, counting down.
ATTCTGGGGTCTTCAGCATAAACAACTCCTTTTGGAATTTGGGAAAAAGCACTTGTATTGTCATCTTTCTTTGCTATCTCGGGAACTAGTTCAAATACGAGCCTAGGGCATTTTATAACCTCGACTACAGTAGGGTTTTCTATATATTCAAGTGTAGAGGTGGATGCCATGATGATAAATACCCTTTTCTGCCTTAGGATGGATTGATTGTTGAAGTGTTCTTGCTTCTTTGCTTGAAATGCCTTAGCTCATAATTTTTGCGCTCTTCGAATGTTTGAAATCTTAGTGAAGTGAAATGGAGCCAAAATCACAAATTTATAAAGTTTATTTGCCATCTACCATATTTAATGCATGTCGGTTAAGTAGTCACTTAACATTGTCTGCCGGTATATAAGTATTTTTCAACTTCTCATCTTTAACCGAGGGAATAACAACATATGTCTCATTTGATTGCCAAACCCTCAAAGAAACTTTCTTCAATTTGATGAAGAACTTCCTGTCGGTGGAGCACTACTTTGTCCTGTCAGTGGAGCAATACTCTATTCTACTGGTGGAGTGTTGATTGGTTCTACCGGTGGAGGAGTATTCCCAACATTTAGACCAGACCTTCTAATCCATTGTTTTGAGAATTCTTGCTTTAATTCTTCAACTTTTTTTTCCCTTTCAAACTAGAACTTTTGTTGTCTGTCGGTGATCCTTTGCTTCTCCAGAATTTTGCAATATGCCCAATTTTGTTACATGCATAGCAAGTCACATTATTCTTCTGAATAGCTTTACCATAACCTATGTTGGTTTGTATTCTACATTGAATAGATGAGTGTCCAAATCTTCCACAAACATAACATCTTACATTCATTCTACAATTTTTTAGAGTTGTGACCAACCTTGTTACATTTTGGACATTGACCGGTGGGTGTGTTGATGTTCTGATAATTTCTAGATCTACATTGATTTTCTCTATGATTGTACTTATTACAGTTAAAACATTTTCCATTGACTTTATAAGCATTAGGTTGCCTTATCATTTTGTTGTGATCCTGAGTGTTTGTAGTATCGGAGCTTTCTCCTGCTTCAAAGCCAATTCCACAAGTATCACCATTAGGTTTCTGAATCTTCAACAAGTCACCAAGTTCTTCTGAGCTTTTCTTGAATTTATCTTTGTGTTGATTTGCAATATCCAGTTCTCTTTCTAAGATCTCTTTCTATCTTATCAGTTCATTGGAGTCATTCTGTGTATGCATCAGATCTATCTTCAATAGGTCATTTTCATAACTAAGTCTTGTGTTCTCATTTGTTGCATCACTTAGTCTTCTGGTCAATTCTTCTTCATTCTTCTTCCTATCTTCATTTTCCTTGCAGAATCTCATGGTCATGTCTTGCATCTCATTCTTCATTGTTATGTTCTCTAGTTTCAGCTTGCTTATTTGATCATTAAGTGATTCCTTTTCATCATTCTCATTTTGCATCTTTTCACATAATTCTCTTCTCTTGTTTCTTGCAATGGTAAAATTTTCTTGAAGTGCTTGAATGATATCCTGAGCTACCTTTAGATCATCTTCAAGTTTGATGTTTTTCAATTTCTCTATATCATAGTCTGAGAGAGCTGCTTCTAGTTGTTTCATCAGATTTTCCATCTTTACCAATGTCAAGATCTTCCTCAAGTTGTTAGGCTTCTGAAAATAGAGGACCAAGCTTGTTGGCACTTTTGATGTTTATGTTGTGATTGTCATTGATGGACACACACTTGCATTGAGATCTCCTTTATATGTATGAGTTAGAGCTCAACCGGTATGTTGTATTCTAGTCTTTAGACTACTGGAGTTTTGCAGAATGTGTTTCCCGGTTTGAAGCGGCATGTCGACCCCAAGCGGTTCATGGATCTCAAGCGGTACGAGGGATCAAAGCGGCATAACACATTTTTACCAGTCTTCATTTTTGTCAAACTAGCAACCGGTATTTTGTATGAACTGGTAATATAGTGTGATGAGTTACCAACTGGCATTTTGTGATGAGTTACCATCCATCGATTGTTTGATGGTGCCGACACACTGGCGGTGCTTTTTGTGTCGTGTTACTGAGTATGTCTAGATTCATTGAACCTAGGAAATTATATTATAATCCTATTGGACCGACATGAAATCAGATTCCTTTATAAGGACATCATGTCTAGGGTTTTAGGTTGTTGTTGAAAGGGTTTTTGTTGTTGCTAGGGTTTAAGATGGTTGATGAGCTTTTGTGAGAATGATCTTATCTGAAAAGATCAAGTTTTGTGAGGTGTAACAGAGTGAGAGATAGAGAAGATTGAAGTAATGTTGGAATACATTAGCTATGAGCTATACTGGATCTAACCAAGCAATCTGTGCTATTTGATAGATCTTATACTTATTGATTACTCACCTCTTTGACAAGTTTGTAGCCCTTAACCAGGTAGGCTCAGAGTAGCCTTTGTAAAATCCTCTAACAAGGTGGTTCACCTCTGTGAATCTAAAATCCTCTAGCAAGGTAGTCCTTGATCGGACTTATCTCCTAACAGAGATTGAAATTCCTAACAAGATCTATTCTGGTAAAGAACATTGTAAGACCTTAACCGGTCTAGTTTCTATTATGCAGATAGTAACTTGTGAGATTCTTCTCACCATGGTTTTTCCCATTTGGGTTTCCATGTCAAAAATCTTGTGTTATGGTGGTATTGCTTCTATGGGTGAATGTTTTATTTGCATTTTGGTTTGCATGTATATTAACCGGTTTGTCTGTTAAACTGTTTTACCAGTTTATTACTAGACTGTTTAAGTGTTTGAAAGTAGTGTTTTTTGGTATACTAATTCACCCCCCTCCCCTCTTAGTATTCATCAATTGGTATCAGAGCCTATCTTTCTATAAGTCTAACCACTTGGAAAGAGATATGGGGGAATACTCTATGAGGGAACTTACTCACCGTCTCAATCAGTCTGAGCAAGCCTATGATGAACTTATGGCTAAATATAAGGTCTCTCAGGCAAAAAGGAGAGAACATACTGAAAAGCTGATGGAGCTATCTAAAAATAGTTCTTCTGATGAAGCAGATATGGAAGCCCTAATTACAGAATTAAATAAGCTGAATGAATCAAACTCCAATCTAAGAAAGGAGTTGGAAGGACTGACTATCCGGATGTGTCAAGAGCTTGAGAACCAGAGGAAAGCTGAAGATCTAGTGAAGGACAGAGATCATGAAATCTCCAAGTTGAAAGAAGAGATCAGTGCAGTTACTGCTCACCTTCATGAGAACGGAATGGAAAAAGAAGGAGTACAAGGTGAACTGAACATAGCCATCTCTGAGAATGCAAGCCTAATGGAGTCAAATGCTACTATTTCCAAAGAACTCTCTGAGTCAAAGGAAATACTTGCTAAGTTCAACAAGAGCACTGTTAAGCTAGAGCAAAAGCTTGAGTCGGCATAACCGGTAAAGAATACCAATGGACTTGGTTTCTCTGGTCATGAGGAAGGAGAAACCTCAGGAACAAATGGTGAAGCATCAAAGAAGCAACTGACATTCAAAGAAAAAGGTAAGCAAAAATTCAAACCTGTTTTCTTTAACTGTCTTAAAGAAGGACACACTGCCAATGTATGTAGGAGCAAAGCCTACAATAATTTTCCTTACTTTATAAACAATGTACCTAGATCCAATAAGTTCAATGGTCATTGTTATGCATGCAACAAGTTTGGGCATAGAGCATCTGAATGCAGGTCTGTTATGAACAACACTGGAAGATATCCTTAGAGGACTCAAGGAGATGGTCCGGAATCTTTTGTGAACTGGAACCCTAACCGGTTTAATACTTATAACCACCAGTCAGGTAATAGTGGCTATCAACCGAAAACCAGATGGAGAGAAAACTATTGGATTTGTCATGAACATGGTCACACTGCTGCAACATGCAGAAGCAAGAATGGAAACATAAATAATGGACCTTGGAGAGCACCTGGAATGATTTGCTATCATTGCAACAAACTGGGTAATATAGCAAGATTCTACAGGAGTAGAAAGAGTATATTAGATGATATACCGGTCACTCTGGAAGGAGAAATTGATGTTCAAAAAGTTCAAGTGGATATGAACAAAACCTAGAAGAGGAAACCAGCAATGTTGGAAGAGGAACCGGTTTTTGCACCTAGTGTGGAAATAATGGAACCGACAAACTAAGCTTCAAAAAGGCTTAGGGGGAGAAAATGGAGAAATGTTTCGAACCCCTAGTTTACACCAGTAAAAGACCTTAACCAGTATGTGATACCTATCATTTGGCAGAAGACCAGAAATGGTAAAAAGGCAAATTAGGGTTTATGCCCTAATGGAGGAGCATTAATGGTGGTAGGTGAGGAATATGCTTAAAAGCATTTTTCAAATCATTTCTCACTATCAGTTTTTGAGCGAAGAAAGTTTTTCAAAGAGAAGAGCGACGAAAAGGCAATTTGTGCTGAGATTTTGAGAAATTGAGAAACCGCAAAGGAGATTCAAATTCAAAATGCAAACGGTCAAGTGAAGAACACAAAGTGGTGATTCAACAACCGACGGAGTGTGAAGTGAAGGAGAACCTGAAAGCCCTAAATTTACATGTTTCAAAAGGTATTTCTCGAGTTCTTAAGTTTATATCATGGCTTCCACATCTCATATCAGTTCTAGTGCATCTGTCGAGTCTGCAAGTTTTATTCAACGAAAGTCTAAGTATAATGCCCTATCACAAGTTCTAGCTGGTGTGATAGTAGAAGAGGGAATTTCTGACTACATAGATTGCAAGATTGAAGACCTAGGGTCTCTAGCTATCCACTCCTAGCTAGGTTTGTTTTGTGGAAAAGATAAGAAGATCAAACCGGAGTACAATATTTTGGAGAAGAAGAAGCTCCACAATGTTGTCTACTTCCTAGAGGATTTCACAGAGGATCATATAAGATTCATTCTAAGAAGAGTCCATGGTGACAAGATGTACCTGGAGAGGACACATGATATTATGCCATAGGCAATTCATGCAGTCACTGGTTTCTACAATATAGGGGAAGTGTCAGCCCTAAGGACGGTAAGCAAAACTGAAATGTCCAAGCTCACTGGTTCAGTGAGCGACTCACAAGGTATGACCATCAATTCTATCAAGGATGTTCTAGTTAAGTATGCCTGCATGGTGATAGGCTACCAAACATTCTCTGCTAGCAGAATTAACTCTGTATCTGCTGCAGCAGTGAATGCCGCTTACCGGATGATAAAGGAGGATGCATCATTTGACCTGTGCACTGGTAAGAGGCAACTCCTATTAAATCTGAAGTCGATCAAATAGGATAATGCACTGAGGTTCAAGTTTGGACAACTACTAGTTGGGTTGTTCTTCTATTTTCAAGGCTACTTTCTAGGAGTAGATGTCCAGTGGTCTGCTGACCAACCGGTGACCAAGCAAATCAAGGAAAGCATCAAGCAATTGGAACTGGTTACCCTGATGTTCTGAACAAGTATTTTGATGAGTTCAAATGAAAAATGAGCCAAACGATGAGAATATCAGGTGATATCGTCAAGAAATATGAAGATGATATATGTTTTACCATCTAAGTGGATAAATGCATTATGGAGGCTATTGAGCCCAGATAGGATGAAGTGGAGCCAATGGGCTATGAGGTGATGTACGATATGTTGGAAGGGTATGCCTCTACCCTTATTGCCTCACCTCTTGATCCTAAGGCAAAGAGGACCGAAACCTATCTAGAAAGGATTGCACTGATTGAGGAACCCTCTGCAAAGAAAGGAAAAGGACCTACAGTGAAGAAGGCAAAAGTAGTGCCTACAGCATCGGCACTGGTTACTACTTCAACTCCTAAAGTGACCAAGTGGTCACCAGCCAAAAGGAAACCGGAAGCGGCACCTGCAAAAGTCTTCGAAAGGAAAAGGAAGACTAAATCAATGAACTGGATTCTAAAAACACTATGTCTGAGGAGATGCCCAAGAAGGTCAGATAGACAAAGAAGAAGACAAAGAATGAACTGGCATCTTCTGCACCAGTAAATATTGATATCTCTTCCTATTGTGTAGGGGAAAAAGCGACACTAGGTTAATATGCCCTAATCCTACCTTTTGACACACATTACGGAATACGAAAGAGCCTAGAGATATCGCACAATTGGCTACTTCTTTTGGTGAAAGAGAGAGACACGGGATATCTATTAGGATTCCTATTCCCTTGTTGAAATTGTAAGATCAAGTAATGCAAGTTCAAACCCTAACCTCAAAATGCAAGTATGAACTAATAACAAGATTGCAGAATTGAGATTAACCAATGAACAGCTGTAAATACAAGGATGAAATAAGAATGCAGATATGTACCCAGAGTCAAAATTGGACTGAAAATGTTCAGGATGGGGGCGCGAGCGCCACTATCCTGAAAACTGCACCGGAAACCACTGTTCTGCACTCTGAAACACTGTCGGGAAACTGTCCGCAAGCTGTCTGTCCGGAGGACCAGGGCGCCCAGCGCCTCTATCCTAGGGACCAGGGCGCCCAGCACCCCTGTCCTGGTAGGACCAGGGTGCCCAGCACCCCTGTCCCAGTCTTCTACTCTGCAACTTCACACAGGGTGCTGTCTCGACCTTCTCACTCCGGATCTGTATCCCGCGGCGTCGTCCGAATCCCGAAACCTGCAATAATATCTAAAAAGGGGGAGGGGCGGCTATATAGGGTTTTGCCTTAGTCAAACCCTCACTTCGGTGATTTCCACCTCCACAAATAGCCAAGTTGTTTTGTAAAATGTATTGTGTGTGCAGACCTAGTGTGTGTGCAAGGTCCAAAAATGCAAGAAAGCAAACTAGAGCAACCTAGAAATTAAACCCTAATTGCTTGTAAATGATAATGTAAATGCTCTAAATCAAGATGCAATGTGATCTAAAGCATGAATAAATGATGTATCAAAGCTTATGCAAAGACATGAAAACAATACGAAATCATACCCAACCCTCAAGGGAGGAGTACAAGCCAATCTTCAGTCGGTAATCTCCTATTGTTCTTCAATGTCTTCCAAGCCCTAAGTGGACGAATGAATTTGATAAATGCTTGATAGAATGATGTTGAATGTTGTTGAAGTCCTCAAAGATCTGCTCTTTCGCTGCATATGAAGTTCTTGGAAACAAAAATCCCATCCCTTCAAATGAAGAAAGAGAGCTCTTATGTATGAAACCCTAGATCGTAAATTCGTATTTTGGCCGACCTAGAGATTGAATATCCCGCCAATTTCTTGGGGTTAAGCTTTATTTTATGATTGGATCGTGCTCCCAAAATTTCAGGAAAAATGTCCGGGACCATGTGCACCGGGCGCCATGGTCCCGACAACTTTTCACCAAATTTTCAGGGCCGTCGGATATGATGATTTTAGAGAGAATCCTGAAGTTATAGGTGATTTCGAGATGTTTAGACCCCGAAACCAAGCCCCCAATTTTGAAATAGGACTTAATTAGGGTTTTTGATTGAGTGGTGTATTGGAGGAATAAAATGCGAAGGGTGCGCTTTAGTGAAAGGGCCCAACTTTATGATGTAGAGAATGATGAAATAGGACCTTAGACCTAATTAATTTGATTAATTAAGTGCTTAAGGAGAAATGCAATGCAAAATGCAAAATGCACTAAGGCGGGTGCTAAACTAGGTGTGAAATTGTACCACCCTAGCGAGTGCGTACAATTTACGATGCTACATTTAGCCCCCACTTTAGTGGTCATATGAGTACTACGTGCATATGCAAGCTAAAGTACAGAAAAGTAAACATCATTTGAAAAAGGATATATCCATAAGTCGTCGGACGAAGCCCCCAGTGGTATCTGCACTACACAGTTAGGAACCGCACCCTACAAAACAAACGTTAGATCACAAAATCACCTAATGCTTACTAAGGAAAGTGATGAAATTTGTGAGTAGCTATATGCCCCCCCCCGTTTCGACTTGCTTATTAGGGAGGTGAAATAGGGTAGCATGTTTACTTGCGACAAATTGTGTAAGAGAGTATTAATGAGGGGTGTTCACTAAATAGGCTTCATTAGAGCACTTTTTGGAACATCCCGAGAGTAGGAGAAGGAAAATACAATTCCAACGCAACAAACGGCTCAAAAATCGCATCTCCCAAACCCAAGTTATGATAAAATGAATGATAGAGGAAAAATTAGGGTTTCAAAGAGTAAGAATAAACAAACGAGAGTATATACTTTGAAAGTGACACTTGTATTCGTCACTTTGTCAATTTCAGAATACTATTTAGTGCAGCGGAGCCCACCTAGCCATCACCATGCCTTCACGACGACCAGAGCGTCCCACGAGGATCGAGATCCTGTGCCAGGCCGTGATCGACGATGAGCCACTGGACGAGGTGAGTTGACTGAACGTTTGACTATTGATTTTTCGCATGTTTGACTTTTCCGTGATCGTATGCGGACCTTGAATGCCGACCGGGGCCCACCTAGGGCGCCATGGTCCCTGAGGGGCGCCCTGGTCCCCCCAGGGCACCATGGTCCCTGACAAGGGCGCCATGGTCCCTGCAGGGCGCCATGGTCCCTGACAGGGCGCCATGGTCCCCATCAGGGCGCCATGGTCCCCAATCAGGGCCTGGCGAGGGGTTACAAGGCTAGCATACAATGTACAACAGTTTGCATTTGCGATTTCAATGATTGAGTACTCATTACGGTCATGTTTTCGTGTTGCAGGGTCTCCCGTACATGAGAGAGCATACAGCGGGACATATTCTTCGCACTTTGCGAGATCAGATTCCACGGCTGACTCAATCAGAGAGAGACACCCTATCGATTGTAGGATTGTGGTACGTGATTCTTATGCCGGCCATTCGATTTCATCCTGCAATGCTGATGGCACTGATGGAGCGATGGGATCCTGACACATGCACCTTTCACCTTCCAGTAGGGGAGCTGACGGTCACACTTGAGGATGTGTACCGTATACTTCATCTTCCTATTAGAGGAGCGACAGTTACATATGCGACCGAGCGGTCAGCGGAGGATCATCAGAGAGAGCAGATGTATTGCATAGGGAGAGTCATGTCGAGCGAGACTAGAGGTCGCATTATGGTCAGCTGGCTCTTACATCCTACAGGGGAGGTACCACTTCTGAGACGCCTTATGATAGCCATCATAGCACTAGTCGTCTGCCCTAATGGGCGAGGGACACACATGCATGGGGGCCTCACATGGTGTATCAGAGCGATGGAGAGACACAGGAGAGTTTATGCATGGGGTCGGAGTATGCTTGCACATCTCTATCACGACCTTGAGGAGTATGTATTCGGACAGGGTTGCAGTTTGATGACATGCACACTTCTACAGGTGTGGATTTTAGAGCACTTCACATGCACCAGGCCCGTCGGCTTTCCACTGAGTACAACGAGCGAGCGACCTAGGGTGTTCGCTTATCCACTTACTAGCGAGTGGAGGTTTGGAGATTTATTGTATTGGAGAGTGAGTTTTGATAGACTGACAGCCGAGATGATAGTGTGGAGACCCTACCTACTGATGCACAGATGGGATGGTATGGAGAGACAGTTAGCATGTCTACAGAGGAACCGCCTACTACGAGGACGATATGCACACATCATAGTCCCATTCTACTTTGACCGAGTACGGAGGCAGTTCGGACTAGAGCAGTGTGTTCCAGCCGATGTGCCCATCTATACTCGACACTCACGGGTCCTTCCCAGACCTGGAGTAGTAGCGAGACCGATGGTAGATGATATTGAGACGACAGACCTAGAGGGATCTGATCAGGATGTAGTCACTGACTATTCCGTAGAGCCTGGAGCACAGCGCAGATATGTTTCATGGTTCATGAGATCATATCCAGGTCCTATCTTTCCACCAGATCATCCGACAGGCTATCCAGGCCCATGGAGACATGGAGATTGAGACGAGGACGAGGGATCCAGGTCAGAGGAGCTAGAGGAGGGAGAGGGTCACAAGGAGGCGGGAGATCCTGATCCACCTTCAGGCGATCAGCCCAGTGACAAGGAGGAGGAGGAGGAGGACGAGGAAGATGCAGGTGATGATGCGGATGAGGATGAGGATGATGAGGAGGACGACAAGGAGGAGGATAGAGATGATGAGGAGGAGTCAGATGCAGCTCCCCACCATTCAGGAGACGATACCATAGCTCTGGATCCACCTCTTATTCCCCAACAGGGGGAACATGAGGCGATACGGAGACCTGTCCCTAGTACCGTCCAGCCTACACCCATCATGGATAGAGTATGCGAGCGAGGGGAGCCTAGCAGTTCCCAGTCACAGATGCTACCATATCATGATCCCTACTGGCGCGAGGGAGATCCAGGTATAGTAGGTTTATATTGATTAATTAATGTTTTGATGATATAGAATGGTACTAACAAAAAATCTGTTCTACTACCACAGCTAATGTGCAGGAATGGCGTTCCTTGATTCAGCAGGCAATGACAGACATTTCCATGATAGCACAGATCCCCAGTTCCTCATAGATTTCCTATAGGCCTCAGGGGAACGCGGGTCGGCATGAGGATTTGTTTTTCCCATTCCGAGTACAGGTAGATATATGGAGGGAGAGAGAGAGAGTCCTATCAAAGGACCTCCAGCAGGCGCGGCAGAGAGAGAGTCCTATCAGAGGACCTCCAACAGGCGCGACAAGATCTAGCAGCGGCTCAGACCGAGGCTACCACCTATCGTGCGATCCTTATGGATAGGGATCGTAGGAGTTCCTCTCGGAGTCACTCACGATCTGTATCGCGCTACACAACCATGGGTCCACCTTCACGGCCAGACTAGGAGGGAGCATCCAGTCGACACTCTCCAGCCACTAGCCCTAGGGATAGGAGATGATTGTATGATGTAAAAGAGAGGTCACATTTTGGATGTATAGTGACCTAGATTTGTATACGATCCACACATATATATATATGTATAGATACATGCTTCTCTTTTGTCTCAAATGTGTTATCTTTAATGCTTAAAACAATGTATATTTTGTTTTGATTAAATCTAATACATTTGGTAAATGTACATGTATGTTCAGAATTTAATTTCCATGTGATTGATTTCTCAATGCTCCATGATTAAATTGATACATGTGTGACTTAATTAAAATATTTAATCAAGTACGACATTGATGATAAGGAAGAAATATGCATTAAGTCTAGAACCATATAACTAATGTGATTTAATTTTGAATTTAAACACAACATGATACGATTCCACTTAACACATAAAGACACTGTATAATATGCTAGCATAAGGGAAATGTAAACCTTTTACAATTTACATTAATGAATTCAAGACAAACTATAAAGTAAGAAGACACACTTGTCAGGAACGAAGCAATATAGATTAAACATCATAACATTTAATTCTATTTTGCTTTAATTAAGAAATACTAACATATTATCCAATGTTGAAGAATTGAAAAGAAGATAGATAAGAAATGAAGAATTAAGCATAATATCTACGCAAGTGCATAGCATTGATAGGTTCTTTAAGAGGCGTACCATCTACATCCACTATTTTGTAAGCACCTGATCCATAATCCTCAATAACGATATACGGTCCAAGCCAATTAGGACTAAATTTTCCCTTTTCGGCAGGCAAGGCATTCACATTGCGCTGGTTCTCATAAAGGACTAAGTCACCTAATGAGAAGGAACGTTGAATAACCTTATCATTATAGCTTCGTTGTAGAGTTTTGTGATACGCTTGAATATGCTCAAGAGCATTTATACGCTGTTCATCAAGCATCTCAAGCTGTTGAAGTCATTGTTCCCTATAAGAGTCATCATCTACTATACCTTTAAGAGAAACCCTAAGTGATGGAATTTCTAACTCTAAGGGCATAATAGTGTCAGCACCATAAACAAGATTATAAGGAGTAGTTCCCGTAGCAATTCGTACACTCGTTCGGTAGGCCCAAAGAGCATAGATTAGCTGGTTACTCCAATCCTTACCATGCTTATTCACGGTTTTACGAAGAATTTGTTCAATTATCTTATTAGATGATTCAGCTTGACCATTTGACTGAGGATAATATGGTGTAGAAAATCGATGTTTGATATGATACTTCTCAAGGAATTTCTTCACGTCCTTGTTCTTAAACGATGTCCCATTATCTGAGATAATAGTGGAAGGTATCCCAAATCGAGAAATAATGTTTTCTAGAAGAAATTGACAAATCACTTCAGCCGTAGTAGAGCGAAGGGGAATAGCTTCTACCCACTTCGTAAAGTAATCTGTTGCGGTTATAATGAAGCTGTGTCCTTGAGATGAAGGAGGAGATATTTTTCCAATAAGATCCAAACCCCATGCGGCGAAAGGCCAAGAAGCTACTTGAGAATGAAGTTCTTGGGCAGGAGCATGAATCAGATTATTATGTTGTTGACATTGATGACATTTCTTGACAAATGAAAAGGAATCCTTCTGCATAGTTTGCCAATAGTATCCCATACGAAGCAATCTATGAACCAAGGATTTGCCCCCAAAATGCCCCCCACAGGCACCTGAATGTGCCTCTTCAAGAGCAACAGGGATTTTCGACTTGTTAAGACAACGAAGGAGAAGACCATCATAACCCCTTCGGTAAAGGACATTAGAAAGGATGATATACCTAGCAGACAGCTTGCGGATTCTAGCCCTAGTGTTCCTATTAGCAGAATCAGGTCAAATATCTTACGATATGCGAGAACCATTCATCTGAATCTACAAAGTCACAACATGTTACCAAGCTATAATTGTCTTCAATAGCTGGAGAAATAAGATTGTGAATAACGAAATTAAGATCGACCATAGGGTCCTCTAAAGATACTAGAGAAGCCACACATGCCATTGCGTCCGCATGTCGATTATCTTTTTGAGGAATGGGTTCCATGGTATAAGAATCAAAATTTTGTAATAAAGAGATAGCAAGGTCTTTATATTGTGATAATTTGTCTTGTTTTGCTTGATACATTCCTGTTACTTGTCTTATAATCAATTGCGAATCTCCATATGTATGTGTTTTATATTCAGAGCCAAGGCTGCTTTGATTCCCACTATAAGAGCCTCATACTCAGCAATGTTATTGGTACACAGGAAATTTAGACGATATGATAAGGGAATAGGTTTCTTTGTAGGAGAAACTAGAACAACACATGCCCCCGATCCCGTACGACACTTAGAGCCATCAAAGTATAACTCCCAAGTTTCATCTTTCTCTATAGAAAGAATGAAGTCATTAGGAAAGGACTCAGGGTTAGGGAAGGAAAAAGGTGAAGGGGCCTCAACTAAGTGATCGGTCAACGCTTGTCCTTTAATTGCTCTTTGGGAAACAAATTTAAGGTCAAATTCAGTTAACATCATAACCCACTTAGCGAGACGTCCTGATAAATCAGTTTTAGAGAAAAGATGCTTCAAAGGATCAAACTTAACCATGACGTGGACTTCTGAATTTAAAAGATAATGTCTCAATTTCTGAGTTGCAAACACCACGGCCAAGCATTGTCTTTCTATCACAGAATATCGGGTCTCATAATCGAGTAAGGTACGACTTATGTAATAAACCGGACATTCCTTTCTATCTTTATCATGTTGTGCTAACAATGCTACGAGAGCATGAGAAGAAGCAGCTGTATATAGAAGGAAGGGTTTAGAAGGTTCGGCAGGTTGAAGAATAGGAGGACTAGCCAAATACACTTTTAAATCTTCAAATGCTTGCTGACAATCCTCATTCCATTGAAAAGTGATATCCTTTTTAAGAAGTTGAGTAAAAGGAAAGGTACAATCCGCAAGCTGAGACACGAACCTACGAATAGCTTGAATCTTTCCTTGTAAGCTTTTAAGTTGAGAGACATTTCGAGGAGGTGGCATGTTAACGATAGCATCTATTTTCTTAGTGTCCACCTCAATCCCACGATGCAAAACTATGAACCCTAATAGTTTTCCACTATCCACACCAAAAACACATTTTCAAGGATTCAAGCGCATGTGATATTTACGAATTCTTTCAAAGATTTGACGAAGGACTTTAACATGATCCATGCGAAGAAAGGATTTGGCTAAAATATCATCAACATAATCCTCTAAAATCTTATGCATATAATCATGAAAGATAAGGGTCATCGCTCGTTGATAAGTTGCACCGGCGTTTTTAAGTCCAAAAGGCATCATTATCCAACAAAACGTACCCCAAGGAGTGGTGAAAGCGGTTTTATATTGATCTTGAGGGTTTATGAAAATTTGATTGTAGCCTGAAAAACCATCCATGAAGGATAACAAGGCATGTCCTGCCGTAGAATCAACTATCATGTCAATGTTTGGAAGAGGGAAATCATCTTTTAAAGAAGCCTTATTTAAATCCTAAAAGTCGGTACACATTCTTATTTTGTTGTCTGGTTTAGCCACAGCGACAATATTTGAAATCCATGGGGAATAGTCAATAGGGCGGATAAATCCAGCCTCCAATAATTTTTCAATCTTAGCCTTAACAAGCAGAGCCACCTTAGGATTCATTTTTTGAATCTTTTGTTTCACGGGCTTAGCATCAGGAACTAAGACAATATTATGAGTAACAATCTTAGGATCTATACCGGGCATGTCAGAATATGTCCAAGCAAAGATCTCAGGGAATTCATGCAATAGTTCTTCATATTGTTTCTGTTCCTCTTCATCCAAACATTTTCCAATTTTAATAACTTTTTCTTTGTTGCAAGGATCCATCTTAACATCAGTGGTGTCACTTATGAGAAGATTACTTTGTTGAGGAGTATCCTTTAACTGAGGGAATTCTTTCACAATCTTATCGTTATCAATCTCTTTTCCAAAATAGGCTTCAGTGTTCAAACAATAAGGGAGTCCCCTATTGTGATGATAACGAGGAAGAGTGTCATAGGCTCCTAAGAACTCAGCTAAAGCATCGTCAGTAGGGAAGATATCCAAAGCACAATCACCCGAAGGATCCTCATCAATATACTCAGGGTGTTGTATTGATAAAGATGTAGAGATAGCATTAACACTAATGCATGGTCTTTTAGAGGCTTTAGTGCGTCTGCAGGGATTATAGCCAAGTCCAAAGGCATAATGTTGAAAATTAGTCTCTAGAGGAACTCTAATCCCTTGTTCATTAGCACCACAACCTTTTCCATGATACCCATGCTTAGCAAAAATGCGAAAACCACAACCATAACGATCAGCCATTTCAGGAAGAGAAGGTGGTTTTTCATAAGACAAAGAATCAAACTCTTCATAATTATAGATGTGAGGAGAAGAAGTTTGAGAAGCGGCCACAAAATTATTACTCATAGATTCAGGTAAGGTTGATTGATTTTTAGTTTCTTCTTTCTTTTCAACTTTGTGATTTTCAGCTTCTTCCTTCTTTTCAACTTTAATTTCTCTAGAAGGAATCTTATATTCACCTACGAAGGTAGGGTTAAAATCAAGAGATCCCCAATCATCTTCTGCGAGAACCTTCTCAGGGTTAAAATCCTTCTTATGTGTAGTTTCAAGTCGAGAAGGATCTTCTTTAGGAATTCCAGACTTATCCAAAGGATTTTGATCATCGGAGAGTGAAGACTCATCGATAGGTTTCTTATTTAAAGAGTCATCACTAGACGAGGATGGCTTAGAAGAATCTCCTTTAGAATTAGATGTTTGTAGACAAGCTTGAAAATTAGTATCTCCTATCAAAGTATATGTCTTATTGTTATAAACGAATTTAACTTGTCTATGTAATGTAGAGGGGACAGCTTGCATGCTGTGAATCCAAGGCCTCCCTAATAACAAGTTATATGTTAAATTTCCCGGCATAACATGGATAGGAGTAGGTAAAGTAACAGGTCCCACTGTGAGAGGTAAGGTGATGATACCCAATGAGGTCTTAGCCACATTGTCAAAGCCACGAATGGGACGAGAGTCAGGCTCAATAAGAGATGTATCCACATTCATCTTATGCAATAGATTAATGCTACATACATTAAGGCCAGAGCCATTATCTACTAGTGTTCGTCTTATAGCAGTGTCTTTCATGACAACCACAATCATCAAGGGATCATATTGTTGTTGAATTTCACTAGTAGGCAACTCATCTTGGGTAAACACAATTTGAGCTTTAGGATTCATCATAGAGTTAACAAAAGATGCTATATTACTAGATGTATTCAGTGGAGGAACATTCAAATCTTTCAAGGCATCTTGTAACATTCCATGATGAGCGGAAGAAGTTTGAATCAAATCCCAAAGGGATATCTTAGCAGGGGTAGCTTTAAGTTGTTCTATGAGATCATATTCCTTACCCATAACTTGCGAAATACGGGGAGCTTGAGGAAGAATTGGTTGAGGATTAGGAAGAGAGACTGGAATAACAGGAGGAGGATTAGGTTGCCTATTATTTCTGGTATGATAAGTATGGGCAACCGCATGATAACTCTCTCTAGTTATTTGCTTAGCATAATTGTAAGGACTTATAGGTTTTCTTCCTTGTACAGTGATGATTGGTTTATTCGGGGTACGAAAGGAATCATGATCATACCTCCCTTGGACAGTAAGGAGAGGAGTTTTAGGAATTTGAAAGGTGGGAGAAGGATAAGCACCTTGGACTTCAAAGAGAGGCTTGTTATATTCATTCAAATTTATCATGTTAACCAATTTAGAGGTCTTGTTTTTGTTTGTAGGTTTTGACTAAGCCACAAAGTCATCAAGAGCATCATCCAACAAAGCATGATCATATCGGTTAAAAGGTTTGTCTTTTGATTCAAAAGGAGACATCTCCTTGATGCCCTCCTAAATGGCACAATGTTAGTCTAAGATCCAACAACACAAAACACACAAGATGTTAGAGTTAGTCAATCAAAAACCAAAACATATGAAGGCATTCCAAGAGAGATACTAAAAACATGCTAATGAATCTAACTAAAGAAGTAAGACAATGAGATATCTCCAACTATCTCTTAACATGATATTACCTCTTTCTCCCTTGTTCCTCTCCTCTCCAAGTTCCAAAATAGTGTAGCTCTCAGCAGCTTTTTGCACTATGGATGCTTATGGAGGATTGAGATTGTAGAATAGCTCCAAACATGAAATGAAAAGCTATTTTAATGCTAAAATGACAATATTTAGTTATGCTATGCTAAATGCTCTCTAAAATGGCTATAGTCTAAATGCTTACAAGTTTTCAGGATCTAGATTATGAAGGAATGGGCTCTATTTATAGGAAAAATGGAGCAATGGATGGCCAGGATTGAAAGGTTTAATCAAGGGTCAAGCTTGAAAGTTGGGGATCCATGTGCACAATTGACACCAATAAAATAGTGACAAGTGTCAACACAGGATTGGGTTGAGAGAAGAGGTTGGAGGCATTAAAGGCCTGAGAAGACCTCATGGTTATCTAAAGGCTAAGAGTCAAGCCTAAATTAGGATTACCCACTGGATTAGGAGTTAATCCAAGGATAAACCTTTGTGCAAATGATTAAGAGATAATCATGGTCAAAGCATTGAAGGCTTGATGAGACCCTTGGGTTGGGTAGAGGTTGAGTCAAAACAAATTTTTTAACCATGTGGGAGAGTTGAATTAACCATTAATGGTTATTGGAGACTTTGTGGATTAAGTGGTTGAAAGTTGGAAGCCTTTAATGGTTTTCAAAGACTTTGGGGTTTTTGGTGGTTGAAGGTTGAAAACCTTCAATGGTTATCCAAGACTTTGGGCCATTTGAGAAGTGACTCCATTTTGCTTAGGAATGTGACAATAATTAGGGGATGGATTAAGTTAATTAGGAAGGGGTTAGACAAATCTAGAAGGGGATTAGATTTTGCAAGTGGATTTGGTGGGTGAGGGAAAATAGGATTTTATTTAAAATAAAAATTCATTTATTTCAAAATGTGTGCAAGTTGCATTTGTAGGAAAATGCAAGTGGGGGGGAGGATAATGATTTAAATAAATGTTAATTTATTTAAAAGAGGAAAAAGGGATTTAATTAAATAAATTGATTTTATTTATTTAATTAATGGGAATTTGATTTAATGAATTAATTAAAATAAATTCAATAATTTATTTAATTAATAGAAGAATGTTTGGGGATGAATTAATTAAATATTAATTTAATTAATTGGTGGCTAGTGGATTTTTAATCAAATAAATACGAAATATTCATTTAATTAAGATGGACAGATTTGTGTGACTACATTTGCCCCTCTTTGAGATGGTGCGGTTTATCGCATCGTTTCAAAGAAAGAAAAATAGGTGTGGAGAAATGCCCCATAAAATGTAATTTTTATGGGTGGTATGCCCCCTCGAGAGATGGGCCGATAAATTTCAAAAAAATCGGGCGATCTCTCGAAAAAGAATGAGAAGTGGAGGGGAGGTAGAATAGAAGAAATTAGCAACAACAGTGAAAGAATGGAAGAAAAATAGAGTGAATACGGAGAAACAACAAGCCAGCGAGTACCCTGAGGTCATGCAAGAGATACATAGCATTCCACCTCATCTATATATATTGCATTCCGTTGCATATCACCCATCCACTCATTCATTCATATATAGGCTTTTACATGCACAAATGACTAAATGAAAACTGGTCTTGGATACAATCACGACCGAGTACTCTGATACATCATCAATGCATCATGCAAAGTCTTAAAAACCTTGCATTCCTCATGATAATATCATCCTTGCATTTAGGTGCATCTTGCATTACGTCCATTCATGTCATTTTTCAAAAAACATTGCATATAGTTCATTATTGACATTACTTAAAAATCATTTTCATCAATCATAAATAATTAGATTCATTCATGGGATCAAATTGTCTTTGGTTGTATTGCATCATTTAATAAGCATTTCATCCAGTATAAATTATCCATTGTCATGTTATTAACCTTTTCACCATTTATCATTTGCATACATTTCTTTATAGTAAAAAGATGCATTCATTCATTACTAAGTATCTTTTTATGCTCATTGTAAGATTCATTCACATTGCATTCATTATCATTACATTTAGGTGCAGTTATTATACTCATTAGTTATAGTATCATCCCATTATCATTTGTACTTACAAACATATTTTAAACACATTTTAGATTCATAAAACACCATTTGTTTACAAAACATTGGTTTATACCATCTCATGTATCCCTTTTACATATGCATTCATTTAAAAAACATTATCATAAATAACCACTTGTACTTTACATTTGTTTATCCATCTGCATTCATTTCGGCATCATCATATAAACATTTGTACTTTACATTTTGTTTATCCATAAACATTTACACTTAAACATTTTGTTTATCCATATTACATTTATCTAAAAACACATCTAGATGCATATGTATACATATATATCATTCATTCAAAACCATTGCATTGACATCATCACATAAATCATCTTATCATTGCATCGCAATAGGAAACATCAAAAATCCTGTTCATACATCACAGCATAAGCATATATCATCATAGCATTCCATACCTAAAGCATTACATCACAAAACAAACAAATCATACACATATAAACCTACATTCATATGTCAGTATACAACATCATAAATCATCATAAAAACATGCATAAAAGAAACATCTCATCAAATGCATCCATGAACACATATACCTCTAAGCAATAAATCACAAACATGCATAAACATCCATACATCATCACATGCATAATCATCACAAATATGGGATCTCCTCATATATATCATCTCATATATCAGAGTACAATGAAGTCTACAAAATCGGCTACCAAAGAGCCATCCAAGATACAGTCCATCAATCGACAAAGATACAATACATAGATGCAAAAATGCTCTCTCAAATGCCGCTCTGGCCAGATGCTGTACTTGCCCCACCCCTACCTACTCCACCACTGGTACCTGCCCCACCTGATCCATCTCTCCGTGGAGGCCTCATCGAACCCCCACTCCCTCCTGCATCCCCTGATCTATCCTGCCGTAGAGGACCCATCACACCCCCACTGCTATGCATCCTCTGTGATCGCTCGGATCTGGCCTGCCGCATCTGTGAATAGCTGAGAGCTCGCTGGCTGATCGGTACCACCTGCTCATATAACCCCCGCCAGTACTCTATCTCCGCCTGAGCCCGTCGCATCTCCCTCATAATCTCCCCTGATGGCCCCTGTGCACCAGTCCAGACTCTCTCCTGCAACTCGGCCAATCTCTCCACCGCCGTATCTCTCTCCCGCAGCACCACTGTCAGCTCTGACTCACGTGCAAATAGCTGCACATCCCTAGCTACTACCTCCGCCTCTAATCTCTCTACCCGGGTCTGCAAATAACCTATCATGTGCTCCCGCAGATCCCCAGTAGCTCCCTCCCCCATGGCCATGGCTGCCGCACCTGTATCATCCCCTCCACTAGGTCCCTCCCCTGCACCACCCTCCCCTACACCTGTAGCCATTGGGATCTCTCTCTCCATCCCCCTCCCACTCAGCTGCACTCCTCCCTGCATCAAAGGACCCTGTGATATCTGCAGTGGTAACCCCCCTCTCCCTCTCCGCTGTCTTGGCATCCCCATCCCTCCTCCACCTCCTCCACCTCCTCCTCCTCCACCACCACCACCACCACCTCCTCCTCCTCCTCCTCCTCCTCCTCCTCCTCCTCGACCTCCTCCTCTCCGTCCCCGTCCCCTCTCATCCTCAAACGCTGGGATCGGCTCAGCTGGGTCTGATATCCGTCGGATCGGGTGCGCCGCCCGATACTAGGTATACTCTGTTGTAACCCCTGCATCAACGACCCTCGGTTGTAGATCCCATGGCCTCGCCTGCAGTGTCCGGAACTCTGCCAATGCCTGATCATACGGTAGCACTGGACCCCATGCATACCGCTCTCAGATCACTCGTGCATACTCTCCCGATCCGCTCGGCAGTCCCTGCTGCCGTCCAAACTGCCTCATCACCCGTCCTGGCACCTGTCTCTCTACGTGATAAGAGGTCCTCCCAATGAGGAATCGGGTCATGAAGCAATACGGCAGTGCCTCTGCATCATCCTCCCATGGCTCACACTCCAAGTATGGCTGCCAGATCACTGCATCCAAATCATCTAATGCCCGCCGCCACCACTCTAACTTCCCCAAGTGGGGCTGACTCATCATACCACTATACATAAACATATAGGGCTGGTCCATGACTTGGAATCTTAGACTCACTGGTCGAGTCACTGGTAAGTGCTCCCATGCCCACACATGCAGCAGTGTCATGCCTACTGCAAGAGAACCTCTCCCCCGGTACACTACCTCGTGTAACTCCTGATACATGTGCGCTAACACGCACGGCCCCCAGGCATATCGGGTCCCCTCAGTCACCATCATCTCTATCACCTGTCCCCATCCAACCGCCAATCCATGTGACCGCCTGTCTGGACACAGAAGTCCTCCCACGATCCCTGACAAAACTGCTGGAAGGGGCTCATATAGTGCCGCTATATCCTCCCAAGCAATCGACCCATCATCAATGTATACATCCTCATCAAAAATCCTCTGGCAAGACACCGTCCCCCAAGAACGATCATATGTGACCAGCTCTCCCCGAATCAGAATCCGGAGGATACGCCACGCGTCCTCCAATGTCACCGTCATCTCTCCCTGAGCCAGATGGAACGTGCAAGTCTCACTGTGCCATCGCTCTGCTAATGCTGTAATCAGGCTGTGATTCATCCGAATCACGGGCATATGCATCACCTCATAGAGCCCAGTAGCCGCAATACAATCTATCTCTAGCTGTGTCAAACGATCCTGCAACCCCTGTGTCGCGGGGTGGCGCTCGCGTAACTGCAACACGCGTAGATGCTCCTGCACATAGACGTTCATCCAAACACCATCAGTTGTTTTGTTATCAAACTTTCTTAAGTTTAAACCTAGACTATCATCAGATACTTTGATCAAGTATCTTCGGGTCTCAACAGGTAAGCAATCATGGCCGCCTAGACTTCAATAGGCATTTATCCTAACAAATGACCTAAGTCTCATCGGGCTGCTATGGTTCAAAACAACTCCCTAGCGCTCAAACAGCCCTACAATAGCGCTACAAAAATAAACGCACTAAAACCACTCTACAATAGCGCTATTACAAGACAATAGCGCTCAATTAACTATACCATAGCGCTAATTTATCGAAAGCGCTCAAACTTGCCTACAAAAGCGCTAAATACATGCAAAAGCGCTAAAACTAGCCTACAAAAGCGCTATTGCGGCACAATAGCACTAATTCATGGAGCAAAAGCGCTAAAAACCTAGTTCCGGCGCTCTTGCTCCGACTTGACTTGGACTTCGCTAAAAACATACCAAAAATGCATAAAAAGTGAGTTTTCAAATTTGCGTACCGCTGGTCCATAGTCGGCTGGGCGCTGGTACCGGCGGACTCGCTCAAATCGGTGCTCGGTGATTGAAAACGGCATCGTAGCTCCTCGTTGCATTTAGCATATACAGATTGCTTATGCTAAATGCTCTCTAAAAATGTCTATAGCCTAAATGCATACAAGTTTTCAGGATCTGGATTATGAAGGAATGGGCTCTATTTATAGGAAAAATGGAGCAATGGATGGCCAGGATTGAAAGGTTTAATCAAGGATCAAGCTTGAAAGTTGGGGATCCATGTGCACAATTTGCACCAATGAAATGGTGACAAGTGTCAACACAGGATTGGGTTGAGAGAAGAGGTTGGAGGCATTAAAGGCCTGAGAAGACCTCATGGTTATCTAAAGGCTAAGGGTCAAGTCTAAATTAGGATTACCCACTGGATTAAGAGTTAATGCAAGGATAAACCTTTGTGCAAATGATTAAGAGATAATCATGGTCAAAGCATTGAAGGCTTGATGAGACCCTTGGGTTGGGTAGAGGTTGAGTCAAAACAAATGTTTTAACCATGTGGGAGAGTTGAATTAACCATTAATGGTTATTGGAGACTTTGTGGATTAAGTGGTTGAAAGTTGGAAGCCTTTAATGGTTTTCAAAGACTTTGGGGTTTTTGGTGGTTGAAGGTTGAAAACCTTCAATGGTTATCCAAGACTTTGGGCCATTTGAGAAGTGACTCCATTTTGCTTAGGAATGTGACAATAATTAGGGGATGGATTAGGCTAATTAGGAAGGGGTTAGAAGAATCTAGAAGGGGATTAGATTTTGCAAGTGGATTTGGTGGGTGAGGGAAAATAGGATTTTATTAAAATAAAAATTCATTTATTTCAAAATGTGTGCAAGTTGCATTTGTAGGAAAATGCAAGTGGGGGGGGAGGATAATGATTTAAATAAATGTTAATTTATTTAAAAGAGGAAAAAAAGGATTTAATTAAATAAATTGATTTATTTATTTAATTAATGGGAATTTGATTTTAATGAATTAATTAAAATAAATCGAATAATTTATTTAATTAATAGAAGAATGTTTGGGGATGAATTAATTAAATATTAATTTAATTAATTGATGGCTAGTGGATTTTTAATCAAATAAATACGAAATATTCATTTAATTAAGATGGACAGATTTGTGTGACTACACTCCTCATAGAGGGGATTATTGAAAACAACCATGTTACTAGATTCAGGGGAAGAGTGGATAGGAATGTATCCTTGAGAGGAATCATTCGACTTATCTTTCTCATCACACCTAAATGGCATAGTAACAAGGTTTATGAGTTTTTGGTAAAATGAAGGTTTGGCATCTTTAGGGTTTAAGAACTCATCTAAAGCTTCATCTAATTCATCTTGGCTATACTCATAATAATAATCAAAAGCATGAACATTTTGCAAATAAAAATCTAACATTTTGAAAAGATTGCATAAAATCTAAACACACAATGCAAAGAAATACACTTTTTTTTTCTTTTTAATGAAAAATGAAATGAAAACACACTAAATCTAGATCTAGATCTAACAAATGCAATGTAAGAGGAAGCAATGATAGGTTCACGTCGGGTTCACCAAAATGTGTAGGGGAAAAAGCGAGACTAGGTTAATATGCCCTAATCCTACCTTTTGACACACATTACGGAATACGAAAGAGCCTAGAGATATCGCACAATTGGCTACTTCTTTTGGTGAAAGAGAGAGCCATGGGATATCTATTAGGATTCCTATTCCCTTGTTGAAATTGTAAGATCAAGTAATGCAAGTTCAAACCCTAACCTCAAAATGCAAGTATGAACTAATAACAAGATTGCAGAATTGAGATTAAACAATGAACAGCTGTAAATACAAGGATGAAATAAGAATACAGATATGTACCCGGAGTCAAAATCGGACTGAAAATGTTCGGGACGGGGGTGTGGGCGCCACTGTCCTGAAAACTGCACCGGAAACCACTATTCTGCACTCTGAAACACTGTCAGGAAACTGTCCACAAGCTGTCTGTCCGGAGGACCAGGGCGCCCAACGCCTCTGTCCCAGGGACTAGGGTGCCCAGCGCCCCTGTCCTGGCAGGACCAGGGCGCCCAGCGCCCCTGTCCCAGTCTTCTGCTCTGCAACTTCACACAGGGTGCTGTCTCGACCTTCTCACTCCGGATCTGTATCCTGTGGCGTCGTCCAAATCCCGAAACCTACAATAATATCTGAAAAGGGGGAGGGGCGGCTATATAGGGTTTTGCCTTAGTCAAAGCCCCGCTTCGGTGATTTCCATCTCCACGAATAGCCAAGTTGTTTTGTAAAATGTATTGTGTGTGCAGACCTAGTGTGTGTGCAAGGTCCAAAAATGCAAGAAAGCAAGCTAGAGCAACCTAGAAAGTAAACCCTAATTGCTTGTAAATGATAATGTAAATGCTCTAAATCAAGATGCAATGTGATCTAAAGCATGAATAAATGATGTATCAAAGCTTATGCAAAGACATGAAAACAATACGAAATCATACCCAACCCTCAAGGGAGGAGTACAAGCCAATCTTCAGTCGGTAATCTCCTATTGTTCTTCAATGTCTTCCAAGCCCTAAGTGGACGAATGAATTTGATAAATGCTTGATAGAATGATGTTGAATGTTGTTGAAGTCCTCAAAGATCTACTCTTTCGCTGCATATGAAGTTCCTGGAAACAAAAATCTCATCCCTTCAAATGAAGAAAGAGAGCTCTTATGTATGAAACCCTAGATCGTAAATTTGTATTTTGGCCGACCTAGAGATTGAATATCCCGCCAATTTCTTGGGGTTAAGCTTTATTTTATGATTGGATCGTGCTCCCAAAATTTCGAGAAAAATGTCCGGGACCATGTGCACCGGGCGCCATGGTCCCGACAACTTTTCACCAAATTTTCAGGGTCGTCGGATATGATGATTTTAGAGAGAATCCCGAAGTTACAGGTGATTTTGAGATGTTTAGACCCCGAAACCAAGCCCCCAAGTTTGAAATAGGACTTAATTAGGGTTTTTGATTGAGTGGTGTATTGGAGGAATAAAATGCGAAGGGCGCGCTTTAGTGAAAGGGCCCAACTTTATGATGTAGAGAATGATAAAATAGGACCTTAGACCTAATTAATTTGATTAATTAAGTGCTTAAGGAGAAATGCAATGCAAAATGCAAAATGCACTAAGGCGGGTGCTAAACTAGGTGTGAAATTGTACCACCCTAGCGAGTGCGTACAATTTACGATGCTACACCTATAAACCTTTGACACATTGTCAAAGAACAATAAAGAATATTAGGAGAAAATTGCTCCATGATTTAGTAGATTACTTTGATGATTTTAGTGATGAGGAGAAAGAAGAGGTAGTACAGGAGATTATCAATTATTTGTGTACCTATGACCAGTCACCATCAGAGATTAAATCTCAGATACCGGATTCTTTGTATAAGGCATTAATTAATAAATGGCACATTGCCATAGAAAAGGAAAAGGAGATTAGGGAGAAAGTCTTTGCACAATACTTTCCTGACCTATCAAACTCATAATTATTTGATGTTATGGACCAAAATAAAGGACTCTTTTTCACTAGAAGAAGAAGACTCTAGTTGTTAGAAGGTAGAATTGATGATGTTGAAAAGGACACTCATCAGTATATGGCTATTGTTGTCCATGCCTACAAAGTGTGTATATCCAACCTGCAAGCTGAAAAAGAACCGGTTATATCTAAACCAGATGAAGTATTTGATGAGGAAGGAAACCCAGTTGTTGAACCAATCGACACTATTGATGTCGATGCCCTAGACGTAGAAGATGTTACTTAGGAAACACCATCTGAGGGAACAAGATAGGAGCAACAGGCTGAACAAGGTGATAAGCAAGTCGAGGACAGATAGGAAGCGGCTAAGGAATAGGCAAAGAAGAAGAAAAGGGATGCAGATGAGGAGAAGCGGAAAGAGGAGGAAAAGAGGAAAGAGGAAAAGGTGAAAAGAAAAGAGGATGAGGAAAAGAAGAAGAAAGAATATAAAAAGAAAGCAGAAGAAGATGAAAGGAAAAAGAAAGAAGAGGAGGATAAGGAAAAGAAGAAGCAGCAGGAAGCTAAGAAGAAGAAGAAGGAAGAGGAAGAAAAAGAAGAAGATAAAGAAGAAGAGAAGAGGATAGAAGCGGAGATGAAAAAGGCTGAGGAGTAAAAAGAAGTGGAGAAGAGGAGAGAAGCGGAGAAGAAGAAAGTGGAAGAGGACAAGGTAGGAGAAGCAGAAAAGAGCACCCAGATGGAGACTCCGAAGGCAACCGGTAGTCAAGCCAAACTGGTTGACCTCACCAGTCCTATCGATCTCCAATCTACAAGTGAAACGGAGTTGATGCAGAGCATCAAGGTAGCCCAAGAATGCCTTGAAATCATATGGAAGAAGGAGCAGGATGTGATCCAAGCGGCTGTGGACACTCTTACCGATTTGATACCTGGTACAAATCTTCCCAACACCGATTCATCACTAGCTAAACTTAAGCTCCTATGCACAGTAGTGGATGATCAGGTGCAGAGCCTGGAAGAGAAAACTGAGGCAAATGTCAAGAAAGAGCATCAAAAATATCTTAACATAGCTCTGGTGAAGAAGTTGAATTTGCTCTGGTCTGAACTGCAAAAACACCAAAAGGATATAAGGGATGCTCTGGATGAGGGGAATCTGCTACTTAGCAAGATTTTCCAACCCCATCTATTTTGTGATGATGTGCTAGCTCAGAAGCAAAAGCTTCAAACAGACTTACAGTCCTACATGACCACATTCAAGCTGCCTTATGATTCCTTTCCAAGTTATGGGCTGTTAGGATTCCCACAGATACTGAGAGGGGGGGGTGAATTAGTATGTAACTGGTATTTAGATTTTCTTAACTTAAAACATGCAGAACATATTATAACAGTGTACCGGTATGCAAGAAATAATGCAATAAATAGAAATGAAATCAACCACATGAAAATCACACCATAACACAATTATTTTAACAAGGAAACCCGGTGTGGGAAAAACCTCGGTGGGATTTGTGACCCACAATATCCACTTACTAGCCAATAAGATAATATTACTTATAATAGGGGGCCTGCACATGCAGGAAGGCCACTTGCCTAGAGCTCACTGCTCAAATGGGAAGTCTCACTTACTTACAATGTGGATTTCCTTACTATACCGGTTTGTTCCATTACTTTTTCTTTGATTTCCTTTGCTTGCCTAGAACCTCTTCTTAAAACTGCTTGAACCTTCTTCACTCTTTTGTGGGATTGTATTTGGCTTTCAATAGTATTGGCACTACCAAATACTTCTTCTTTAGGTTCTTTAGGGGCTTCCAGAAGTGCTTTGGCATATGTTTCAATAATGAGGTAATCTGTTTCATAACCCATTTCTGTTACCCAGACAATCCTAGGGATGACTGCTTCCATCCAGATCTCATCTTTCTTAATAACAAAACATATGTTGTCCTTATATTTGTCAACAATCTTCATATCCTCTGTTATACTAGTTTGTTCCATTACTTTTTCTTTGATTTCCTTTGCTTGCCTAGAACCTCTTCTTAAAACTGCTTCAACCTTCTTCACTCTTTTGTGGGATTGTATTTGGCTTTCAATAGTCTAGGCACTACCAAATACTTCTTCTTTAGGTTCTTTAGGGGCTTCTAGAAGTGCTTTGGCATATGTTTCAATAATGAGGTCATTTGTTTCATAACCGATTTCTGTTACCCAAACAGTCCTAGGGATGACTGCTTCTATCCAGATCTCATCTTTCTTACTAACAAAACATATGTTGTCCTTGTATTTGTCAACAATCTTCTATGATAACCTGATTCTTTTCTTCATTTTGGCCTTAAGTGCTTGGAAAAAGTCTTGTATATTCTGATCTTTATCTTCTCCCATATTGTTGAATAGTTCTGTTAGTTGTTTACCTACCGGTATATCATATCCAAGTTCTTTGAAGCCTATACCTGAAACCTGTTTGGTTATATGTAGCATCAGACATACTAGCAGATTGTCAAACCTAAAATTTCCTTTCTTGTCCTTCTTGATCTTGCCTAAGTTGTCAATTAACTCATCCTTCAACCATTCACATATATCAATTCTTTCATTATCTGTGACCATCTTATATACACTCTTAATGCATAAACTTGAAACTGAATTGAGTTGGTTAGCATGAGTTGTCTTATACCCTAATATCATGTTGATAAACCTTACATTGGTGTCGGTTATATCATTAACTCTTAAGGACCTTTTATCTAATGTAGCACCAGTTAACTAAGTAACTAGGTCATTTGACACTTTCTTGGTTTTATCTGGTCTCTTACCGGTTGAGGGTAACCCTGTCACTACTTTGATAGCTTCCTTAGTGATTTTATGGATTGCATCTAACCAGAAAAATTCTCCATGCACCCTGCTTAAGACTATCCTAATAACATCCTTGGGAAATTCAAGAATGCTAAGGATCTTTGTAAATCCTAGGGTTTCAATGATCTTGTGTTCATCTTTTACATTACCGGATTCATCACATATGATAGTTTTAAACATTATTTTAATCTCATCATCTCCTAGTTCCTGAATGTTGCAGTGAATGTAAATTCTTGGATCTTCAGCATAAACAACTCCCTTAGGAATTTGAGAAAAAACACCTAAAGTATCATCTTTCTTTGCTACTTCGGGAACTAATTGAAATATGGGCCTAGGTCTTTTTATAACTTTGACAACAGTAGGGTTAGCTATGTACTCAAGTGCAGAAGTGGATGCCATGATAAAAATACCTTCTTTTGCCTTTAGGATGGATGATTGCTTGGAGTGTTCTTGCTTCTTGCTCAAAATGCCTTAGCTTGAAATCTTCGCGCTCTTCGTAGGTTTGAAATCTCGGTGAAGTGAAATGGAGCCAAAACCATAAATTTATAAAATTTATTTTTCATCTACCACTTTAAATGTATGCTAGTTAAGTAGTAACTTAACATGTCTGTCGGTATATGAGTAACTTTCAACTTCTCTTCTTTAACCGAGGGAATAATAGCGCATGTGTCATTGGATTGCCAGACCCTCAAAGAAATTTTCTTCAATTTAATGAAGAACATCCTGCCGGTGGAGCACTACTCTGTCCTACCGATGGAATGCTATTCTATCCTATTGGTGGAGTGTTAATTGGTTCTACTAGTGGAGGAGTATTCCCAACATTTAGATCTGCTTTTCTAATCCATTGTTTTGAGAATTCCTACTTTACCTCTTCAACTTTTTCTTTCCTTTTCAAGCTAGCACTTTTGTTGTCTACCGGTGATCCTTTGGTTCTACAGAATTTTGCAATATGCCCAATCTTGTTACATGCATAACAAGTTACATTATTTTTCTGAATAGCTTTGCCATAACCTATGTCAGTTTGTGTTCTACATTGATTAGATAGGTGTCCAAATCTTCCACAAACAGAACATCTCACATTCATTCTACAATTTTTAGAGTTGTGACCAACCTTGTTGCATTTTGAACATTGACCGGTGGGTGTGTTAAGGTTCTAATAACTTCTAGATCTGCATTGATTTGCTCTATGAATGTACTTATTACAGTTAAAGCATTTTCCATTGAATTTATAAGCATTAGGTTGCCTTACCGGTTTGTTGTGATCCTGCATATTTGTAGCACCGGAGCTTTCTCCTGCTTCAAAGACAATTCCACAGGTGTCACCATTAGGTTTTTGAATCTTCAACGAGTCACCAAGTTCCTCTAAGCTTTTCTTGAATTTATCTTTGTGTTGATTTGCAATATCTAGTTCTCTTTGTAAGTTCTCTTTATGTCTCATCAATTCATTTGAGTCATTCTATGTATGCATCAAATCTGTCTTCAATAGGTCATTTTCATAGCTAAGTCTTGTATTTTCATTTGCTGCATCACTTAGTCTTCTAGTTAATTCATCTTCATTCTTCTTCCTATCTTCAATTTCTTTACAAAATCTCATGGTCATATCTTGCATCTCATTCTTCTATGTTATATTTTCCAATTTCAGTTTGCTAATTTGATCATTAAGTGATTCCTTTTCATCATTCTCATTTTGCATCTTTTCACATAATTATCTTCTCTTGTTCCTTGCAATGGTAAAATTTTCGTGAAGTGCCTAAATGATATCTTGAGCTGCCTTTAGATCATCTTCAAGTTTAATGTTCTTCAATTTTTCTGTATCATAGTCTGAAAGAGTTGCTTCTAGTTGCTTCATCAAATTTTCCATCTTTACCGGTGTCAAGATCTTCCTCAAGTTGTTAAACTTCTGAAAATAGAGGACCAGGCTCTAATACCAATTGTTAGGATTCCCACATATACTGAGAGGGGGGGGGTGAATCAGTATCTAACTGGTATTTAGATTTTCTTAACTTAAAACATGCAAAACATATTATAATAGTGTACCGGTATGCAAGAAATAATACAATAAACAGAAATGAAATCAACCACATGAAAATCACACCATAACACAATGATTTTAATGAGGAAACCCAGTGTGGGAAAAACCTCGGTGGGATTTGTGACCCACAATATCCACTTACTGGCCAATAAGAGAATATTACTTACAATAGGGGGCCTGCATATGTAGGAAGGCCACTTGCCTAAAGCTCACTGCTCAAATGGGAATTCTCATTGACTTACAATGTGGATTTAAACAAATCCAATAACTTGTACTGCTTTACAATAGCATCTTCAATGCTAGATTCAGTACCGGTTTTTGCTCTGTTCTTTACATATACCCTTTAACCTATATTTCACATAATAGGTCTGCCTAATTATTTTCCTTACTCCAACTATATCATCTAAATATCCTACAATGATCTCTCTTATATATAAGAGTCATTTTACATCTTACCAAGTCAACTTTACAAAGTTTTTATAATAATAACAAAATAAATTATATCAAAAATCTTGTCGGCCTCTGTGCCGGTGGTCTACGTGTCGGTGTAGAGTTGTGATTTGCTAATGTCGGTGTAATGCCTCGTCGGTGCCATAGGATTATAAGGTTGCCATCAATGATAAAACCTTCAATCACCTTCAATGTCTCATTGGAGTGTGCATATGCCAACATGGGCAAACCGTTCACCGGTTTCACATCCAGTCAGTGAAAATAGAGCAATAGATCAGCACCTGGTCTCGAGATTTGTAGGAGCTACAACTAGTTTTACTCTCACATCTGCAAATTCTTCAAAAATGCTATCTAAATTTGGATGCCTTAACAGTTACATAGGAGATGAGCATAGTTGATGCCATGGAAGAATAGGTCTCCCAAATGCAGACAGAAAAAGAAGTAGCCACCTCCCTACTTGAGTCCTGGTCTCTATCGATGAAACAATTCTTGCAAGAATTTAAATCTATTTTTGACAAGTACTATTCCTTATTGTCATAAACTTTTATTATTTTAATATCAAATGGAAACAGGGTTGTTCAACTGTACTTTGTCATTGTTGGCAAAGGGTGAGAAGTATCTGGTATTTAAAATTTTGCTATATGCTTTGATATATGCTCTGATATCTCACTGTTTATGCTATGTATGCAAAATTGTTATACATTGTATTGTTAAAGGGATAGTGTATATGCTTAGGGGGAGCAATTTTGCTAATGGCATGGTTCTGTTGTAAAACACATAGATGTCAAAATTTTATTTTCCTAAGTGTTGCCATAAATGCCAAAGGGGGAGATTGTTGGCACTTTTGATGTTTATGTTGTGATTGTCATTGATGGACACACACTTGCATTGAGATCTCTTTTATATGTATGAGTTAGAGCTCAACCAGTATTTGTTCCAACCAGTATGTTGTATTCTAGTCTTAAACTATTGGAGTTTTGCAGAATGTGTTTACCAGTCTGAAGCGGCATGTCGACCCCAAGCAGTTCAAGGATCTCAAGTGGTACGAGGGATCAAAGCAGCATAACACATTTTTACCAGTCCTCATTTTTGTCAAACCGGCAACAAGTATTTTGTATGAACCGGTAATACTTTATGATGAGTTACCAACCAACATTTTGTGATGAGTTACCATCCACCGATTGTTTGACGATGCCGACACACTGGCGGTGCTTTTTGTGTCATGTTACTGAGTATGTCTAGATTCATTGAACCTGGTAAATTATATTATAATCCTATTGGACCGACATGAAATCAGATTCCTTTATAAGGACAACATGTCTAGGGTTTTAGGTTGTTGTTGAAAGGGTTTTTGTTGTTGCTAGGGTTTAAGATGGTTGATGAGTTTTTGTGAGAATGATCTTATCTGAAAAGATCAAGTTTTGTGAGGTGTAACAAAGTGAGAGATAGAGAAGAATGAATTAATGCTAGAATGCATTAGCTATGAGCTATACCAAGCAATCTATGCTATTTGATAGATCTTATACTTGTTGATTACTCACCTATTTGACAAGTCTGTAGCCCTTAACTGGGTAGGCTCAGAGTAGCCTTTGTAAAATCCTCTAACAAGGTGGTTCACCTCTGTGAATCTAAAATCCTCTAGCAAGGCAGTCCTTGATTGGACTTATCTCCTAACAGAGATTGAGATTCCTAACAGGATCTGTTCTGGTAAAGAACATTGTAAGACCTTAACCAGTCTAGTTTCTATTCTGCAGATAATGACTTGTGAGTTTCATCTCACCGTGGGTTTTCCCATTTGGGTTTCCACGTCAAAAATATTGTGTTATGGTGGTATTGCTTCTATGGGTGAATGTTTTATTTGCATTTTGGTTTGCATGTATATTAATTGGTTTGTCTATTAAACTATTTTACCGGTTTATTACTAGAATGTTTAAGTGTTTGAAAGCAGTGTTTTTCGGTATACTAATTCACCCCCCCCCTCTTAGTATTCATCAAAGCTCTAATACCAATTGTTAGGATTCCCACAGATACTGAGAGGGGGGGGTGAATCAGTATCTAACCGGTGGATTGAATTTCTTAACTTAAAACATTTAGAACATATGATAACAGTGTACCGGTATACAAGAAATAATGCAATAAAAAAAAATGAAAGTAACCACATGAAAATCACACCATAACACAATGATTTAACGAGGAAACCCAGTGTGGGAAAAACCTTGGTGGGATTTGTGACCCACAATATTCACTTACTGGCCAATAAGAGAATATTACTGCTACAATAGGGGCCTGCACATGCAGGAAGGCCAAGTGCCTAGAGTTCACTGCTCAATGGGAAGTCTCACTGACTTACAATGTGGATTTTACAAATCCAGTATCTTGTACTGCTTTACAATAGCATCTATAATGCCAGATTCAGTACTGGTTTCTGCTTTGCTTCTTACATAAACCCTTAACCTATATTTTGCATAATAGATCTGCCTAATTATTGTCTTTCATCTATTACAAAATGTCCTACAATGATCTCTCTTATATATAAGAGTCATTTTACAACTTTCCAAGTCAGCTTACATTGATTTTATAATAATAAACAAAATATAATATAACAAAAATCATGTCGGCCTCTGTGCCGATATGCTTCCTTTTTCTATCGGTGCCGGTGGTTCTGAGTGTCGGTGTAGAGTCTAATCTGCTAATGTCGGTGTAATGCCTTGCTAGTGCCATAGGATTGTAAGGTTGCCATCAATGACAAAACCTTCAATCACCTATAATGTCTCATTGGAGTGTGCATATGCCAACAACAACAATGACAACAACCAGATCCAACAATCTCCCCTTTGGCATTGACGACAACATATAAATGTGAAAAATAGTCAATGCAAAGAAAGAAGATATCACCAACAAACTGCCCCCTGAGTTCAAAATAGATAAAGCATTTTTTCACATGATCTCTCTACCCCTTTGATAGGAATGCCAAAGATCTCCAAAATAGAAAATCAAACATAATCATGAATCTCTCTCCCCTTGGGATACACAACCAAATCAGCAAACTACTCCAGCAAAGGAGCGACATAAACTCATCAATCTGGATAAAAGAATAAGGCTTTTAATTCCATCGGATCGATGCAACTCAGTGCACCTAATTCTCATCAGGAGGGATGGATACCCCTAACTTGTCTTTCAAATAGACAAATGTATCTGTAGGCAAAGGTCTAGTGAAAATATTAGCAATTTGTTCCTTTGTAGATACACACTCCAGCTTCACCTTCCCTTCACTGACTTGCTCTCTCAAGTAGCTATATTTGATTGACACATGCTTAGTCTTTGAATGTTGCACTGGATTCTTTGACATGTTTATAGCACTAGAATTATCATTGTATATAATAGAGGCTCATCATGAATAACTCTGATATCTTTCAACATTTGCTTCATCCAAACTATCTAAGTTCAATTACTAGGAGCAAGAATGTACTCAACTTCAGTAGTAGATAAAGATATTGAGTCTTGTTTCTTGCTAGCCCATGAAACCAACTTCTTACCTGAAAATAATGCTCCACTAGTAGTATTCTTTCGGTCATCAACATCACTAGGCCAATCTACATCAGTGTAAGCACATAACATGAAATCATCATTCTTCGAATACCATAAACAATAATCCATAGTTCCCTTTAGATATCTGAATATCCTCTTAATAGCAATGGCATGACTCTCCTTTGGATTAGCTTGATATATAGCATCCATACACACAACATGCATAATGTCAAGCCTATTCTGAGTAAGATATAGAAGTCCACCAACCATAGATTTGTACAAACTCTGATTAGCTTTAGGAAGTTCATCATTTTTGGACAAATTACAGCCAGTCACCATAGGAGTTCCAATTGGTTGGAAACCATTTACTCCAAAATTCTTCAACAATTCCTTCACATACTTACCAAAGATAATGTCATCAACAAAAACTTCAACAATCAAAATATTATCATTTTCAACTTTAAAGTACAGATTACTATTAGCAGCACCTTTGGTAAATCCCAATTTGAACAAATATTTGTCTAATATAGCATACCAGGCTCTAGGAGCTTGTTTCAGTCCATAAAGTGCTTTCTTCAACTTACATACCATGTCTCCGTCATCTTATAGTGAAAATCCATTAGGTTTCTCAATGTAAACCTCTTCCTCTAGATCACCATTCAAAAATGCAGATTTGACATCCATTTGATATAACTTGAAATCTTTATAAGAAGCATAAGCAAGTAATAGTCTAACAGCTTCAATTCTGGAAATCAAGGCAAGAGTTTCTTCATAATCAATCCCTTCACATTGGGAATACCCTTTGCAGACTAGTCTAGCTTTATTTCTAACTACTTCACCAGCTTCATTCAGTTTGTTTCTAAAAAAACCACTTAGTACCAATAACATTTTTATCCTTAGATCTAGGCACAAGTTCCCACATGTTGTTCTTTTCACTCTGGTCCAACTCTTCTTCCATGGCTCTTATCCAAGTTTCGTATTTACAAGCTTCAGCAACATATTTAGGTTCAACTTTAGAAATTAGACATACTTCTTCTACAACTAACCTTCTTTTAATCATCACACCTTTATTCTTGTCACCAATAATCTGATTCTTAGAATGATTCAATCTAACATACCTCGTATTCTTTTGACTATTCTGATCCTCGGGTTCCTACACATCATCGCCAGTAGAAGCAACATTCGGATTAACAATTTCTACTGGATCATTATTCTTAGGCTCTTTAGGTTGAATAGGAGTTAGAACAACATGTTGACCATCATCATAAGCTTTGATCTCCTTCCCAAGGTTGTCATCCACCTTCACATTTGCACTCTCAACTATCTTTCCCAATCTCTTGTTATAGCACCGGTAGGCTTTACTCTTTGTATAATATCCCAAAAAGATACCTTCATCACTTCTAGCATCAAAATTTCCAAGATCCTCATCTCTCCTAATATAACATTTGCTACCAAAAAAATTTAAAATATTTCACAATAGGAATATGACCAAACCAAAGCTAATAAGGGGTCTTACCGATATCACCTTTGATATGAAATGTGTTGAATGTATAAATTGTAGTGCTAATAGCTTCTCTCCAGTAGACCTTCAGAATATTTCCTTCAATCAACATGGTTCTTGTAGCATCCAAAATAGTACGATTCTTCCTTTCAACAATCCCATTCTGTTGTGGAGTCCTAGGAGCGGATAGTTGTCTTCTGATTCCATGCATCTCACAGAATGAATTGAATTCACCAGAACAAAATTCTCCACCTCTATCAAATCTCAGACACTTCAGCTTCAATCCAAACTTAGTTTCAACTTTCGCTTCGAATATCTTAAATTATCGAATGCTTATGATTTTTCCTTCAAAAAGACAACCCACGTCATTCTAGAATAATCATCAATTAGCAGCATAATGTATCTATCACCCTGCACACTTCTAACTTTTGTAGGTCCACATAGGTTAGTATGCACAAGACCCAACAATCCATCAAATGTATAAGGTTCTCTCTTGAAATAGTGTAGAACCGATCGTAATCAATGAATTAAGGTTTACATGACACATCCTTCTATGCCACAACTAACTCTCATCTATCTTAGCAATGAAACAACTTTTCTCATCAGCATTCAAATGAAAAATGTAACCTTCAGTCTTAATCCTAGATGCAATCTCTATACCGAAGGCATTCAAGATCTTGCATTTACCATCCTTGAGTTGTACATCATAACCCTTATCAACCATCTGTCCAACACTCAAAATATTATCCTTCAAACCTTCAACATACAAGACATCATCAGTATTATGCTTACCATCAAAAGAAATAGAACCTCTCCCACGAATTACATAGGCTTTGTCATCTCCAAATCTAACTAGTTTGCTATCATACCTTTCCATGCTTACAAATTTGCTTTTGTCACCGGTCATATGATGTGAAAAACCGATGTCAATCACCCATACACCCTTTTCTTCTACCTTAGTGGCCAAAGCTTTCTCCTCAAAAAAATAGCTAGTGGACTCAATAGGTACAGGTCTATCTTCTTTAATAGAAATAAACACAATGTCATCTTCTTCTGATTCATCATTTGTAACACCTTCGTCTACAAAATAATAATAGTTCTTCTAGTTCTTAAACATCTAGTTAAACTTGTAAGGATTATCATACTTTTCATGCTTCTCATATCTATCATTCCTATCATACTTATCAAATTTATCATGTCTTTCATACTTAGTCATTCTCTTCGAACATCTAGAATCACAATGTCCTATCTTATTACAAGAAAAAAATTTCAAGGGCAACTTTCCATCATACTTACCAGAACCTTTAGGCAATCTCCGAGCAATCAATGCTTCAAACTCATCAAGCTCATTTTCTTTCTCTACTATCTCTCTTCTTTCTCTTTCATATCTGGATATCCTACACTCATTAGGATCATACTTCTGCTTACCGGATACCGGTGCTAATGCTCTAAATGGAGTCTCAGACTTTCCATGTGATTCTCCAAATTTGCTTAGCTCAAATGTAGAAAGTTTTCCAACCAACACATCTCTTGTCACTGTAGTCACACTCTGGATCTCATCAATAGAAATAACCTTATGTTTATAAGTGGGAGGCAAATATCTCAGCACCTTAGCAACAATCTCATCTTCCTCAATCTTTCCACCGGCATTCCTGATACCAAGAACAAGTTCATTCACTTTATCCATGTATAAATGTATGTTCTCATCATCTCCCATCTTGAATGTCTCATACTTTCCTTTCAAGCTCTGCAACATAGCAACTTTCACTTGGTTATCACCTTCATACAGGATCTCAATATTCTCCCAAATCTCATGTGCAGTCTGAAGTCCCATAACATTTGTCATTTTAGAATCATTCAGGACACTAAGCAATTCTTCCTTCACTCTAATGTTATATTCTTCTTCCTTAACCTTATCAGGAGTGGATGGTCCTTTTTGAGGAACAACATAGACATTCTTAGCAATCTTCTAGTAATCTTCTCCAAGACACTTCAAATGCACCTCCATCTGAATCTTCCATATAGTATAGTTACTTCCATCAAACATCGAACTATCCTTCTTAAAAACAAAATCTTGAGCTTCCATCCTGGATCTCCTCAAGTGATTAAGCTTCTATCAAAGGATCTAGCTCTGATACCAATTGTTAGCAACAATGAAGAAAGAAGACTAAGAGGGGGGTGAATTAGTCTTCATTGGATCAAAGCAAATTAATCTTCAAAACATAAATTGATGAATTGCAGCAATGAATTAGATAAGAAAATTAACAGCACAACACCAAGATTTTGACGTGGAAAACTCGGTTAAGGGAAAAACCACAATGTAAATCAACCCACAGTAAGATGATACTCTACAGTAGTATGTGAAAATGTTACAATGGGGAATGCACATGCATTCAGGCACACTGCCTAGAGCTCACTTCTCAAAAGATATATGCCTAGAAGGCTACAACCCTCAGGGAAGTCTCACTAACTTACAATATGATTTGGACTACAATCCAGAAGAAATGAAATGTAATGATAGTATCTACAAATGCCTGATGACAGTTTCAGTTAAGCATAATTGTCTGCTCTGCAACACCAATCTCACCTCAACACTACACTAAATGATAAGTCTCTTGTTTTCACAATCACCTCTCTCTAATAATGTAGACACAATACCAACACCTAAATTACATAAGCATCTCACCTAAAGATACAAATCATCAACCTTGATAACAAGGTCGGCTAAACCCTCAATCATCAACTCATAATTACAAAAATTACAATACATGATACAAAGATCAATCACCGGACCAATATAATGATTTAAATTACATAGAATGGACCTAATTCAAATTCCCAAAGGATCACATCCACTGAAAATCATGCCAATATCAATCGTAACACGCTACACTACTAGAAATACCGCATAACATGAAAATCATCACCATTTCATAGAAATCACCAAAAATTCACTGTGGGTCACCAAAACAAGTAGGACATGACTAGGAAACACAAACAAACATGTTAGAACCATCTAGAATAGTTTCACCAACACCACTTTTCAAATCTTCATCGATCAACATCTAGAAAGCTCAAGAACACAACCAATCGGCAACTATCATGAAGAAAGATAACATGAGGAGAACCAAATCATAAACCATCAAATATGAAGATACACAATATCATCCCAAACAATATCCCAAAGTCTTAGAACAAGATCTGATCACACTGGAATATACCAGAGGAAATACCGGATTCTACAAAACAATGATCAGCAAAACCAAACTTCAAAACTGGATCAAAAACTCTTTCCAAACTATATGTTGACATCAATGAAAACAACATATCCTAGCGGTAGTAGTGACAACAACCAAATCCAAAAATCTCCTCAACAATCCTACAAGGGAAGTGTCTTTCACTATTTCTATGGAGATCATTATGGCTGCTACTGGGCTCTAAATTGAAGGTGCAACATTTCCTAAAAAACCTAAAGGCAATTACAAGGACTTTAAGAGATTCTTGGTGGGCAGAAAAATAATCTCGCAACTACAAAATGGTTTTAATAAAGAGGACCTCCTAGGTGAATGGAAGAGGGTGTCTTACACCCTGATGAAATATGTTACTCTCGATGACAGGTACAAAGATTTCATTCCCAATTTTTTCCCATGTTGAACCACTTTAAGCATGGCATAAAAATGAATTTTCCTTTTTGGATTTTTTCATTTTTTTCTTAGTCAGTTGAGGTGGCCAAAGCTAAAGATGTTTTACCCCTTCACCAAGGTTTAATCCTTAGGCTATATAATTTTTATTTGGATTTTTCTCCTACTAGTGTTCCCCATTCCCCTATTGGCCCAAATTCAAATCCATTGTGGAGTTGTCTAATTCACCAAAGAAGAATTTTAAAGAAGCCTCAAAATCTGCTATGGTCACTTGCTCTTCCAAAACCTTGGCTACCTATGTCAACCTTGAATGAATGACCAAATAAAAAAATTAAAAAAAAGGTCAACCCCACATTTAGCCCCAAAAAGAGAAGGTTGAGACTGGTGTTGTCAGAAAGGATTGCTCACAAATTCTAAGTTCTAGATCTTAGCAATCCTATGCAACATGGGGACATCCTTATGTTGTGGGTGACCTATAGCGAGGATGAACCTCTAGATTATGGTTTGGTTCCCTTAAAATAACCTCTAAAAACTATTGCACTCAATTACAAAAGGGACAAAGAGGTGCCTAGAATTAAAAACATCTATTCCTCCTCAGAGGTGATGTATTGAATTTATAAGATTTACTTGTTGTCCTACACTCGCAATCAGCTTTAATCATAGAAGTTCTACTCACTCACAACTCAAATTAGATTTAGATCATGAAATGCATGATTCATAAAAAGGTTTGTATTCAGTTTTTGCATGAAGGAAAATAATGTTTCACAACTTCAATCTACTCGAATCAACCTAGCACAACTTATACCCTGTATTAACATGAATTCTCTTGCTTCAACATTGCACGAATAAGACATATTCAAAATATTTGTAAAGAGATCATAGTAATACATCAAATTATTTATCCACAACACTAAAACAAGATATATTTTGGAAGGAAACTATTACTCTTTTATTGAATTTAAATGGAATTCTTGTTGTTACAACTAAAAATAACTTTAAAAATCGGTGTTACAATGCTCAATGCTTGTTGTGTATTGCAAGAAAAATGAAAGAACTAGAAAACAAGAGAATACAATGTTTGCTTTATAGAAAGAAATATCCTTTTTTTTAATGAAAGAGGATTCTGAGAGGAACTCCAAATTTGAATCACATGATGATCTTGAACTCTTCTCAAACTGGTGGTCTCCAACTTTGATTTCTCTTCCAAATTATATGATGAAGCCTCTTTTGGTCATACATAATAGAAAATCATAAAACAAGGACCTTGAAACTCCTATGAATTGATGTTTGGTGTGCCTAAAATATTCCTCAATTAGTGTCACACCCATGTGGGGTGTTAAAATGAGCCTAAACTACTACATTTATCTCAAAATTCCTACTTCCAATCCTGAAATTGACTCTCATGATGTTTCGACTGATCACATGATTGTTTCAATAATTTGCATGATTGCATGACCTAAGGGCCTTGTGATTTCACTTAAAGTTTGACTAAGTCTTATGTGGTGTAGGATTCTCAAGGATTTACTATCACTTTCATTATGATCGATTCCCTTAGATCACTATCCTAAACTTCTAACTTTGTCTCAAGTCTTTGACTGCATTATTTTACTTTTCTTTGAAGGTTTTAACTTAGAGATTCTCTTCTATTCTATGATATGAGTGTTACAACAATATCTTATCCCTATTCTTTGAATTGCCATCTTTACACTTTTAACTACATTCATGATCTTATTGGCTTTTAATCCTCTTTGCAAGAAATGATCCCCCATAGCCCTACTCATTGGCCATGGAGTCCCTTATAACTGTCATTTTAGTTTAAATTATAAAATATTTGATTGGATTAATGGCTCTTTTTCCTCTGTTTTATACTTGAAAATTATTTGCATAGCATTTTTCATTATATGGTTTTCTAGACCTATGGTCAACATTCTTGTTGTCATTACTAGCTTCCATATGCTAAAGGACTGTCACAAGGCTCTTTGAATACACTTGTAAATAAGGTCTCTTCTATAGTTAATGCAAATTTTTTACTTTCTTCTTTACTATGGACAAAATGTAGGCACCTAAAATTGTCCTAGCTTAAATAAATAAATATTTTATTTATTTAATTATTTTATCCTAAGCCTTCTCTTAATTAAATAAATTTTTATTTATGTAATTAATTCATTAATC
Organism: Cryptomeria japonica; assembly: GCF_030272615.1. Classification (NCBI taxonomy): domain Eukaryota; kingdom Viridiplantae; phylum Streptophyta; class Pinopsida; order Cupressales; family Cupressaceae; genus Cryptomeria; species Cryptomeria japonica. The sequence continues at coordinate 751,742,497 of NC_081411.1, read as the reverse complement.
CTCTTCTAGCCTTTCCTTATTTAAATAAATATTTTATTTATTTAAATTATTTTTTCCCTAAATTAAATAAATATTTTATTTATTTAATTGGTCCCACTTCCTCTATTAATTAAATGAATTTTTATTTATTTAATTAATTCATTAGCTTTTTCTCTTCATGACACATGTCATTTATCTCTTAATTTTCCTCTCCCTGCCCTCTTCATTACTTTATTTCTTTTACCTACCCTTTAATTCTAGCCGACCATTTATTTCTTTCACTTCTTAATCTTATCCCTCCATTTTCTAAAGTGTCTTCTGTATAAGAGGATTCCTTTATCATTTCCTAATCCTAATCTAATCCAACAAACTTTATGCAATCAAGTGACTTTACAGCCACAATCCATTCTTTGTTGAGCTCTTGTGTACAATTCAAAAATATGAGAGCAAATATATCAAGCAAGATCAATGGAGATCAAACCCTACTTGGTATGTGCATGGTATTATTGTTTCAATTTGTTTATTTGCATGTTCTTAGGTTTCTTCATTGGTGTATGGTGAATGCTTTTGTTGTAGAACTAAGGCTTTTCTTGTGGTTGGATCTTTGTGATTTTGCAATAGTTTATCATCATCATTTTTTTCACCATATACACTATAGACTACAAATCTTCTTTTTCTCTACTCATCTCCTTAAAGGCATGATCTCATAAAAAATTGTTTGATCTATCTTTCTCAACATTGTTTTGTGAGTACTTGATTCTCTCAAGCTATTTGTTCTTTACATACCACTATTCCTTTGATTTCATTAGTATATACTATCTTTTATGAACCTTATGGGACTATAAATGATTCTTTTCCACATGCTCTATGACTATTTGTTTGCCTTATTTTTGCATGGTGACCTCACCTTTTACCATTTTTGTGATTGCAATAATACCTTATAACAATGGGGTGACCTATTTCAAGATCTTCCTCATTATTTAATCATCTTAAATAATGAATTTGATCTAACCTTAAGTGTCATTCTTGTCACTGATTTCCTTTGTCTCACGCATTAATAATCAAGACTAACTTTTCATAGCCATGGTATTTGAGTATTTCAAACTAGCTTTGACCTACTTGGGGCTTGGTATAAAGACTATTTTCTTGTTCGCATTATGCAGGAATTGATTATGTGTTGTCATTGATGTCAACACTATGCTCCGGTTAGATCTGTTATGGTTTGACTCGGTTTTGGCTAAGGTTTTCAGAGGTTCTGATCCAGTATGATTAGATTGTTGGATTTGGTTTTGGATGGTTGTTCGGGATGATTATATGCTTGTCATATTCAGTTGGATCATGATTTGGTTCTCTGAAAGCTATCATTTATGTTCTTGTTTGCCAGTTGATATTCTTGGTCCCGGTTGACAATACCGGTTGGTGATATTTGATGAAATGGTTAAGTGGTTTTGATCTGGCTTTTAGAAATATTTCCTAATGTGTTGAAGATGTTCTTTATCATGTCCTAATTGTTTGGTGGCTTTGCATTTGCTGGCATGCTGATTTGGTGATCCTATTTGGGTCTGGTTGGTTATTCTGTGTTATTGACACTGAGGGTTTCTATCGGTTGGAGTAACATGTTGCATTTGACCTTGGCGCAATTTCTGGTGGATATAATTGCTTTGGAAAATTTGAATTAGGTCAATGATATGTAATGTAAATCATAATATTGGTCTGATGGTATCGTGTGATGTAATTTATGCAATTATAAGTTATTGGTTTAGGGTTTAGCCGACCTTGCTTATCAAGGTTTATGATCTATATATATAGGTGATATATTCATGTAATTTGTATGGGATGGTTATGTCTATATTATTAGAGAAAGGTTTATGTGTGAACAAGGATATATCATTCAGCGAAGGGTTTGAGGAAAGTTTGGTGTTGAAGGGCAGACATCTGTGCTTAACTAGAACTCTAATCAAGCATTAGGAGATGTTATTTCTACAGTTCATTTCCTCTATATTGTAGTCTGATGTTTATGTAAGTTAGTGATACTTCCCTTTTATGTTGAGCAGTGAGATCTAGGTGGTTGGCCTAATTGAAAGTGCAATCCCCATTGTAATATTTCACATACTGCTCCAGAAGTATTATTTGACTATGGGTAGGGTTTCCCACCATGGTTTTTCCCTTAACTAGATTTTCCACATCAAAATTATTGGTGTTGTGTTGTGTGCTTTCATGCTTTATCCTTCTCTATGTTGTTGTTATATTCCTCCAGTAGAAAGTTTATAATTTGCTTTAATTGTTTAACTTGTGGAAAACTGATTCACCCCCCCTCTCGGTTTTCCTCCTGTTCATTCTAACTATTGGAATCAGAACTTGTTAACAATTAGCATCAGAGCAAGTTCCTCTCTACAAAAGCTTAACCACTTGAAGAGATTTGATGGCATAAAGTTCTTTATTTAATCCCTACTAGGAGGAGAGTCCTAGATTTGATGGTACAAATTACAAATTATGGAAGGAGCAAATGAAGATTCATTTGAGGTGTCTTGGATCTAAAATTTGGGAGATAACATAAAAAGGTTATACACCTCATGATCCTAATTCTAGAACTCTGGCACCTCCTAATGAACAAAAGAGAGTTAATAATCATGTCATAAAAAAAGAAGCCTTGTTAAGTACCCTATCTGATGAGAAATTGTTGAGTGTCATAGAGCTGAAAAATGCAAAGCAAATCTAGTTGAATCTTGAAACTCTATATGAAGACGACCAAGTAGTAAAGATTGCAAAAATTGAAGGTTATCGGGTGAGATATGAAAATCTGAAGATGGAAGAAGATGAGAAGATAAGTTCTTTCATGGATAGCATAAATAAGATTGTCACAGGAATCAAATGTTGTGGTGGAACAGTTAATGAGGATGAGATTGTTTCAAAAATTCTGAGATTTTTACCTCCGACTTAGAAGATGAAGGCTACTGTAATAAATAAACTCCAGACAATGTCAAATACCCTTGTTACCAGAGATACATTACTTGGGAAATTAACTGCTTTTGAACTTGAATTGTGTGGAGATCAGAATGCTACTAAAAGAGAGACTGCATTTAAAACATCTCCCTCCGGTAAGTAGAAGGTAGATTGGAAAGAGTTATATGTTAAAGAGATGGAAGAAATTGAAAGAGAATACAGAGAACTTGAAGAGATGGAAGCCCTAGTTGATAGGAGAATCCCTAAAGGATCTGTTGCAAGTAAATATGAAGGAAAAATTCCCTTTAAATGTTTTTCATGCAATAAGATTAATCATTTTGCTTCTAGATGTCCTGAAAGAGTTGCTAGGAATCATGAAAGATTTATGAAGAATTATAAACTTAATCTGGAATATCAAATCAAACCTAGATATAGAAGAAATATGGATAAATCATGTTACTATGCTATGTTGATGATTTTGGTATTACTGATAATTTTGATAATGATGAACCTGTAAGTGGATCCGGTAATGGAAGCTCAGGTAAAGATTGGCTCTTTATTTCTATCAAGGATGAATCTCTAGAAATTGTCAATGATACAACTCATATTGAGGATAAATCTCTAGCTGCTATAATTGAAGAGAAAGATGAATGGGTTATAGACAGTGGTTGCTCACATCACATGACCGGTGATAAGAAGAAATTCCTAACTCTGCAAGAATTTGATGGTGGACTAGTCAGATTTGGAGATAACAAGGCATGCATAATCATAGGCAAAGGAACAATATCCTTGGATGGTAAGACTAATACTGAAAATGTTTATTATGTCAAAGATCTGAAGCATAATCTTTTGAGTGTAGGTCAAATGTTGGATAGAGGATTTCATTTGCAATTCAACAATGGAAAATGCAAGATTATCAATAGATCTGGATTGGAAATTGCATCTGAAACTTAGACCTAAGGAAATAACTTTCATTTGAACTTCGGTGAGAAGGCTTTCTTTATTGTTCAGATTGATGAAAGTTGGCTATGACATAAAAGGATGTGTCACGTGAATTTTGATTGCATTGTAAAGATAAGCTCAACCTAGGCTATCAGATATTTTCCCAACATCATCAAGCCTCATAATCTAGTATGTAGAGAATGCCAAATGGGTTAGAAAGTTAGGAATTCTTTCAAAAGCATACATGATAGATCTAATGGAATTCTTGATCTTATTCATACTGATATGTCTAGACCGACAAGGACTAAAATTTTTCAAGGTGATAGATACTTTATGTTGCTTATTGATGATTACTCTAGAATGATGTGGGTTGCATTTTTGAAAGAAAAATCAGAAGCTCTTGAGAAATTCAAAATATTCAAAGCTATGGTTGAGACAAAAATAGGATTGAAGATAAAATGCTTAAGATTAGATCAAGGTGGTGAGTTTACATATGGTGAATTCAATAATTTTTGTGATAAACATGGAATCGGGAGATAATTATCTTCACCTAGAACTCCACAATAGAATGGAATAGTGGAAAGGAATAATAGAACTATCTTAGATGTTGGAAGGACAATGATGATGAAAGTCAAATTGTCTGAGATTTATTGGAGAGAAGCTATCAATACTACAGTCTACACTTTCAAAAGAGTACACATAAAATATGATACCAATAAGAATCCTTATGAATTACGGTTTGGTCATACTCCTACTGTTAGGTATTTCAAAAGTTTTGGAAGTAAATGCTATATCAGAAGAGATGATGCATTAGGTAAATTTGATCCTATAAATGATGAAGGAATAATTTTGGGTTATTCTACTAAGAGTAAGGCATATAGATGTTATAACAAAAGATTGCAAAGGATAATGGAAAGCATAAATGTCAAAGTGGATGAGAAATGCAACAATCAGATCAGATCATATGAGTATGGACCAGAAGATGAAATTTTTAGATCAGAACTAGTAGTGCAAGAATCAAATCAGAGCATTGATCCAGATGCTTCGATAACATCAGAAAATTCTACAGTAACATTTGAAGAGCATAAAGAGTCAAAAAGTCAAGATAATCCAAAGCCTGCCAGGTATGTAAAGTTGAATCATTTTGAAGATCAAATTATTAGAGATAAGAGGAAATGTGTTATGACAAGAAGAAGGTTAGCCACTGAAGAGGTATGTTTAATTTCTCAAACTGAACCGGAATCATTTATTGAAGCATATAAAGATGAGAATTTGATGAAAGTAATGGAAGAGGAATTAAATCAAATAGAAAAGAATAACATATTGGAATTAGTTCCTAGGCCTAAAGATAAATATATTATTATAACTAAATGGGTTTTCAGAAGCAAATTAAATGAAGAAGGTCAATTTGTAAGAAACAAAGCTAGATTGGTTTGCAAAGGTTACTCACGGCAAGAAGGAATTGATTATGATGAAACCTATGCTCTGGTTGCATGGATTGAAGCTGTAAGACTATTTCTTGTCTATGTTGCACACAAGAACTACAAGGTATATCAAATTAATGTCAAATATGCCTTTCTAAATGAAGATCTTGAAGAAGTCTACACTGAGCAACCTAGTTGATTTTCATTATCAAAGGACAAGGACATGGTTTACAAATTGAAGAAAGTTTTATATGGATTGAAACAAGCCCCTAGAGCCTCGTATGCTAGATTGGATAAGTATCTTTCAAAGCTCGGTTTTGGAAAAGGTAATGTTGATAGCAACTTATATTATAAGATCGAGCATGATGACATACTGATCATTGAAGTCTTTGTCGATGATATCATTTTTGGAGGAGAAGAAAGTCTATGCATGAAATTTGTTGATGACATGAAGAATGAATTTGAAATGTCTATGATTGGAGAGATGAAATTTTTCTTAGGTTTGTAGATCACTCATATTGATAAAGGTATTTTCATTTGTTAAAATAAATATGTGAAATAATTGTTAAAGAGATATGGACTTGAAAACTCAGAACCGGTTGGAACCCCTATGATAATCAGTTGCAAATTGTCAAAGGAAGATGAATCTCCTTGAGTGAACTCATCTAGATACAAATCAATGATTGGTGGATTATTGTACTTAACTTGGAATAGACTGGATATAATGAATGTTGTCTGCATTGCTTCTAGATTTTAGTCAGATCCAAGAGAAAGTCATGATACTATTGTTAAAAGGATATTTAGATATTTGGTAGGAACAACAGATTATGGGTTATGGTATCCAAAGGATGATGATTTCAAATTATGTTCTTATATAGACTCGGATTGGGAAGGATATGTTGATGATTGGAAGAGCACTATAGGTGGTGCATTCTTTCTTGGGAAGAAATTGGTCTCATGGTTTAGCAAGAAACAATCATGCACTTCATTATCTACTGTTGAAGCTGAATATGTAGTTGTTGCAACAAATTGCACAAAGATCTTATGGATGAAGAAAATCTTGACGGATATAAGGGTAAGTTATGATGAGCCTATTTTTATTCATTTTGATAATACAGCAGCTATTAATATGTCAAATATTCTGGTATTTCATTCCAAATCAAAACACATATCTATAAGGTATAATTGCTGGAATGAAAAGGTTGAAGTGAAGGAAGTCAGATTGGTATATGTTCCCACTAAGGAACAAATTGAATAAATTCTAACAAAACCATTGCCTAAAGATACTTTTGAATATTTTAGAGATCAATTGGGGGTCACCACCCCTCCGGAAGAGACTTAGAGATGCAGGGATGAATCAATCTGGTGATCTTATCAAAAATATCTTCTAATCCAGGTTAATGGGATGATGTTGTTGCTTAGGGGGAGTAGTCAGCTATTTGGTTTGGCATCAGTCCTTTGTCATTGATGTCAAAGGGGGAGAGGTGTTCATGTGAAAAATAGTAAATCATATTCTAGTTAAGGGGAGAGTTATTTCAGATCAGTTTTGGAGATTGTTGGCATTCCTTGGCAATTGGATGTTTTTCACATTTAGTGTTGCCATCAATGCCAAAGTGGGAGATTGTTGGCATTATGCAAGAATTGATTATGTGTTGTCATTGATGTCAACACTATGCTCCGGTTTGACCTGGTTTTGGCTGAGGTTTTCAGAGATTTTGATCTGGTATGATCAAATTGTTGGATTCAGTTTTGGATGGTTATTCCGGATGATTATATGCTTGGCATATTTAGTTGGTTCATGATTTGGTGCTTTGAAAGATATCATTTATGTTCTAGTTTGTCAGTTGATTTTCTTGGTCCCGGTTGACAGTACCGGTTGGTGATATTTGATGAAACGGTTAAGTGGTTTTGATCTAGCTTCTAGAAATGGTTCCTAAAGTGCTAAAGGTGTTCTTGATCATATCCTAATTGTTTGGTGGCTTCACATTGGTTGGCGTGCTTATTTGGTGATCCTATTTGGGTTCGGTTGGTTATTTTGTGTTATTGACATTGAGGGTTTCTACCGGTTGGAGTAATGTGTTGCATTTGGCTTTGGTGCAATTTCTGGTGGATATAATTGTTTGATAATTTGAATTAGGTCCATGATATGTAATGTAAATCATAAGATTGATCTAGTGGTAACGTGTGATGTAATTTATGCAATTATGAGTTATGGGTTTAGGGTTTAGCCGACCTTGCTTATCAAGGTTGATGATCTATATATAGGTGATATATTCATGTAATTTGTATGGGATTGTTATTTTTTTATTATCAGAGAAAGGTTTATGTGCGAACAAGGATATATCATTCAACAAAGGGTTTGAGGAAAGTTTGGTGATGCAGCACAGATATTTGTGCTTAATTAGAACTTTAATCAAGCATTAGGAGATGTTATTTCCATAGTTCATTTCCTCGGGATTGTAGTCTGATGTTGATGTTAATCAGTGAGACTTCTCTTTTGTGTTGAGAAGTGAGCTCTAGGCGATTGGCTTGATTGCAAGTGCAATTCCCATTGTAATATTTCACATACTACTGCAGAAGTATTATCTGACTGTGGGTAGGGCTTCCCACTGTGGTTTTTCCCTTAATCGGGTTTTCCACATCAAAATTATTGGTATTATGTGTTGTGTGCTTTCATGCTTTATCCTTCTCTATGTTGTTGTTATATTGCTCTGGTAGAAAGTCTATAATCTGCATTAATTGTTTAACTTGTGGAAAACTTATTCACCCCCCCCCTCTCAGTTTTCCTCCGGTTCATTCTAACTATTAGAATTAGAACTTGTTAAGATTTTTTCCTTGTCTTTGTGCAACTATTTTTCTCTCACTATGACATCCTATACCTTCCTCTTATTGGATGTCTTAAAGTTTCCCTTTTGACTGTGATAATTCTTTATAGTATGAAAATGGAATTGGGTACAACATAAGACCAAGATCTACTTTCATACCAACATTGGAATATGAAATCGCCTAGAGGAGTGATCATATTTGACTAACTCTTGTAAGAGATGTTCAAATGAAACTTATAGGGTTTTTATTCCTGGAAAGTGAATGAAATATGGAGATATGTTAAAGTAATGCAAAATTATGATCAAAATTAAGAGGGAAAATAAATATTTAAGATATTGTTATAGATTAGTAAAACTACATAACTAGATAAACAAACACAGAAATAGGAGGAGAATCTAACTGTGCACCTATGACATAAATCTAATGTTGATCTAGCAAGACCAAGGCACCAAAATGCCTTGGTCTTCTGAAGTTGAGTTGTTGTTGGAAGATCCAGATCTTAAGACTGTCCAAGTGTCACCACTAAAAATTGATGCATAATTATAAGGACTAGGGCACCCCCAACACCTTGGTCCTAGTCCTAAAAACTAGGTTCAAATTCTAGGGATAGGCCTATAATGGTCTCCTAATGATGTTTTAGGTCTCTTGGCTTTGTTAGGTACCTTTAGCTACACACAAGAGGGAAAAAGGGGGGTTGCAGATAGGGGTTTGCCTTAGGTAAAACCCCAAGTTTATAATTAACCCTATAATTGAATTGAAATTGAACTTGAATTGAATTGGAAAGCTTGCCTTTTGAGGGCAAGGCTATATCTAGAATTGAAATGCTTGAATGTAGATGATTATACATTCAATAAGTGATGCAATGTTCTTAGGATAATTCCTCCATGTGTTGATGCAATAACATGATAAAACACATAATTCCATCATGAAATTATTATTAAAATAAAGTATTAAGATGTCTTGAAGTAGTTTGTTGCTCCTTGAATCAGATTTGCTCTTGAATTGGATGATAATGTTAGAATAAGATAAGATCATCATAGATGTCAAAATGAATTGAGAGAGATGTCTTACATAGGTTTTTCATAATAAAAATCACCTTTAGGCCAACTTAGATTTGTGATTTATTCATATAGAGTATAATTTGAATTACATAGGACTGTCAAATTATCCTCCCAAAATTTAGGAAAAAAAGTGTGAGACCAAGGTGGTAGGTTACCCTGGTCCCAACAACATTTTGTCAAATTTAAAGGAATGAAAGATAATGAGGTTCTAATTCTAATTCCATCTTAGTGGTTCAAACTATAATGTATATATATGTGAAATGTGTCTTAGAAGTTGAAATTGGGGTAGGATTAAGGATAAATCAGAATAAAATGATAAAGGGAACACTTAGAATTAACGACCCAAATAAAAGTGTGATCATGTAGTAATGTGGAATAAGACACATAATATTAATTTAAATCAATAAAGGTCCCATAATGCATAGATGAAAGGAAAATACTAAAGTAGGTGCTAGGAGAGTATGAAATTAGACAAACTAATAAAGGTGTACAATTTATGATGCTACATTTAGCCCCCATTTTAGTAGAGTATGATCTTATGATCATACTCTTGGTAAAGTAGAAATGAAGAGATAGAGCATCTAAGAGAAAGAAAAACTAAGGATAGGATAATTTTAAGGGATAATCAAGCCCCCATGCATAGGACCCTATCAATCCATACGTAACCTTCAAGTATAAACAAAAGAAAACAACATTAGTACTTAAACGCAAAGTTACAAGTCAACTAGTTGAAGAGACCTCAATAATCAAAATGTCTCAACTTCTAATATCATTCTCAACATGTTATTGCAAGAGTACGAGTGGAATTATAGAAATAATAAGGACATACACCAATTGAAAGGAGCAAAGACCATGATCCAATGCTAGAAAATTTTATTATGTTATGGGTTCATGGGAGAGAGAGAGAGAGAAAGAAGGAACGTGGATTCCATGAGCTATAAAGTTGTGTTATGCTAGGTGGTCCATGTAGGAAGGAAGAGTTGGAATAGTTTATCAAGTTGTGTTATTTAGTTCCACTCATCTTGCTAAAATGTCATCTGGTTTCAAGAATAAAGTATCTCGTCTAAGACTTTGGTTTGGTTTCGAGCATGCAACAACTTGTATAAGACATCCAATAAAAATAATGTGTCTAGTTTCAGGAATGAAGCATCTTGTATAAGAGTTAGGTCTAGTTTTAATAGTGTACACCTTGTATTAGATATGAAAAAGGACATTTAAGAAAGGAATTATGCAAGGAAATCTATAATTTGAATTGAAAAATATGCAACAAGGAAGGCATGATGTATGCCTCCCCCTTAATATGTCAACATAATAGTATTTTGAGTTCTTAAGGAAGATAGAAACAAGGATACACACCCTCATCACCAAGGAGATATCCTTTAGGAAATAATGTACATAAATCCAAGCTAAAGAGGCATGACTCTTATAAGCAAGGAAAAGATAGTTGTAAAAGATATATGTTGCAACAAATGTAGAGGAATACTTTTGAGGGAGGCACGCAGGAAGAAATATTTACCCAAAGACATCCACCTCCAAAAATAGAGGGGATCTTTGAAAATGATAACATCTTTGAAAAGGAGAAGGAAAATACAAATACACACCTTCTCTAATGTTTAGGAAACGGTGGGTTCTTAATTAGTTATTTCACACTATCACTAAGGAGATATTGTTCATCAAATATGTATCATTTCAAATAGAGAATAGATCCTAACCAAGGAACACACATGTACTTGCATGAAGGATAATTCTATGTGTTGGTTAACGGATTGGATTTCTCAAAATTTACAAATAAATACTCTTATTGCCCAAATAGAAAACCAATGATAACCAGCAGTTGGGTAAATAATTATTGTTATTACCCTCTGCATTAAGGTACAGCTCCCTATATAATATTCAATGAATTTTGAATAATTTTTTCTTTATGTGATTCACTTTTAACCAGAAAGTAAACAAAAGGCTTCAACATTCACTAGTCAACACAATATGAATGCTTAATGATGGATAATGAAATTCATAATAAGACATTTGATCTCAAATGGAAATTAACCCTCAGGATGATTAAAGAATATTTGAACTCTGATTGACACTCACTTATGTCTCATAGGACAAGGGGAATCAGAAAATTCAAAAGCTTACAGCTAGTTTCATTTACCAAATTGATTCGCAGACTTCAAATGAAAAATTAGAGAAAAGAAACTGATACACAAACACAAAATCATTCCAACAAAAATTTTACGCATTCAAAACACACAGGTTTCTCAAGTTGTATCATATATTTCATTCCACTCAAAGATGAGTATTCCACTGAAATTACAAGTGAGATTAGTCTGTTCCTCCAAATTTTACACCCAAAAATTCTATATCGCACAAAAACATCCTTACAAATATATATAGCCGCCAGGCTTAATTGTCCTTTTTAAAACAAAATGAAATATGAAATTCAAAAGACAACAGTTTATAAGTGAAAATAACTAAATGACTGCAAGCCATAAATAGAACCATAACGAAAAGAACAGAAAATGGCCTAAATTGTCTCAAGGGTGTGCATGGGGCCATGTATATTTCGCCACTCCATATGAGCCGCGGAGAAGTTATGAACAACTTGGTAATGAGGGAGCCCAATGTGTAGGATGCATTGCTTCCAAACTTCTTTATCCATACCCACTTGTGTGACTTTAGTTTTATGCACTTCTAAGTGATCCGAATAGACAACCAACATGGATTCAATGCGAGCTACTCTGGTGAAGTCATCTCGAGTGAAAGCTTTTGATTCTTTAATAGAATTTATTTTCCCTTTAAAACTCTACACCATATCTACTACTTGCTCAATAATTTGTTCTTCTTCTTTCAGAAGTTGTACATTGATGCACTTCAATTCTTTTTGCATCACGGAAATGAGTTCTTTCAATTCTTTTAACAACTTAATGGACTCTTCGTGACCTTGTTTTATGATTGAATTTCTCTATTCAATGTTTTCCTTGGCCACATGTAGTACCTTGTCATCCAAATCATTTACTACCTTTTCTGTAAGGAAGTTCATGACACCATACTTTTGTACATCTTTCATTTGAACCAGTACTGCAGCCCATTTTTTCCTTTCCTTTTCCCACGCCGACACCTCTGTTTCAAGCTCCTGAGTTACAGTCACAGCATCCTCGTACACCCTGACCAGATTGGCAATATACTCTATTCCCTACTGAATTATGAACTCAAGCCACTCCTCGAAGGTTTCTGCCAGCACATGATTTCTCTGAACCTTATCCAACAAATTCTGGTTCATGGGAGATTTAGGATCAAAATTTTGAGGAACCTGTGACAGGGGTTACGGGCCGGGATGATGAATGGCATTAATGTACTCCACCATCTACTTCACAGTCTGTTTCAACTCCTGTTTGTCTTTCTCATCCTTCCATGTTCTAGACAACATTCATTTAGTAGAGGACTCTAGGTGTTTTGCATCAGCAACCCTTGAAGCAGTTCCTAAATCAATCTTTTCAACAACAAAATCCTGCTCAGTTGCATTCTCTAGATCTTTGTCTAAAATCAGCCTAGCCACATCGGCTACCTAGTACCCTGTATTCTCATCCACCTCTAGCATAGCCTCTATTTTTAGCTTTTTAGACTTAGGTGTTTTCCCGAGGCATTTACTTACCATATCCTCCATGGGTACACTGATAGGAACTGCGTTGCGTTTCTTACTTATTGATGCTCCCAACCACCTTGAAATGTTTGAGGACATCTTTGCTGGTGGCATTTGATATTCAGATGAATCCATGGTAGCCAAAGTAGTTACTTGATTGGGCCTTTCCCCGAGCAGCTCCTTTTCTTTACCTACATCTTGAGCTGCAGGGATGTTTGCTTCCGGTTCACCCATAATCACTTGTGCCTCCTTAGTATGCAGAACTATGATAGTCTCTTTTCCTATAATGTCTGCACCTTTCCTTTTAATTCTGGAATGGGTGACTTGAACCATTGAGGGGCCAAATAGTGGTTATTTATGTCTTTTGGTTTGAACCTTCTCACCTTGAGTACCAGTGACACCTGCAATATCAACAATAATGTTAGAAGAAGAAATTGGTATAGCAGCATGAGATTGCTCAACTGATTTCTCGACTGAGGTAGTAGTCAGTCTTATTCCAGGCCTATGATCTCTTAACCATTTCTCCATTCTCCTTATTACATTAAAGGTCCCAGACTAAATATTTTCTTCTTCTCTCCTATCCCAATCAATTTCAGGAATAGGTTGGTCATGAACTCTAGGTCCAATACATCTTCACCTTCTGCTTCCTGTATTCCTACAATGTTCATTGGAAATTTCAAAGTAATGATTTGCCGTAAAATGAACCTTGACCATAATCTTCTCCGGACTTCAAATTCATCATAGTAATCCTCTCAATAGTCTTCTAACTGGGGTATATGTGAAAAGTTCACATCAACATTCAGGTGCTTCACTACATATTCTTTGTTGTCGAACCCCTGTCGAGCAACATATGGTGGCAAATTCATCTTCTTGAGTTCCAATTCTACGTTCAATGCATCAGAAACAGTTTGGCAACTATAATGTCTGAGGTCAACTGGGAAAATTGCTTCAGATTCACTTTTCATCCCAAATCTCTTATCCACATGAGCTAGCTGTCTGCTAACTTCTAAAAGTACATAACTGTCGAGAGCATATCTGGGTAATCTAAAAGGTTCATCTTCAAAGCCTCCAATTCTAATATAAGTAAATCTAGGAAATTGAATAAAACAACTCCCATATGTGGTGACCAACTTTAATGCCTCGGGTGACATTCTATTATTCAAATCTCCTTGCAGTTCAAAAGTTAATCTTCCCACAAAGACATCATTCCATCTCAAGAAGTTTTCTGTGTACTTTTGTATTTGCAAATGTGGATAGCACTCATAGACCTTCATTCCATTAACCCAAGGTTCTTGATGTAATCCTAGCCATTCTCTGATACAGGCTAAAATATAGAACAAGTATGAAGTCATGTGAAAATTAGTTGTTCCAACAAAATTACTCAACCCTTCATGCAATCTCTCAGCAATTACTTGTGCCCAGTCTAGGTAGTTTTCACAAGCTAATAATACCTGAATGTAAAAATACATCTAGTCCTCCCAATAGAAGGCATGTGAATTCCCCTTAAGCCTGTTCAAAAGGATCACGATGTCCCTAACTTATGTGATGAAATGCTCTCTTGTTAAGGGTTTGGGCAACCTAGAACCTCCCTTTTGTATTTTAAGGAGCCCGTTCCTAGCTATGACACTCTGATAAACACTTCTCTTCTCAGAGAAAAATGCGTATGAGGTTCCTATGGACCAATCTTCATATGGCTCTTTGTGAGGAATTCCAGTTGCAGCCATTACAGTTTCTCTGTCAATCTGCACTAGCATGTCTCCATTATTGGCTCTAATACACCTATTACTAGCATCATATCGGTTCATGCATGCATATACTAATTCTAGGCAAGGAGCGGCAATTGGGAATGTAGCAACCTCAACAAGACCACTGTGAACTATCCTTTCCATCATGGAATTGGCTGGTGGGTTCCTGGCCCTCTCTAGAAAATTATCTAACTCATCCTAAATGAAGGTTGTATCATCTAACTCTAGAAGGGTACTAATCAAGCATGATGTTCGACCCAATTTAGGTAGAGTTGGTCTCATTTTTGGTTTAAATTGCATCAATCAGACCGCATTCAACTCCGAAGCAAAGAATTACGCTTTCTAATTTTCAGAACTAAAACAGAGCAGGGGAAAATAAGCAATTGAACTCACCTATCTTCAACATCAAACTGTGAAACTCTCGAAAGAACTGAGCTAAATTACCTTCTGCGTCTCCACTCTTTTCCAACGACAACAATAATTATCTTACTTGAGACGCCCCATATTTAAAGATGGAAAAGACTGAAATGAACCAACACATGCTTCGGCTCAGCTCATTCATCCATGTAAAGTCACTTGTGATTTGATATAATTCCAACATGCTTATTAATTAGAAATCAACTCCACACAGTCGACATGCCTTCTCATGATTGTTTCCATAATTACAATTTGAAAACATGAAAACCAAAGAAAATTATGTTTTGATTGCGCTACCTTTTCTTCCCAGACACCATCGGGCTGACTTGAAAACACCGCTTTGAACCTTGAACTCATTTTAAAAGAAGTTCATTGGTTCAAAGTTCAATGACAAAAAGTCACATTTGCGAACAAGCAGAAAGAGACAAAAGGAAAGTTCAAAAACACGGGAATGAACCTTGAACCTTGAACCATTTCAAAAGAAAAGTTCAATGGTTCAAGTTCAAAGCGATCACAACACTAGTACTAAAGAGACAGCCGCAAAACACAAGACAAAAGACCGATTGAACCTTGAACCTTGAATTGAAAAGGTTCAAAGTTCAAGTTCAATGACTATGCTAATGACAACTTAGAACTTTATGGAACGCATTTCTCTTGAACTTGAATTGTGAACTTTATTAAAGGTTCGACGAATCAGTACGAAGCTTGTTTAATGAAGACTTAAGTCCTAGGAAAATAATTACCCTTTTTTTTTATAGGCTATAAACGAAAAATAAAAAGGGGGCAACAATTGGCTCTGACTGGGGAACAGGACTATGAAGGACTAGGAAGGAACTTAGGATCTCTAGTTTCGCACTAAAACAAGGACGAGGATACAAAATAGGAATGGCTTAACACAACAAAGCCAACACAACAAAACTAACACAACGAAACTGAGCTATGTACAGAAAATGCGAGGAACATTTGCTTACAATTTGTAGAGCTTGAGATCCTGTCCATTGTAAGACATGGGAAGAATAGTACCATCCATATACGCAAGCCTGAAAGAATTCAATCCCTTCACCTCATGAACTAGAAACGGACCTTTCCACAAGGACTCAAACTTTCCATGTGCTCCTCTCGGCTCCCTTCTTTTGTCCCAAAGTAGAACCTAATCTCCCTGCATAAATTTTCTCGACCTGGCTTTACAGTCAAAAATTTGTTTAACTCACTACTGATGTTCCATAATGTGGTCAATCAACTTTTCCCTTTCCTCTTCTATTCTAGCCAGATGCATAATCCTCCTTTCTAGTGCATTTTGAAAATGTGAATCTTCAAAAACTGTTTGTAACTTGGAAGCTGCCAATTCGAGAGGGAGTGAGAGCTAAGCACCAACACTATACACTAGTTCCAAAGGTGACATACCAATTGCTCATTTTGGTGATGTCCTGTCTACCCATAGGGCCTCATATAGCCTTTTGTGCCAATCCTTAGCATTTTCGCTGACCAATTTCTTCATGATATTTATCAGATTTTTGTTACTGGATTCTGCCTGACCATTACCTTGTGGATAATAGTTAGAGGAATGCGCCAAGGAAATACCGTGATCATAACAAAACATGAATATTTATGTAGAAGAAAAACTTGCAGCATTGTCAGTTACTATCTTCAATGGTACCCCAAAACGAACCAGAATATTTTCCTTTAAGAACTCACATATTACTTCTGAGGTTGTTCTCCTAACAGGCACTACTTCTACCCACTTAGTAAAGCAATCTGTAGCTATGAGAATATGTGTATGTCCAGCACTGGAAGAAGGTCTTAGTGGACCAATGAAATCTAGTCCCCATTGCTTGAAAGGTTCTTCCACAACTACTGGCCTGAGAGGTAAAGCAGCTAATTGTGGTTTCCCTGTAAAGAATTTACATTTATCACACTTTGCAACTCAAACATAAGCATCTTTAAACATATCGGGCCAATAATAGCAATTTCTTAATATTTTATATGCGATGACTGTAGAGGAGAAATGACCTCCACAAGCATCATCATGAAATGACTTCAGCAAAGACTCACGCTTTGCTTTATCCACACACCTCAGGAAGGTTCCATCCAGTCCTTTCTTATATAATATGTCACCAAAAATAACATATTTAGCTGCTTTTAATTTCAGGTTTCTCTTTTCTCTGGGGGACAAATGTGTAGGACATTCTCCATATGTCAGGAAAAAGGCTACATCAGTGAACCATTCATCCTGCAGGCTAATAAAAAGAGCTAAAGGCAAACTTTCTTCTTCTTCTTTATTTTCTGCCATTAGGTGACACAATCCCTATCCATGAACTAACTTCGTTGGCTTGATATCCAAGTCAAATTCTTGAACCTTTGAAACCCAAGTTGCTCTATTATTCATTCCCACCTCTTGCTGAGTCAAGATACTTTTAACAGCAGAATTAGGCACAAAAACAATTGAATGAGAATGCAATATGTAATACCTAAAATGTTTAACAGCTTTAACAACTATGAAAGCCTGCTTCTCATTCAATGAATAGTTTAATTCATGCTTTTTAAGCGGAATGCTCATAAATGCAATAGGAAACTCTTCGCCAAGTTCATTCTTCTGTAGGAGAATACCAGACATTGTGTGTTCTGAAGCATTACAGTAAATGATAAAACTTTTCTTGAAGTCAGGATTAATTAATGTTGGAGCATGAGCGATGGCCTTTTTAACTTCTTCAAAATCTTTCCTTGCATCCTCTTTCCATTTAAAGATCTGTTTCTCACTCATCATTCCTACAATATGCTTAGTGATTTCAATGAAATCTGGCATAAATCTCCTAAGAAAACTCACATGCCCAAAGAATGATTTGGCACCACTCCTATCTGACGGCAAACTTAACTATTGAATTGCTTTAACATGATCAGGATCAATCTTAATACCATCTTGCAAAACTATATGTCCTAAAAGCTTTCCTTCAGTAACACAAAAAATTGATTTCTTTGGGTTAAGGGAAATACCATGATCTCGGCACCTTTGCAACACAGTTTCTAAATCCTTGAAATGATCTTCCCTTTTCTTGGAGAAAACTATCAAATCATCTAGATACACAACAATGATTTTACCAATCAGATGACCAAAAGAAAGGTTCATTGCCCTTTGGAAAGTAGCTCCAGCGTTTATTAGACCGAAAGGCATGTGGTTATAGGCAAAATTTCCCCATGGTGTTGTAAAGGTGGTTTTATGTTGATCTTCTTTTGCCACGCTTATCTAATTATATCCAGAGAAACCATCAAGCATCGACATCATTTCAGATCTGGCAACAGCTTGGAGAATGTGATCCATTGCAGGTAAAGGATAATTATCTTTTAAGCTAGCCTGATTTAGATTCTGGAAATCAACACAAATTCTTATCTCTTCATTTTTCTTGCAAACCAGAACAATGTTAGCCACCCATGTTGAATGATGAATTGGATAGATTATCCTTGTCTGAAGCATTTTATCTATTTCTCTGAAAATTGCATCTACAACTTTTGGGTTATAATTCCTTAATTTCTGCTTGAAAGGAGTCGCTTCTGGTTTTAGGGGAATATGATGCTGAAATTGACCATCTCTGAAATCTTTCAAATCTTCATAGGACCAGGCAAAAACATCAAGAAATTTTCTCAACAGTTTGATGTACAAATACCTTTCTTTCAAAGTGCAACATTTACCCAAATTAACCATTTTTGGATTCTTTTCCTCACCAATATTAATCTTCTCATATTCACCTGATGTATAAGCATCGTGGGAATCAGTTCTTCTTACAAACTTATCATTGCGATCGAACAGGCTCTCTAAAGTCACCAATCCTTTTGGAATTCGATTTCCCTTAAGCTGAACTACTCCCTCTCTGAAGCTTCCCTTCTCATCTGGATAAAATTCATTACATTGGTTTTCTGAACCTTCAAAATAAGAAGAAGCAAACATAGCAGCATTTTGTAAGAACTTATCAATATGCTTATCATCTTCAAACACTTGCCAGAAATCTGAATTATCAAGGACATTTGGGTGATAAACTACTTCGATTTTGTAAACATCTGTACCAAAATCTAGATGTGGAAGTAGTAATGATGCCGATACCGCTAGGGAATCTGCGCGAGAATTTTGACTTCTAGGAATAGCTTCTATTGAAAATGCATCAAAACACTTAATTTCATCCCAAATTCTATTTCTATAATGCTTGAAACTCTCATTTTTCACAGAATAATGATTGCGTACCTGATTAACAATCAATTTTGCATCACCTTTAGCACACAATAGTTTAATCCCTTTCTTCTTAGCTTGCTCAATTCCTAGCAACAATGCCTCATATTTTGTGGTATTATTTGTATTTTTAAACTCCAACTTGAATGAAAAAGGAAAATTCTCACCCTGTGGAGAAATAAGTACCACTCCAGCACTGGATCCAGCAGATGCACAACTTCCATAAAATTCCATTGTCCACAACCCTGCAGTGTGATCATCCACATCTTCTGACATATTTTTAGTATCATTAGAGAAAAGAAAATAGTTACCAAATTCACATTCCTGATACAATATTTGTGATTTTGGATCCTCTGAAGGAAACACTGTAAATTTGGATTTTGGTTCTGGTATGAGAGTGATCTTCTATCTTCCTATAGGAATCATTGCCTCAGACCAATCCATTTTAATCTCACCACCTAGGTCTTTACAAAAAGTTCTACTCAGCAACATTCCATAACTTGCTGGAATATCATCAACCAATATTGTGAGCTTAACTCTTTTATTGGGATGAACTACTAAAGCCACTTGAGTGTCTTTAATCTGACCAAGTAAAGGAATTTGTTTAGAATCCATTGAGAAGCATTTGCCAAAGGTTTTAGTAAGTGTGAGACCTAATGCTTTGGCCATTGTGGAAGGCATTATATTATCTGAAGCTCCCGAATCAATAATACAGTTATTAAGTTTATAACCATTGATAAATAGGGAGACATAGAAAGGCTCAGGTTTCTGGTCAAGCACATGTGATGGTCCTACAGATTCATTAACTGGAATTTTTGATGTGAAAGCATTTGTTTGTTCTATTAACTGGGCTTTAGTATTGAATGGCAAAGACTCAAAGTTTGTCAATACATCTGAGGGTTGCGACTGAAAGTTTTCCCTCTACACATACTTAATCAACTTTTCCAGCTCTTTGGGATTCAGCCTAAGGTATTCAACAGGAGAGATTTGAATTTTTGATGTTTTACAAAACTCAACAATATCAAAAGGGATAGCAGACTCAAGTCACTTCAATATTTGAACCTCTTGAACCTTTGAACTTACATCTAAATTTCAATTCATAGGTTCCTTACCCTTAGTTGAATTTTCATAGGATGATGGAGTGCTTGTATTTTTAAATTGATGCTGGTTTCTAGTGAAAACAGCACAAGAGGGATCTTCAATGGTTACCAATATATCTCCTCCTCTATCTATTTCAAATTCATATTCAAGGAAGTGTATTCCAAAGTCGCCAGGGTGTCCATGAATTTCCTCTATTGAGTCGGGTTCATTTAGAACTTCTCCTATGCTAAGCATTTGTGCATGTCTTACCATTTCTAGAGAAGAGTTACCATCGTGATCATCTGTTAAATGAAAAACACACATATTTCTCCTAGGAGGGGGTGCTTCAATGGCTAGTCTTTGCTGAGTTGGGGGCAATTGTAAGGCTTTATTTCCTATTTCGGCAGGCTAATTATTAGGCCATCTTGGAATATCTTGATAAGGTTGAGGATATGATGTGTTGGCCTTGGGGAGCTGTCTCTTGAGAGTGATCACATCATTAACCAACCTTTGGATTACAGGATCAGAGGGAGTTGTGGAAGTTGATGGCTGTGAGTTAGCAGCTTGAACTTCTCTTCTCCATTTGCCTGCATTGATCAAATCATCTTCTAATTCTACTGCAGTGGTTTTGGTAGTGGCTAAGTCCTGGACCCTTTGTCTACGAATAAAGAAACTTATTTCTACAGGCATTGGATTAATGAAGAAACATTTTAAATTATCATCTGAAGGTCTCTGATTAACAGGAATCTTATGAACAACCTTGTCAAACCTTGCCACAAAGTCTCTCATGGATTCAGGTATTTCCTTTTTCAGTTGAGCTAATTGGGCTAAAAGAGAATGGTCATCTTTTGCCACTTTAAACCTATCCTCGAACCTAGTTTTCAAATCCTGCCAGTTTGTTATTACACCATTCGGCAAATGGTAAAACCAGACAGCTGCTATTCCAGTCAATGTCTGAATAAACAACCTTATTGCTACATCTTCATGTTGAACTGCCAACATGCCACATGCAACATTAAAAGCATTAAAATGCTCATCAACTATAAATTTTCCATCACCATTAAACTTAGGTAAATGCTCCCTGGAACCTTTAGGTAAGGGATTCAAATTTGCTCCAAGGGCAAATGGTCCTACTGCTGGACCCCAGGGATTATTTGCAACCATAGGAAGGATAATATTCAGAGGGGTGGGATTAATCACAATGGGAAAGACAACACCATGTAAGGTCAAGGAATGGCAAATAGAAGATTGGGAAGGAACAGAAGGAGATCTTGGGGGCCTACTTCTTGCCCTTCTTTGAGGTGTAAAGGAAGGGAAGGAATTTAGGTTTTGCAATTCTTCAAAAGTTGAATCAATTAATCCTTCTCGCCTTTGGGATCTAGTATATCTTCTGGTCTCCAGTGTCCTCACACCCTACAATCTTCAAAATAAACTACGAACCAATTCAAAGTAACTTATGGCTATAAAACTAATCTTATTATTCGACTCCCCAGCAGAGTCACCAAAAATCTGTTGGTTAACAAATTCGATTTCTCAAAATTTACAAATAAATACTCCTATTACCCAAATAGAAAACCAATGATAACCAACAGTTGGGTAAATAATTATTGTTTTTACCCTCTACATTAAGGTACAGCTCCCTATATAATATTCAATGAATTTTGAATAATTTTTTCTTTATGTGATTCACTTTTAACCAGAAAGTAAACAAAAGGCTTCAACATTCACTAGTCAACACAATATGAATGCTTAATGATGGATAATGGAATTCATAATAAGACATTTGATCTCAAATGTAAATTAACTCTCAGGATCATTAAAGAATATTTGAACTCTGATTGACACTCACTCATGTCTCACAGGACAAGGGGAATCAGAAAATTCAAAAGCTTACAGCTAGTTTCATTTACCAAATTGATTCGCAGACTTCAAATGAAAAATTAGAGAAAAGAAATTGATACATGAACACATAATCATTCCAACAAAAATTTTACGCATTCAAAACACACAAGTTTCTCAAGTTGTATCATATATTTCATTCCACTCAAAGATGGGCATTCCACTGAAATTACAAGTGAGATTAGTCTGTTCCTCCAAATTTTACACCCAAAAATTCTATATCGCGCAAAAACATCCTTACAAATATATATAGCCGCCAGGCTTAATTGTCTTTTTTTTTTTTAAATGAAATATGAAATTCAAAAGACAACCATTTATAACTGAAATTAACTAAATGGCTACAAGACGTAAATAGAACCATAACGAAAATAACAGAAAATGGCCTAAATTGTCTCAGGGGTGTGCGTGGGGCCATGTATATTTTGCCACTCCATATGAGCCACGGAGAAGTTATGAACAACTTGGTAATGAGGGAGCCCAATGTGTAGGATGCGTTGCTTCCAAACTTCTTTATCCATACCCACTTGCGTGACTTTAGTTTTATGCACTTCTAAGTGATCCGAACAGACAACCAACATGGATTCAATGCGAGCTACTCTGGTGAAGTCATCTCAGGTGAAAGATTTTGATTCTTTAATAGAATTTATTATCCCTTTGAAACTCTGCACCATATCTACTACCTGCTCAATAGTCTGTCTGTCTTCTTTCAAAAGTTGTACATCGATGCACTTCAATTCTTTCTGCATCGCGGCAATGAGTTCTTTCAATTCTTCTAACAACTTAATGGACTCTTCATGACCTTGTTTTATGATTGAATCTCTCCATTCAATGTTTTCCTTGGCCACATGCAATACCTTGTCATCCAAATCATTTACTACCTTTTTTGTAAGGAAGTTCATGACACCATACTTTTGTACATCTTTCATTTGAACCAGTACTGCAGCCCATTTTTTCCTTTCCTTTTCCCACGCCGACACCTCTATTTCAAGCTCCTGAGTTACGGTCACAACATCCTCATACACCCTGACTAGATTGGAAATATACTCTATTCCCTGCTGAATTATGAACTCAAGCCACTCCTCGAAGGTTTCTGCCAGCACATGATTTCTCTGAACCTTATCCAACAAATTATGGTTCATGAGAGATTTAGGATCGAAATTTGAGGAACCTGTGATAGGGGCTGTGGGCTGGGATGATGAATGGCATTAATGCACTCCGCCATCTGCTTCACAGTCTGTTTCAACTCCCATTTGTCTTTCTCATCCTTCCATGTTCTAGACAACATTCATTTCGCAGAGGACTCTAGGTGTTTTGCATCAGCAGCCCTTGAAGCAGTTCCTAAATCAAGCTTTTCAAAAACAAAATCTTGCTCCGTTGCTTTCTCTGGATCTTTGTCTGAAATTGGCCTAGCCACTTCAGCTACCCAATGCCCTGTATTCTCATCCACCTCTAGCATAGCCTCTATTTTTTAGCTTTTTAGACTTAGGTGTTTTCCCGAGGCATTTACTTACCATATCCTCCATGGGTACAATGATAGGAACTATGTTGCGTTTCTTACTTATTCATGCTCCCAACCACCTTGAAATGTTTGAGGACATCTTTGTTGGTGGCGTTTGATATTCAGATGAATCCATGGTAGCCAAAGTAGTTACTTGATTAAGGCTTTCCCCAGGCTGCTCCTTTTCTTTACCTGCATCTTGAGCTACAGGGATGTTTGCTTCCAGTTCACCCATAATCACTTGCACCTCCTCAGTATGCAGAACTACGATAGTCTCTTTTCCTGTAATGTCTGCACCTTTCCTTTTACTTTAGGAATGGGTGACTCGAACCGTTGAGGGGCCAAACAGTGGTTCTTTATGTCTTTTGGTTTGAACCTTGTCACCTTGAGTACTAGTGACACCTGCAATATCAACAATAATGTTAGAAGAAGAAATTGGTACAACAGCATGAGATTGCTCAACTGATTTCTCGACTAAGGCAGCGGTCAGTCTTATTCCAGGCCTATGATCTCTTAACCATTTCTCCATTCTCCTTATTACATTAAAGGTCCCAGACTGAATATTTTCTTCTTCTCTCCTATCCCAATCAATTTCAGGAATAGGTTGGTCATGAACTCTTTTATTGAACTCTGGGTCCAATACATCTTCACCTTCTGCTTCCTGTATTCCTGCAATGTTCATTGGCAATTTCAAAGTAATGATTTGTTGTAAAGTGAACCTTGACCATAATCTTCTCCAGAATTCAAATTCATCACAGTAATCCTCCCAATAGTCTACTAACTGGGGTATATGTGAAAAGTTCACATCAACATTCAGGTGCTTCACTACATATTCTTTGCTATCAAACCCCTACCGAGCAACATATGGTGGCAAATTCATCCTCTTGAGCTCCAATTCTACGTTCAATGCATCAAAAATAGTTTGGCAACTATAATGTCCGAGTTCAACAGGGAAAATTGCTTCAGATTCACTTTTCATCCCAAATCTCTTATCCACATGAGCTAGCTGTCTGCTAACTTCTAAAAGTACATAACTGTCGAGAGCATATCTGGGTAATCTAAAAGGTTCATCTTCAAAGCCTCCAATTCTAATATAAGTAAATCTAGGAAATTGAATAAAACAACTCCCATATGTGGTGACCAACTTTAATGCCTCGGGTGACATTCTATTATTCAAATCTCCTTGTAGTTCAAAAGTTAATCTTCCCACAAAGACATCATTCCATCTCAAGAAGTTTTTTGTGTACTTTTGTATTTTCAAATGTGGATAGCACTCGTAGACCTTCATTCCATTAACCCAGCATTCTTGATGTAATCCTGGCCATTCTCTGATATAGGCTAAAATATAGAACAAGTATGAAGTCATGTGAAAATTAGTTGTTCAAACGAAATTACTCAACCCTTCATGCAATCTCTCAGCAATTACATGCGCCCAGTCTAGGTATTTTTCACCAGCTAATAATATCTGAATCTAAAAATACATCCAGTCCTCCCAATAGAAGGCATGTGAATTCCCCTTAAGCCTATTCAAAAGGATCACGATGTCCCTGACTTCTGTGATGAAGTGCTCTCTTGTTAAGGGTTTGGGCAACCTAGAACCTCCCTTTTGTATTTTAAGGAGCCAGTTCCTAGCTATGACGCTCTGATAAACAGTTCTCTTCTCAAAGAAAAATGCGTATGAGGTTCCTATGGACAAATCTTCATATGGCTCTTTGTGAGGAATTCCAATTGTAGCCATTACAGTTTCTCTGTCAATCCGCACTAGCATGTCTCCATTATTGGCTCTAATACACCTATTACTAGCATCATATCGGTTCATGCATGCATATACTAATTCTGGGCAAGGAGCAGCAATTGGGAATGCAGCGGTGTCAACAAGACCACAGTGAACTATCCTTTCCATCATGGAATTGGCTGGTGGGTTCCTGGCCCTCTCTAGAAAATTATCTAACTCATCCTGAATGAAGGTTGTATCATCTAACTCTAGAAGGGTACTAACCAAGCATGATGTTCGACCCAATTTAGGCAGAGTTGGTCTCATTTTTGGTTTAAATTGCGTCAATCAGACCACATTCAACTCGGAAGCAAAGAATTACACTTTCCAATTTTCAGAACTAAAACAGAGCAAGGGAAAATATGCAATTGAACTCACCTATATTCAACATCAAACTATGAAACCCTTGGAAGAACTGAGCTAAATTACCTTCTGCGTCTCCATTCTTTGCCAATGGCAACAATTATTATCCCTGAGACGCCCCATATTTAAAGATGGAAAAGACTGAAATGAACCAACACACACTTCGGCTCAGCTCATTCATCCGTGTAAAGTCAATTGTGATTTGATATAATTCTGACATGCTTATTAATTAGAAATCAACTCCACACAGTCGACATGCCTTCTCATGATTGTTTCCATAATTACAATTTGAAAACACGAAAACCAAAGAAAATTATGTTTTGATTGTGCCGCCTTTTATTCCAAGACACCATCGGGCTGACTTGAAAACACCGCTTTGAACCTTGAACTCATTTTAAAAGAATTTCATTGGTTCAAAGTTCAATGACAACAAGTCACATTTGCGAACAAGCAGAAAGAGACAAAAGGAACGTTCAAAAACACGGGAATGAACCTTGAACCTTGAACCTTGAACCATTTCGAAAGAAAAGTTCAATGGTTCAAGTTCAAAGCGACCACAAGACTAGTACTAAAGAGACAACCGCAAAACACAAGACAAAAGACCGATTGAACCTTGAACCTTGAACTGAAAAGGTTCAAAGTTCAAGTTCAATGACTATGCTAATGACAACTTAGAACTTTATGGAATGCATTTCTCTTGAACTCTAA
Source organism: Cryptomeria japonica (assembly GCF_030272615.1). Classification (NCBI taxonomy): domain Eukaryota; kingdom Viridiplantae; phylum Streptophyta; class Pinopsida; order Cupressales; family Cupressaceae; genus Cryptomeria; species Cryptomeria japonica. The sequence goes on along the minus strand of NC_081411.1, from coordinate 751,715,982 downwards.
TTGTGAACTTTATTAAAGGTTCGACGAATGAGTACGAAGCTCATTTAATGAAGACTTAAGTCCTAGGAAAATAATTACCCTTTTTTTGTTTGATAGGCTATAAATGAAAAATAAAAAGGGGGCAACACTATGCAAGAAATGAAATCAAATGAAAGATGCAACTCAACAACAAAAAGGTGAACCTTTGGAAGAGAGAGGGAGAATGAAATATTGTTCTTGCCCCCCATGCATATAGATAAGGACACCAAAGAGAAAACATTTATAAAAGACACACTCTTCTAAAATAAAGAAAGTTTGATAGGAATTCATTTTCTTACAAGAGGGATAGGATCCTCAATAGGGATATGCACAACGACAATATAGAAGGGTTCATTATAAAAGATGCAACTCAATAAAGAAAAGGATTTAATGAATGATTATAGACTTCCAACACTAAGGAAGAGGTCCAAATTAAGGACATGTACTTATAAGGCGATAATAATATCCTCATCAAGGATGCTTGTTCCAATAAGAGTGGGGGGATACTTAATATGAATATGGACCTCCACAATAAATAAGATATCCTTATAGAAGACACTACTTCACAAAGGGGATGCTTAATATTAAGAAGGATAGATGTTTGAAAATCATTTTCCCCCAACATAGAGACAGGAGAAGATACAAAATAGGCTATTATGTTGCTACCAAAGTATTATTGCACATGAAATTGTACCACCATGAATTATAATGAACCCCCAATAGTTAAGCTACTAATGTCACATAGTGAGGAGAAGCATAATAGCCACTAATGTCACATAGTGAGGAGAAGCATAATAGCGACTAATGTCACATAGTGAGGAGAAGCATAATAGCCACTAATGTTATTTAATTACATGATATAGTGGATAAAGAAGTTGAATATGACATGGAAATTTCTCTAAAATCAATGAGAGTAAAACCATAGATAAGATGATAAGCATGAGAAAAATAGGTCACTAAGTGATGTTCTTCTTGTACACAAACCTCCTGATGCATAAAAGAAATGTTTGGAGATGGAAAACTATAATTTAGGAGGGCCTCATTTCTAAAAGGGAGAGTATTTAGTGCAGGAGCACCTAGCTTCATTCTCAGCTTCATTTTCATCTCAGGTTTGATTTTTGTTGTTTTAAGTTGGAAGGTTGTTTAGGATGTTTTTGAAGTTTTTCTAGGTTGTTTTGATGAGTTTCGAACTCATTATGGGGTTTTGGTTTCTTGTTTTCATCTTTTTGCTCAAAGTTTCCAGTTTGGTGTTGCCTGGCAAAATGATGGAAAAATGAGTTTTTTTTGTGGTTTTTGTTTTGAAAAGGTTTTAGACATGTTTTATGCTTGTGTTTAAGGTATGAGAAGTATTTTTAGGTGATGGTTAGTTTTGGAGGTCAATCTTGCATTTTCTAGGCACCAAAAGTTGTCATTTAGGCATCAAACTGTCAAAATTAAGTGCCCTTGGACATGTACCTATCCATACAGGAGGTTAACCAACTTGGAGAGGTATTTAATCTCCTGTTTTAACTATTATAAGGGTTGATCATTCGAAGTAAAGAAGCATTTTGCAAATTTACACTAGTTTTGTTTGGTTTTTCTCTAGTTTTTGGCTCCATGTGAACAACAGTCCATACACCAGCTATACTTGGCCATACTGATCTTGCATTTTCTGATTCTAATATGTTTTCCTAAACTTTTCCCTTTGGTGGCATTTGATTTTACCAAGTTTTGAGTTTGTGGCAAAATTAGTTTGATTTGACAGTTTCACTGCCTTGTCTAGGAATTGGCAAGGATGCTTGACCAACTTGGCTTCTTGGAGTCCTAAAATGCTCATGGCTTCCTAAGAACTAGTTGGTCAACTTGTAGACTATGTAAATACATGTTTTTTTTTCAAGAATGCAGATGTAAGGAGTTTTTGTGGCCATTAAGCCCTAGGCAAGTGTGCCATTTGGCTAGGGTCTTGAAGGAATTTAATGCTTTGCTCTACTATAGCAAGTGCATTTAAAAGTTGAACAGACTTACCTTGATGAAGAAGTTTGTATGCCAAGGCAAAGAAGCTTTCTAAGCCATGAGGAGAATGTTTCATATTTAGTTTTGGAAAATATTGTAAAAAACAGTGAGTCACTGTTTTAGAGTCAATTTTCTTGCATTAGCCTACTCTCCATCATGCATTGGAGCTTGTAAGGTTGTTGTACCTCCTTCTAATTTCTTGCAACAAGCACAAGGAGTTTTCTTCATGTCATCTATGAGTTTGCAGTTTCCAAGATCAATCAATGATCTTTGAGGCAAGATTTTGGAATGCCTAATTGTTGTCATAGTCAATTAGGGCTGAGTTTTACTTTTTTTTTCTTGAAGTTATACATGTATTATTCTCCTCCCAAATGGCAGGTATGAAGGAAAATAAGTCAGCAAAGATTGATCCTTGTTAAGGAGCACTAAACAGACTTTTTGTGAGGAGTTCTAATAGTGAAAGTGTAGGTCACAGTGAACTACAAAAATAGTGAAAGACAAAGGGCAGCAACAGTCAACTTAACAGTGAATTAATTCCATTTTGTAATTGCCTAATGCTTGTATGTAGGGCTAACAAGATTCTCTTTGTTTCTAAATGATAGGCATGCTTACATGTTGAATGTAATTGGTTTTCGTTGCAAATGATGTGCTTGAAAGAGGCAAAATTGGAAAAGTTGTAAATGTTGCATTTTCCTCATAAGCAACTTTTTGTAAAAACTTGTTCTTTAAACTTGGAAGTGTAAATCTTCTTATTTGTGGCTTAATTATTTAGTACTATGATGGCACTAATGTCTCTTGTCCATATTGGAGGTTTATAGGTTGAATCTTGGTTTTTCACCATCAAAACCCTTCAAAACCCTCCTTTTTCACCCATTTTTGGGACAGTCATGCAGAAGGCCTGAGAGACCCTAAAACTTTATGAATCTTCAAGTTCTCCCAAAAGGGTATCCAAAAAAGTAAATATTTTGTTCCGGAAGTCCATCATTTGAACAGGGTGAGCACAAAACCCCTAATGGAGGGCTAATTGTCTAGTAGCCTGTTTTAGGCCTAAAACCAAGTTTTTGTCAAATTAGGTAAGCAAATGAAGGTAGAAAAGCATGAATTCCAACAAAACAAGTTGAAACGGGTCAGCCTAACATGAATCCAACCTATTTGGTGAATTTGGCTTCTTAAGTTGGTTTTTGAGCACTTGAAAGGATGTCAACAACTAGGGAGTTGGAGCTTTTGAATAGCCAAGAAGAGTTTGACATAGGGAGGTGGAGCAAGGTGAGTTGTCAGACTGCCTTTGAACTATTTGCACTCTAACCTTGGTGTTTACACCTTGAAAACATTAAGGAACTTTTGACTAGCAAACATACTAGCCGCTTAACAACCACCCAGCACTATCCTCTCTATCAGTATTGGATTGAATAGAAGGTAAAGAATCATAAATGGGATAGTCAATCCTATTAACCTCTTGGGAAGATTCATAAAAGGATTTATCAATCATCACATATTTCTTATGTGTGGGATGAGTGTTGAGAGATTTAGAGGATGATATAATTGAGATGAATTCATCAAGGGTTTCATTTAACATATCATAGTCATCGCTTCTAAATATGATAGTCACATTGAGAGATGGTATTTTAGATGCTTTGGTGGGATTTGAAGGATTATATACAAGTCCAAATGAAGTTTCACATATGTTATTTTATAAAGGAACTCTAATCCCTTGTTCACTTTGTTGGTATTTTGGTATGGTTATGTCATTGATGTCAACACGTACTAAATACACCTACTTTGGAGATCCAGCAACATTCACTAGCAAATAGTAAATTGTGCAATAGTTACTAGTATATGATTAATCAGTAGGATATAATGTTCACCAATACCTTCAATGACATGGAAGACACTTGGTAATATCGAAGACATCATGTGGACACTTTATTTTGAGGAAATAATCATTGGTATATTCTTATTTGCATATTTACTTTTACCAGCAAATAGGTCCAGGTTATCTAGGGTTACACCAGCAGGTTTATCTTTTCTAGATCAGCATGGCACGCTATGGAGATGATTTATTATTGTTGTAAATGCATTAAGCCGATATGTTCAATTGGTTATTGCATCGGATATTGTATTGTTTGTAAAATGTTTTTATTGTAATATCTTGTAGAGCCGACCTACTAAAATTGGTCTTAGGTTATGGTATAAATGTAAGATCTTATTTGTAAGATCAAGTGTGGAATGCGAAAAAGATTTAAGAAAAGGTATATGCGAGATAAAGCAGAGGCATACACAAAGACATCATTTGAAGGTGAAGTTAGGTTTTTGTAGAAGCATATCAGCATTACACCGGTACTGAATCCAACATATGAAGATGCTATTTTGTGTAGTACATTCTTATTGGATTTAACCATCCAACTGTAGTCAGTGTGACTCCCATTTGTGATTGAGCAGTGAGCTCTAGGCTATTGGCCTTTTTGCATGTGTAGACCCCTTTTGTACACTTACTATTTGTAGTAGTATCATCTAATTGTGGGTAAGGTTTCCCACCATGGTTTTTCCCCTTACAAGGTTTCCACGTACAAATATTGGTGTCGTGTGTTGTGGATGACTTTATGCTTATGTTTCATGCATTAATTCTTACCGGTATAGCAATTTACTGTTAACATTGTCTACCAGCATACTTAACTGATTTACCGGTATTAAGCATTAAGTTGGTTAATAAGTTTTTGGTTTGAATTTATTAAGACAACTGATTCACCCCCCCCCCCTCTTAGTTGTCTCCGAGACCTACACACTTAGGCCACAACCATATCCATTATGTCCACTTTTAGCTAAAATGTGGAAAATTGAACCATAAAGGGAAGCCATATTAGAAAGAGATGATGAGGCCCCATAGGTCTCAATGTCATAATTAGATGAACTAGAAGAATATTTTGAAGAATTGTGAGAAGTAGCCACAAAATTGTTACTAAGTTATTTAGACAAGGTTGATTTCTTCTTAGGTTCCACCATATCATCATCCTTTTTAGTCTTAGGCTCTATTTGGGGGACTTAATAGTCTCTTATAAAGGTAGGTGTAAAATCTAAGGACCCCCAATAATCTTCTAAGAGTAACTCTTCAGATGAGAACTATATTTAGGAGGAGATGGTGTTTCATCTTTATGTGGAGAAGGAGTAGAAGAATGTAAAGGAGATTTAGAATCAAGTAAATTTTGCAAACAAGCTTGTAAATTAGTATCAACATGCAAATTATACATCTTATTATCATAAATGAATTTGACTTGATGACAAAGAATAGAAGGGACGGCTTTCATATTATGAATCCAAGGTCATCCTCAAACAATATTGTAAGTAAGATTATCTGGCCTAACTTTGATAGGTGTAGGTAAAATAATGTGTCCTACCTTACTAGGAAAGGTTATAGTACCTAAGGATTCTCTAGCAACATTGTCAAAGCCATGAATAGACAGAGATTCAAGTTGAATAAGAGAAGTGTCTACATTAATCTTATGCAACAAATAAATACTACAAACATTAAGGCCAGATCCATTGTTCACTAAGGTTTATCTTATATAATTACAGTTAATAAGGACAACTATCATAAGAGGATCATATTAATTTTGAATCTCCTTAGGAGGTAACTCATCTTGAGAGAAATGATTTAAGCTTTAGGTGCTTTCATAGAATCAATCAAATAAGTAAGGTGTCACTGCAAGTGGAACATCTAAAATCTTCAAAGAATCTTGTAACATTCTATGATAGGTGGGTGAGGTTTGCATCAACTCACAAAAATATATCTTGGTTGGACTAGCTCAAAGTTGTTTAATAATATCATATTATGTTCCAAGATGTTGAGAAAGATGAGGTGCTAGAGGAAATATTAATTCATAAATAGGAAAAGAATTTAAGATAACCAAAGGAGAATTAGGTTGACTATTATTTCTTGTGTTATATGTGTGAGAAACCACATTGTAACTTTCTTGAGTGATTTGTATGGCATATTCATAAGTAATTTTAGTGGCATAACCTCCTTTCACGATAATGACCAATTTGTTGGAAGCATAAAAAGTATCTTGATTATAACCACCTTTAACCACAATAACCAGTTTATTAAGAGGTTGAGAGGTATGAGGAGTACTACCACCCTTAATAGTAATCATAGGCTTTTTTAGGAGTTTCACAAACATTCACATGTATCATATTGATCAAATATGGTTTAGGAATATTTGAGGGAGGTTGAGTAGGAATGAAATCATCAAGTGGTTCATAAAGAGGATTATCAACCTTAAACACTTCTTCATGAATAAGATTGTCTTCGGATTAAATGAAAGGAAAATCCTCATAGAGGGGATTGTTAGTGATATTGAACCCTTGTATCCTAAGAGCGTTCTCTTGTTCCAAAGTGTTTTTACAAGGAAGGTACATTTTAGGAGAAAGATCAACATCATTCGTATGAGCATGATTTTTGAAAGAAGTGTTGATAGTATCTTCTTGCACCAAAATGTCATCATGGATAGGATCAATTTTTGGAGAGAGACAAGCACTAATAATTAATAATTAATCCCTAGAAGGAAGGTTATTGAAATGGAAAGATCTAGTGTCACTTGGAAAGATATCCACCATATCATCCTCTAGCACCAAATGATCTGCTTGGGGGAGGTACACTCTAGGAGAAGGATCAACATCTCTCTTCAAAGCTTCATCCTTGAGAGGGAGATATTTGAAAGAAATGTTAATGGTCTCTTTTTGAACTAGGATGTCCTCATAGGTAGGGCCAATTTTGGGAGAGGAACAAGCATTATTTATTAATACTTAATCTTTAGAAGGGAGAGAATTAATAGAGGTGCTATTGAAATCATCATCTTACCTTAAAATTTCCTTGGTAGAATATTTAGGAGAGGGTGAAGGGTCATAAGGTCTAAGAAACTATCATAATGCAAAGAAAAGTTGATCAAAGGATAGCATTAAAAAATTTTGGCAACATGATAAAAGATTTGAAAATTTCCTCTCTTTTTTTTTAAACAATGCAATGAAGGAAACAATGCAAAGAAAGAAAGAAAAATGAATGTCTAAGCAATGAAGCAAGTATGTGATTAACTAAGTGCAACCATATGAACTAAGCAATGCAATTAATGAAAGTGTGTAAGCTATATGTTTTAGAAATGATTGCAAATATGAATATTTAAGTGCATACAAATTAGATCTGAAAATGAAAATTAGAAGTAATGCAAGCATGAGAGTTGGGTTCACCAAAATGTATTGTATGAAAATTAGGGTTTCACAAATTTAGCTATGTAAACAAGAAAAATGACCTGTTTCACACACATTACATTAAAAAAGGGATGAACTCAATAGATTTAACTTCAATTTTATCAAGAAGAAGGTCAAATGTTGATTGGAATCCTATTTCCTTTTATTTGAGTTGAAGATGCAATTAAAAGGATGTAAATTGCATGCAAAGAATTAGGCTAGGAAGTGTATGCATGAAATAGCAATTTGTACTAATTGCATTAATTGATAATGGAATAGAAACTTCACAACATGAACAAAAATGGATAGGTGTTGCCTGCCTTAGCAATCAACCCATTTGTAATGCTTTATGTCAGGAAATCCATTCTCATCACTCAAACTCTTCATTTTCATAGTTCTTGAAGCCTTCGATCGGTCGATAAAGCATTTAAGTGTCAAGTCTTGTTTATATCCAAATTGACCCTGCCATACCTTATCGATCTATCACCTCTCAATGGAATTAATCCCCTTTTTTTTTTGTATTGTCACCGAATCCCATTTCGTCTGATACTCTAACTCCTGATAATACAATATCAATGGGTCCCTCAAATTTTACATATCAGTCAATCGCATGATAGGATTTTTCTTGCACACACTTTATTTTGTAGTTTTCTTTTCATGAAAGGCATGATCACTTGATGCTCTGATATTTATGGCTCTAAGGATGGTGACATGCATGATGATGTCATCTGAAAGATTTTTCGTAATGGGTGGTTAGTGGGATAATTAATGAAAAGGTCATTACAAATCCCAAGGTAGTATAGAAACCACCAAAGTTGAGTGATTAATTACTCGAGGTTTTCTTGTGTTTGTCAACCTTGCTCATGCATTTGGCATTTGAATATTTTCAAAGAATTGAAAGGCGTTCCAACAAAAGCATAAAACAAGGTTTGAAAATTAAAGCTCTGTGTTTAGAATTGTTGACATTCTGGTTTTCTTGTTAATATTATAAGTGAAGTATGTCAGCTTGACATTCATGAGCACCTACTTTGATCATAGTTCTTTCTTATTTTATTTCAATTCAAGATTTCATCCGCTTGTAGAAACCCTAACACTTATACACTCAATTTCTATGGTGCCCAAAACTCCCTACCCTATAGAGAACAAACTAGATTTCATTAAAGATACAGAGGTTGGCCCATTCACAATGCATGACATCAATAAGAGGCTGCAAAATTCAAAGAAGTCCCCCATTACACAAAAGGTCATTGAGTCTACACTATCTCAAGATGGTGGTTACCCCTATGCTATTGCATGTCCCAAATTGGTCTTTTCATGTGTACAACATTACCATCCTAATTCCTAGGAAATCTGGGATAAAAATCAAAAAATGATAGCCAGGATGGACACAAACAACATTTTCCTTTCTCTATGGAATCCATAGAGAGAGGGGAAAATGGATTTGTAATTTCAGTCAAGATGGGAATATTTTCATCAATGGGTGGATTGGTGTCTAGACACAATTGCAAGACGGTGGTTGAAACATGTTCGACCTAGAAAGTCTAAGTTGCCACCCCAAATTAAAATAGAACTTTTCAAAGATGATATCGCCAATATCATTGTGTTGTTATGCCAAGTGGTCAATCAACCCAGAGTGAAATTTTTTGAAGAATGGATGTGCCACTTTATCCTTACTATCTATAATGAAAAAAATAAAATTAACTGGCCAAGTTAATACGTAACTCTCTCCATGAATAGCTTGTCAAGTTCAATCATAGCAGGGAATTCCATTTGTGCTCTATGCTTCCATATGTAATAGTTGTTGGAAGAGTTTCTTGGTTGGGTTTGAGGCAAGTTGGTCATCTTTTAGAAGGTGCTCCCATTTATAATTATTTTCCTCAGCTGCAAAAAGGAGACAGAATGAGGAATTTCTCTCGTGTACATGATGCCTTTCTCATGACAGTCATTAGAGAAATTGAAGGAAACCCTGGAAAAAAAATGTCGAACAAACCTATGGTGGTAATTCAGATGTATGGAAGTTTCTATATACAATTTAAAAGTTTTTCATACTTAAGGGTTGGAGGTTATGAGAAAGACTCATTGAAACTTCCCAAGTATGCCTCTGAGTATCTTGTATTTTTAGAGTTGTGTCGATAAATGTCTTTTGTAAATATCAAGTATGTTCAAATGAAGAAGAAGGGGTATTCTTTTCCCTTGAGTTTGTCTCACTTCAATGAATCTGCAAGGTTTTCTAATAAACTTCTAACTGACCTCAGTCTCTATTCTTTACCCATAAAAACTAACTTTGACAGTAAGGGTTATGTCAAAAAGAATTTTTGCAAAGCTATTCATTATGCCCATGTCCCCAAGTTAGAATACTTTTGGGAAGATTGTGTAAATGAGAATGAAGTTTTCAGAAGAGGTTTCATGCAACTTACTTTGGACCAAATTTTGAATTTTAATATTATTCCTATTGTTCTTGAGAATGTAACATGAGATAATTCAAATCTAATAGATAATTCATATTAAGATGCCACCCTACCCCTTTTTCAATGGTCTGAATATGAAGAAGAAATGAAAATTAAAGATAAAACTGCCCAAATTGTAGACAAGTCATGGGTTTGGCTAAATTGTGCAATCAAAAGTTGCTCTAGCTCTTCTTCTTCACAAAAAGGAAAACCCAAGGAAACCAACACCACCTCTCAACCTTCTCATAAGATGACAGGAAAGGCGACAATTGAAACAAGTGCATCTCAAGCAAATTCATAGTCTAGTAAAAATAATGACCCACTTGAGAAGAACCAGAGGTTGAAGTCTATCTGTGAGGAAAGTGTCATTACCCCACCCAGGATGAAAAGGACAGCCCCGTAGATTAGTTCCAATGAAGAGGACACTCAATTCCTTCATCATCTAGGAGAAAAAAATCTATTAGTTTCTTTCATAGACAATGAGACCTCTCAAAATCCTCTTCCAAATGCCTCTATAATGACACCTGATAATACTACCAATGCATTGTCTGTGAAAAGTCTAGTGAATGCCTCATCAACCCCATAGCTTAACAAGGCAATCAAGAAGCAAAAGAAGCAATATCTACCTACCACTAAGATTGGGAGATATAGTAAGAAAACTTTTAGGGGAGACGTCAAAACCTAAGAAGGTAAGGTGAATGGCTAGGATGATTGTAGATCCTCAAACAGAACACCATGTCTAAGAGATTGTAGATCCTAATGTTGATAAAAATGTACATGAAATTATAGAAGGGGAGTTTAACATAAGCCGGATTGACATGGGACCTACAATTAAAAAGGGAGACATATATCATGCCAAACATTGTATCGTTGTTATGTCAAGGAGAACCAAGGCCACAAAAAAGAAAAATCAAGAGTTGGCATATTATGTTGATGTCCTCACTTCTTTCATTTGATCTACCTATCCAACTAAAAGTCTTATCACCAGTTCATCTTCAAGGTTGTTGATTACAAAACTTATCAACTCTGATGAGTTGGAGATTGTTAAACGCTCATAGACCATCACCAAAGCAGTTGATAGTTGGGTTAGTCAAGTAATTGTTAAAGGGCTATCATTCATTGAGTATGATCTAATTAATTACAACACTATTAGTCAAATGATAGATGTCCATCGATTTGAGCTACAAAGAATAAAGAAAGAAACTCACAAACTATCTACATCCTTCCTAGAAATGTGAGAAGTTAGTAAGTTGCCTCAAGTTGTTTTGATCTCTGAGCATATTATTGGAGACTTCGATGTAGAAGACATTGTCACTTGGGCAGAGATGCTGGAATGAAAACACCATGTTGTAAATGAACTTCAGTGACAACTCATTACTTTAGTAATCCAAATAAAAATCTACGGCGGGACTTGAAAAGTCTCTTTGATACTATTGGTATCAGCATACTTGACAATGATGGGAAGGGGTTCATAGAAAAAGAAATAGTGAAGAAAAATTTTGGTCAAAAAGTAGAGGATAGTCTCTCTACAACTAATGCAAGCCCCAAGTCACTAAATGCCCAAAGGATGCCATGATAGTATTGAATTCATCTCATGAGAACATTCATGATATTGCTGGTAAAGTTGCAGAAGCAAATCAGAAGGTCACCAAGTGGAAAGTTAGAGTCAAAGCCACAACAGAACCTATGACAGAAAGTATATCTCCTATTCTATCTAATTATAGAATTTACAGGAAGAAAGTGAATCAACAAGTGGCGCAACAACCACAAGGTAATGTAATGAATGCAACAGAAGTGGGTCAAGAGGCAAATGAAAATGATGAGGAGTTAGAAGATGAGGTGGATGGAGGCATTGCTATTTAATTTCTTGTTTAGTTGATTATCTTTTTCTTATCTGGCTCTTGAACTATTGGTCCTGGTGGACCGTTTATTTGATGGTTTAGTTTAAACTTTCTTTAATTGGTTGTCTCCAAGGAATCGTTATTTTGATTAGTTAAGTTAAACTATATATAGATGGCTAGAACCATAATTAGGGGTTCAAAATTTTGAAAAAGAGAATGCATTGCATTAACAGTAATTTTGCATGTTTTGAATGAAACTTTTGTTTGAAGGAGACTTGGTGTTGTTTTCAATTTGAATTATAATTTTGTGGGATGCTATTATCTTGTCTATATTTGAATGGGTCATTAGATGTGTTAAATGAGTTTCCTATTTCAGACTTTGTGTTGTGCTGAATAATCATTTTATATATCACTGTGAATTTAGATTAGATATTTTGTGGGTTGTTGTTAATAATCTTTTATATATGTAGATTATTCTTTAGTAGAAATATTTGTATGGGTACTAATGAATGATTTGAATTCAAACATATATGGTGATTGATATGCATACTTTGTTATGGAGGTCATGAATGTTTAGTTGTACGCTACCTTTTTTTGTGAAATCTGCCTTTCTTGCTTTCTAGTTAAAAGCATACCCTAAAAAAACCTCAAAAATCATATCATAAGAGGGAGTTGTACCTCTAAAATTCATATGAGGGTTGCACAGATAACTGCAACTTATCCAACTGTTGATTGATAATTTGTTCTCTTATGTGGGCATGGGATCATATTTATTTGTGTAAATAATTATTCATCTTGGATATTATTACACTTTACTTAAGTTTACTTAGGTACATGCATTTCATAGTAATTTGGGTATGAGACACTTGGGTGTTTGTGCCACATTGGGATAGTGTGTGTAGGAGAATTTCCACCTATTATGGTGTTGATCTTATCTTGTTGTTACATTCCACCTCATCTGGAATATTTATTGTTTCTCCTACCTACCACACCTATTTCCTACCTACCTTTGTTTCTTATTGAGCCACATGTCATGCTTGTGTGCTCACATATCCATAATCCTTGCCTATATAAGTAGGCCCATCTACATTGTTTGTACAGGCAATCATTGAACATCTTGTGATGATCCAGTTGATCACATTTTGTATCTTGATAGAATACAGTTTATTTCTATCATCTATTGTGTCTCTCTATTTTCTACTTTCCATTGCCTTTTGATCTTGGAAATATCTCACATGGTATTAGATTCATTAGAGTGTCATTGGTTTGCCAATTGAGAGAAATTTGGGGTTTTCCATTTTTGGAGTTTTCTATTGCAGGTTATTATTCAAGCTTGATGGGTCAAATCTGAGGTTAGCATTGGATTGAGGAGGTCTAAGAAAGTTAGATTTTCCTTTTGTTTCATCCAAATTGGACTTTGGAGGCCAAATCTAGAGGCATTTGAAGTTTGAAGTTGTGACGAAGATTTTCCAGAATTTATAATTTTGTAGGCAATTTTCAAATAGTGATATCTCACTCATCCGGACTCCTTTTTTTGAGAAATTTTTTTGGGGGGGGGTAGAATTTTGTGATCTATACAGTGCTGTGGGATTTTTCTTATTTCTCGATACATGTTTTTCAAAAATCATGAAATCTCCATTTTTACAACTTTGGAGGCTTCATTTGGGCTCATATGGACTCCTTTTCAGGTGCCATATTTTTTTAGAGTGCATAATTTTTTGTCTACTTTCATAATCTGCCATTAGTTTGCAGTGATTTTGAGTAGAAATTGTACTTTCAGTATTTGGTCATTTTTTGGCCTATTTGGTACTTGTATTTTGCTTGGATCTCAGTTTAGATCACTAGCAGTATTTATTGAAGTCTCTTATATCTCATTTTGAGAAGTTGTAAAGTTGAAATCAGAAGTCCACTTTGCTATTATTTTCAAGTGCCAACATGATCTTTTTATGGGGGGTTAGTTATTAATTTATATCTCTTGGTGAAATTCCATTCGGAGGCATCTTCATCTGTAGTATTCTACAGGGCTTCTTTATTGGTGGCATCATTTTCATGTTTCCACATTTGGATATTTTATCATGATGTATGCTCTTCCTTGAGAAATGTTGTACTTGCACTATCTTAAAGTGCCACACCTCTTTGTATCTTGTCATTGTTGACTATTTGATGTAATCCTCTTGTACACATAGATTAGGAATATCTTGTGAGACTCGGTGCATGGCTCTAGTTGAGACTTAGATTGTAAACATTTGTGCATGGCTCCCATGAGACTTGGATTGTACCAGTATTTCTGCCATTTACGAGTATCCAGTTGGTGCTCAAAGTAGGTTGTCTCCATGCTTGATCTTCTTTTTTGTTGCAGCGAGTGATTCATCGTCATCGACTTGGTACTTGGTTTTGTCACACTTTGACATTTTTGGTGTAGCATAGGCTCTCTTTCTTCCTTATGGAGAGGTATTTTGGTCATCATCATTGGACCATCCTTGCAAGAGATTCGATATTGAGGGGGGGCTTCATGGTCTCTTCTTCTCTCTTATGGAAGGGACATGGTTTGTTCTTCTCATTCATCATTGAGATCATTGTGTGCTTTCATCATCTCTCTTTTGGGGGAGGGTTTTTTCCCATTGGGTTTTCTCTCTTTCTCCGCTTTATGGGAGATTTCATTTGCATGTGTACATGGGTACCTAACATGGCCTTGTAGTCGGGACCCATCTTGCATTGCTTAGTTGCATTGTAGACTTTAGTGCATTCCCCTAAGTTTCACTTAAGGGGGGGTGTTGGTGTAAATAATTATTCATCTTGGATATTATTACACTTTACTTAAGTTTACTTAGGTACATGCATTTCATATTAGTTTGGGTATGAGACACTTGGGTGTTTGTGCCACATTGAGATAGTGTGTGTAGGCAAATTTCCACCTTTTATGGTGTTGATCTTATCTTATTGTTACATTCCACCTCATGTGGAATATTTTATTGTTTCTCCTACCTACCCACACCTATTTCCTAGCTACCCTTATTTTCTATTGAGCCACATGCCATGCTTGTGTTCTCATATATCCATAAGCCTTGCCTATATAAGCAGGCCCATCTATATTGTTTGTGCGGGAAATCATTGAACATCTTGTGATGATCCAGTTGATCACATTTTGCATCTTGATAGAATACAGTTTATTTCTATCATCTATTTTGTCTCTCTATTTTGTGCTTTCCATTGCCTCTTGATCTTGGCAAAATCTCACAATATTGTTACATTTTTTTAAGGGAACAAAATATGTTAACCAACAATAGGGAATTTGACTTTGCACCTGTGATTGAAATCTGATGCTAATCTGGCAAGACTAAGGTGCTAGAACACCTTGGTCTTCTAAAGCTGAGCTGCTATCGGAAGACCCAAATCTTGAGAATGTCTGAGTGCCACCACTGAAAATTGATGCAAAATTATAAGAACCAAGGTGCTCCAATGCCTTGGTCTTGGGATAAGGGCACCCCACTACCCTAGTCCTTGAAAACTAGGTTCAAATTCTAGGGAAAAGCATGTACTAGTCTCTTGATGTCATTCTAGGTCTTTTGGCTTTGTTAAATACCTGTAGCTACACACAAGAGAAAAGAAAGGGGGTTGTGGATAGGGGTTTACCTTAAGTCAAACCTTGAGTTTAGAATTAAACCTATAATTGAATTGAAATTGAATATGAATCAAATTGGAAAATTTGTCTTTTGAGGGCAAGGCTAGATCTAGAATTAAAATGCTTGAATGTAGATGATTATATTTTCAATAGGCGATGCAATGTTCTTAGGATAAGTCCTCCATGTGTTGATGCAATAAAATGATAAATAATATAAAATTCATCATGAAATCATAATTGAAACATGATATCAAGATGTCTTGAAGTAGCTTGCTACTCCTTGAATCAAATATGATCTTAAGGAAGAAGAATTGCTCTTGAATTGGATGATAATGTTACCATACGATAAGATCATCATAGATTTCAAAAGGAATTGAGATAAATGCCTTAAATAGGGATTTCATAATCAAAATCACCTTTAGGTTGACTTAGAATTTTTATTTATTCACACAAAGAAAACTTTGAATTAGATAAGACCAACAAATTATCCCCTAAAAATTCAGGGAAAAAAGTGTGGGACCAAGGTGGTAGGTCACCTTGGTCCCAACAACATTTTTCCAACTTTTGAGGAATGAAAGATAATGGGGCTCTAATACCAATTCCAACTTGATGGCTCAAACCATAACACATAGATATGTAAAATGTGTGTTTGAAGTTGAAATTGGGGTAGGATTAAGGATAATTTAGGATAAAATGATAAAGGGCACACTTAGAATTAAGGGCCCAAATAAGAGTGTGGTGATTTAATAAAGTGGAATAAGACCCATAATATTAATTTAAATCAATAAAGGTCCCATAATATATAGACGAAAGGGAAATACTAAAATAGGTGCTAGGAGAGTGTAAAATTGAACACACTAATAAAAGTGTACAATTTATGATGCTACACAATCAATCTTCTTTTATGATCTCTAGTTGTCACAAAACCATTCTTAAGGCTTCCCCTTGTGTCCTCCAAATGACCATGTTTCTATGAATAGAGTCTTTTATAAATATAGTAATGCCTTATGACCCTTTGATATGTCACTATCATTTATTTTGTAGCATTGTCATTTGTTATCATTGGATTTGACAAAAAAAAAATCATATTGCCTTCATGCCCTAATAGTGCTACCTCCCTACTCTTCATCTTTGAATTTGCCCTGTGATGTCTGTAATACTTAGTGTCCATGGGCTATATTATGAACTTTGTCCATGATTCATACCTTGTCCATTCTATTTGGTACATTTGTCTTTCTCAAAGATTGTTCAAAACAAGGCATGTGATTGCTTCTTTGACACTGGGACAACACTTTTGGTACAAACTCCATGGCCTTTTCATTGTTATTGTCATCCTTAAGTCTATTTGGTCTTCTCTGAAATTGTATCATTTTTTACGAGTGCTCCATTTCCTTCTTTATAGACTATAAATATCTTATAAGGACCACCAAAGCACTTCCTTTGATTTACACTCTTGAAGGTGGATGTCCTATAATGATTAAAAATGCTTTACTCTCACTATCACAACAAAGCCTTCTTGCTCTTTGTATTTACCTCATGACTGGAATGTCTCTATGATGTAATCTATTATTATTATGGGCATAAATTGTATAAGATTGTCCATCACTCTAAATTTTGACTATATTCTTTTTGTTTGCAAGTAGTTGATCTGCTCATTATAATTCATTATAGTGAATGAATTACTATCTTTCCTATACTTTTTGGTTGGGGTTTGTATAAGATAATTCTAAATTTATTTTTCTTTGATGACTTTTACATCTGAAAACTTCTTTATGTAGACGTCTAAAAATGGTCAACGCTTGCGGAGTCATACTTTAACATTGACGCATTGCCTTATTTTAGGGTTTTTGCGTCACATTAACATTTCTCCTATGTTGTGCATTTGGTCTTTATCATTTGCGAGCATCGAGTCCTTCTTCTACATTCTTCATTTGTCTCACTTTCAAATTTGATCTTGTTGATAACAATCTTCAGTCATGATTTTGGTTGATCTTATCCTGTCACATCAATGTGCATGCTCATTTGGCATATTTTGACATCGTCAATCCTAATCGATGATGGAATTAGGGTTTTGTCCTCTTATCAATCTTGTCATCTTACGATCGATTTGTCATCGATCATTGTCATTTTCAATTTTATCATCATGCGATCAATTTGTCATTGATCGTTGTCGTTTTCAATCTTGTCATCTTACGATCGATTTGTCATCGATCGTGGTCATTTTCAACCTTGTCATTTTGCAATCTATTTTGTCATCGATCATTGTCATTTTTGTCATTTTGTGATCAATTTTTCATCGATCATCGTCCTTCTCAATCATGTCAATTTGGATCAATTAGTCATTGTTCCTCGTCAATTGGTGCATTTATCAGTCAAATCATTCGTCAACATTGGTCCTTTGTCAGTCAGAAATCATGATCAAACCGAATCGACATTAATTATCTTTTGTCAAGACCTAATTGTCATCCTTGCATTTCTAATTCATCTTCTAAGGTTTTATGATTTATTCATTTAATCTTGTTTGTCATTTTCCCTCTAGGTTAAATGATTTATTTATTTATCCTAAGTCTTCTTGTCACAATTAAATGTTTATTTAATTGGCTAATTAATTCCTCCTATTTTTGTAAATTAATTAATGAATGAAAAATTATTAATTAATTTACCTAATTTGCATCAATTTCCTAATTTCCAAGTCATTATTTCTAACCTAATTTTCTAATTTCTCCTAAATTCCTAAATGTCTATTTCTATTTCAAATTCTTGTCATAATCCTTGCATAGCAATTTGTCATAAATTGTCATAAATTGTCATAAATTGTCATAAATCCTTGCATAGCAATTTGTCATACACTTGTCATAATTTTTCTATTCTTGATTTGAATTTCCATTCGAATCACTTTCATGCTAATCTGATCTTTTCTCAAATTTGTCTAAAATTGGATGAATTTCTTCAATCAAAAGGTCGAATCAATCACGCTTCTAGTACCCTTATGCTATCATGCTATCTTGTCAATCTTACTTTCATCTCATGCGTATGCACTTGTAGGTGAGATCCACAAACAAAAGCAATTTGAAGGAGAAAGAAGGACAATGGAGCCACATGAAGGAGACATCTACATTTGGTTTGCTTAGATTTCATATTGAATGTCTTGTTTTCATGCTTTCATTGAATGTAATTAGGATTTATCATTGCAATTGAGTTTTCGTGATTGAGCTAGCCCAATTTGTTATTTGCTTTGATGATTTCCGCATTTCCTATCTACATTAATTGGTGAACCCGACATGAATTAACCCCCTAACCATGCTTTTGAGTGCTTTTGAGCTGATGTGCAGGTGAAAAACCCAAGAAATAGGGTAATTCAAGGCTTTTTGGGCACTTTTGCACCTGTGTAGGAGAGAATTGCACCTATGTCAAGGGATCTATGCCTGTGTCAAGAACTTCTATGCCTGTGTCAAAGGGATCTGCGCCTGTGTCAATGCATTCTGTGCCTGTGTCAATTCATTATGCGCCTGTGTAAGACATTCTGCGCCTGTGTAAAGCCAGAAACAGAGGTAAAAATCAGTGATTTCACTTGCAAAATTACTTTGTTTGACATTTTGTTCTTGTATTTTGGTTTTCTTTGGTACTAATTCTTTGTGCAGAACCTTGGCATTACACATGGCAAAGACAAAAATGGAACTACTAACAAATTTTTGCAGGTTCACTAGTCAAAGATCAAACAAATCAAACTTCTAACTTGGTGATTTTGTAGGTTGCCTTGTACTCCAACTAAACTTTGTGTTTGTAATTCATAATTAGGCACCTAGTATAATTTCTAAGTAGGATGGAATGAACATGTGTTTTCTTTGACTGTCAAGTTTGACATTGGAGTAGGAGAGTATGCTCTCATCCTTCTTAGGGTGATCAGAAATCCAGATCTTCGATACCATTCTCATGGCTCAGATTGTTTGTTACCTTTAGAGGGCCTGCCTTCCCGACCATTTGCTTTCTTTTGCAAGCAAGTGACAATCGTGAGAAGGGAACGACCCAAAGTGAGTATACCTAGAATACCTTGGCATTCTAACTCACTATAAATAAATACCTGATGGGCGAAAGCTTTGAAGGAAGGGTTACGTGGGAATTGTAGTTACTTGGGAAGTGATGACCCTTGGACTCTTTCTCATATCAACATCTAAGTAGGGCCTCAAGGTCTAAATCGTTCTTGCACGACTACATTTGTTTGGTATCTTGGTGGGCTTAATGTCTCAATCACACTTGTGTGACACCAAGGAGTAACGCTTAACAAAAATCCTTACTAAACACCTTGTATTTAGAGGCCAAAAATCCTTCTAGTTGCTTGAGAAGGACAAGTTTGGATACTTGGAAGAGATACTAAGTTCTCCATGGGGAGATTTCTATGGGGACTGATGCTTGGCTTCCCTGAGAAGTGAGTGTCATGGAGGGGAGCCCGTGGGGTCAAGCATCTATGTATTCTCATTGAATCTCATAACGAGTCTACCTCTCAAGTACCTACTGTCCTTACCTACCATAAGAAATGTGTGAATGAGCATGATTGTCTTGAGTCTAAGTTAAAATATCTTGTCTTCTTTGCTTGTCAAAAGTTGAGTTGTGTCTCATTTCAAAAACAAGACAAATTGATTCAAAACAAGGTTAAACACAAGAGTATTTCATTCAACAAAGTTCAAAACACCTTCAAACATGGTTGTCAAACATTTTTCAAAATCTTGTCTCAACATTCATGTCACTTAGATTTAGGTTCATCCTAGGTTTGTATTTTGCAAATTCATTGTCAACTACCAAGGTTAGGTTTCACCTAGGTCATACTCCTTTGCATATCAATAAGGGTCATCCATTTGCATGTGTCCTCTTGCATTAGAGTAATACCATTTCATAATTCAACCTTAGGTTTTGTCCTAGGTTGGCATTGTCATACATTTGCATTTGCATCCTTGTCCTCATAACATTAGGTCACATTTGCATACCCTAGGTCTCTTCATTAAGCTTAGGTCATTATCATATCATATTAGGGTCATTTGCATAGTAATTGTCCCTTTGCATATAGTGTCAAAACTAGGTTTTGTCATACTTGAGTAATCCAAATCTTTGAATAAACCCTAAGTCATTGTTAGGAAGTCTAGACCTTATCAAACTTTTGTCTTTTTGTCATCAATGTCATTTGGTCAAACCTAGCTTAGTATCCAAGCATATAGGGGAGACATTGTCATTTTGTCCTTTTGTCACTTGGTCCTTTTGTCCTTTGAGGTCTAGACATCATTTCAATTTCCTAAGGGTCTCATTTTTAGAATTGCATTTTAAAAAGTTTGTCAAAATCTTGAAGAATAACCAAAAACATAGGTTGCATTCTTGCCATAGATTGCATTTTCATCTATTTAGTTTGCATTTATTTGCATATCATATATTATCCTTGAAAAATTCCAAAAATATTGCATTTGCATAGTGACATGTCTATTGAAACAAGGTTCCAAGCACCAATGATGCAAAAAAGTTTGACGTATCAACCGACAATGCAATTGGATTTTAATCCAAGGCAATCACAATTATATCCAACCCAACAACAAGGCAATATCGATCAAACTTTTTATGATGAAACAAGTCTCCAAATGCAAAAACTAGAGGAGAAGCTAGCTCAAGAAAATGAGATTTTGGAACAAAAAGTGAAAAACATTGAGAAGAATAGATCACAAATGTCCAAAATGTTTCAAAAATTTCCAGGTCAAAATCCAAAGATTGATCCAATTGATGTAAGATCTCTTCTTGAACGATCAGACACACCAGCTCTCCTCTCCCAAATAGAGATGATGAAACAATTTCAAGAAAAGAGACAACATCAGTTTCAACATTATGTGCCTCCACAACAAGAACAAGAAGGTGTTTACTATCAATCAGATTTTCAACCAATACAACCAATGGTTCAACCAATTGTTCAACATATACAACCAATGGTCCAATTTCAACAATATGTCCAACCAACTATACAATGTCCACAAATGGTTCAACCAATGGTAGAATATCAATGTCAACAACCACAACCAAACATTCAAAAACAAAGGTTGTAGCCCACATGATGCACATCAATTGTCATGTTTCAGAAATACAAGACCCAATGCCACCATGCACTTTATTGCCATTACCTATTTTAGAGGACCCCATTCAAAGTCCCTCTTCCTCATGTTCAAACATTGAGCCCTTGTCAGAATCCCCCATGCATATCCAAAGTCCAACCCCATGTCAAGAGGATAATTTAGAGCTTGAAGAAACGTGTCTTGAAATAGATCAAGATCAAGATCCTGAAACCTTATCATCCCATCCAATTGTTGACCAAGATCCCATGTTCCCATACACTCACAATGATTCCCCTATTCTTGTCCATCCTATCCAAAGTCCTATTGACACTCCATTCCCCGAGCAAGATCAAGATATCCCTTCCATCCTTTCCGATGATCCCATTGAAAGTCAAGAGCAAAGCAACTTTAAAGAGGATTCCAATGATCTTCCTCCTTGTCAAGATCAAATTATTCCTTTAAATCCTCCACAAGATTCTTTTGTTCCTCCATCTCCTTGTCTTAATGCTCCATATACACTCCAAGATCTCATTCCTTTTGATGATCCCATTATTTCTCCCATTCCATCTCTTGAAGAGCCTATCATTGAACCATGTCCACTACACAATCCTAGTCCCCCTCATGATCCTAATCCCCCTCATGATTCTAACATGTCAGTGCAAGATGTTCATGAACCCTCAACATGCATAATGGGTTCTTCCACTTTGGTGCAATCTGATCCACTTCAAGATCTCATTATTTCTCTCATATCATATCCACCTCATAATGGACTCGCATCTTCTTCCCAAAGAAAAGAGTATCCTACAAGTCAAGATATTCATAAAGGCAAAGGAGTAGATCTCCATAAGCAAGAATCCCTTCATGTTAAAGAAAATATTAAGGGTCATGTCTACACAACTCACTCTCAAGACGTTGGTATCCCTCCATCAAAATCCAAACATACACCTTCCCCATCATACTTTCCATCCATCTTAGGTCCTTATATCCCTTCATCCTCTATGCAAGGTCAACAAAGGCACACATCCTTGAGTAAATTCCATCCATCCAAAAGAAGTCCATTTCATTCATATCCATCCATGCATTCCTTTCCCCCTCCAAGCAGTTTGGATGCCAAGTATAAACATCATAAGTCTAGCAATCCACATGTATTCAAGGATCAACATGTCCAATATAATCAACATGTCAAAACAAAGAACAATATGATCTATAAAGAAAAAGAAATATCCAAAAGGCCACAAAGGCCCATTGAGCAAAATAAAGCAAAGTCAAAATCTATATGGGTTTCTAAATCCCTTGCGTTGGTAATGCACTCCAAGGAACCACAAAAGCATGAAAAATCAAAAACCATTTGGATCCCTAAGCGGCTCCTTGAAGCACAAAAGCCTAAAGAAACATCAAAATTGGTATCTAAAATTGCTATCCCTCCATCCAAACCTTCCAAGTCTATTCCTCCATCACCTTCTTCATCCATTTTGGGCCCTTATGTCCCAAAATCCCAAGCTATTCCTCCATCCAAACCTTCCAAGTCCATTCCTCCATCACCTTCTTCATCCATTTTGGGCCCTTATGTCCCAAAATCCATAGCCTTTCCTTCGTCAAAATCTCAATATCCAAAATACATTTTTCCTCCATCAGTCCATCACCCCTCAAGGTGTGTTCCAATGTTGATCTTGCCAACATTTCCATCCACTCAAGCACAGTTCTTCCAATACCCTATCCATTGTCCAATGCATATTTTCCATCCTTCGATCTCTTTGATCCCATCCTTTGCATAAATCCTTGCCTTAGTTTCATCTCATTTTCCATGTCCTTATCCTACCAACATCTTTGAGCATACTTTTAAAGGTCATGGTCCATTTTTTTTTCAAGGATACTATCCAAACAAAAAGATGTTTGAGTCCTTCTTCCATCCCCTATCATGTGTCCATCTTCTATTGAAAAAGTCAAAATACAAAAAAAAAAATCAAAAAAAGTGAACAATTGAAAAAAAAAAAAGACAAAAAAAAAAAAGTAAAGCAAAAAATAATTCGTCCACTAGTGAAAACCTGGCAAACAGGCACCTTGGGCAAGTACCATGATGAAAACCTGGCAAACAGGCGTCATGCGTAATTTATGAACTTCTTGCACACCACACTTGGGGGCAGGTTTCCTCTTTCATATCCTATTGCCCTTCATTATCCTATCGAACCCCTGTCATTACCCTTCATATCCTATTGTTCCTCATGTCCGTTTCCTCTTTCCACCTTTGATCTTGACAAGGCTGATGATCATCATGAGCACCATGCATCTTGTTTGTAGCTTTTAGTCCATCATAGCTTTTGGTCATTTATCCATTTGTTTATTATAACCTTTCATCCATATTCCCTATCTTATTGCAACTTTCTGCCACTATCACTTAGCCAATCCCGACCTTCAGTCCATGTCCCTTATCCATTCTTGGTCTTTCTTATCCTATCCATATCTTATCACTATCCATACACTCGTTTTCATTCCTTGATCTTGATCTAACATAAGGACGCAAAATTTAAACATGGTTTCAAAAACCTCTTGACATATCCCTCATGCCATGTCATCGCTTTACATTGTCATATCCAGTCTCTTGTCCCATCACGCAATAGCCCTTGAAAATTGCATTCCATTGTCTCCATGATAAAAGGCCTTTGTCTTCCCTCTATCCACCATCATTTCAAAAAGCCTATTTATTCACCTGTCATATTCCTTGCCTTGCTAGACACTGGGGGCAAAATCAAAAAAATAAAATAATATCCTGAAATAATCCAAAAAAATCAAATAATGTCCTGAAATAATCAACAAAAAATCTAAAAAATGTCCTGAAAAAAAATCATAAAAATTGAAAAATGTCTTAAAAAAAATCCAAAAAAATTGAATAATGTCCTGAAAAAATCATAAAAAATCATATAAAGTTCCTGAAAAAAAAAAAGAACAAAAAAATTTCAAAACATTAAAATCCAAAAACAAGCATTTTACAATAAATGATCCCTTTGTGCATAGACAAATCGTTGAGCATACATCCTGTAAGGAAGTTAAGTAGCGGAAACAACTTCCTACACTAACCTTGAGAGGAGGGTAATGTAAAACTTTTTCAGATCATTACAACAGTTACAGAAAATAGAAATAGATATAATAGCAATCATACCACAACACAGTGATTTACGTGGGGAAAACCCTTTCGAGAGAAAAACCCCACCCTCCAAAAGCAGCTCAATATTTTATTCAGCAATCAAAAACAGATTACAACATACTTGCAGAGCAAGCTCTTCGCAGGAGTACCACTAATCAGAGATTCAGAGGCAACTCAATAGCCATGAGACTCTTACACACTACCTCTATCTCACACACCTCATAAATAGGAGATACAATACAAGAAACCATCAAACGGTATTACAAAACCATGGGCTAAAACCACCCAATAAGGTGTAGCCGACCTTATCTCCCTTCTAGATGCCCTATGACATGTTAAAACACACATCAACACATGTCGCTCCCTTTTACAGCTCATTTATGTATCCGATACAAATTTTTTTTTTCTATTTCAGGAGTACAAACTTCCGGAGGCCATAACTTGAGAACCGGGTGTCCGATTGACGAACTGTTTGAAGCACCGGAAAGTTCGCGAAGTGCTCTATCACCTCGTAACCTGCTTCGCCGGTTACAGCCACTTTTCAGGGCATTTTGGAGCCTCTAAAGTCCCCAAAATTAAATTTAAACATTTTATTGCACCCCTCCAAGACGAAAACTTTAATATCTTCAAAACTAGCTGTGACCTTGCGATGCAACTTTACCGGAATGCTTATCTAGCCAACCAAAAGCTTCAGGGAGAGTTTTGCACCATTTTGTGCTCAAATGAAAACTTACTATAAATAGTAACCTCTCATAAATGCAAGGTTGAGACACCATTTTTCCCAACACATCCAATGACACGCAATCAAACATTGTGCTTTAATGGAATCATGCGTTAACAGATGAACTTTTTCAATCACACCAGACATTCAACCTGATCAAAATTGTCATATCAATCAAGCATCATCAATATCATTTGTTCTTGTCACTACTATCATGGGTCTTATACAGGGTGTGGTATACTCGAAACCAGACTGTGTCCTGTCTTAAACGAGGTACTGCATTCCCTGAAACCAGACAGCATGATCGTCCTATCAACACTTTCAACTTTTGACAATGAAGATCAAGATGTTTGTTTGACTTGTTAGAATTAGCGAGTCTTATCATTTATTGATTTATCTTCGATCATGTTCCTCTATTGCTCGATGATGTCACCAAGTGATTTAGAGTGACCGGGATGGATCATGGTCTCTTTTTCTTTTCTTTGTTTTCTTTGTTGTTTGTGGAATGTTTGTCACAAACTAGGGCAACTATATCATTGGGTGTCTGTGATAAGTACGTTCACTTTGTGAACGCCGCACATAACTCGACCCTTGATGTATGCACCCTAGGATGATTCACTCATTCCTTGTGTGCGATGTGTCTGTCTTTTGCAAAAGGTTGTGTTCCAGCTCTGGCCTTCAATGCCATGATGCTCTGCATCCGCTTTGCTACATTAAATAAAGGTTCTCACCTACTTATGTGCATTTGTAAAAGCAATTTTTTCTTCATCTCTAACTATCCTCTATCTAATTTCTTCTTACTAACATTTCTTCTATCAGTCTTGGCAGTCCGTTTGATCCATTCGAACCTATCATTTTCTATCATTCTTATCGATCAATTGGCCTCTTTTCTAGATGTTTCTAGCCAATTCCTCGAGGGGGCATGCATATGTCATTGTCATTGTCTGGGGCATTTTCATTATTGTTCTTTGAAACAACACTTAGAATCACATTGTCTCAAAGAGGGGCAAAATGTAGACATCTAAAAATGGTCAATGCTTGCAGAATCATACTTTAACATTTGTGCATTGCCTTATTTTAGGGTTTTTGCGTCGCATTAACATTTCTCCTATGTCGCGCACTTGGTCTTTATCATTTGTGAACATCGAGTCCTTCTTCTGCATTCTTCATTTGTCTCACTTTTGAATTTGGTCTTGTCAATAACAATCTTTAGTCATTATTTTGGTCAATCTTATCTTGTTGCATCAATGTGCATGTTCATTTGTCATCATTTCAGACATCATCAATCCTAATTAGGGTTTTGTCCTCTTTTCAATTTTGTCATTTTGTGATCGATTTGTCATTGATCGTTGTCCTTTTCAATCTTGTCATCTTGCGATCGATTTGTCATCGATTGTTGTCCTTTTCAATCTTGTCATCTTGCAATCAATTTGTCATCGATTGTTGTCATTTTCAATCTTGTCATTTTGCGATTGATTTGTCATCGATCGTTGTCAAAACAATTGAACCAAGTCCAATATCAAAACATGACATCAGATTAGAACCAACTCCTTACCAAACAAGTTCAAATTCCAAATTCAACTAGATCAAAACATTGAAAGAAAGGTGGCTTTATTGCAATGCTCTTAAGGAAACTACCAAGTGAGTTCTTTGAGGAAGATCAAGTTAATACAATTATGTCTAGCAATGCCTCATCCCCCCACCAACAAATTGACTCTCCACTGGCATCATCCCTACACCTTTAGAATTTTCCCAAGAACCTTCCATATTGTCCTCATAAAACAATACACCCAAGGATGAAATTATCCAAGGACTATCCATAATTGATTGCCATGATAATCCAATTCATGATGCACATCCTTGTCATCTTTTAGAAATACAAGACCCAATGCCACCATGCACTTTATTGCCATTACCTATTTTAGAGGACCCCATTCAAAGTCCCTCTTCCTCATTTTCAAACATTAATCCCTTGTCAGAATCCCCCATGCATATCCAAAGTCCAACCCCATGTCAAGAGGATAATTTAGAGCATGAAGAAACGTGTCTTGAAATAGATGAAGATCAAGATCCTGAAACCTTATCATTCCATCCAATTGTTGACCAGGACCCCATGTTCCCAGACACTCATGATGATTCCCCTATTCTTGTCCATCCTATCCAAAGTCCTATTGACACTCCATTCCCCGAGCAAGATCAAGATATCCCAGTACATCCAATCCTAAACGATCCCATTCCATTTCATGAAAACAATGTCCTTTCAAATCCCATTGACATACCAGATATCCCTTCCATCCTTTCTGATGATCCCATTAAAAGTCAAGAGCAAAGCACCTTTAAAGAGGATTCCAATGATCTTCCTCCTTGTCAAGATCAAATTATTCCTTTAAATCCTCCACAAGATCCTTTTGTTCCTCCATCTCCTTGTCTTAATATTCCATATACACTTCAAGATTGCATTTCTTTTGATGATCCCATTATTTCTCCCATTCCATCTCTTGAAGAACCTGTCATTGAACCATGTCCACTACACAATCCTAGCCCCCCTCATGATCCTAATCCTCCTCATGATTCTAACCTGTCAGTGCAAGATGTTCATGAACCCTTGACATGCATAATGGGTTCTTCCACTTTGGTGCAATCCGATCCACTTCAAGATCTCATTATTTCTCTCATATCATATCCACCTCATAATGGACTCGCATCTTCTTCCCAAAGAAAAGAGGATCCTACAAGTCAAAATATTCATAAAGGCAAAGGAGTAGACCTTCATGAGAAAGAACCCCTCCATATCAAAGAAGATTTTAAGGGTCATGTCTACATGACTCACTCTCAAGACGTTGGTACCCCTACTAAATCCAACATCCCTCCATCACAATCAAAACATACACCTTCCCTATCATACTTTCCATCCATCTTAGGACCTTATATTCCTTCGTCCTCTATGCAAGGTCAGCAAAGGCACACATCCTTGAGTAAATTTTATCAATCCAAAAAAATTCCATTTCATTCATATCCATCAATGCATTCCTTTCCCCCTCCAATCAATTTGGATGCCAAGTATAAAAGTCATAAGTCTAGAAATCCACATGTATTCAACGATCAACATGTCCAAAATAATCAACATGTCAAAACAAAGAACAATATGATCTATAAAGAAAAAGAAATATCCAAAAGGCGACAAAGGCCCACTGAGAAAAATAAAGCAAAGTCAAAATATATATGGGTTCCTAATCCCTTGTGCAAGCAATGCACTCCAAGGAACCACAAAAGCATGAAAAATCAAAAACCATGTGGATCCCCAAGCGGCTCCTTGAAGCACAAAAGCCTAAAGAAACATCCAACTTGGCATCTAAAATTGCTATTCCTCCATCCAAACCTCTCAAATCTATTCCTCCATCACCTTCATCATCCATTTTGGGCTCTTATGTCCCAAAATCCCAAGCTATTCCTCCATCCAAATCTCACAATCTGAGATACATCTTTCCTCCATCAGTCCATCACCCCTCAAGGTGTGTGCCAATGTTGATCTTGCCAACATTTCCATCCACTCAAGCACAATTCTTCCAATACCCTATCCATTATCCAATTCATATTTTCCATCCTTTGATCCCTTTGATCCCATCCTTTGCATAAATCCTTGCCTTAATTTCATCTCTTTTTCCATGTCCTTATCCTACCAACGTCTTTGAGCATACTTTTAAAGGTCATGGTCCATTTTTTTCAAGGCTACTATCCAAAAAAAAAACAAAGACGCTTGAGTCCTTCTTCCATCCCCTATCATGTGTCCATCTTCTATTGAAAAAGTCAAAATACAAAAAAATCCAAAAAAAGTGAGAAAAGAAAAAGAAAAAAGAAAAAAGTAAAGCAAAAATAATTCGTCCACTAGTGAAAACTTGGCAAACGGGTGCCTTGGGCAAGTACCATGATGAAAACCTGGCAAACAGGTGTCATGCGAATCTATGAACTTCTTGCATATTGTACTTGGGGACAGGTTTTATCTTATCATATCCTTTTGTCCTATTACACTTCATTATCCTATCATGTCCTATTACCCTTCATTATCCTGTCATATCCTATTACACTTCATTATCCCATCATGTCCTATTACCCTTCATATCCTATTGTCCCTCATGCACCTATCCCCTTTTCCACATTTGATCTTGACAAGGCTGAGGATCTTCATGAGCATCATGCATCTTGTTTGCAACTTTAAGTCCATCATAGCTTTTGGTCTTAATCTATTTGCTTATTATAACTTTTCATCCATATTCCCTGTCTTATTGCAACTTTCTGCCACTATCCCTTAGCTAATCCCGACCTTCAGTCCATGTCCCTTATCCATTCTTGGTCTTGCTTATCCTATCCATATCTTATCACTATTCATACACTCTTTTTCATTCCTTGATCTTGATCTAACATAAGGACGCAAAATTTAAACATGGTTTCAAAAACCTCTTGACATATCCCTCATGCCATGTCACTGCTTTACATTGTCATATCTAGTCTCTTGTCCCATCACACAATAGCCCTTGAAAATTGCATTCCATTGTCTCCATGATAAAAGGCCTTTGTCTTCCCTCTATCCACCATCATTTCAAAAAGCCTATTTATTCACCTGTCATATTCCTTGCCTTGCTAGACACTAGGGGCAAAATCATAAAAATTGAAAAAATGTCCTGAAAAAAATCCCTAAAAATTGAAATAATGTCCTGAAAAAAATCCCTAAAAATTGAAATAGTGTCCTAAAAAAAATCCCTAAAAATTGAAATAATGTCCTGAAAAAAATCCCTAAAAACTGAAAAAATGTCCTGAAATAATCCAAAAAAATAAAAAAATGTCTTGAAATAAATCCAAAAAAGTCAAATAAAGTCCTGAAATAAATGAACAAAAAAAACATTATAAAACTCAAAAAACAAAACAAAAATATCCCCTTTGTGCATCGACAGATCGCTGAGCATACCTCCAATGACACGTAATCACACATTGTGTTTTAATGAAATCATGCATAAACAGATGAACTTTTTCAATCAAACTAGACATTCAAGCTAATCACAATTGTCCATCAATCAACATCAACATTATCTGTCCTTGTCACATTATCATGGGTCTTATACAGGGTGTGGTATACTCGAAACCAGACTGTGTCCTATCTTAGACGAGGTACCGCATTCCCTGAAACCAGACAGCATGATCATTCCTATTTTCCACTTTTGACAATGACGATTAGACTGTTTGTTTGACTTGGTTGAATTTGTGCATCTTATCTTTTTATTGATTTATATTTGGCTTCAATCATGTTCCTATGTTGCTCGAGGATGTCAGTGAGTGATTTAGAGTGACCGGGATGGTTCATGGTCCCTTCCTTTTGTTTTTTGTTGTGTTTGTTGTTTGTGGAATGTTTGTCACAAACTAGGGCAACTATATCATTGGGTGTCTGTGATAAGTACGTTCACTTTGTGAACGCCACACATACCTTGACCCTTGATGTATGCACCCTAGGATGCTTCACTCATTCCTTGTGTGCGATGTGTTTGTCTTTTGCAAAAGGGGTTGCATTTTAGCTCTGGCCGTCAATGCCATGATGCTCCGCATCCGTTTTGCTACATTAAATAAAGGTTCTCATCTACAAAGTGCATTGGTGAAAGCAAGTTTTTCTTCATCTCTAACTATCCTCTGTCTAATTTCTTCTTACTAACATTTCTTCTATCAGTCTTGGCAGTCTGTTTGCTCCTATCATTTTCTATAATTCTTATCGATCAATTGACCTCTTTTCTGGATATTTCCGGCCAATTCCTTGAGGGGGCATGCATATGTCATTATTATTGTCTGGGGCATTTTCATTATTGTTCTTTGAAACAACGCTTAGAATCACATTGTCTCAAAGAGGGGCAAAATGTAGACGTCTAAAAATGGTCAATGCTTGCAGAGTCATACTTTAACATTGACGCATTGCCTTATTTTAGGGTTTTTGCATCTCATTAACATTTCTCCTATGTTGCGCATTTGGTCTTTATCATTTGCGAGCGTCGAGTACTTCTTCTGCATTCTTCATCTATCTCGCTTTCGAATTTGGTCTTGTTGATAACAATCTTCAGTCATGATTTTGGTTGATCTTATCCTGTCGCATCAATGTGCATGGTCATTTGGCATATTTTGACATCGTCAATCCTAATCGATGATGGAATTAGGGTTTTGTCCTCTTATCAATCTTGTCATCTTGTGATCAATTTGTCATCGATCGTTGTCATTTTCAATTTTATCATCGTGCGATCGATTTGTCATCTATCATTGTCATTTTCAATCTTGTCATCGATCGTGGTCATTTTCAACCTTGTCATTTTGCAATCTATTTTGTCATCGATCGTTGTCGTTTTTGTCATTTTGTGATCAATTTTTCATCGATCGTCATCCTTCTTAATCATGTCAATTTGGATCAATTAGTCATTGTTCCTCATCAATTGGTGCATTTATCAGTCAAATCATTCGTCAGCATTGGTCCTTTGTCAGTCAGAAATCATGATCAAACCGAATCGACATTAATTATCTTTTGTCAAGACCTAATTGTCGTCCTTGCATTTCTAATTCATCTTCTAAGGTTTTATGATTTATTCATTTAATCTTGTTTGTCATTTTTCCTCTAGGTTAAATGATTTATTTATTTATCCTAAGTCTTCTTGTCACAATTAAATGTTTATTTAATTGGCTAATTAATTCCTCCTATTTTTGTAAATTAATTAATGAATGAAAAATTATTAATTAATTTACCTAATTTGCATCTATTTCCTAATTTCCAAGTTATTATTTCTAACCTAATTTTCTAATTTCTCCTAAATTCCTAAATGTCTATTTCTATTTCAAATTCTTGTCATAATCCTTGCATAGCAATTTGTCATAAATTGTCATAAATCCTTGCATAGCAATTTGTCATACACTTGTCATAATTTTTCTATTCTTGATTTGAATTTCCATTCGAATCACTTTCATGCTAATCTGATCTTTTCTCCAATTTGTCTATAAATTGGGTGAATTTCTTCAATCAAAAAGTTGAATCAATCACGCTTCTAGTACCCTTATGTTGTCATGCTATCTTGTCAATCTTGCTTTCATCTCATGCGTATGCACTTGTAGGTGAGATCCAAAAACAAAAGCAATTTGAAGGAGAAAGAAGGACAATGGAGCCACATGAAGGAGACATTTGCATTTGGTTTGCTTAGATTTCATATTGAATATCTTATTTTCATGCTTTCATTGAATGTAATTAAGATTTATCATTGCAATTGAGTTTTCGTGATTGAGCTAGACCAATTTGTTATTTGCTTTGATGATTTCCGCATTTCCTATCTACACTTTAAACTTGCCCTATCACAAAATTCTTGGCTTCATTCACATTTTCATTCATTACCTTCCTTTAATTATTCATGTTGTGATCTTTATTTGGTGAGATTGTCATTTTCCATCTTTACTTGGTTTAGAACCATATCAAGGTCACTGTCACCTATTTTAAAACACTTTTTATGTGGTTTGAGTTGTCATTACTATCTTTTCTTTTAGATCTCATAACATCTATCAATGAGGATTATGAACACACCCTCAATTATCACATACAATTTTTTGTGATAGACCTACCTTTTGTGTTTACCTTCCTTCATGTACAAACCCCCCAACCTCTACTATATCTTTATCTTTTAGTCTCAAAGTCACAAATAAACTTTTAAAAAAGAAAAATAGCTAATGGTTGAGTGCATCTTATCATGATGTCTTTACACAAAGAGGAATGATGAAGGAAGAAATGGAAGACCTAGTGCAAGAGAACATGGTTTAACACTTGAAGACTATTTCAACCCTCTTCCTACACATAACAGTTAGTTGCTTGCCTCTTCAACATTTAGGATACCATGGAAACCCTTCTTGAACTACAATTGAAACTTAAGGAAATTTAGGGTTTTTTCTTACATCGAAATTTAGAAAGTATTGTAAAGGAACTCAACTAAGACCTTATTCCCTCAAAACAATTGGATGAAATGAATGTTGAAGCTTTTTTTTGTCCTTCATGCATTGTGGAAAAATACAAAATTGAAAACCTCCAACTCTTCAAGCAATGTTTGACTTCAACTTTGGAAGGCTTAAAATCTCTTTGACATAATGAAGAGATAAATATTTACTCTTTTGAACCTCAGAAACAAAAAAAAGGTAATTTAAATAACCCTTTCCCTCTTAACTCTTTAAAAAAATCTTGCAATAAACTTTTCCAAATACCTAACAAAGACCTAAAGCTCACTGTAAAGCTAATTTTGACCTATTTTTGTCTCACGGGGAGAAATAGGTAATATTTTGGTGACTTTTTTAGGGTTTTTTGCCTACTAAAAAATCTAAGACCAACAACTTTATGCCATTGTGAAATAGAGTCAGTTAGGCCTGAACAAGAACTCAGTAAACTCAAAAACACAAATAAGAGGGCACAAAACAAAATAGTCCTCTAAGAAGACCACAAACCATCCTTCAAGAGGATAACAAAATATGCATCAACATTTGGAGGGAAGCAATAAACCAAAGCAAAATGTGCAAAATCACTTATTTGACACCTACCCTATTGGACTAGCAATAAAATTCTTAGATGAAACCATTAAGTGGTTCTCTAAAGTAGCTACCCTTTATAATTAATTTACAATGCTTTTCATGTTTGTAGATAACTAACATGAAATGGAGAAAGAATATGCCCTTACACATATTTAAAATATCTCACTTTCCCACTCTTCATGGATGCTCGTGTTGCTATTTTGGACTAGATGGGTAAGTTGTCTATGCTCTTTGTCAATTGTATATTATTTTCATCATCCTCTACTATTGCAACTTCATGCTTAGGTGCAAGCATGATCTGTCATGTTTTATTCTCCTCCATCTTGGCTAGATGTTTGATAGGACATCCTCTTGAAAGAACAAAATTTGAGCTCTCTTTGTTGTTCTTTAGCTGATGGACTCATCATCATTTTGTTGATCAAAATGATTTTGTTTCCAAATTTATGATTTGGGAGACATTGTTTGGTCATCTAATCTTGAACAAAATGTTTCCAACTCGTCCCAAAACATATATTCTTCAAAATATTGCTCACTTTTCTAAATAATATGACTAATTTCCATCTTATAGTAGCTCCTCTCAAGCTCTAAAATAGCCTCGACTTTATATTCTTCATGAATCAATACTTCATTCTCAAGTTGACTTTAATAAATCAATAATTCCTCACAATTTTCAACATACTCTTGTTGATCCAAAACTACTATTGATATTAGTATGAAAATGCTTTCTTCATCTTGTTTAATGAAAGAAGCAAGATCATTAAACAAATAAATTAATACTTCATTCTTAGGTTGACTTTAATAAATAAAAAATTATCACAATGTTCAACATACTCTTGATCCAAAACTATTGTTTTTGATTAATGAAAAAATAGGTTTTGAAGGGGCCCCAAAACCCTATACAAGCATAACAGAAATAGAAAAGAAAAGAGAAACAGAAAGGAACATAACCATAAAAAACTAGCAGAAAGCCGAAGAAAGCCCAAAAATGCTCCAAAAAGCCAGCAGGCCTTCCAGCAATCAGATTTTATCCAGGACTTTAGCTAGGGTGTTGTTGATTTCATGCAGCTCTTTGATGTTGTCTTTGAAGTTGGGGGGGTCCTTGGCAGAGGCAGCCATAGCTATCTTGATACTAGCCCTAGTTCTCTTCGTTGTATCGCTTGTCGGAGTAGCATCACCACTTCCCATATGGATGGTCTCTTCCTCCAGGTCAAGATTCACAACCGGTTTAGGAATGCAGGTATGGTCAAAGGCCTTGGCGATATCCTCCAGGTTTTTAGTGACTACAGAGAGGATACTTGGGATAACTCCCATCAGGTTTTTCATCGCTTCTTTTCCCTCTTCCAGCGATTTTATCTTGTTCTCCATTTCCTGCTTCCAATTAATCTACTCTCTATTTTCATCCTCTGTCTTTTCGTCTGTATTTATCCCTTTCTTCTCTAGGTTTTTCAAGGTCTCGTAGGTCCACCTATCAAAATAAATTCTAGCCTCTAAGAGCTTCTTGAGGTTATCTAGAATAAGCCCCTTGCCCCCACTTTCCTTGTCCTCGCTATCTTTGTCCTCAGTCAGGTCCTTCTCGGCGCCTTTGCTCAATTCCTTCTCAAAATTCACACTGGTTTCCTCGTTATCATTGGGATCCGCTTCTTCCATTAGATTACTATTGTCCTTACCAAGGCATTCGCTGGGGATAGGGCTTTCTTGACTGAGCTCAAAATCACCACTTTCTTCCTCTTTACCCAGCTCCTCGTCCTTCCAGCTATCTTCACCGTTGGATTCGTCCATCTCCATACCACTACTTTCCTTAATAGTGTCCTCTGTTTCTAACCCGGGGGCACTTTTCCTTTTTTTGTCGGAGGACGCCTTCTCCTTGCTAGTTTCTCCCTCTTCCAGCTTTCTCTTGCCCAGGGAAGTAGAAATCCACTTATTTTCCAGCAGGGCAAGAGTTTTGCAATGCTCATAGATGAGCAGTAGAAGCCTGTAGTGGAGAATCGGGCTGGAAGGGTTAGTCCTGTGTTTGTTGAGGGACCTGGAAAGGGACTGAAAAAGGTAGTAGGGAAGGGACACCTTTTTGTTGTGTCTGAAATGGTTTAAGAGCATGAAGTGGTAGGTGTGGGCCCTGGAGAAGCGGCCTTCAATCGTGATGTACTCCATGATAGCATTCAAAACCTAGCCCCACAACTTCTTGAAGTTTGCAGCTTCGTAGTAGCCCCCGGTTGCCTTGCCAATTTTTGCCCTCTCTTTCTCTTTCCATGGGAACAAGTTAACCACGTTGTTGGAGACTTTGAGGTCATGAAAAAAATTAAGCCCCAAGTGGGACATTCCAATTACAGTAGAAATAAGCCCAACATCCAGCTTAAACTTAACTCCATAAATTTTAAAAGAGCCATTAGACCAGTTTTCGGAAATCTTGGAGACAGCTATGTTAACCCTACCTTTGTCATTATCCTCAAGCTTCTCCATGAAGCTGGTAAGAGAGCCCTTCTCCAATTTTGCCCAGACTTTTGGCATTGCTTTCCAGGTTGATGTGTTGTCTGGTTCTTCCCACCTTAGGTCTCCTCCCATCATTGGATGCAGGCTATCTGCTCTGTTTTTTCTGCAAATTGAAACCTTCTTTCTCGATGTTGCTTAAGTTTTTGAACTGAGTAACCCACAAAGCGTGTGGTGATTTATTAGTGATAATAGAAGATCTGCCACAGTGCCAGGTAATGATGGCCTTTCCAGCAAGGCATAAATGATGCTTTTTACTTATCATGATTTAATTGGCCTTCTCTCCCCGTATAATGGTCCTTTCTGAGTACTTCTTTGATATTTAAATTGAGATCCTCCTTGTGCCAAATTATTTGAGAGTCAGAGTTAACTCCAGTATTCACTAAGCAATCTGCAACACTATTTTTCTCTCTGAAGGCATGTTGAATAATAATTTCTTTGAAACTGGCGATGATCTCCCTAGCTTTCATGATGATGTTTTCGATAGACCAAGAGGGCTCTGATTCCCCCTTTAAACACTTAATAATATTAAGTGAGTCTCTCTCAAGCCATAATTTTTCATAATTTAGATTTTTGGCTAAAATTAAGGTGTTCAAGGCAGCAGAGGCCTCAACAAAATGGCTAGTTTGATTCCCCAGAGGACTGGCCACTGCCTTAAGACAATTTCCAGCAAAATTCCTAACAATGCCCCCATATCCAGCTTTACCCAGATTCCCTTTGGAAGCCCCATCAAAATTAGCCTTGATCCATCCCTGCAGGGGAAAACACCAGACAAGACCTTCTCTGCCAGTCTCCTTACTAGTAGTGGTGGTAGAAAGGTTCCACCTATCTTTGAAATTGTCTTTAGCAGCAGGTCCCTATTCAAAGCAGTAGAGGCATTCAAAAATACTCCTAAAGATTTTATCTGCAACCACTTCAGGAATAGCCCTTTTATCCCTAAAAATCATGTTGTTGCGCTCTTTCCAGATATTCCATATAACAATCAGCAGAGTAAGTCTCTAGGTCTCCACAATTTTAGGATTAGAGTTAGGGCAATGCCATTGAAGCCAGGTGTCACCAAGAGAGTTCGAGAAAACCCAGCTCAGGTTCCACCTGGTAAGGATGATTTTCCAGATATCTTGGTTGAAAGTGTATTGATTGAGAATATGGCGAGCAGTCTCTTCTTCCCTACAGCAAAGAGAACACCTATTAGGAAAAATAATACCTCTTTTATGAAGATTGTCCAAGGTTAAGACCTTATTTTGGATAAAAATCCAGAAGAAGATATTAACTTTAGGAACTAATTTCTTATTCCAAACTTTAGCCCAGATGGGAATTTCTTCCATTGGGACATTGTGAATAGCCACAGCAGAGGAAACAGAGTAATTCTCATCTAGATTTTCCCTCCATATCAATCTGTCATCTTTGTTGTCTCTAGGGATTTTAGCGGAGAGAGAAATCTAAAAGAACTTGAGTTCCAGACACTGCTGGCTAAAATCAATCCAATTCCCATTTCTCCAGTAATCTCTTACCATTTCACCATACCTGCTTTTGAATCGGTCTTTCCAATCTTTAAGGATGGGAATTTCCTCCAGAGGTTTATCCAAGATCCATCTATCTTCCCAAAATCTTATTCTCCTCCCATCCCCAAGGTTCCAAGTTCTGCCAGTAGCAACCTAGCCTTTAGCTGATTGCACAACATTCCAAATGGCAGATCCATCAATAGTGAAAGAGTTGTCAAAGAATTCTTCCTCAGAAGGTTGCATATAGAGGTATTTGTTTTTCCAGATAGAGTTCCATTCTCTTACCTCCCCTTTAAATCTCCATATTTGTTTGGCTAATAAAGCTTTATTCATAGAACTAATGTTCCTTAAGCCCAGTCCACCTGAGGCCTTAGAGGAACAAATTTTATTCCAGGCAATAAGGGGAATTCTGTTATTAACTTCCACTCCCGGCCAAAGGAACTTTTTTTGGATTCTTTCAATGGCTTCAGCAAACTTTGAGGGGATTTTGAACAAGCTTAGAGCATACACAGGAAGATTTTGGAGAGTGGTTTTGAGTAGAGTGACTTTGCCGGCTTGACTCAGGACAGCCCCTTTCTAGCCAGCAAGTTTCAAGTTAAGTTTGTCTATTAGCTTATTCCAGAAGGAATCCTCGGGCTTGAGACACAAAGGAAGTCCCAGATAGGTAGAGGGAAACTCATATATGTTGCAGCCAAGAATCCTACCAATCCTTAGTTGCCTTTGGACTGGGGTATTGATGAAGAACAAAGAGCTTTTATGCCAGTTAATTTTTTGGCCAGAGGCAGATTCATAAGTATTCAGAATATTCTTCATATTTTTTGCTTCTAAGATGGTGGCTTCCCCCATGGTAATAGAGTCATCAATGAATTATTCGTGAGATCCAAAACTATTGTTGATATTGGTATGAAAAGGATTTCTTTATCTTGCTCAATGAAAGAAGGTAGTTCATTAAACAAATCAATTTATATTCCATACTAAGTAGTATTTTCTTTCTTAATATCTCGCTACTCCAACTGATTATACTCAATGCTCTATTGTAACGAATGATGCTAAGACAAGAAGGCTAAACTGGTAATGAAACTTGGGGATCTTGTTTGGTTTCTTGAAGGATTATAGGATTTGGGGTAGGCTACTCTTAAAGAATAAAAGGAATAGTTTATGTAAGCATAGGATCTTGAGATTAATGGGGCGCTCCAAAACTTGGAATTTTAAGCTTAAGAGGCCTATGTGTGGTTGACTAAGCTTGTAGCTCCTTTGATGCATGAACAAACAATATTCTCATTTTCTCTTAGCAGAAATCTCATTTGCAAGATCTTCTTTATGGATATAAGTTTGGTGAGAAAATTCCTCTTATTATAGATTATACTCCTCTCTATCAACATCTTCTAACTACTCTTGAAAACTCAAAATCATATCTCTTATGCTCATTTCAGTAACATGTTGATGTGTGCTATGAGAATAACTATGTTGATTTGGTGAAAAATGGCTTTCACGAGTTTGATTTTAAGCATATGTTTGCTATCAATAGGTTTGAGCAGGGATGGGAGAGTGAAAAACATATGCATAATGTCAGTAGTTTCTTGTAGCAAAGGTATTTGTGGTAAAATCATTTGCATGCTCAATTTGTCATGGTTGATAAGCAGGTATATTGGCAACGTTTTCATGGAATGGAGGGTGATATGGCATGTTTTGATAAAATGAAGACATGCTAAAGTATTTTTAGAAGCTATAAACACTTTGAAATTCCTTGTAAAGCAAGAAAATCAAGTATAATTTTCACAAAATAAG
The DNA here is from genome assembly GCF_030272615.1 of Cryptomeria japonica. NCBI lineage: Eukaryota > Viridiplantae > Streptophyta > Pinopsida > Cupressales > Cupressaceae > Cryptomeria > Cryptomeria japonica. Next base: position 751,676,524 of record NC_081411.1, on the reverse strand, counting down.
TACATGCCAACACTTTGTTTGCTTGAAACCAATAGGTAATATTTCTAGAGTCACTAGATGTGTGCAAAAATTGCCTCCATGAGTAGAAATTACTGATATACACATCAAATGTCAACAATTCGTGGAAATTTTTTGGATCAAAACATTCCAAACAGTCTCACTAGGCATTGCCAAAAACCATTGCCACTAAGGATTGCGCCCAAATTCTAATCTTTAAAGCTCAACAATCTTGTGCAACATGGGGACATCCTAAGGTTGTGAGCTACCTATAGCAAGGATGAACCTCTAGATTAAGGGTTGGTTCCCTTAAAATACCTCATAAAAAGGTATTGCACTTGATAGGGAAAGGGATAAAGAGATGACTAGAATTGAAAAAATCTACTACTACTAGGAGGTGATGCACCAAATTTATAAGACTTACTTCTTGTCCTACATCCATAATTAGCTTCAATCAAACAATTTATAGTCACTCACAACTCAACTCAAATCATGAAATGCATAATTGATTCATAAGAAGGTTTGTATTCAGTTTTTGCATAAGGAAAACAATGTTTCACAACTTCAATCTACTGGAATCAACCTAACACAACTTATAACTTACATTTGACATGAATTCCCTTGCTTTGACATTGTATTAATGAGACATTCAAATGATTTGTAAATAAAACACAATAAATACATCAAATCATTCATACACAACACTAAAATAAGAGATATTTTGGAATGAAACTATTATTTTTTTATTAAAATTGAAAGGAATTGTTGTTGTTACAACTGAAAAAAAACTTATAAAACTAAAAAAAAACTTTGAAAATCTATGTTAAAATTCTCAATGCTTTCTTTGTATTGCAACAAAAAAAATAACAACCAAAGAAGACAATACAATGTATGCTTTATTGAAATAAATCTTCTTTTCTAACCAAAGAGGATTCTGAGAGGAACTCCGGCTTTGAATTGCATGTTGATCTTGAAATGGTGGTCTCCAACTCCAAACTACATGATGAAGTTTCTTTTGGTTGTACATAATATAAAATCATGCAAAAGGGCCTTGAAACTCCTCTAAACTGATGTTTGGTGAGCCCAAAACTTGCCTTAATTGGTGTCACACCTATGTGGGGTGTTAAACTAAGGCTAAACTATTGCATTTATCTCAAAAACTCTAACTTTTATGTTTTAAATTGACTCTCATGATGTTTTGACTAATCACATGATTGTATGACCTAAGGGCATTGTGATTTAGCTTAAGTATTGACTAAGCCTTACGAGGTGTAGGATTCTCAAGGATTTACTATCACATGCATTATGATCTATTACCTTAGATCATTGTCCTCAGTTTTTAACTTTATCTCAAGTCTTTAACTACATTATTTTACTTGCCTTTGAAGGTTTGAACTTAGAGTTTCCCTTCTATTCTTTGATATGAGTGCTACAACAATATCTTATCCCTATTCTTTGAATTTCCATCTTTACACTTGTTATCCCCAATTCTAAATTAGCTCAAGAATTATGGACAACCCCCCTCGAAATTTTCCCATTTTATGGCCTAAGACCTCTAATGTTTTGGATATTGTTGGTCTTTGTTGTTACTAGGATATATTGTCATTGATGTCAACATATTCCTGTGATTTTCTCATGTGTGTTTGGGACAATCTTATGATCCGGTTTCACAATTTTGTTTTGTTGATCACTGTTTTGCAGAGTTCAATATTTTCTCCGGTATATTTTGTTGATCACTATTTTGCAGAATTCAATATTTCCTCCGGTATATTTCGGTGTGATCAAATCTTGTGCTGAGATTTTGGGATATTGTTTGGAATGGTCTTGTGTATCTTCATTTCATATGGATCGTGATTTGGTGCTTCGCAAGTTATCTTTCTTTGTGACAATTGTTGATTGGTTGTGTTCTTGAGCTTTCAGAAGTTGACAGATGAAGATTTGATAAGTGGTGTTGGTGGAGATGTTCTTGATTATTCTAATGTTCTTGTCGGTGTTTCCTATTCTTGTCCTATTTGTTTTGGTGATCCGCATTGATCATTGTGTGAGTTTTTGGTGGTTTCTATGAACCGGTGATGATTTTCATGTTATGCGGTATTTCTAGTAGTGTATCGTGTTTCAGTTGATCTTGGTGTGATTTACATTGGAGTTAAGTGTTTGAGCATTTGATTTAGGTCCATGTTATGTCATGTAAATCATTATATCGGTCTGATGGTCAATATTTGTATTATGTGATGTAATTTTGTAATTGTGAGTTGAGGGTTTAGCTGACCTTGTTATCGAGATTGATGATTTGTATATGCAGGTGATATAGTCATGTAATTTAGGTTTCAAGGTTGTGTCTGCATTATTGGAGACATGTTTATGTGCGAACAAGTGATTTATCCTTCAGTGTTGTGATTGAGATTGGTGTTGCTTAGCAGACAATTGTGCTTAACCGAAACTATAATTAGGCATTTGGAGATGTTATTCTTTGAGTTCATTTCTTTTGGATTGTAGTCTGAATCTTATTGTAAGTCAATGAAACTTCCCTGAGGCTTATAGCCTTCCAAGCCATTATCTTTTGAATAGTGAGCTCAAGGAAGTGTGTCTAAATGCATGTGCATTACCCATTATAATATTTTCACATACTACTATAGAGTATCATCTTACTGTGGGTAGGTTCCCACCGTGGTTTTTCCCTTAATCGGGTTTTCAATGTCAACATCTTGGTGTTATGTGTTGTGCTTTCAATTTACTCATCTTTGTTGTTACTACAGTTTATCATGTTTGTTTTTGTGATTAAGTTTGTTAATCCAGTGAAGACTGATTCACCCCCCTCTTAGTCTTCCTTCTTTGTTGCTTCTAACAATTGATATTAGAGCTAGATCCTCTAGTAGAAGCTTACCCACTTGAGGAGATCCAGGATGGAAGCTCAAGGTATTATCTTTAAGAACAGTCTAAGGTTTGATGAAAGTAACTATGGTATATGGAAGAACCGGATCGAATTACACTTGAAATATCTTGGTGAAGATTACTAGAAGATTACAAAGAATGCCTATTCTGCTCCTCCGAATGGACCGACTACTCCTGATGATATCAAGGAAGATGAGAATAATATTATGCAAAGGAAGCATTTCTTAGTGCCCTGACTGATTTTGAGATAACAAATATAATGGAACTTTAGACCACACATGAGATCTGGGAAAAGCTTGAAATCTTGTATGAAGGTGATAAATAAGTGAAAGGTGCTAAGTTACAGAGTTTGAAAGGAAAATATGAGACATTGAAGATGGGAGATGATGACAACATACACTCTTTCATGGCTAAGGTGAATGACCTTGTCCTAGGTATCATAAGTGTTGGTGGAACCATTGAAGAAGATGAAATTGTTGCCAAGATATTGAGATCTTTGCCTCCTTCTTATAAACATATGGTTGCTTCTATTGATGAGATCTGGAGTGTGACTACACTAACAAGGGATATGCTTGTTGAAAACAATGTTGCATTTGAGCTAAGTGAATTTGGAGAATCACATGGAAAGTCTGAGACAACATTTAGAGCATCAGCATATGTATTCGGTAAGCAGAAGTATGATTCTAATGAGTGCAAAATATCCAAATATGAAAGAGAGAGAGAAGAGATATGGAAGAGAAAGAAAAGGAGTTGGATGAGCTTGAAGCATTGATTGCCTAGAGATTGCCTAAAGGAGCCGATAACTATGATGGAAAACTACCTCTGAAATGTTTCTCTTGCAATAAGATAGGACATTTTGCTTCTAAATGCTCAGAGAGAATGGCTAAGTATGACAAGCATGATAAGTTTGGTAAACATGATAGGAATGATAGATATGAGAAGCATGACAAATATGATAAGCCCTACAAGCCTAAGCGAAAGTATAGGAATTAGAAGAACTATTTGTTAGCAGCAATCAAGAAGGAAAACTGGGGGGGGTGGGGTGAATCAGTCTTCACTAGAATAACAAATTTAACCACCAAAACACAGATCCAATAAACTGTAGTAATAAGACAGATAAGAAAATTAATAGCACAACACACAACACCAATATTTTGATGTGGAAAACTCAGTTAAGGGAAAAACCACAGTGGGAACCTACCCACAGTAAGATGATACTTTGCAATAGTATGTGAAAATATTACAATGGGGAATGCACAGGCATTCAGGCACACTGCCTAGAGCTCACTACTCAAAAGAAATTTTCCCTAAAGGCTACCCCCCTCAGGGAAGTCTCACTGACTTACAATATAATTTGGACTACAATCCAGAAGGAATGAACTGAAAGGATAGCATATCAAAATGTGTGATTACAGTTTTGATTAAGCACAGTTGTCTACTCTGCAACACCAATCTAACCTCAGCCTCAACACCAAATGATAAGTCACTTGTTCACACATACACCACTCTCTATTAATGTAGACACAAAATTGACACACAAATTACATTAATAACTTACCTATATATACAAATCATCAACCTTGATAACAAGGTCGGCTAAACCTTGACCCTTAACTAAAAATTAAAAAATTACATCACACAATACAAAGATCAACCATCGGACCAATATAACTATTTATATAGCAAAGCATGGTTCTAATTCAAAATCCCAAATGATCAACTCCACTGTAAATCACACCAAGATCAACCGCAACATGCTACACCACCAAAAATACCACATAACACAAAAAATCAATACCGATTGATGAAAACCATGAAAAAATCGCACAATGATCAATATGCACTGTCAAGACAAATATGACACAACTAGGAAACACTAGCAAGCATGTTAGAATCATTTGGAATAGCTGCACCAAAACCATTTTTCAAATCTTCATTGGTCAATGTCTAAAAGCTCAAGAACACAACCAATCAACAATTGTCACGAAGAAAGATAACTTGTGGAGCACCAAATCATGAACCATGTGAATTAAGATACACAAGATCATTCCAAACAATATCTAAAAATCTCAGCACAAGATCTGAACACATCGAAATATACTAGAGGATATATCAACCTCTACAAAACAGTGATCAGCAAAACCAAGCTACAAAATCGCATTAGAAAATCTTCCCAATGACATCAAAATAAATCACAGGAATATGTTGACATCAATGACAATCGCATAGCATAGCAGCAACAATGACCAACAATATCCAACAATTTCCCCCTTTGAAATTGATGACAACATATGAATTTGAAAAACAGTCAATGCAAAGAAAGAAGATATCTCCAACAAACTCCCCCTATGATCAAGATAGATAGAGCAGTTTTTCACATGATCTCTCTCCCCCTTTAATAGCAATGCCAAATATTTCAAAAATAGAAAACCGAACTCTCTCTCCCAAAAGATAAATTTGGTTCTCTCTCCCCCTGAAACAAATAACCAAATCAATAGACTACTCCAGCAGAGGAGCGACACCAACTCACCAATCCGGTAGTGTTCTTATGGTCATCTACATCACCAACCCAATCAGCATCATTGTAGGCACACAATATGAAATCATCATTCCTTAGATATCATAAACCATAATCCATAGTTCCCTTCAAGTATATGATTATCCACTTAACAACAATGACATGACTCTCCTTCGGATCAGCTTGATATCTAGCAGCCATGCACTCAGTATGCATGATGTCTGACCTAGTCTATCTAAGACACAATAGTTCATAAACAATAGATCTATACAAACTCTTATTAGCTTTCAGAGATTCATCATTTTTAGACAATTTACAAAGAGTCACCATAGGAGTTCCAATCGATTTGGAATCATTTAATCCAAACTTTTTCAACAATTCCTTCACATACTTAGTTTGAGATATGTTGTATGTGCAATCTGCAAACCTAAGAAAAAATTCATCTCACCAATCATAGACATCTCAAATTATTTTTGCATATCACGGGAAAACTGTATGCTCAAGTCATCATCACCACCAAAGATAATATCATCAACAAAGACTTCAACAATCAAGATGTTATCATTTTCAATCTTGAAATATAGATTACTATCAATAGCACCTTTAGTAAATCCCAATTTCAACAAGTATTTGTCTAATCTGGCATACCAGGCTCTAGGGGCTTGTTTCAATCCATAAAGAGCTTTCTTCAACTTACATACCATGTCTCCATCATTCGACAATGAAAATCCATCAGGTTGTTCAATGAAGACTTCTTCGTCTAGATCACCATTCAAAAAGGCAGATTTGACATCCATCTAATATACCTTGAAATATTTATAACAAGCATAAGCAAGCAACATTCTAACTGTTAGGTCCTGGAGACAACTAAGAGGGGGGGGTGAATCAGTTGTCAAATAAATTCAAACCAAAAACAACTTAACCAACTTAATGCTTAATACTGGTAAACCAATCTTTTATGTCGGTAGATAGTTTTATCAGTTAATTGCAATACCGGTAAGGATTAATGCATGAAACAAAAGGACAAAGTCATTCACAACACATAACAACAATATTTGTATGTGGAAACTCTATAAAGGGAAAAATCATGGTGGGAAACCTTACCCACAATCAAATGATACTACTACAGATAATAAGTGTATACAAATGGGGTCTGCACATGCAGAAAGGCCAAGCGCCTAGAGCTCACTACTCAAACACAAAATAGGAGTCACACTGACTACAATTGGATGGTTAAATCCAATAAATATGTACTGCTCAAAATAGCATCTTTCTATGTTGGATTCAGTACCGGTGTAGTTCTGATTGTCTTCACAAAAACCCTCCTTCAACCTTCAAATGATGTTTGCATGTATAGCTCTACTTATTCTCGCATATACCTTCACATAACTCTTTTTCGCATTCCACTTCCAATCTTACAAATAAGATCTTACATTTATACCATAACCTAAGACCAATTTTAGTAGGTCAGCTCTAAAGGATAATACAATAAAATTAATTTATAAATAAATTAATACCCGTTGCAATAACTGATTCAACATGTCGGCTTCATGCATTTACAACAATAATAAGTCATCTCCATAGCGTGCCATGTTGATCTGGAAAAGATAAACCTGCCGGTGTATAACCTGGACCTATTTGCTAGTAACAACAAATATGCAAATACGAATATTCCAATTTACAAATCTTCAAGACAGAATGTCCAAACAATGTCTTCAACATAACCATGTGTTTTCCATACCATTCCAAGTGTCAGTGATCATTATATCTTGTCGATGTACCAGATACCAGTGACTGTGCATAAATCATTTGCTGGCCGGTGAATGTTGTTGATTCTCCAAAGTGCCAGAGTTGATAGTGTTTAGTAGGTGTTGACATCAATGACAAAACTATACCAAAATACCAACAATCTCCCCCTTTGGCATTGATGGCAACACAAGATGGAAAAACCATCAAAGTGCCAAAATAGAATGCCAAATACCAAAAACCAACAATCTCTCCAATGAATACTCTCCAATGAATAATCTCCCCAAAAGATAATGTGTTTTTCCATATCAATCTCTCTCCCTTTGACATCAAATGCCAAAGGAAAAAAAAAATACCAAGCAATTCAGTATACCAACTACTCCCCCTAAGAAGTAGCTTCCTCATCAAAGCTGGAATAAAAGATTTTTCTATTAATTTTGTCGGTTGATGACAATCATCAACTTCCTAGGTTTGTACTGGTGGGGGTATGACCCCAAGCTGATCTCTAAGATATTCAAAAGTCTCCTTAGGCAGAGGTTTAGTGAAAATATCTACAATCTACTCTTTAGTATTCACATAAACCAGTTTTATCTCTTTTGCTTCAACATGGTCCCTTAGAAAATTCAGTTTGATAGAAACATGTTTGGTTTTAGAATGTAATACCGGATTCTTAGATATATCAATCATTGTAGTGTTATCACAATAGATAGTAATAGATTCCTTGCATTTTACCTTTTTGTCCTTCAACATTTGCTTAAGCCATAATACCTGTGTATAGTTAGTTGCTGTTGCAACATATTTTGATTCTACTGTTGATAAAGATGTACAACTTTGTTTCTTACTCAACCAAGAAATTAATCTATTTCCAAGAAAAAATGCTCTGCCAATGGTGCTTTTTCTATCATCCAAATCTCCTACCCAATTTACATCTGTATATGCACATAATTCAAAGTTTTCATCTCTAGGATACCATAAGCCAAGATTTGTAGTGCCTTGTAAGTACCGAAAAATCCTTTTTACTACTGATTCATGATTTTCTTTAGGATTACTTTGAAATATTGAAACAATACATACTACATTCATGATATCAGGTCTGGTTTGTGTTAAATACAATAAACCTCCTATCATAGATTTGTACCTAGTCAGATTAACAGGTGTAGATTCATCCCTTAGTCATAATTTGTCATTTGTAGTCATAGGTGTGCTTATCGGGTTTAGAGTTCTCTGTCCCAAATTTCTTTAGTAACTCTTTCAAGTACTTGGATTGACTCAAGAATATACCTTTATCAGTCTGAGAAATGTGCAATCCTATAAAGAATTTTATTTCTCCAATCATAGACATTTCAAATTCTTGCTGCATTTCAATAGAAAAGTCTTTATATAATCCATCTTCTCCTCCAAAGATTATATCATCAACAAAAACTTATATAACCAAGATGTCATCATTAGTCACTTTATAATATAAATGCATTACCTTTAGAAAAACCAATTTTCAAAAGATACTTATCTAACCTTGCATACTAAGCTCTTGGAGCTTGTTTCAACCCATACAAAGCTTTCCTTAACCTGCAAACCATATCTTTGTTGTCTGTCAAAAAAAATCCATCAAGTTGTTCAATGTAAACTTCTTCTTCAAGATCTCCATTCAGAAATTCACATTTAATATCCATTTAATATACTTTGTAGTTCTTGTGTGCTGCAAAGGCCAAAAATAATCTAACTACCTCAATTCTAGCTACCGGTGCAAAGGTTTCATTATAATCAATTCCTTCTTTCTAAGAATATCCCTTACACACTAGTCTTGCTGTATTTCTAATTACCTTGCCATCATCATTAAGTTTGTTTCTGAATACCCATTTGGTTCTGTATATGGTGAAAATGGATAACAATAATAACAAGATTGAAAGGCTAAATGAATTCAACCACCAAACCCTAGCCTAACAACAACAAAGATCCACCATAACATATGAAGATTACCTAAGACAATGCAAATCAAATGAAATCACAAAGATTATACCATCACATGTCCAAGAGGGTTTTGATCTCCATTCTTCCTATCTCCATTGATCTTGCTTGATATATTTGCTCTCAGATTTTATATGCACAAGAGCTCAACAAAGAACGGAATGTGGTTGCAAGTAGGATCGTAGTGTAGCCAAGTCCTTAAGATTAGTCATTAGGGTTTGATAATGAAGAAGGCATCTCCTTAAATAGAAGACACTATATGAAATGGAGGGATAAGATTCAGAGGTGTAAAAAGGAGGTCAGCTATGATTAGAGGGTAGGTAGAGGAAATAATAAAATAATAAAAGAGGTAGGTAGTGTAGGAATTAAGAGATGAATGACATGTGTCATGGGTAGAAAAGGTTAATGAATTAATTAAATAAATAAAGATTTATTTAATTAATAGAGGAAATGGGATAATTAAATAAATAAGATATTTATTTAATTTAGGAAAAGGATAATTTAAATAAATAAATGTATTTATTTAAATGAGAAATAAGGCTAGAAGAAGATAAATGAATTAATTAAATAAATAAAGATTTATTTAATTAATAGAAGAATTAGGCTTAGATAATTAAATAAATAAAATATTTATTTAATTAGACTAGACAATTTTGGGTGTCTACAGGTTCCAATCACATTTTTATCTTTAGGCCGGGGAACTAATGTCCAAGTGTTATTCTTCTCAATTTGTTCTAATTCTTCTTCCATAGCTTTGAATAGTTTAAACTTTCCAAGTGCTTCTAATTTTTCTCTAAGAAAACTAACGCAACACATTCTAGAATAGTCATCAATGATTAGCATGAAATATCTATCACCTTGTAAACTTTTAGTTCTAGTTGGACCATATAAATCAGTATGAATTAAGTCAAGAGCATTATTAGATTTTTCTGGAATACTTTTGAAAGTAGCTCTAACTTGTTTTCCAAATTGACATTCCTTACATACTGTATTGTGAGGTTTGACAATTTTAGGTAAATCTCTATCTGCCTTAGTAGTACTGATTTTCACCATACAATCAAATTTTACATGATAGCAACTTTCATCAATATGTGCAATCAAGCATGTCTTTTCACTGTTATTCAAATGAAAGATATTACCTCTAGTTTGATTACCGGTTGCAATTTCCAAACCAGTTCTATTCATGATTTTGCATTTTCCATTTTTGAATTGTAACTGAAATCCTTTCTCAACTAATTGACCAACACTCAAAAGATTATGCTTTAAACCTTCAACATAGTAGACATTGTCGGTATTATTCTTACCATCAAGAGATATTGTATCCTTACCTTTGATCAAACAAGCTTGATCATCTCCAAATCTTACTAGACCTCCATTATATTCCTGAAAAGTCAAGAATTTACTTTTATCACTAGTCATATGATGTGAGCATCCTGAATCAATGATCCATTCATCCTTAACTTCAACTTTAGCTGCCAAGGCTTGTTCTACCAGTTGAGCAGTAGGTGTCGGTTGATCTTCTGTTATAGCAACAAAAACCCATCCATTGTCTATCGGATCCTCATTAGAATCATCAGTCACTCCTTCATCAGCAATGTAACAAGATTTGTCTTTATTCTTCTTAAATCTGTATCTTTGATATTCAAGGTTAGGCTTGTATGTCCTTCTAGCTTCTTCTCTTAGTCTAGCATGTCTATCATGGCATCTTGAAGCCACATGACCAATCTTATTGTAGCTAAAACATTTAAAGGGCGCTTACCTTCATACTTACTTCCAACTGGACCTTTAGGCATTTTTCTTCCAAATAGAGCTTCAAGTTCTTCAAGTTCTTCATTTTCTTTCCTGCTTTCTTCAAGTTCTCTTGCATAAAAGGTTTTCCAATCAGATTTGTCAAATGATGGTGTAGATGATGTGGATGCTTTAAAAGCTAAATCTGTCTTTATAGTAGCAACAGGACCAAATTCTTCAATTTCAAAAGCTGAAAGTTTTCCAATCAATGTATCCCTAGTTACTGATGCATTAGACATTGTTCTTAACTCATTTATAGTAGTGACTTTCATTGTATATGTCGGTGGCAATCCTCTTAAAACTTTTGAAACAATTTCATCTTCACTTAAGGTTCCTCCACAACATTTAATACCCAAAACAATTTCATTTACTCTTTCCATAAAAGTAGAAATCCTTTCATCTTCTTCCATTTTCAGATGTTCATACCTGACCCGGAAGCTTTCAAGTTGTGCAATTTTGACTGTGGAGTCTCCTTCATTCAGTGTTTCCAAATGATCCTAAATATCTTTAGAAGTAGACCTATCTGATAATCCCATGATTTACTGATCCGATAATGCGCTCAAAAGTGCTTCTCTTGCTTTGCAATCATTTTCCTCATATGTAGTCAGATTGGGTGGATTGGGTTGACTCTGAGTGGGAGTAGTATAGCCATTCTTTGTAACATCCCAGATGTCCTTTCCAATGCAATTTAAATGTGTCTCCATTCTGATCTTCCATATGCTATAGTTGGTTCCATCAAGTTTAGGATTGTCCTTCCTAAAATAGTTACTAGTCATTAGATCTCCTCAAGCTGTTAAATTTCTAGAAAAAGAGGACTAAGCTCTGATACAAATTGTTAGGTCCCAGAGACAACTGAGAGGGGGGGTGAATCAGTTGTCAAATAAATTCAAACCAAAAACAACTTAACCAGCTTAATGCTTAATACCAGTAAACCAGTCTTTTATGCTGGTAGACAGTTTTATCAGTTAATTGCAATAACGGTAAGGATTAATGCATGAAACAAAAGGACAAATTCATTCACAACACATAACACTAATATTTGTATGTGGAAACCCTGTAAGGGGAAAAACCATGGTGGGAAACCTTACCCACAATTAGATGATACTACTGCAAATAGTAAGTGTATATAAATGAGGTCTGCACATGCAGAAAGGCGAAGCGCCTAGAGCTCACTGCTCAAACACAAAATAGGAGTCACACTGACTACAATTGGATGGTTAAATCCAATAAATATTTATTGCTCAAAATAGCATCTTTCTATGTTGGATTCAGTATCGGTGTAGTTCTTATTGTCTTCACAAAAACCCTCCTTCAACCTTCAAATGATGTTTGTGTGTGTAGCTCTACTTATTCTCACATATACCTTCACACAACTTTTTTCGTATTCCACTTCCAATCTTACAAATAAGATCTTACATTTATACCATAACCTAAGACCAATTTTAGTAGGTCGGCTCTAAAGGATAATACAATAAAATCAATTTATAAATAAATTAATACCCGATGCAATAACTGATTCAACATGTCGGCTTCATGCATTTACAACAATAATAAGTCATCTCCATAGCGTGCCATGCCGATATGGAAAAGATAAACCTGTCGGTGTATAACCTAGACCTATTTGCCGGTAACAGCAAATATGCAAATACGAATATTCCAATTTACAAATCTTCAAGATAGAGTGTCCAAATGATGTCTTCAACATAACCATGTGTTTTCCATTCCATTCCAAGTGTCGATGATCATTATATCCTGTCGGTGTACCAGATACCAGTGACTGTGCATAAGTCATTTGCTTGCCGGTGAATGTTGCTGATTCTCCAAAGTGCCAGAGTTGATAGTGTTTAGTAGGTGTTGACATCAATGACAAAACTATACCAAAATACCAACACTAACAGCTTCAAGTCTGGAAAATGGAGAAAAAGTCTCCTCATAATCAATTCCTTCCTATTGTGAATACCATTTGCAAACAAGTCTAGCTTTATTTCAGACAACTTCACCAGCTTCATTCAATTTGTTTCTAAATACTCATTTAGTACCAAAAACATTTTTATCCTTAGGTCTAGGCACAATTTCCTAAGTATTATTATTTTCAATCTGATCTAATTTTTCCTCCATAGCTCTCATCCAACTTTCATCTTTACAAGCTTTGGCAACATCTTTAGGTTCAACTTTAGAAATCAAACATACTTCTTCAGCAGCTAACTTTCTTCTTGTCATTACACCCTTATTCCTATCACCAATAATTTGATTTTCAAAATGATTCAATCTTACATACCTCAGACTCTTATGATTATTCTGATTCTCAGGTTCCTGCACTTCATCACTGGCAGTAGCAGCATCCATATTAACAATCTCTACCGGATCATTCTGCTTAGGCTCTTATGTCTAAATAGGGGCTAGAACAACATGTTGACCATCATCATAACCACATGATCTGATCTCCTTCCCAAGGTTCTTATCCACCTTCACATTTGCACTCTCCACAATATTTCTCAGTCTCTTATTGTAGCACCAGTAGGCTTTTCTCTTAGTTGAATATCCCAAGAAGATACCTTTATCGCTTCTAGCATGAAACTTTCTTGTATCCTCATCTCTATTGATGTAACATTTGCTACCAAATACTCTAAAATATCCTACAATAGGAACATGACCAAACCATAGTTCATAAGGAGTCTAACTAGTATCGCCTTTGATGTGAACTCTGTTGAATGTCTAAACAGCAGTGCTAATGGCTTCTCTCCAGTATATCTTTGAAACATTTCATTCAATCAGCATAGTCCTTGCAACATCCAAACAGTTTTGTTCTTTCTCTCAATAACTAAATTTTGTTGAGGGGTTCTAGGAGCAGATAATTATCTTCTAATTCCATGCATCTCACAGAATGAGTTGAACTCACCAAAACAGAATTCTCCACCTCTATCAGATCTCAGACATTTCACCTTGAATCCAAACTCAGTTTCCACCTTAGCTTTGAATATCTTGAATTTGTCCAATGCTTATGATTTCTCCTTCAAAAAGACAACCCACATCATCTTGTAATAACCATCAATTAGCAACATAAAATATATATCACCTAGCACACTTCTAACATTTGTAGGTCCACATAGGTCAATATGCACAAGATCTAGCAGTTCATCAGATGTATATGGTTTTCTCTTGAAATAAATTCTTGTTTTCTTACCGAAGTGACATTTCTTACATACCAGATTACTAGGATTAAAAATCTTAGACAAATCTCTAACAGCATGTGTAGAATAGATCTTAATCATTGAATTAAAATTTACATGACACATTCTTCTATGCCATAACCAACTCTCATCAATCTTAGCAATCAAACAGTTTTTCTCACCAGCATTCAAATGAAAAATGTTACCTTTAGTATTAGTCCTAGATGCAATCTCTATACTTAAGGCATTCAAGATCTTGCATTTACCATCCTTGAATTCTAGATCATAACCTTTTTCAACCATCTGTCCAACACTCAAAATATTATGCTTCAAACCTTCAACATACAAGACATCATCAATGTTATGTTTACCATCAAAAGAAATAGAACCTCTCCCATGGATTACATAGGTTTTGTCATCTCCAAATATAACTATTCCACCCATGCTTACAAATTTGTTTTTATCACTGGTCATATGATGAGAACAACCACTGTCAATCACCCATTCATCCTTCTCTTCTACCTTAGCCACCAAATCTTTATCCTAAATAGAATAGCTAGTGGAATCAATAGGTACAGGTCTATCTTCTTTAATGGCAATAAACACAACTTCATCTCCTTTTGATTCTTCATCTATAACACCTTCATCGGCAACATAATAATAGTTCTTCTAGTTCCTAAACTTCTAGTTAGACTTATAATGCTTATCATACTTCTCAGGCTTCTCATATCTATCATTTCTATCATGCTTATCAATCTTATCAAGTCTGACATACTTAGCCATTCTCTTTGGTAATCTAGAAGAAAAATGTCTTATGGCAAGAGAAACATTTCAAAGGAAACTTTCCATCATACTTATCGGCTCTTTTAGGCAATCTCTGGGCAATTAATGCTTCAAGCTCATCTAGCTCTCTTTCTTTCTCTTCCATCTCTCTTCTCTCTCTTTCATATCTAGATATTCTACACTCATCAGGATCATACTTCTTCTTACTGGATACAGATGCAGATTCTCTAAATGTTGTCTCAAAATTTCCATGTGATTCTCCAAACTCACTCAGCTCAAATGCAACAATCTTTCCAACCAACACATATCTTGTCATAGTAGTCACACTTCGGATCTCATCAATAGAAGCAACCTTGTGTTTATAAGCAAGAGGCAAGGATCTCAACACTTTAACAACAATTTCATCTTCCTCAATGGTTCCACCGGCACATGTGATACCTAGGACAAGGTCATTTAACTTAGCCATAAAAGAATGTAAGTTCTCATCATCTCCCATCTTCAATGTCTCATACTTTCCTTTCAAACTCTACAACTTAGCAACTTTCACCTGTTTATCACTTTCATACAAAATTTCAAGCTTCTCCCAGATCTCATGTGCAGTCTGAAGTCCCATAACATTTGTCATCTTAGAATAAGTCAGGGCACTAAGCAATGCTTCCTTCACTGTAATATTATGTTATGCTTCCTTAACCTCATCCAGAGTAGATGGTCCATTTTGAGGAACAACATAGACATTCTTTGTAATCTTCCAATAATCTTCTCCAAGATATTTTAAGTGCACTTCCATCTGGTTCTTCCATATAGTATAATTTCTTCCATCAAACCTCAAACTATCTTTCTTAAGGAGAATACCTTGAGCTTCCATCCCAAATCTCCTAGAGAGATTAAGCTTCTACCAAAGGATCTAGCTCTAATACCAATTGTTAGCAGCAATCAAGAAGGAAGACTGAGAGGGGGGTGAATCAATCTTCACCGGAATAAGAAATTCAACCACTAAAACATAGATCTGATAAACTGCAGTAATAAGATAGATAAGCAAATTAACAACACAACACACAACACCAAGATTTTGACGTAGAAAAACTGGTTAAGGGAAAAACCACGGTGGGAACCTACCCACAATAAGATGATACTTTGTATTAGTTTGTGAAAATGTTACAATGGGGAATGCACAAGCATTCAGGCACACTACCTAGATCTCACTGCTCAAAAGATATTTGCCCGGAAGGCTACAGCCCTCAAGGAAGTCTCACTAACTTACAATATAATTCAAACTACAATCTGAAAGAAATGAACTGAAAGGATAGCATCTCCAAATGCTTGATTATAGTTTCAGTTAAGCACAGTTGTCTACTTTGCAACACCAATCTCACCTCAACCTCACCACCAAGTGATAAATCACTTGTTTGCACATATACCACTCTTTGATAACATAGACACAACATCAACACAAAAATTACATGAATAACTCGCCTATATATACAAATCATCAACCTTGATAACAAGGTCAACTAAACCCTAACCCTCAACTCACAATTACAAAATTACAGCGCATGATACAAAGTTCAACCACTAGACCAATATAATGATTTACATATCATATCATGGTCCTAATTCAAATTCTTGAATGATCAACTCCACCAAAAATCACATCAAGATCAACCACAACACGCTACACCACCAAAAATACCGCATAACATGAAAATCAATGCCGATTGATGAAAACCACCAAAGACTCACACAACGATCAATATGGATGGTCAAGAAAAATAGGACATGACTAGGAAACACCATCAAGCACGTTAGAATCATTCGGAACAACTGCACCAACGCCATTTTTCAAATCTTCATCGGCCAACATCTGAAAGCTCAAGAACACAGCCAATCAACAACTGTCACAGAGAAAGATAACTTGCGGAGCACCAAATCATGAACCATTTGAAATGAAGATACAAAAGATCATCCCAAAATCTCAGCACAAGACCTTATCACATCGAAATATACTAGAGGATATATCAACCTCTGCAAAACAGTGATCAACAAAACCAAACTACAAAACCGGATGAGAAAATCTTCCCAATCACACCGGAATAAATCACAGGAATATGTTGATATCAATGACAACAACATATCCTATCAGAAGCAATGACCAACAATATCCAGCACTATTGTTATGTTCTTGATGAAGGTATTACAGATGAAGAATCAGAAGGAGATGAAGTTGTATTTCTTGCCATTAAAGAAGATGGACTTGTACCTATTGATTCCACAAGTTATACTATTGAAGAAAATGATTTAGCTGCTAAAGTTGAAGAGAAGGATGAATGGGTAATTGACTATGGTTTTTCACATCATATGACTGATTATAAAAGAAAATTTGTGAGTATGGAAAGATATGATGGTGGAATAGTTAGATTTGGAGATGACAAAGCCCGTGTGATCTTTGGGAGATGTTCTATTTATATTGATGTTAAGCATAATACCGATGATGTCAAGTGCATGTTGAAGGTTTGAAGCATAATCTTTTGATTGTTGGATAGATGGTTGATAAAGTTTATAATCTACAATTCAAATATGGAAAATGTAAGATCCTAAATGCCTCTGGTATAGAGATTGCATTTGGAACTAAGACTAAAGGTAACATTTTTCATTTCAATGCCAGTGAGAAAATTTCTTTGATTTCTTAGATTGATGAGAGTTGGTTGTGACATAGGAGAATGTCTCATGTGAATTTTAATTCAATGATTAAGATCTATTCTACACAAGATGTTAGAGATCTGCCTAAGATTGTTAAGCCTGCTAATCCAGTATGTAAGGAATGTCAGTTGGGTAAGCAAACAAGAATTTCTTTCAAAAGAAAATAATATACATCTGATGGATTGCTAGACCTTGTGCATACTGACATGTGTGGACATACAAATGTTAGAAATGAGTAGGGTGACAAATATTTCATGTTGCTAATTGATGATTATTCTAGGATGATGTGGTTTGTCTTTTTGAAGGAGAAATCAGAAGCATTGGACAAATTCAACATATTCAAAGCTAAGGTGGAGACTAAGTCTAGTTTGAAGGTGAAGTGTTTGAGATCTGATAGAGGTGGAGAATTATGTTCTAGTGAGTTCAATTCATTTTGTGAGAAGAATAGAATTAGAAGACAATTATCTGCTCCTAGAACACCTCGGCAAAATGGAGTTGTTGAAAGGAAGAACATAATTGTCTTGGATGTTGCAAGGACTATGTTGATTGAAGGAAATATTCAAAAGATCTACTGGAGAGAATCTATTAGCACTGTTGTTTACACATTCAATAGAGTTCATATTAAAGGTGATACCGGTAAGACTCCTTATGAACTATGGTTTCGTCATGTTCCTATAGTGAGATATTTCAAAGTATTTGGTAGAAAATGTTATATCAAGAGAGATGAGGATATAGAAAAGTTTGATGCTAGAAGTAATGAAGGAATTTTCTTGGGATATTCTACAAAGAGAAAAGCCTACTAGTGTTACAATAAGAGACTAAGAAAGATAGTGGAAAGTGCAAATGTGAAGTTGGATGAGAACCTTGGGAAAGAGATCAGAGCATGTTGATATGATGATGGACAGCATATTATTTTAGCCCCTATTCAGACTGAAGAACCTAAGCAGAATGATCTGGTAGTGATAGTCAACCCAGATGTTGTTGTTGCTGGTGAAGAGGTGCAGGAACTTGAAAATCAGAACAATCAGAAGACTTTGAGGTATGTAAGATTGAATAATTATGAAAATCATATTAGTGGTGATAAAAATAAGGGTGTGATGACTAGAAGAAGGTTAGTTGCTAAAGAAGTATGTTTGATTTCTAAAGTTGAACCTAAAGATGTTGTTGAAGCCTATAAAGATGAAAATTGGATGAGAGCTATGGAAGAAAAATTATATCATATTGAAAAGAATAATACATTGGAGCTTATGCCTAGACCTAAAAACAAGAATGTTATTAGCACTAAATGGGTATTCAGGAACAAATTGAATGAAGCTAGTGAAGTTGTCAGAAATAAAGCTAGACTGGTTTGCAAAGGATATTCACAGAAAGAAGGAATTGATTATGAGGAGACTTTTGCTTTGGTGGCCAAACTTGAAGTTGTTAGACTATTGCTTGCATATGCTACTTATAAAGATTTCAGGGTATATCAGATGGATGTCAAATCTGCCTTTTTGAATGATGATCTTGAGGAAGAAATCTGCATTGAGAAACCTAATGGATTTTCATTGTTAGATGATGGAGACATGGTATGGAAACTGAAGAAAGTCCTTTATTGATTGAAGCAAGCCCCTAGAGCTCGGTATGCTAGACTAGATAAGTTTAATTGAAATTGGGATTTACTAAAAGTGCTGCTAACATTAATCTATACTTTAAGATAGAAAATGATAACATCTTGATTGTTGAAGTCTTTGTTGATGATATTAATTTTGGACGTGATGATGACTTGAGTATAAAGTTTGTCAGTGATATGCAGAAAGAATTTGATATGTCTATGATTGGTGAGATGAAATTTTTCTTAGGTTTGTAGATTTTATAGACTAGAAAAGGTATATTTATATCTCAAACTAAGTATGTGAAGGAATTGCTAAAGAAGCTTGGGTTAGATGACTCCAAACCAATTGGAACTCCTATGGTGACTGGTTTTAAATTGTCTAAGAATGATGAATCTTTGAAAGCTAATCAAAGTTTGTACAAATCTATGGTTGGTGGACTACTATATCTTACTCAAACTAGACCGGATTGTTAGAGTAATCGGGTCTTTACTTGATTAATTAAATGAAATTTGTTTAATTAATTAAGTTCCCCTTTGTCTCTTTTACACTTAAGCTAACATTAGGTGCATAATAATTAATTCTTTTATTAATTATTATGTGCAAGCCTAGGTTTTCCCTTTTAGGGTTTCTTGACCTATTAGAGTTTAATTTTCTTTTCTTTGTATCATTATCACATTACACATTTTTGTGAATATTGAGCTCTCATCTTTTTTAGCATTTTTCTATGTATTTGGTTTTTATTTGTTGCTTCCTTGCTTCTCCTTGTAATAGGTTTATTCAGTTTGCACAGATCATTTGGGCTCCTATGGTGTTGTATTTCTCAACTCTCACATGGTATCAGAGCTTCAAATCTGCAGCTACCTGTTCTTGTTTTGAGGGTTTTGCATTGGAAGCAGATCTGGGGTTTTTCAAAAGTTTTTTTGTGCACCTAGGGATAGGCCTTTTTTCTTAGCACTTTGGGCCTAAACAGACCTCACCATCGTGCTCAGAAGGCCCAAAAACCCCTATGGTCATATAAAACTTGACCATTTTTTACTCTTGAGCCTCTGGATTTTTTTTTCCTATACCAGGTCATACAGCCTTGGCACACAATTCGAGAGAAAAATTAAAAAAAAATTGCCTTTTTATGACATGCAAGCTGAACTTCGATTTTTTGAAAAAAAAAAAAAATTTTAAAAACAAAAAATCAAAATTCAAAAAAATCATTCACAAAAAGAAGGCAAAAAGTTTTTTTTTGTAAGAAAATATTTTTTGGGGGTTTCTTTGGGTCCCCGCCGGCCTACCAGCAGTGTCGTTGACCTAACAGACCGGCCCCTATCAGCCCTGTCAGAGCAGGCCCGCTCGTTGGCCCCCGCTGGCCCCCGTCGGCCCCCATTCCCCACCCGTCGGTTGTCTCCCCGCCCACCGCCCGCCATCGCTACCTCACCACCACCCAGGCTCATTGCTCTACCACTCCACCACCAAAGTGTTGCCGAAGCACCACCTCCACTCGGCCCTACCACCAGTTAGCCCCTGTTGCCCCTCTCTCTTTCCTTTGAAGGGGGGGTTGGTTTTTTCATCATAGCTTGAGCATACAGAGTCTTTTTTTCAGAAACAAATAGGTGTCGAAAAGTTGGTTCTGAGCTGGACCTTGTGGTGTTGGAATTTTTTTCCAATTTTGTTGTTTGACTGTCCTTTTTTCCAGTCAAAGTGGGGTCTCTTTCCTGCACTTCTGGGACTGTAGAATGGGCAAACAGACTCTATTTTTTGAAAATGAATAGGCGTTGAAAAGCTCTCAGCATGCTCTATTCAGATATGTGATCTTGTTTCTCATATTTTTCATCGGGTATATGAGATTTCAGTTTGAAGTTTTTTTTGCTTATGCACTACTTCCTTCTCATCAATATGTACTAGGGTTTGGGTTTATCTCTTGTGGGGGGTGTTTTTTTCTCTCTTTCTATCATTTATATCAAAAATATAGAACAACAAAACTTTGAAAACAAACAAACCCTTATGCATCTTCTATCTATTCTGAAAGATCACATAATAAAAAAAACCACAAGCAGGTATAGGTGCAGAGTTTCATGGTAGATCCTTTAGTTGAGTTGTTGACATCACACAAATATCACACCAGGAAGCCTCGCATCACGAGGCTTATCAGGGCATGAGGGTTGTAGTCTTATTTAATGAGGTTCAACCTTTGTTGCAGTGTCCTTATGAGCTTCTTTAGCATAGAAACAAGATGGATGAGGCCATGGGTTTGCTCTCTTTACATGTCTCCGACAGTCTTCTGTTTCACCTTGATGAGTTTCTCACCCTTCATGCTATGTGGTTAAAGTTTGAGTCTCTCTTTGGGAGGGTTAATGAGATCTAGGCATTATAGATTGAGGCAAAGTTGGTTTCCTTGTCACCTAATTCTTTTCCCACCATTGAGGATTTTTTGAAAAAATTCAAGACTACCAAATCTGTTCTTCAAGGGTGTGGAAAGATCAAGACAGACACAGAGTGCATTCACTTGATCCTTTCGAAGCTTTGGGATCACTTTCATTTTTTTGCCTCTGCTTTCTACTCCACCATAGATAGCTTGGGTGCACGTTTCACCATGCCCACCTTTGATGTGTTTTGTGAGTGTTTGTGTCATGGGCAGTCTCACCTTTCTCAACTGGACATGCTATCAGGGTCCAAGAACAAAGCATTGGTTGCTCAGTCCTCTAAGGAGAAGCAAAAGTAGAAACTAAAGCCAAAGAAGAATTCTGCAGGTAGTGAGCATTCCTCTAAGCCACCTCCTAAGTCTGATTCTAAACAACTACTTTCCTCCAAAACATGGGAAATCTTCACAATCTGGTGAGTCTTCCTCCAAGACTAAGAAGAAATCAAGAGATACTTGCAATTTTTGTGGCAAGGAAGGACATCCAGTTTCCAGGTGTTGGAAACACTTAGAGGCTTTAGAGGAAGCCATGCAGTAGCATCACATCTCCTCACCTCTGGCGTCTTCTCCTTCCATGGGGAAAGGTCATGCTCGAGCTTCGACCTATGGGTCCACTTGGATTTTAGATTCTAGTGCTTCTCACCATATGACTCACACTCAGCAACTGGTTACTTCTCTTACCTCTTGTGGTACTTCATAGATTGCAGTGGGTGACTTAGTTCAACTTTCAATCTTGGGTTCAAGTTATGTCTATTTGGATGGGGGTACTCCGCAGGATGTTCTGGTTATCCCTGACATCTCGACAAACCTTATATCCATTTATCAGATTTGCCATTTTGTCTCTAGTAAGATAGTTGAGTTCTCAGCACATGATGTGGTTATTCGGGACCTCCATGACTCTGATTTGGTTGTGGCTACTGGGAGTTTTGATACTGCATCTCATCTTTACATATTTGATGGATTTGATCCCTCTGCAAGTGCAGGTTCCTCTCTTATAGAACATGCAAATTCAGTGAGTAATCTTTGGCATGAGTGCTTGGGCCATGTCAATTACAGATATCTTCAACATATGAGTACACAGGCACTTGTTCTTGGGATCCTACCGATTTCCTGCACTAATGGTGTTTGTCATGGTTGTGTGCTTGGCAAGCATCATAGGGATCCCTTTCCGAAGGGAAGAGCCCCTCATGATTTGGCACTTTTAGAGATGATGCATAGTGACCTCATGTCCTTCCCTACTCCTTATTTTTCTAGGGCCTAGTATGTACTCACATTTATTGATGACTTCTCCAGACACACATGGGTGTACTTTCTTAAGTACAAGTCTGATGTCTTTGTTTCATTTCAAATCTTCAAGACATTTGTAGAGAAGTAGTCTGGTTGTTCTATTCGACGAATACATACAGATAATGGGGGGTAGTATGTGAATTAGGCTTTTAGATATTTTTGCACTGAGCATGGTTTGTAGTATCAATTTACTGTTCCCTACACCCCTTAGTAGAATGGTGTTGCTAAGCGCAAGAACAAAACTTTATGAGAGATGGTGAATTGTATGATTCCGTCTAGGTCTATGGATTCATCTTTTTGGGCTGAGGTAGTCAATTGTGCCAACTACATTCAAAATCGGATGCCTCACAAGGCGATTTGACATATGACTCCTAAGAAGGCTTGGTCTCATGACAAGCCTGATGTTTCTTTTTTCTGAGTATTTGGCAATGAGGCATAGGCATTTATTCCTAATGCTCAGAGGAAATAAATGGAGTGGAAGAGATGACCCCTCATTTTTGTTGGCTATTGTAAGGATGTTAAGGCGTACAAGTTGTTTGATCCTAATTCCAGAGAGGTCCTATTTCGACGAGATGTTCAGTTTGATGAGTGCTTTCCTACAGTGGATACCCTGTCTCCAGTGTCTACTCCTCTGCCTACTCCTCCCATAGCATCTCTTCAGGATAATTTTGAGGATGATTCTGATAATGCTGTTGATGATCCACCATCCCCACCTTCACCTACTCCACCTTAGATGCCCAAGTGGGCTTGCTTTATTGTTGAGGTGATAGGATCTATGGTCGGTGATCCTTCAGATACTCGTCGCACCCATTCTCATACTATGGGTTCTAGTCTTTTGAGTCATGCCCTTTCAGATGATCCTCATAAGTTTTCAAAGGCTATAGGGCACCCTAAGTGGGATTGTGCTCTGGAGGAAGAGTATTCGTCTTTGATGAAGAATCATACTTGGGATCTTTGTCCTCTTCCTAAGGGCAGAAAGATGGTTTGGTGTTGCTGGTTGTATCTCACTAAGTATGTTGTTGATAGTTCGATTGATAAGTACAAAGCACATCTTGTTGTGAAGGGTTTCTCGCAGGTTGAGGGTATTGATTACTCTGAGACCTTTTCCCCTGTCGCCAAGATGAACTCTATTCACTTTGTACTCTCCCTTGTAGCTTCTAGGGGATGGCCCATTTTTCAAATGGATGTAAAGAGAGATTTCTTGTATGGGGACCTACAAGAGGAAATCTATATGGAGCAACCTCAAGGATTTGTGTAGGACAGTTCTTTGGTTTGCAGACTTCGACGTTCATTGTATGGTCTCAAACAAGCCCCTCAGGCTTGGTATGAGAAGATGGACTCCTTCTTGCTCTCCACTGGTTTCACCTACTGTCATTCCATTCACCCAGTGTACATTCAACTTCTTGAGGGTGAGATCCTGATTCTTGTGCTATATGTTGATGATGTCCTTATCACAAGTAGCTCATCCTCTATTATTCAGCATGTTCAGTGAGCTTTGATGGACCAGTTTGAGATGACAGATCTTGGTCTTCTGCACTATTTTCTTGGTCTTCAGGTGCTTGAGTCTTCTGATGGGATCTTCATTACCAGCAGAAGTATTCTCTTGACATGCTTTAGCACTTTGGCATGCTTGATTGCAAGCCTGCTCCCACTCCTTTTTAGTTAGGGGTTGTTTTTATTACTACTTGTTCCACTCCTTTAGTAGATTCTACACTTTATAGGCAGTTGGTTGGTAGTTTGTTATACCTGATGCACACTCGTCCTGATCTTTTCTTTGTGGTTGGCCTTGTCTCTCGATTCTCCCATGATTCTCATGAGAGTCATTGGCAAGCTGCCAAATGTATTTTGTGGTACATTCGGGGCACTATTTCTCATGGCATTCACTACACATTAGGGGAACCTCACATTGTTGGCTACACTGACTTAGATTGGGCTGGTGATATCAGTGATCAGAAGTCTACATTTGGCTTTGTTTTCTATCTTGGCTCTGGTCCTATCACATGGTCTTACAAGAAGCAGACTGCTCCTGTATTATCATCTACAGAGGCTGAGTACCAAGCTGCTATGCTCGCCAGTCATGAGATCCTATGGCTTCAACTGTTGATGACTGAGTTTGGCTCTGATACCATGTGAGAGTTGAGAAATACAACACCACAGGAGCCCAAATGATCTTTGCAAACTGAATAAACATGTTACAAGGAGAAGCAAGGAAGTAACAAACAAAACCAAATACACAGAAAAGTGCTCAAAAAGATGAGAGCTCAATATTTACAAAAATGTGTAATGTGATAATGATACAAAGAAAAGAAAATTAACCTCTAATAGGTCAAGAAACCCTAAAAGGGAAAATCTAGGCTTGCACATAATAATTAATAAAAGTGTTAGAGTAATCGGGTCTTTACTTGATTAATTAAATGATATTCAAGTTGATCTGAAAGAGAGTCATGTCACTATTGTGAAGAGGATATTTAGGGGACTGTCGATTATGGTTTGTGGTATTTGGGGAATGATGATTTCATACTATGTGCCTACACTGATGCTGATTGGGCTGGTGATGTTTATGATTGGAAGAGCACTACTGGTGGAGCATTCTTTTTGGGAAAGAAGTTGGTTTCATGGGCTAGTAAGAAACAAGATTCGGTGTCCTTATCTACTACTGAAGATGAGTACATTGTTGTTGCTATTAATTGCACTCAGGTTGTTTGGATGAAGCAAATGTTGAAAGATATCAAAGTTATCTATGATGAGCCTACTATCATATATTGTAATAATCCTGGTGCTATTAACATGTTAAAGAATCTGGTGCAACATTCAAAGACTAAGCATGTGTCAATCAAATATCATTACTTGAGAGAGCAAGTCAATGAAGAGAAGGTGAAGCTAGAGTATGTATCTACAAAGGAACAAATAGTTGATATTTTCACTAATCCTTTATCTGCAGATACATTTTCCTATTTGAGAGACAAGTTAGGGGTATCTACCCCTCCTGTTGAGAACTAGATGCACAAAGTTGCATCAATCCAGTGGACTTCATAGCCCTATCTTTTATCCGGATTGATGAGTTGGTGTTGCTCCTCTAGTGGAGTAGTCTATTTTTTAAGGGGAGAGAGAGTTTGGTTTTATATTTTGAGATATTTGGCATTGTTGTAAAAGGGGGAGAGAGATCATGTGAAAAATTTCTTTATATGTCTTGATCTTAGGAAGAGTTTGTTGGAGATATCTTCTTTCTTTGCATTTATTGTTTTTCACATTCATATGTTTCCATCAATGCCAAAGTGGGAGATTGTAGGAGATTATTGGTCATTGTTGTTGGTAGGATATGTTGTTGTCATTGATGTCAACATATTCCTGTGATTTTCTTCGGTGTGTTTGGGAAGATCTTATGATCCGGTTTTGCAGTTTTGTTTTTCTGATCACTGTTTTGCAGAGTTCAATATTTCCTCTACTATATTCCAGTGTGATCAGATCTTGTGCTGAGATTTTGGGATATTGTTTGGAATGGTCTTGTCTATCTTCATTTTAGATGGATCATGATCTAGTTCTCCACAAGTTATCTTTCTTCATGATAGTTGTTGATTGGTTGTGTTCTTGAGCTTTCAGACGTTGACAGATGAAGATTTGATAAGTGGTGTTGGTGCAGTTGTTCCTGATCATTCTAACATACTTGTTGGTGTTTCCTAGTCGTTTCCCATTTGTTTTGGTGATCTGCATTGATCATTGTGCAAGTTTTTGGTGGTTTCTATGAACCAGTGATGATTTTCATGTTATGCAGTATTTCTAGTGGTGTAGTGTGTTGTGGTTGATTTTGGCATGATTTCTGGTGGATTCGACCATTTGAGCATTTGATTTAGGTCTATCTTATGTCATGTAAATTATTATATCGGTCTGGTGATCGATCTTTGTATCATGTGATGTAATTTTATAATTGTGAGATGAGGGTTTAGCCGACCTTGTTATCAAGGTTGATGATTTGTATATATAGGTGATATAGTCATGTAATTCAGGTGTCAAGGTTGTGTCTGCATTATTGGAGAGAGGTTTATGTGTGAACAAGTGATTTATCATTCAGTGTTGTGATTGAGATTGGTGTTGCTGAGAAGATAATTGTGCTTAACAAAAACTATAATCAGGCATTTGGAGATGTTATTCCTTTAGTTCACTTCTTCCAGATTGTAGTATGAATCTCATTGTAATTACATGAGACTTCCCTGAGGGTTGTAGCCTTCTGGGCCTTTATCTTTTGAGTAGTGAGCTCTAGGCAGTGTTCCTGAATGCATGTGCATTCCCCATTGTAATATTTTCACATACTACTGCAGAGTATCATCTTATTGTGGGTAGGTTCCCTCTGTGGTTTTTCCCTTAACTGGGTTTCCATGTCAAAATCTTGGTGTTGTGTGTTGTGCTTTCAATTTGCTTATCTTTGTTGTTACTGCAGTTTATGAGATCTTTTTTTGTGATTAAGTTTGTTATCCGGTGAAGACTAATTCACCCCCCACCCCCTCTCATTCTTCCTTCTTTGTTGTTTCTAACATAATGTAAGTCTTGATGCACGTTTTAGTCCCTTTGGTCATTATCTCGAAAATCATCTTTGTCATCTTTAATGTTTGTTTTTTAGGTTTTATGTTTTCTATTTGAAGTTAGTCTTTTTCTTCGTAAATTGTACTTTCGGGTTTAAAACCCAAAAATACACATGTTTTGAGTCTTTTATTGTAATTTAGGTTTTAAAACCTGAATTACAAGTCATTAGGTTTCTTTCGCAAACAAAGTTGCCCTTCGGGTTTTGAAACCTAAAGTGCACTTAATTGCACTTGGGGTTTACTTAGATGCACTCTAGGTCCCAAACCCAAAGTGCATGTATTTAAATAGCAAGATTGCAATTAATGTTAGGTCTTTGAGTTCAAATCAAACTCTTTAATGCATTATTTTATTTCTTTTTATGGTCATTTAAGAAGTATGTTTTCATGTTCTTCTGTCTTTGTAACATCCTCCTACACCCTCTCTCCTCTCATATTTTGGTGAAGTTTCCTCCACATTTATGGAATCCTTGTCTTTGTGTAGGTATTTATTT
The DNA here is from genome assembly GCF_030272615.1 of Cryptomeria japonica. NCBI lineage: Eukaryota > Viridiplantae > Streptophyta > Pinopsida > Cupressales > Cupressaceae > Cryptomeria > Cryptomeria japonica. The sequence continues at coordinate 751,648,611 of NC_081411.1, read as the reverse complement.
CTTCTTTCTCCTTTGTTTTCTGTTTCTCTCCCTCTTTCATTCGTGTTCTTAGAAACAGAGGTGATTTTGGTTTGTAAACTCTAATCACACCTATTCCTTGCAGGGGTTGATTTGGGTTTGAAAACTTGAATCACCTCATTCCTATGTAAAATATCTAACACATGTGTTGGACATGATTTACATTCCACCCAACACATAATTTGTGTTGGCCAATATGTGAATCCCACTGAGCACAAACTCATTATTTTCCAGTTTCATTTGCACTACCAAAGAGTTTTTACCAACACTCCAAACAAGTTGATTGGGATTTAATACCCAATCAATGCATATAAAGTGGTGTTCAGGTTTCAAACCCCAACCAACAAATGATTACAATGAGGTTTTACCCAATTTGTTCATCAAGTTTTGAAACCCGATGAACACTAAGGCATCAAATTTGTTCATCGGGTTTCAAAACATGATGAACACGTCTATGAATTTTTTAGTTTCCCTTAAGTTTCTCATCAAGTTTTAGATTCCCATTGATTTACAAGTTTTGCCAACATGTAAATTGGGTTTCTGAACCTAATTTGCATGATGGTTTGTCTTAAGCGCAAATTGGGTTTTGAAACCCAATTTACACAATTTTTTATGTTTATGCCCTACTCTCTTGCAAATTAGATTTTGAAACCCAATTAGCAAGTTTTTCCCTTCCTTTGATGAAAATCGGGTTTTAAACTTTGATTTACAAGTTCTATCTTAAGATGATTTTTTCTTACTCTTGAAAGATATTGGCCAATTAGTCTTTCAGCTCTAGATGTCAGAGTCATGCCCAAACAAAAGCATGAAGTTCAAGTATAAAAAATGTTTGAACATGTTTTCAAAGAGATTCGTTTCTTCAAATGTCAAGGACATTAAAGATACCAAAATCAGTCACGTAGACATGTCTGAGTTCTTGAAATGAATGAAATGAAAGTTGCAAAGCTTCAATATGCTCACACTTATAAATAGTGGTCTCCATCTAGCTACATCATTCCCAGTTGTAGCTTATGATCCATAATTTGTTTTGGTGACAAAAACTCATTCTAAGAAAGAAACAAGGAGTGCGAATGAAACAAGTGGGAAAGTGATAATCAGGTTTAACGTTGAATTCTTTGATGAGATCTTTAGATGTCTAGATGTGGAAGAGTATGCAAGCATTTCTTTTGAGTCCTCTTAGGAATAATATGACAAGAATTATGATAAATTCAAGAAGAGTATAAGTACTAACTGATTAGAAATATCTAGAGCAACAATCACTAGATGGTCTAAGTTCCTCTATAGGAGCGACTTTAGGGAGGAAATAGGAGATATGATAACTCTCCTAAGCAGGGTCAGAGGTCTGTCTACTTCAAATGTTTTCTAAGAATGGATGTATTAGTACATCCAAGTGATTATAAAGGGAAAATATATTATTTACTATGGTGAGAAAATTAGTGATGCAATCGATGAGCAACTATGCTAGGTGACCAGTACTCTAAAGTTTCACGTGACTTCTTATTTGGTCTATGTTGTAGCATCTTTGAGACACTTCCCAAGTCTCGCGTCAGAAGGAGACAAAAAATTTGTCCTTGATCATAAATATTATCCTTAGTTGACCTTCAATAAAATATTGAATCACTTCAAAAGGGAATAATTCTTTCTTCAATGCACTAATGTGTTCACTTGATCAGGGTTTGGATAAGAGAAGAGTTTTTGAAGATGCCTATAACACTATTAAGAATTTTGGGTGTTTGTTTCTTCAATTTCTTATATTTTCATACATCAAAATTGATTGTTATGAGGGAGCCCCCTTTATGTTGCCAAGGTATCCCAATAACAAGATTATCCTCTTGGAGTTAAGTCAATAGATCATAATTGTTCATGGTCAACAATTTGAGGAACATAAAGTTGACTTTAAATTCCCTCCCTCAATTGGTCATTATTTAGTGGCTACATCATATAAAGCTAAGAAAATGGAGAATGAGATGCAATGGATCACCATGAAAATATTCAAGAGAAGGAAGGAATTTGACTACCGTGGCATGAAGGATAAACCTAAGAAAAGTTACAATCATGTACACCAGATAGAGGATATTTGAGTTGAATGTAGAATAGGTGAAGATGTGAGGAGATTATTGGAAGTATGTGTTGTTTTGGTTGTCATTGATGTCAAACTTGTTGTTTTGGATTGGTATTGGTCTAGAATTTTTGTGGTGTAGAGATATCTTGTTGTGTTGGTGTTGCAGATGTTCACTAGTTGTTCTGGAAGTGTTCAAATCTAGAAAGTGTTGCTAACATTTCTTATTATAGTTATCTTTGTTAGATATAATTTTCATATAACGGATATGATTTCTCTATGGTCTGAAAATATCTTTGTGTTCTTCAAGTGTTGTAGCATTGTTTTTTGATGGTCATGATATTCTATGTTTTACCTACCCTTAAGTTCGTATATGTTTCAAGTGGGAGATTGTTAGATGTGTTATGCGTCTCACCATCGCATGTGAAGATTCAGATTTGAGTTGCTTGCATTAGAAAGTATGTTTTGATCGTTAATTGATTATATGGATGTGTAGTGTGTGGATATGTCATTGGTTATGTTCTAGTGATTGCAAATCAGTGAATTGATATTTTGAAGATGTGTTTTGGTCCCCTCTTTCTCCTGGAGTGGATCCGCGTGTACATTTTTTTGTCCAAAAGGTATATTTTGGTTCAAACCGACTTGGTTCAATATTTGATGTTCTATATTGTATATAAGGAATGTGTATGATTGAGTTATGTGATAAAAGAATAACAAGACATAAGAAGTGTGGTAGAGTGAAGAAGTGTAGATGTGTGTTGTGAAGATAATCAGTGAGGTTCGGTGAAGAGAAAAGAAGAAAAGTTGTGTCACAAACCGGTTTTAGGCTAATAAGTTTTAGATTTATTTATTTTACAAGACACTACTATTATTGATGACATTGATGTTATGATACTAATAAATGTGCTTGATGACATTATTTTAATGTGATGTTTATGTTATTTAACAACATTTTTAATACAAATGTTAATTTTGTGATGATGTTGATGAATTTTTATATTATGATCTGACAATTTCTTCGAGTGTGAAGTGGATGCAGGGTCAACCATCGAAGGTAGACATATGACCAAGGAGGGGTCTCCTAGCTAGTCGGCAGCAACTCATGAAATGCAAATCTATGCATACCCACACATTAATAATAATAATAATAAAATTAATTCATTCAAAAGTTAAAAAACCAATTTAAAGGTTTATAAATAAATGAAGAGATTATAAATAAATAAATAAATTATAATATTAATTAAATCCAAATTTATAATTTTTGAAAAGGTAAAATTATTTAAATTTAAATTTAAGCATTTTTTAAATTAACACATGAGTTAAAATTAGAATGAAGAGTTGAACTCCCTGTGACTCTAGTCCAACTCATGATTTGCATAAGTTTTGCATTTGTTTCTCTCTCATAACTGGCTTTTCCAATCCAATTATCCTCACTTCAACTCTCCTTTCACCCTTGCTTTCATCAGTTTAGATGCACACATTATGGATGTAATTCTCGACCAAGAAAAGTTTAAATCAAGCTGAGATACCATTCTTTGTACGCTCGCAAAAGAATTGGAAATCAAATTTGGGGGGCAACATAATTTTCATGGGACTGAAGTCAATACTTGGGGGCTCTCTTAGTGCACACCCCACTTCTTCATCTCTCTCTCTGCAAATTTATTTTGGTTTGCAAAAGGAATTAGGAAGAATCAAACTGCCTTGGAAGCACTTGAAAGGTGATAAGGAAAATTTGTTGAGTTGACTACAGGAAGACCCAACATCACCCTCCATTTCTCCTCACTGCATTTTTGTTGGGTAATATCTCTTGTATTTATGTTTCCCATCGCATCATTTGTTGCAGGTTTTATTCTTGAAATTGCTACAAATATACTAGCATTGATCTAGATTATTTCTTTCTAATGTTTCCTTGCCAATTTTCCTTTTAACAACTATCTTGACTGTCTATTCAAATTGCTATAGCTAGCAATGATTTCTTCGGAACCAATTTTGCCTAGGCATAGAGTATATCGCTCATGTCATTGTTATTGCGTTTGGATTATATACTCACAGTAATCACTATGATTTCCTAAGGCAATTATGTTAATTTTTGTTTGCAAATATTTTCACTTTGGACTCAATTAAGATCGATTGTTGCTATAGTATTGAATTGGATGTGCATAATCAAATTCTTGTTCATTTTTTGGCTGAGCCTATTTGACCCCTACATGTATTTGGGAATAGCTTCACAAATGATGGAAAACCATGGAATTATTAGCTAACAATTCATACAGGCAAAAGTTTATTCTGCCATTTTGACAAAATAGGTCGATTTTCTCAGCTAACTTATATTTTTCTATGTCTTGGTTTTATTAGTTCTATTATTCATAGTTTGATTTGATTTTCAATCTTTACTAACTCATTTTTGAATCACTGATATCTACCAAATTATCAGATTCTATATTAATTCTGTTTTTGCTACTATATATAACTCATCATTCAATCGGATATATATAGGATGTGTTTATTTATTTATTGCAGTTCTTGAAGTTAAATGAAATTTAAATTCCATAATTGAGTATGATTAAGAGATAAATATTAAATACGAAATAATATCTTAATAATAAATGTAAACTAATTAGGAGGGGTAATTCAATTGTCTATGATGGATGTATTAGGAAATATGTGCTTGTTATGGGATAAACTAGGGAAGGGTGATTTTCTTGTCACCTACCCCAAAAGGGTTAATTTTTGGCTAATAACTTAATTAATTCACTTCTTACCATAACACATGTAGCCAAGCTCAACAATTTTATTGTTAGCTACTACATGCATGCACAGGTTCCATTCTCGATAGTTGGTCCTAATTTGCTAGAAAACTTCGTTGTGGGGGACAGGAGCTTGTCATGAGCACTGCAAAGCGAAAGCTTTATTTAGTTGGGCAGATAAAATGTTTGGGTCATATGTCCATATTCCAGTTTGTAGATGGAGGTGAGTCTGATGGCAATGGAGATGCTACATCTAGAGACAAAGATTTACATATTGTTTTTTAAAGTCCTATGGACTATCATATCAGTGTATTAATGTATGAGTATACTTTTGATGTAATTGTGAAATGACATATGTGGTCTCATGAATAAGTTATGTATATGGCCTATGAGGTCTACTAAAACAAATGTGACAAGAAGTCGCCCTGTAAAATATAACTAACAAAAAGGAAGGAAAAACTACTAACCCACTAACCTACTAAAATGTGCCCTTGTGCGTTCCTAATTTACTGCTTATGTGTTCTCCTCATTTTCCTATCTTCCATGTCCTTGTGTGTTCCCAATTTACTACTTATGTGTTCTCCTCATTTTGTTACTATTTACTAAGTTGTCATTAGTTTTATGTTCAAAGTCATCCTATATACTTTAGTCAGTTAATACTACAGAAATATTCAGTCGGTAAGCTCTAAGGGTGTCGATTACAGAAGAAAGGCTAGTCGTCGAGATGATATATACGGAGTTGTCTACCGAGTAAATTTCCTATGTCCACTGAGTAGCAAAGAAGGTACTGAGTTAATCTGAACAGAATGGAAATGTGTTACCAGATTCAATGAACCTGGACACATATGTGGAAATGTGTTACAAGATTTGAGAACAGGGAACCGTTATTTCATAGGAAATTGCACTTAAAGATTTTGTATGATTTTGAGGAAGTTTATCCAATGAAATAATTTCTATGTTTATTCATTCCGTAAAACATGTTTGTATAATCGATGTATGAACAAGATCACTGCCTTAGAGATCTATATAAAGAGTGATTTGAGTATCTAAGTAAGGAGAGAAAAAAAAAAAAAAGATGGTGAGTTGAAGATAAAAATCTTGTGAAAAGATAAGATGTGATGATTGAACAAAGGTATTCAGAGGTCACCGAGAAGATTTTCAGAAAATAGTTTAAGGGACAGAGAATACGGAAGAGGTCACTAAGTTGATCTATCAATTATCGAGGTATGCTATGAGCATGGTAATTTCATATTGAGCACATGGAGTCTGCTATAACATTTCAGATGTAAAGTTGCAGATATTTTGTAAAAGATTTTGATTGAATTATTTTGAGTTGTGTTAGAAACCTTTAACAGGGTAAAAGAGTCTAACAAGGTCTATAAATTGTAAAGCCTTTAACCAGGTACAACATTTTGTAAAAGTGTTTGTAAAATCCTTTAGCAAGGTAGATCTAAAGATATTGATACTCCTAACAGGGTAAGCTATCAGAAAAAGCTAAACATGTAGCTCTAATCGAGCAACCTTTATTATTGCAGTAGTGAAGTTGTGGGTGCCATCCCCACCATAGTTTTTCTCTCTAACCAAGAGTTTCTGCATAACCAAAATCTTTGTGTTATGGAGTGAAATGTGTATGGATGTAATTTCTATGATTGTGTTTTGGCTTTATATATTATGAGATCAACTATATACAGTTTATGTTTATCAGTAAGATTATTTTTGAAGAAAAGTTTTGAAGTACTGATTCACCTCTCCCCTCTCAGTACATTAGCTTTCATTATTGGACCTAACACATTTTCCTATCTCCCATTAATGAATCCATGGTTTCTATGATGTTAACTTAAGTTTGATAAATTTATTCTAATCATATGCACACTAACTATGGGTTTGCAATAATCATCGAATTTTCATGTAATTTCTTTGTTCCCACATGCACATTGACATCTAGTTTATCTTTACTTCATTATTATCTTTCTTACGTGTGTATGTTAATTATCTTATATTAAAATCTTGTGCTTGTATTAATGGTAATTTATATTCATATGTATAAATGTATAATAGACTTTAATAGGATTTATGTTGGAATCAAGGAACACTGAGAGGGGGGGTGAATCAATGTTCTAGAATTTGCAAAATTCACTAAGTTGATTCTTTAACCATCGGATGCAAATAACTAAGAGAAAAGTGCAAAAACATAAACCAATTAAACATGCAACCATAACACTAAAATTTTTACATGGAAACCCAAAAGGGAAAAACCGCAATGGGATTTGAACCCACAATATTATTATACTATGGCTAGTAGTAAAACAATATTACAAAAGTGGAATACACTTGCATTCATGCACGCTACCTAGAGCTTATTACTCAATTACAAAACAAGGTTGTCACCCTAGAGGACCCACTGTCCTACAAATGAGATATATAAGAAAACACAATGTGTGAACTGGAGTATAGCATCTACAAATACTAGGAATTAGTTTTGGTTAGGCTCAAGAATGATCCGATGTCACTACTCTAAGAAAATGCTATGTTTAGCTCTGCTACCATGTATTGAATCAACAAAACTCAAGCTGTGCATGTGAAACTATGCTCAATCACACCAAAAAAGAAAATTGAACACGTATATCCACACCAAAATGATCACCCAAATCCATCTTATATATTTGCACCACCAAAATAGATCTCTAACTAGTTGGCTACTCAAAACAGCAAAATGTGAAACGTGTAGACTCATGTCGGCTCAATCCTACTACAAATCCTTATTCTGGACCTAAAATATATGATCACAAGCTTCCAATAAGTCAGCCCAGTCACCTTGAACTCATCAAAATCCATTGGAATCACCTCAAAGAATACGTTCCACACGCTACACCATCAAACATGAAGATAACCCTGTTCTTCCAGAATAACCGGATACCAAACCAAGAAACTTGCACTAGAATCAACACTAGATTGATAGGATCATGAAGTAATCTATCTTGAACCGTGAACTACCTAATTTGATCACCGCAACCAAAAATAATTCACCAGAATCAAGATGTGCACCATGAACTCATGCTCTATCGGTTATTGTGTTTCACCTTCCAGACTTATGCCTTATGAACAAAATGACTTCCTGTAAACCCAATCTCCATATACTAGATAGGATTACTAGGTTGAGTTTCCATCAATGACAACCCCTAAGTAATATATGTGCAAATAACATCATTAATCTTCACTGGAGCATCACCAGAATAGTGTCTCTTGCCAACAATCTCTCCCTTTGGCATTAATGGCAACACTATGAAAAATGACAAGTATTCCAAGAATCCAAAACTGCAATCAATTCAAAAATGTGTATACTCAACTAAATCCCCCTAAGAGTGTGCACTATTTTTCACTTCTCTCTCTCCTCCTTTGACATCAATCGCAAAGGTAGGAATTCACCAAAAATTATATACAGAAGAATGTGTACAGTGATCTACAAAAACTTGAAGATATCTGCATAAATCACCTTCAAGGATTTCAAATACTCATTCCATCCTCTCATGAAATAATCCAAAATGTTAATTATGGTACTAAACATGTATGCATGAACTTCTATACCCTTAAGATCTGTCAAAACATCTTTACCCAAAGTAGTCATTGTATCTTACTGAGCACCAAGTAAAGTATCCATCCGGGGAGTGATTAAGCTTCTCAATTCTCCCACTATGCTTATCAGTTGTTCCTTTTCCTTATTTAGGCCCTTTATTTTATCAGTGATATCCATTATCTGGCTTTCAAGGGTACTCGAAAAGACTGAATGCGCAGTAAATGATTGTGCTATACTAGCTTATTTCCCTTCAAGATCTCTTATTTTCTTGTCGGTGTCTGCAGAAAACTTGGGCAAAAAGAGACATGACTTGAAGATTTTACCACCTTCATCCAAAGCATCCTCAACACTTTTCACCATAGATTTCAACACTTCCCTATCAGCCTTAATTGTTTACAAATAGGTTAGGAGCCTCATTTCATTAAACTTATTTAAAACCTTTATATCTGCTACTTTCTCTAATGATACAAAATCTTATTCAACTTTATTTAACATATCCTTAAGCTTACTGGAGGGTGAGTCACTGGATACCTACTTAAGGTTAGGCTAAAATTTCTCCAAAATCGCAGTCGCCAAAGATATAACCTCTTTCTCTTCAGATGCAGACTTAAGTAAGTCCTCACTTGCCTCAATTTGCGTGAGGGTGGCTAAATTCAGTGCTTGAAGAGGGGACAGAGTACTCAAATCTACCAGACCATGAGAAAAATCATCTTATTCATTTGCAATCTGCTTCCCTTTATCAGGAACAATGGCTTTTGTCATGGTCACAGGAGCCTCATTAGTCTGCTCTTCACCCTTTCCTGCATCACCTACCTCCTCAACTATCATCTCAACAATGATTTCTATCTTCAGAGGATCTTGCATAGCTTCACTGGAGTTATCAACTGCTTGATTATCAATGGTGTCATATGTGACTTCCTGTCCAACTGGATCAATCTATATAGATGGCTAATCCTGAGAAACTTTTGTTTGAACATGAACTATCAGAGGAGAAGTATCTTTGCTTGATTGTCCTTTTGGTTGGGATTCATCCTTCTCCGGATTAACTTGATAGTTATTTTCTTTCAAAAAAATTCTTAGGATACCCTATGTATCTTTAACTACTTTATCTACTCTTCCGAACATTATTTTGTTTACTCTGTGCTTTCTCCAAAAAATTTCTTTAGGAAGTCCCAAAAATTTTGGTATTTCTTCTCTTGTTATATAAGGACACAACTATACTAATGTAAGTTAATTAACCTCTCATCTTCTAGACTAGTTGTGTATCTTTGGGCATCCAAGATATCATATAGCTCTTTTGGGATCAGGGATGAAAGTTAAATTAATGCTCTACTAAAAGAATTCATATAATATAAAATTGCCTCTTTGATAGCTCTTCGGACTTTTTCAATAAAATGCTCATAATACATAGAAAGGTTTGTCAAATTGCCTTCATTAACTATTATATCTATAATCTAATGCAATGGTGACACAATAGTGTAGGAACCTTCAATCTTACCTGACTTAAGAGCTTCATCTATCTCAGATTTTTGCTTCTTGCCTGCTCTCATTTTGTTGGATGCCTCACCTTGTGTTTTAGCTTTCTTGGCAGATGGAGCATCACCGAATACAGGTTTTCTGACTACTCTACCAAATGTAGTAGTTCTCTTCACTTCTCTAACCTCTTCATCTGATTTAATTTCCTCTTTTGTTGCTACATGCTTCCTTGCAAACTTTTCTTTCTTCCTCTTTTCTACTCCATCGGTAGATGTTGATTAAGGCTTAGGCAGAGGTATCGGCTTATGCACACCAGAGGTAGGTGCATACTTGCTTTGCTTGGCCTTAGATTGCTTGGAAGGAGTGGGAACTGATTTATCTTGTGACTTCACTAAATCTTCCTCCTTCAGTATATTCTTCTCTCTGGTTTTCTGCACTGCTTCTTGACTTATACCCATTTGTTCAGAAAGTTCCTCAACTTCCTTACTTTTCTTTTCCTATTGGACCTAGTAAATTTCTTATGCAAGTACAGATCCTTCTCCTTGAAAGTACCAAATCTCTCTTCTTTCTTGTCCACCGGTTGATTCATCAAGTGTTGAGCATATACATCAAGCATGACAACATCCACATCATACTCCATGGGCATGATCCAGACCGTTCTGGGCTCAACTGCTTCCATATGACATTGATCCTTGTCAAATATAAAATAGATAGTTTTATCATATTTCTCCACTATGTCTTTAGGAATTCTTTCTCCACTTTTCATAGTGGCTTGAAAAGTCCTGAAATAGCCCCATAAAGCTAATATTTATATTACATTGTCATCGAGACCCATCAATCCTTCCCTAATTTGCATAGCCATAGATTTATCATAAGCCCATTGGACTTTTCCAATTTCGGGGATCTCATTCATGAAATAATTGAAGACATGTTTGTTATCTTGCTTTAATTTCTTCAAGTTTCTCATTAATTCATTGAGAAGTATTGTACAAAGATCATACCTTTTATCTTCCTTCAACATTTCATAGGCTGCAAATATGGTCATGTCAGATACATAATTTAGCCTATTCAATTGATATACCTTGTATCCAATTACCATTGAGGGAATCTAACATCGTGCTCAATAATATCATTTATAGTCATCGATCGGTTGTCAAACTAAGATCCGATAATCTTTGTCAATGTTGTATTATATATTTTCCTTAATTCGAGAAATTCACCAGTTGCTTTTAAACAGGTAACTGTGTCAATGGCTTGCGTTGTAATCTTGTATTATCAATCCAGCCACATGAATTGATCATGAACTTTTCTCATAATGTATTGGAACCATTCTGCTTTATCGAGTACTAGAAAATGAATAATTTGCACAAAACCCTTATCCTAAAGTTCCTTGAATTCAAGCTTTAGATTTCCTTAACTGTCTGACAGATGCTTATTGTAGAGTGATAGCATATCGGCATTACCCAATTCTATGATGTTGCAGTGGATATAATCCCTAATATCCTCATTGTGAAGTGTACAATATGGTACTAAAGAAAATGCTCCTTATGGATCATCTCCAATGGATTTAAATGGATGGCTCTTAAATACAAGTCTTTCTCTCTTAGAAATTTCCACCACCAAAGGAGTTGCAACACCAAATGCATATGCCATATCGAATTTAAGGTATGAAAAGATTGCACACAAATGGATAAATACCTCTTTCGATCTCAACCAAGCACTAGAAATCTCTGAATGATCACTTCTAACTCGATTAACACAGCTCAAACTCATTCACCTTTCTCTTCTTCTCTTACTCTCATTCATATTGTGAAAAATGAATGAATGAAATGCCCTTTTTATCTTCCAGAAACCTAATTCCAGTTGTAATAAATGTGCAACCCTTAAGTCTTCCGGTTTCCATGAAATCACCTTCCAAAATCTAAAATCTTCATGAAGTATTTCAGATATCATCTGCATATTTGATCTAGATCTTCTACAACCTTCTAGAACCAATTACAGATCTCCAAAAAGGGGTTCAAAAGATCTGCATGATAATCTACCCCCTAAGGAAAAAATGCCCTAGTTATTGGATGAGGTTCCAATTGTTGGAATCAATGAACACTAAGAGGGGGTGAATCAGTGTTTTGCAATTATTAAATTTGTTAACCTGATTCTTTATCCACCAAATGTAAATAACTAAAAGGAAATATCAAAAATAAAACCCAAATAAGCATACAACCATAGCACCAAGATTTTTACGTGGAAACTGTTGGCATTTGTGCAAAGTATGTTGACATGATGATATTATGTTGTCATTATTGTCAATATACAGGAGAGTGAACCGGCAACATGTTGAAAAGTGAACCGGTATAATGTGGTGAACCGGTATATGTGCAAAGGAGTGTATAGGTATATTGAAGCTAAGAAAGTGGCAAAGAGAACCGGTATAGCGGTATAAACCGGTATATGAGCAATAGGTGAAGCGGTATGTTTGTCCAAGTGAACCGGTATGATGGAATGTGAACCGGCATATGGACTGTTTTCTAGTAAAGCTTAATATGGTATGACTACCAGTTGGTAGTCTTAGCTTAAGGGTTTCTGGTTGAAGTGTTCCAAGCCTGTGTGATTCAACCGATGACATTGTGTGATGAGCTAGCATTGTAATCAAGATCAGATCATGTTGCCACGTCAGCCTTGTGTGCATGAAGGATCTTGCATGAAGGAGATTGATCCTATCTGCCTCGGGAATGTGTGAAGTCCCTATAAATGGTGGAGAACACATGATGGGTTATCGCCTCCATGAAACGGTGGAGAATATCTTGAGATCTGTTCAAGACCATTGTATTCAAATACAAAGTGTTCAATGGCCAAGATTGAACCGCCTAAATTGCTTAACCTAAATGTTTAGGATTTAGGGTTTATGCTACCGACCTACCTATTCCTATAAGGTCGATGTTGTGTTTCATACTAAGGTTGTTGGCAAATTGTGTGTGTGTATCTAAGTGCATAGATACGTGATTCTTTCCAAACCAGATGAGATAAGAGGATTGATTCCTGCATAGTGTGTGTGCAGAAGGAAGGAACTTAAGCAGATCTGCATTAGGCATTAAGAGCTATTGTCAAATCATTGTAATACTTGTTGATCTTTAACCACTTCAATAGTTGGAAAATCCCTTAACCATGTAGCTTTAACTAACTTGCTATAAATCCTTTAACAAGGTGACTCAAACTCATTGAGTTCTTGAAATCCTCTAACAAGGTAACCTCTAACAGGGTTTAACCCTTAACCAGGTATTTAGCCATCCCTTAACCGGGTGATCTCTAACAGGATCGGTTCCTAGCAGAACCTATTGTAACAGTCTTTAACTGGACTAGGCTCCTAACAAAGTAGACTTCTAAAGAGTTCAAAAGCAGCTTGTGGGTATTCATCCCCACCGTGGTTTTTCCCAGTTGGGTTTCCACGTGAAAAATTTATGTGTCATGTTTAGTATTTTTCATGTGATGATTTAAGTGATTTGTGTCTGAAGGTAAATCATGTTGGGCTAGCTGTTATTATATTTCTGATGATAGATTACCTATTCATGCATAAGGGTGAAATGGAAGTGTAGTATTAAGTTAAGTGGAAAGCTAAGTGATTAACTGGTTAATGCTTGTCATAGTCATTCTTAGCTTTACCGGTTGCACTCTATTTCAAACTGGTGTTACTGTCTGTCAAACATTTGCAGTGTTTGTAGTCAAATTGATTCGGGAAAAGTTTTGTGACTGTACTAATTCACCCCCCCCCCTCTCAATACCGGATTGGTACTCATTGTTCATCATTGTGTCATCAGAAACCCAAAAAGGGAAAACTACAATGGGATTTGAACCCACAATATTATTATACTATGGCCAGTAGTAAAACAATATTACAAAAGTGGAATGCACTTGCATTCAGGCACACTGCCTAGAGCTCACTACTCAATTACAAAAGGGCTACAACCCGAAGGAAGACTCGCTGCCTTAAAGGCTAATACAAAATGATTACAATGAGTAATCAACTGAAGAAAAACATCTAAATATGCCAAATGACAGCCCTAGTTAGGCACAAACTGATCCGTTGTTGTTGTTCTGATAAACTACTCTGTTATTCTCTGCTACCGATTACCATATCAACAACACTTAAGGTGTGCATGTGAAACTATGCTCAATCACTCCAAAATTAATTTTGCACGCATATGTCCATCCAAAAGGAGCACCCAAGACCATCTTGTATATCCACACCACCAAAATAAGTATCCAACTAGTCAGCTACTCAAGATATTAAAATATAACACATGTAGCTTCAAGTCAGCTCAAATATTCACAAAACCATATTTAAAATCCAAAACATATGATCACACACTTCCCATAAGCTGGTCCAATTGCCTCAAACTTACCAACAACCACCGGAATCACCTCAAAGAATCTGGTCCACACGTTACACCACCAATTACAAAGATAACCTTGTTTTACTGCTCTATCGGATACCAGACCTTCTAACATGATTAAGAAACAACATTAGAGGATAGGATTGCATGATAATCTGCTTCACATACTCAATCAACTTAACTCTGATCACGAAAACCAAAAATACATAACCAGAAATGAGAAGTGCTCACCAAAACTGTACACTAAGTATCACTAACTAACTTATACCAAAACTTACTCAAGACATCTGGATATCCCAAATTCCATACCGGATAAGATCAATAGGTTGAGTTTCCATCAACGACAACTCCTAAGAAATATCATGCGCCAAACATCATCAATCTTCACGAGAGCATCATCAAAATAGTGTATTATGCCAACATCAACACCAAATTTAGGTGTGGAGCTATTTTGCAAATTTGAATCTTCCTTTTTCACCCACATCTTCTTATGCTAATCTTTAATCTCTTCCACCTTAGCTTTTCCTTTTTCATCTAATTTGTTCTTGTTCACCGGTGCATTCTTGCTTCTGCAATATCTTGCTATATGACTAGCAGGGATAACTTTAAGAAACCCCCCCCCCCTGGGCAACTGTGTAAAATCCTGGCGAATCAGACATTATTTTCGGGGGGGGATTTTCATATTGATGGCAAAAAAAAAAATTTAAATGACGAAAAAATTATTTTGCATTCACAAATTTTTTTCTAGTGTGTGAAAATGCCATAAATTTCTGGCGAATAATACCTTGTTCTATGGGGAAAATATTTATTGTGGGAGGCGAATAATTATTGTCAAAAGGAACAAATATATAATTGTATGAGCGAAAATTTTTACTCCGAAGGAAAAATTATTTAAATGTATTGGCGATTTTTATCCACCGCTTGAAAATTATTTAAATGTTTTGGTGAATATTTTGTTATTTATGGTATAATATATAATTCATTGGTGATTTCATAAATTCATTGCCATTAATAGACCAGGCACATCACATCACATCAGTACATCACATCACATAATACATTGAGTCCGGACTCTGCACGATGTATCAATAAGCGCAGCCTCTTTGACATGTAAAGGGTGACACATACTTAAAATCTATCAATGATTTTAAACCGTTCGATGATCGTATATCAATGGCTGAAGTTTTATTTCAGCCCAATTTTTTGAAGAGAACATAGCTCACTAGAAAGTGCCCGGAATGGAATTGGATTCAATAGACATGTATCAAATTTCACGAATCACGATCCATAATTTCGTTCATTTAATATATATCTTTTCACTTACGGCAATCCACTATGTCCCCATGACTTCTAATGTGATACTTGCCAATTTGGTACTGGTTCATAGCTGTTTCCAATTTCTCACACTCGTGCATTTATGGGAAAGATTTGCAGAGATACGAAAGATTTAAAAAAATTTATAGCAGTTAATACTGTTAAAGAAGTAATTATTACAATCAAGAGCTTCAACAATTTATATACGATCTCTGCTTCTTTCATCTTCAATTAGCCTTTGCCATTTAGTAGATAAATCGTCAAAGCTCAGGGTATTTTAGGTTTATAGGCTCACTGCTCAGGTTGTTTAATTTGTTAATCTATTTTCTCAAGATGGACACTCCCATCCGCTTGAGAAGCATTTCTATAGAGGACCAGAGGGCCTTTCTAGGCTCCGTTAGAGACCCAACCCTCCAATCAGTCTGCAAGGAGGTTGCGTCATTCACCAATGAAGCTGTGCAGATGGTGTTGGGCAGAGAATTTTTGCGAAATGAAAATAGGTACCGTGTTAACACAGACCTTACATCCCGCTTCTTAGCGTCTCTTCTGGACTTGGGAGGAGATAAGGTGGATATGTTGATGCTATTGAGGAAGTTTTTTAAGGAAGACTTCCTCAGAGATGACATTACTCTTGTCGTTCTTGCAGAAGTAGGGGTGGGGATCCCTTGGGCGAGTGATTTATCCAAGCTTCTCCTCCCTGACCAAACACTGCCAGTGGCCAGGCAACCGTTTCTCCTAAACTTGAATGTGGAGCAGCTGACGCGTCAAAGAAAATGGGTGCGGATTGGCAGGGACTTCCTCCGGAAATGGTTCCTCCTGGATGACTTTCCAAACTACATGTGGCTTGAAGAATTCTCTCAGCTTATGCTATCTGAAGAATTCTACATGGAAGGAGGGCCAGATTCATAGGGAAAAATTGTAAACAATTCCACTACCTATAGTTTTTTTTCCTATGTCCTTGAACCCTAACAGGCTGAGTGCCAGAGGCTCACTCATTTTGGCTTTTAAGTTTTGGGGGGACTCAAGTCTCTGACGAAAAAATTGTAAATTTCAAAAGCATAAATAATTTAATGATAATTTTTCAAATTCCAGTTTGTTTCACTTTGCCTCTTACATTCTTATGGATATAAAAATGCTTTCTATAACTCTATTTCATTTTTATTAATTAATTTCTTTCAAATGCTTTTTGTATATGAGCTACCAGCTACGTTATTTCAATTATTTGTTAAACAATGGAAATAAATTTAATACCGTGATCTTTTTATGTAATGCTATAATTAAAAAAAATCAATTTGTTCCATTAATTATTTGTACATTGATTATGGTCGATTATAATATTATAAATATATACTATTACTATATAGTCATTCAAAATACAAAATTTCAAAAGTTGCAAGATACAAAAGTTTATCGGTCAAGGTTTTTTCATTCAATTAATTGAAACATTTCAAGATACAAAATTTGTCCATAGCTTATAGCAAGTAGACAAAAAAACTAGTTCATTGTTGATAGGCCGCTCACTCAGTCTCACTATCCCCTTGGTCCTCCCAGTCCCTTCCCTCCTCAGAGGTTAATGCTTTGGCTTTCCCTTTTGTCGCTTCAGCTTTCATTTTTGGAATGCAATTTAGGAACCCAAAGTCGGGGTCGCCCTCCAAGCCTGCCAGTAGTTGTATGGCCCTTCCTTCTTCAGCCCTATCTCTCAATGCCCTACCAACTTCCATCCTTGCCACCACATGCAAAGCATTCAAGACTTCATCCACCCTCATTAATTTAACAAAGAGTTTCATCGCTTCCCACCCCACTTGGGCTCCTTCACGGCACTGGTATTTGATTTCATCCTCTAGGCCATGAATAAAAGGAAGCAATTCCTCCTAGTCGTCCCCTTCCATAATTCGAATGCCAACTCCCGGCACCACCCACTCCAAGATTGAATCCAGGTTTCAAAAACTCCCCATCAATCAATTTGACCAATGTGAGTTTTACCTTTTCCAGCTCCGGTTCGAATTCACAGGCCCATGCCATAATCAGAGAGTAAACCTCCATGTTAGTTCAATACCGGTGACTAATATGTGCCACCTCCTCCGCAAGCATCAGTCGAGCTGCCGCCCACAACTTCTCCTCCTTAAACCTGAATAGTCCTTGCATTCGTTTATCAGATACTTTTCCCAAAAAGGGCACCAACTTCTTGTCTATTCGAAGTTTGAAATTGGCCTCCATTATCTTACAGAAGGTATGATTCTATGAACTACGAACTACAGATTTGTTATGCACTTGCAGCTACTTCAAAGCAAAAAGTGGTACACAGATGAAAAGGTAAAAAAATCTGCCTCCATCTTAACTCTTATAGGTCAGGTAATGAATGTGCACAATAAGACATTAATGCCATGAGATCAGGAAAAAGATTTCCTGCCATCCTCCCCTTCCTCCTTTCGTGCGGCATGTTGCAGACAACTCCTTGTGCAACAATTAATCGCCACCTTGGCATTTGTACATTCCAAATTTTCTCGCCTTAACAGGTTGAGGACTGCAGTTGCACATTTTTTTAAATTAATAGAGTAAATTTATGTTGAAATTTTATATATATTTTTAAACTATTTTTGAAAATGATATATCGTAAACATATTTTCAAAGAATTTTGTTAAATGTTAAATTAATATTTTAGATTTAATATTGAATGTTTTTTTTTTAATATTAAACTTTTACCTTTCAAATTGCATATCAAAATTTATATTTTTATTTAGTTATTTGTTTTATTCTAGAAACTAAGTTTCATGTTTAATACTATTTTTGAATTTAAAATTTTTACAAATAATATTAACATTATTTTTAATAGTTATCTCAAACTATTGCCCGATGCCCGGAATTGAACATTTTAAATTTAATTAAATAGAATTAAGTGAAAGTCTATACTTAATACTTATAGTCTATGACTCTATAGACTATAAATCTCTTTTTTGAGCGGAATTTTAAAATGATTTAGTAGACTTTAAAAACAGACTAGAAAAGTAACGAGTATGGTGACGTGCCAGAAAAAATGGCAGAAGTTGTGGGACCCACTTCATCAAAAAATAGGTACCATCGACCGTTGGATGAACAAAGATCAACGGCTAGGGTGGATTTCGGCTCGAATGTGGGAAGCGAACACTTTTCTGAGAACTTCACCTGGAATTGGATATTTTAAATTTAATTAAATATAATTAATTCTAAAAATCTCTTTTTCGGGCGAAATTTTAAAATGATTAAATAGACTAAAAATCAAACCGAAAAAGTGACGAGAGTATGGTGATGTGCCAAAAAAATGGCAGAAGTCGTGGGACCCACTACATCTTAAAACAGGTACCATCGACCATTGGATGAACAAAGATCAACGGCTAGGGTGGATTTCGGCCCGAATGTGGGAAGCGAACACCTTTCTAAGAACTTCGCCCGGAATTGGACATTTTAAATTTAATTAAATATAATTAAGTCTAAAAATCTCTTTTTCAGGCGAAATTTTAAAATGATTAAATAGACTAAAAATCAAACCGGAAAAGTGACACGAGTATGGTGATGTACCAAAAAAATGGCAGAAGTCGTGGGACCCACTACATCTTAAAACAGGTATCATCGACCTGCGACCGTTGGATGAACAAAGATCAACGGCTAGGGTGGATTTCGGCCTGAATGTGGGAAGTGAACACATTTGGGAGAACTTCGCCCGGAATTGGACATTTTAAATGAAATTAAATACAATTAAGTCTATAAAGCTTTTTTTCGAGCGGAGGTTTAAAATGATTAAATAGACTAAAAATCAAACCAGAAAAGTGACACGAGTATGGTGATGTGCCTGAAAACTGGCAGAAGTGATGGGACCCATGACAACTGACAACAGGTACCATCATCCGTTGGATGAGCAAAGATCAACGGCTTAGGGTGGATTTCAGCCCGAATGTGAGAAGTGAACGCATTTGGGAGAACGTCGCCCGGAATTGAAACATTTTAAATTTAATTAAATATAAGTAAGTCTATAAAGCACTTTTTCGGATGGAAGTTTAAAATTATTAAACAGACTTAAAAAACACACCCGTAAAGTCACAACAGGTACCTTGGTTCCTCATCCGTTGGATGAGCAAAGATCAACGGCTTAGGGTGGATTTCGGCCTGAATGTGGGAAGTGAACACATTTGGGAGAACTTCGCCCGGAATTGAACGTATTACATTTAATGTCCTCAGAAATTCAAAATTTATACTGAAGTATTGAATGTTTTGTCCTTCGGCATCGAATAATTAATAATAATTAATAATAATTGTAGTCACATAAATCTGTCCAGCTTAATTAAATAAATATTTCGTATTTATTTGATTAAAAATCCATTAAGCCATCAGTTAATTAAATTAATATTTAATTAATTCATCTCCAAACATTCTTCTATTAATTAAATAAATTATTCAATTTATTTTAATTAATTCATTAAATCAAATTCCATTCAATTAAATAAATAAAATCAATTTATTTAATTAAATCCCCTTTTCCTCTTTTAAATAAATTAAATAAAACATTTATTTAAATCATTATCCCCACCCCACTTGCATTTTCCTACAAATGCAACTTGCACACATTTTGAAATAAATGAATTTTTATTTTAATAAAATCCTATTTTCCCTCACCCACCAAATCCACTTGCAAAATCTAATCCCCTTCTAGATTCTTCTAACCCCTTCCTAATTAGCCTAATCCATCCCCTAATTATTGTCACATTCCTAAGCAAAATGGAGTCACTTCTCAAATGGCCCAAAGTCTTGGATAACCATTGAAGGTTTTCAACCTTCAACCACCAAAAACCCCAAAGTCTTTGAAAACCATTAAAGGCTTCCAACTTTCAACCACTTAATCCACAAAGTCTCCAATAACCATTAATGGTTAATTCAACTCTCCCACATGGTTAAAACATTTGTTTTGACTCAACCTCTACCCAACCCAAGGGTCTCATCAAGCCTTCAATGCTTTGACCATGATTATCTCTTAATCATTTGCACAAAGGTTTATCCTTGGATTAACTCCTAATCCAGTGGGTAATCCTAATTTAGGCTTGACTCTTAGCCTTTAGATAACCATGAGGTCTTCTCAGGCCTTTAATGCCTCCAACCTCTTCTCTCAACCCAATCCTGTGTTGACACTTGTCACTATTTTATTGGTGCCAATTGTGCACATGGATCCCCAACTTTCAAGCTTGACCCTTGATTAAACCTTTCAATCCTGGCCATCCATTGCTCCATTTTTCCTATAAATAGAGCCCATTCCTTCATAATCCAGATCCTAAAACTTGTGTGCATCTAAGCTATAGACATTTTAGAGAGCATTTTAGCATAAACAATCTAATCTTTTGTCTTTTGGTTAAAATATATCATTTTAGCATTAGCATTAGCTTTTTATTTCACATTTAGAGCTATACTACAATCTCAATCCTTCATAAGCATCCATAGTGCAAAAAGCTGCTGAGAGCTACACTATTTTGGAACTTGGAGAGGAGAGGAACAAGGGAGAAGGAACTAATATCATGCTAAGAGATAGTTGGAGATGTCTCATGATCATTTGTTCTATTTATTAGATATATTTAGCATGTTTTTAGTGTCTCCTTTGGAATGCCTTCATGTGTTTGGTTTTTGATTGACTAACGCTAATGTTTTGTGTGTTTTGTGTTGATTGATCTTAAACTAACATTGTGCCATTTAGGAGGGCATCAATAATTAATAAAATTACAACATGATTCTTAATGTCCTCAAAATTTATACTGAAGTAATGAATGTTTTGTCCTTTGGCATCAAATAGTTATTAATAATAATTAATAAAATTACAACATGATTCTTGATATTTTGCCCTTTAGGTTTTACTTTTCTACTTTTTAGAGTTTTCAAAATAAGAGACTCGTAAATCATAATCGTCTTTCATTTCTTGGATAAACCTATAAATCGAGGGAGATTTAGAAACAGCTACTAGATTGAGGAATCCAAGTTGCAACAAAGACTGTTTGCGCCAATCTAGTGAAATAGAAATTCCAATTTCCGGGTAAAATCTAGAACACCTACATCCCACCTTTTTTGCTTTTGGTAATCTCATGGTCCAATTTGAGGGTTAGCATTTTCAGGTTTTTATCTAGCTGCCTAGCATTATTTTGAATTATTAACAATAATAGTGATGGGGAAAACGGGAAGCAGTAGTTCAACAAGAAGCCAAGTGAAAAACAAAACGTACCTTAACCTAACCGAACTGGTTAAAACACCAGGTTTCACTGATGAATACCATGATATTTATGACCCTGCTATCCATGGTGAAAAGCGTATCATAGATATTAGATATACATTGTCTAGTAAGGCGGCAGATGCATCCAGGGCAAAATTTACTATTTTCAACCCAATGTTACAACAAAAAACAAATAAAATCGCATCGTGGGATGTTGGATTGGGAAGCATGGTGTTACCTGAAGTATTCCCTTGCCCTGATTTTGTCATGGTCTGCGCCGAAAATTATGATGAAGATAAAAAAGCAATTGTCAATAAAAATACAAAAGAGGAAATTCTATCCATAAACGAGGGAGAATTTGCTCAGTTGTTGAACCTAGGATTTGAAGCCCAAAATTCAAACGTCCAAATTGACCTTGAAAAGCTGGCAGGGAATTATGAGAGTCTCAATCCAAGTTGCAGAGATTCATTTATCAAAGGTCTAATAAAGATTGGTACTGGTATTTTGTTGGATCAGGATCATAAGCCTCCTTATGATTCTAAAATTTTTGTTCCATGGGTTGAGGATACTATTTCCTTGCTGTCGTTTTTCCTGGCATTGGAAAATGATAGGGAAGTGGGTGCAAGCCTTCTTGAAATGATTTATAATATCCATTGTGCAAGTTAGCCAGTAAGATATAATTTTATTGATCACATTGTAAAATCCATGCAAAAACAATTACTTATGATCAAAAAAGGTTCCTGTAAGACATTTAAGTTCTCATCCTACTTGTGCTATCTCCTTCTATCCAAGTATCGTGCAATATTTGAGACCAACAAGCTTCAAATTATGAGCTATAAGATTGATGAGAAGACTGGGAAGAGAACAGACTGTCCAATATATGATTGGAGCCCAAAGATAAGGATGCATGATAACAGAAAGAACTACAACCATTTTGTAGACTTCTTTTTGGCACCAATGTATAATGAAATTACAAGCACTCCAATGCCTAGGTTGCCTATGTCTTGTAGAGATTGCATTCAACTCAGAAGTCAAATAGAATTGGCTAACTGGTTCTTCATGGAAGAATTCACTGTGTTAAGGTTTTACGGATCCACAGTAAAACCATACAGACTTCCAATACATGTGACAGAGAGGGTATTTGCATTAGAGTATGTACGGCAATTGGAGAGCACAGATAGGCACTTCCATGGTCAGCAAAAGAAGAGCATATTTCCTTCCTTTCCTTTCTCATGTGGAGGGTTCACATTTGAGAGAAAAGCATTCATTGTGGCACATGATTTCTTGACAGTTTTTAACTTTGGTGATGAGGGTCTCTGGCAGTATGATCCAATCAGTGTAGTTCAAGCAAGGCTTAAGAAAAATGGGAACTCTTCAGCGTTATGTCAACATGAAAGTAAACCATTGCTAGAAAAGCTTAGAAACAAGGACTCCTGGGATGAGGTTAAAAAAGAGATGGAGAAAATTGCAGCTGACAATAACATTCCAACAGAAGAAATTTCATCACAAATTATGGAGGGCCAGGGCATCCAAAATAGGAGGTCCTATAATTTCTACATAAAATCTGCTAATCCATCTAAGAAAACTATTCCCAAATCAATTATGCACGAATGTAAAGAGAACTACTGGACTCAAACCAAAATAAATGATTTTTGGACTATGAGGAGGAATCTCGGTGAACCAAAGACAACTGCAGAATTTGATAGCATCGATGAGGATGAAGAGTTTAGCAAATTGTGGAATATGGAGCATCCCACAACATCATATGACAGGAGTGAAGATGTTGATCAATATGAGCCTGAGGTTGAGCCCACTCAAACAACTACTAAAGTCCCTAAAATATTAGGTGCAGTCAATGAGGCAATGAAAAAGAAATATATAAAAGGGTCAAGCATTGTGGAAAAAATGGGATTTGAAGGTGGTGGTCTAGGTCCCAGAGGAGAGGGCATTTGGTATCCACTTCAGATACAAAATCCATCAGGGTCAAAATCAAAAGGTCCTTATAGACCAGTCATTGGACTTGATTCTTTAGATTCATCAGGGATAGGTACTACTCATTACCCTCAGGGTCCACCTACATTTGTTTCTGGTTCAAATCCACAACCACCACCACATCATGGTATTCCCATTAGTGGTGAATTAAGTGCCACTGCCACTGGTGGGGAATCTAGGGATAGTATTCCTATTATTGTTCAGTCAAGTGCCGTTGTGATTGGTGTTGGACAATGGAAACAACAAAATATCTCTCACAAGAGGCCACTAGAGGTAGATACTCAATCTCATACTATTGAGAATCCTATATCAAGTGCCACTAACACTACAAATCAATAATTTGCAGCTTCAGATCACTCACCTCAAAAGACTATGAAAAATACACATGAAAGTGTCAGTGGGAGTAGGATAGCATCAGGAACTGTTGTTGGTAATCCTAATCCTGGTCAAGCATTAGTTAAAACCATAGGAATAAGTGGAACTGGAGCCTATGGTATTCCTATGTCACCTTTCAAACATTCAATTGCTTCAGCAACCCCAGATTTTCAATTTCATGATTACTATGAAAAATTTGAACACACGACAAAAGCAAATAAAGAAAAAAAGAAAGCATTTCATAGGAATTCCGTGTCTGAAGTTGTAAACGAATAGCTTGCAAGGAACAGTGTATTTCCAACATATGACCCACAGAAAGATATGATGGAGTTCATGGTTGTTATGCCCTCGGGCCCATCTAAAGATAAAAATCCACCACACAGTCAGATAGATCCCTCTCAATTTCAAGTTAGCACCCTCCAAATGGATTTCTCCAAAGTACATAATGTGGACAAAATTAGTGTGTCAAAAAGGACTAACGAAGTGGTCTACACTTCACTACTAAAGGTGGAGAGAGAAAAAAATAAACTAGAGAAACAAATAGAAAAGTTACAGGCAGACCTAGAAAATGAGAAATCAAGGAGGAAAGCAGCAGATAGCAAGTGCAATGAATTACAAAAAAGGATAAAAAATTTGGGCTCTACAGTAGAAATTGCAAAGCAGGACAAGAAGGATGCAGAATTGAAGGACCTGACACAAAAACTGGCTAAAAGCAGTAATAAAATTGTTGAGGAAAAAGCCAGTTTTCAAAAATTATACAAAAGCTATGAGTCTGCTGCCGCCGAAATGAAAAAATTACAAGACCTATTGGATCATGGGAAGGAAAAAGAAAAACATTTGCAAGAGGAAGTAAAGGAAGAAAGAAAAAAAAATGTGCACAAATGAAAGAAGACCTGGACAATGCAAATGATAAAATAAAAACTTTGGATGATAGATTCAAAGATAATATGAAAAATACAATGAAGTATATACAAGAAAAAATTTGGTGGGAAATAATGCAGAGGAGTGAGAAGTTGTGTGAATGGTTTCAATTGACTGAAAGTATGAGACAATTTTTTTTAAAAATCAAAGGGCACTATGAGAAGAGCACACATGTTTTTTCAAAAGAGGAAATGGCAAAAAAGATTCTGAAAGTAGTCTACAGTTCCAGTGATAGCTACTTGGCATCCAAGGGAATTAAGAGCCGCATTGATGCCACAGTTAAGACATCATCTATCATTCAAAAATGCCAGAAGCTAAGGGAAACATCAAAAGTTATGGACAATTGTGGAAAAAAGATAATGAAGCTGCAAGAAAAGAAAAATAATTTGATTAAACTTGGTTTGCCTAAGCCTGTTGACACAGAAAATAAATTCATTGGAGAAGAAGCTTACAAAAAAATCATGGAAAAAAAAATGAAGTCTGATTTAGACTTGCTTCCAAAGGACACAACTCCCAAAAGCTTTCTAGAATTCATCCAACCATTTACAACTCTAAATTCACTATTGGATGAAACAGTGATGTCAAGTAAATCTTCTAAATATGCAATGTTGATGAAGTTGGAGTTGACTTTCCATAGTTTACAGAATATTGACCTTCCATCAGACGAAGAGTGGAGCACCCTACAAAAACTGGCACAAAATTCTTAAGAATCATAGTATGTATTGCACAATTTTCTTCTTTTATTTTTAATTTCAATGTTTTTTTTTTTCCTGTTTGCTATTTTGCTAATCCAACCTATGAATCTAATTTATGAATAGGAAAAAAACAACACTCGCTATTGCTATTTTGCTAATCCAGCCTATGAATCTATGATGCACAGTGCAAAACTTCAACCAGTAAATTTGTATTCTCAAATTCTCCCTTGCTTTAACATTTATGCATTTCTCTATTTCTAATTAGTAGGTTTTAGGCACTGCTATAGCTATTATCTATGTTTAATTTATCATGACTCATGGTGTGAATTAATATTTAATTTTGAACTCTGTTTTTTGAACAGGAGACATCAAACATGTAGCAGATGTTAAATTGCTAATACGGCCTGTGATGGCCATATAAATATGTGCTGAGTTTGTGATATTGATGTTCAGTGTTCACATGTTGCAAACTTGCAATTCGACCTGAAGCTGTTGTTGCTCCCTTGTTTCTATAAAAGGGAATTCAGGGTCATTTGCAATTTTGCAAAAGGTTCTGAAACTTTGTATTCACTTTTGCATGGACATTGGAGAATCACACATGAGTTGTTGTTGCTCTCTTGTTTCTATAAAAGGGAATTCAGGGTCATTTGCAAAGGGTTCTGAAACTTTGTATTCACTTTTGCAATTGGCATGTAGAATCACACAGATTGGTGTATTACTATTGAATGAATTGTATCATATGGCTATATTTTGAAAGAATTAATGAAAATCTAAGTTCTCGACATGTGTATTACTATTGAATGAAATTTATCATATGGTTCTGAAATATATCACACAGATTTGAGACTCAAACATGTATAAATAAACAATAAACATCTCTGTATCAATAAACACATTATGATTTTTTTTTATTATGCTATTTTAAATCTGGAAATAGAAAGTTGAAAAATAAAATTACAAATCAATATTAAATTCTAATTGCAAAAAGTAATATACTTTTGTAATATGAATGATGAGATACAGTAATAAGATTAATAAATACCAATCTCTTACAGTTGCCATTAATCCTCATCAAATTTAGTGCTTTCTTGATTCTCATCTGTGGTTTCTTTACTCTGAGACTGAGTCTACATATCTTCACCAAACTGCATCTCAATGCTACCAGTAGGTCCACTAGTCCCACTGGCACTTTGGTTTGAAGTGTTGCCCAAACCTCTTCTTTCACATTTGGACCTCTAGATTTTTAGTGGCCTATCGTAAGGAAAAGTGTGGACATCATACCTAGATGTATAGAGCCTCAAGCAATTTTCCAAATTTTTGTCTAGTTTGTTTCTTAGCTTTGATTTTAGGAACCCCAAAGCACTGATAACTCTCTCATCTTCCACTAAACCCAATATCATGGTAAGAAATAAAGTAGCAAGCTTCACATATTCTAGCATTGAATCACACAAGGATGTGTTCTCAGCTATATATTTTCAAACCCTTGTTACTGATCCCTCTTTGCAGGGGTTCTCCATTTTGGCATATTGTTGTTTCATAGTGTATGCAAAATGAGATGATTGCTCTTAAAGATGAGTTTCGTCTAATATTCCATTTATAGTTACTCCATTCAATTCTCTGGATATGCAAAATTGTTTTATCAAAGTCAATAGCTTACTTCGAAAATCAGATGCACTGTTGAGGCTCCAATAATGAGGAAATGCAATAGACATGGCTTCGAGTAGGTTGTCAAGAGGGAATCTACTTCTAATTTCTAAGGAAAGATCATATGCAATTTTCTTCACAGAAGTAGTTACAGTCTCAACAATCTTGTCGAAATCTTCCTTTGTAACTCTTGCTAGTTTCTTCCTGGGGCACTTTCCTGGTTCCTCGGGGTCAACCGTGGCATAGAAGTACATTGGTATCTCAACTCCCCATACATTGGCACATACCTCCCCGTCTGCACCAATTTGTAAAAAGTTATCAGGATTGTTCAAATCTATGAGTGTCTGCCACTTAACAAATTTTTCATCAAATAGTGTTGGTTGATTTCGATAGAGATTGTCAAGGGTCATGCATGTCATCTTACGTAGCATAGCATATTCTGCAATATACAGAGCTCTTTTTTGGGTAGCCTTCATAATATTCCTCATTTCCTCTAGCATGGGCAGAAGAGTTGCTAAAGTTAAGAGTTTCTAAATTACTTAACCTGCCAAGAAGTTCAAAAAATTTCGGTTGATCTGATTCGTCGCGAGTTGTGTGAAATAGTCCAATCAAGGATGGATATTCTGAAAACACTCGATGTGCTGGACCATCCAAAGAGATCCATCTGGTATCATTATCCTTGAGAAGCTTGTTCCCATCAGTTAATCCATCAACAAAGTGTTGAAATTCCATAAATTGCTTGGGACTTTGACAGAAGTGTGAGTAGAGCTCTTTGATTAAAATTTCAATTTTTTTAACTGAAGCAAACTTGCTCACAATTCCAAAAGCTAGATTCATTCTGTGAGCCATGCAGTGAATTGCAGTAATGTATGGTGCAAATGAAGTTTCAATCTTTGTACAAAGACCTTTCCTGTGACCTTGCATTACTGAAGCTCCATCTCCTCCAACACAAACCAATTTTTTGGCTACTGTCATGTCATCCATACCTCCATATTCAATTAAACTTCTCTTTACTAGTTGAAATAAATTTTTCGCTGTCGCACTCTCCTTCATTTTAGCAACAGATAGTAGATGAGGTTGGCGGGTATGATTCTCTACAGTATAAACATGCATGCATACCCATGAAGTATTGTCTACTGCCATAACTTCGTCTAAAGAAAATGCAATGAAGTTTGACTCTCTTATTTTTTCCTGTACATCTTCTATTTCAACCTCAGCAAGACAACTTGCCCATTCCCATCCACTGTTTACTGACCAGTGTCTATTAGGATAGTTAGGAACTTTCAAAAAGTGTAATAAACCACTAGTTGATGGGAAATCTGTCATAGCACGCCCTCTTCTCAAAATATGAAAAACAACGCTTAACTAAACAACTTTTCCCAGTTGTTCTATTTGCATTGCTTTTCCAAAAACAGCTTCAATAGAACCTTTAACTTCAGCAGGCTTCGTCTGTAATTTCTCATGAAAATAATACTCTTCGGCATTCCTCACATGCTTACATTCATCCTTTGTTTTCCATCTTATCACTGATTTTTCAACCCCGTCTATCATTTTTTTTTCATAAACTTTACCCATATGCTTTTCTATGGTGTCAAATTTTAGCTGCAACCTAATTTCCTTCTTATTTTTCCAAGTGCAAATCTTACACCTGCATTCTATTGGAGGCTTGCCTTCAATTGGATTCTCCACTGGTTCAATGAATGGATACTTTGATGCCCAATTAATTTGAAAATTCCTGACTGACATATCCCACTCTCGATCCTTTTTTGATTGTGGTTCACCATTTTTTGATATGGCTTTTCTTTTCCCCTTCCATGCATTATCATCAATAGAATTATCACCCAAGTTGATTATATCATTCCGGCTAACTTGGGTATCTACCAGATAATCTTCTTCAAGATCATCCTGATCTGAGATATCAAGTTCGCCGCCATCTTCAACATGTGGTGTAGGTGGTGAATTTTGTACTTGTACTTGTGATGATGTACCTTCCTGATTTTCACCAGTACCACAATCTTTTCCAATGCCAAAGTACGAAGACAACGTTCTACTTTTTGTTGGCCTCTCCTGGCCTTCCCCACATTCAAGTTTCCTACCCCTCTTCTTGTTCGACATCTCCAATGAAATAAAGGCTGCCAAAAAAATATCAATTTGCTGAAGAAGCAATAATAGACTATAATGTATAATATACCAGTTCAAAAATATGATCGCTCACCTTTAGGCTTTAGGTAACTAGCAGTCGCCAATACAGTCAACAACAATGATTTTCCTTGGTCTGAAACTTCTCTATTGATCAGAATTCAGAGCCTAGAACCCACCAGATTGTGTTGAGATAGATCTGATCTTTGCATGTATTTATACCAATCCTTATATAGCGAATTCCATGGGAATTTACCAGTATACAAATATTTGGCGAATCCTATGTAATTATAACACGACTTATGTAATTTTCGAGGCGATTATAGGTCATCCAAATATGACTTATGTAATTTTTGAGGCGATTATGGGTCATCCAAATATGACTTACATAATTTTCGAGGCGATTATAGGTCATCCAAATAATAGGCGAATAGCGAATACAATATAGTTGGCGAAAATTGGGGTGACTGGAGACACGCGTCGGCAAGATGTCGAGCGAATTGGGTCCCCCCGGATAACAAATCTTCACATGCCTATAGGCGAATTAAGGTCATCTATTAAGGCAAGCTCGAAGAGTGTAGGCGAAATAATTAAATTTACCGTGTGTCCACCATATATTGTATTGGCAAAATCATCGCATAGAAACATTTAATTGCATAAAACATATGGCGATCGGGTCGTGACATTGACAGAAATTGATAATGTTCTAGAGACATGGCCACCCCCAGACGGTACAAAATATTCGCCATTTCCGATAGGGCCAACGTGAAAAATTCGCCATTGGCGAATATTCGCCACTAAAGTAATCTTTGATGACTAGGTTTATTGCATGCATGGCAGACAACATTACTTTGCATAGGCATAAAGCTTATCTAATTTGGTCTCATCTTGTTGTACGCAAGAAAATGTGGTGACCAAAATGAATAAATCAAGATCAATAGACCCACATACCAATGAGACTCTTGGTGTAAGTATATAAACTAATTGGACTAGTTTAACTTTCCAAGGGGTGTCCCATTGTTCTCTATCTTACAAGATCCCTAAAGTCAATGTTTTTCTCTCAGATCATTGAGCAAATGACTTAGGAATGACAACTCCAAGAATGAGTGATATTTGATATACATGCATCAATGTATCCTAAAATCTATATCATGTGTAAAAACTATGATGATTAAGTTAAGATGAAGATGATGATATGATAAAAGATATAACAAATTATCCTAACATGATATACTAGCCTAGCATGAATATTCTATGATATGGAAAACTTTTTAAATGTTATGATGATGTTTTAACAAAGAGAAGCTAAAATATTTAGTAAATTATACTATAATGTAGATGCATGAAACTTGGATATATGGATAATGAAGAATGAGAGCTCTATTTGATAGGGAAAATAGGGCAATGGATGGTTAAGACTGAATAATCTTAACAAGGGATAGGATTGAAAGTTAATTAATCTATGTTTACAATTCTCACCAATGAAAAGGTGACAATTGTCAACAAGAGGTTGCTTGAGAGGAGATGCAAGAAGCATTAAATGCCTGAGAAAACATGAGGGTTACCTTAGGAGGTAAGGGTTAAGGTTAGGTTAGGGTTATCTAATGGATAAAGCCATTACCCAAGGGGTAAACTCTTGTGCAAGGGTTAATAGGATAACTATGATCAAAGCCATAAGTGTTTGATGAGACCCTTGAGTCAAAAGGATGGTTAAGTTAGAGAGAAAGTCTCTAACCAAAGGTTAAAGGTGAGTTAACCATAAATGGTTATGTAAGAGCCTTTAATGATTTGGAAGACTTTAGAGGTTAACCATTTGAAGACACGAAGCCTTTAATGGTTATTGAAGACTTTTGAGGTTTTGAAAAGTGACTTCCTTTTATTTAGGAATGTGACAATGATTAGGATAGGATTAGGCTAAATTGGAAGTGATTAGAAGAATCTAGAAGGGGTTTAGGAGGCAAGTGGGAAATGTAGGAAAATGCAAGTGGATGAGGGAAAAGGATTTTAATTAAAATAA
The DNA here is from genome assembly GCF_030272615.1 of Cryptomeria japonica. NCBI lineage: Eukaryota > Viridiplantae > Streptophyta > Pinopsida > Cupressales > Cupressaceae > Cryptomeria > Cryptomeria japonica. Next base: position 751,617,032 of record NC_081411.1, on the reverse strand, counting down.
AATTACTTTATTTCAACTAAAATAGATGCAACTTGCATAAATACAAGTGGGGGATTTAATAAATAAATTAGATTTATTTATTTGCAAGGATCAATTTAATTTAAAAAGAGAGAAAGGGGAATTAATTAAATAAAGTGATTTATTTAATTAAAGGCTAGAAAAAGGTTTAGGTGAATTTATTAAATAAATTGAGTAATTCATTTAATCAAATAGATGAAAATGAAGAAATTAATTAAATAAGATTTTATTAATAGGGGGATAGAGTTAAAATAAATATTAAATATTTATTTTAGGAAGGTGGTCAAATTTATACGTCTACACTTGCATTGGTTAGAAATATGTCCAAACATCCCACAAGAATAGCATATCTTGTTCTAAAAGTTATTTATAATTGTTTTGCACATGTTTAACTTATGACCAAACATTGACCGATAAAGGTAGAACCATTATTCATCATGTTGTTCATCATCCCATTATTCATCTTACTTCTGCATTGACTTGCCATATGACCAAATTTACCACACAAAAAAACATTTTCCATTGAATTTATAGGCACTAGCTTGTCTTACCAGAGGTTTCTTGTCCTTCTTATGATGATTGCTCTGACCAGAACCAAAGGATTCTAATTTCTCAAATCCAAGTCCGTACGTGTCTTTTCCATGTCTCTAACTATCCAGCATATCATCCAACTGGGCTGAACTAGCTTTGATTTTTTCTTTGTACTCATTAGCAGTAGTCAGCTCATCTCTGAGAATTATAATCTACCTTTCAAGTTCTTGTCCAACATTCTTTGTTTGCACCAATTAAAGCTTTAGCTAACTATTCTCATATGTCAATCTACAACATTCATCATATCTATCCTTCAGTGATTGAGTCTGGGTTTCTTCATTCTTCTTCCGGTCTTCAATCTCCATAGTCAACTTCATTATAATAGATTGCATCTCATTCTTCAAAATTGCATTCTCCCTATCCAGCTTCTCACATTCATCTGTCTTGTATTGTAAGGCTTGATTTTCAACACTTTGTTCTTATTTCTCCTACAACTTGTCCATCAACTCCTTTCTCTTTTCTCTAGAAGTGTTCGATTGATCTTTCAATGTCTCAATGAAGTCTTTAGCTGCATTCAAATTTCTTTTCAGGCTAATCTTTTCTTTCATCATTGCATCAACATCTTCAAGTGCCACAATAAGCTATTTCTGCAAACTAGAGTCCATTGATTCAGTCTTCCAGATCTTCCTCAAGTTGTTAGGCTTCTTCAGAGGAACTAGGCTCTAATACCAATTGTTGGAATCAAGGAACACTGAGAGGGGGGGTTAATCAGTGTTCTAGAATTTGCAAACTTCTTTAACCCCCAGATGCAAATAACTAAGAACAAAGCGCACAAACATAAACCAATTAAACATGTAACCATAACACCAAAAAATTTATGTGGAAACCCAAAAGGGAAAAACCACAGTGGGATTTGAACCCACAATATTATTATACTATGGCCACTAGTAAAATAATATTACAAAAGTGGAATGCACTTGCATTCAAGCACACTGCCCAAAGCTCATTGCTCAATTACAAAACAAGGTTGCAACCCTGGAGGACTCACTATCCTACAAATGAGATATAGAATAAAATACAATGTGTGAATTTGATTATAGCATCTACAAATTCTAGGAATCAATTCTGGTTAGGCTCAAGAATGATCTGTTGTCACTGCTCTAAGAAAATGTTCTATTCAGCTCTGCTACCATGTACCAGATCAACAAAACTCAAGATATGCATGTGAAATTATGCTAAATCACACCAAAAACAATTTCACACACATATATCCACACCAAAATGATCACCCAAATCCGTCTTATATATCTGCACCACCAAAATAGATCTCTAATTAGTCGGCTACTCAAAACAGAAAAATGTGAAACATGTAGGCTCGACTCACTCCTTCTACAAATCCTTATTATGGACCTAAAAAATATGATCACAAGATTCCACTAAGTCATATTAGACACCTCAAACTCAACAACATCCACTAGAATCACCTCAAAGAATCTGGTCCACACGCTACACCATCAAACATAAAGATAACCTTGTTCTTCCAGAATCACTGGATACCAGACCAAGAAACTTGCACTATCAACACTAGATTGATAAGATCACGAAGTAATCTATCTCAAATCTTGAACTGTGTTCCTTGATCACCTCAACCAAAAATACTTCACCGAAATCAAGATGCACACCATGAACTCATGCTCTATTGGTTACTGTGTTCCACCTTTCAGACTTATGTCTTATGAACAAAATGACTTCCGGTAAACCCAATTTCCATATACTAGATAATATTACTTGGTTGAGTTGCCATCAATGACAACCCCTAAGTAATCTTTGTGCAACGAACATCATCAATCTTCACAGGAGCATCACCAGAATAGTGTATCTTGCCAACAATGTAATTATGATAGTTTGATTAAGGTTAGGACTAGTGGGTCCTTACATTTTAGTATCAGAGCCATAGGTTTGAAATCTATGGACTTGTGTCTTTAACGCCAAGAATTAGTTTCTTAATTTTTAGGGTACCTAATAGAACAACATGGTTCAAACAAGGAACAAAGTTGGACCTAGCAGTCGACCTAGCAATAACCCTAGTTAGAGATTGGAGCAAATATTTGAGCTCCTCAACTGTCAAGAGACCTGAATGAACAAATATGGAATAAGATATGCCAAAGGATCTTAGTGGAAATCATAGGAATGAACAAGCTACCAATGAACAACCTACTAATGAAGGACCTAGGATAGAAGGAGCAAGGCAAGGAGAACTATTGGGTATGATTGTTTTTGCACCAAAAGGTCACCCTGTCAATGCCCACTACAACCACTAGACACATAGAATTTGTGGAAGGTGGTTATGCCATGTCACAAACCCACCCTTGTGTTGCACAAAGACCAAGGGCACACACCTTGCAGCAATCCCACCCTCAGTGCAAGCAAGGTTTGAACCCGCGACCCAGCTCTGTTACCATTTGGTGGGTATGGTTTTCATTGTACCAAAAGGTCAACCTATCAATGTCTGCTACAACCACCAGACACAGTTAAGCCATGTTGCAAACCCAATGCTTGTGTTTCCCAAAGACCAAGGGTGTACACCTTACAATAAGAACCACCTAGGGTGGAAGAGGAACCTAACAAAGGGAAGATTTCAGATGAATTAGGAAAGGACCTCAAGAAAGTTACTCCACCAAAATTTGATGGAAAATCCCTAGGTGATGGAGCAAAAGCATGGATTATTGAGATGGAAAAATACTTTGAGCTTAGCAACCTATATAATGAGACTAGAGTGGTTTGGGTTGCATATCAACTTTCAGGAGAAGTAGCTACATGGTGGGACAATGAAAAAGCACGGAATAGCTTTCAACCTGGGGAACTCACTTGGGGGAATTTTCTCCAGCTTTTATGAAAGAGGCAGCTTCCACAACACTTCTTTGACAACAAGATAACTTAATTTCAGAATTTGACTCAAGGAGACATGATAGTAACACAATATTGGGAAAAAAATTCTTGCTTACCAAAGTATGTACCATAGTATCAAATGAATGAGAACTTCAGGGTCCATAAATTCATATTAGGACTGAAACAATAGATTGGGGAAAAAGTTGACATGCATAGTCTTGAAACCATGGCAACAACATTTGAGAAAGCCACTAAGCAGGAACAAAATTTGAAACATATATATGAAGCTAGGAACAAAAACTCATAATTCAAGAAGAGAAAATTTCAAAACAACAATCAAAAGGGTGTAACTCAGCATATTAGAAACATGAAGAAGAAGAACATTGGGGACAATAAAGGACATAAATTCAAAAAGAATAACAATAGAGGGAATAATAACTATGGCAATAACAGGTACAACAATAGGAACAATAATGGGAAGGATAAGCCAGAGAGAGTATAAGAAAGGACCTAGAGATAGATGTTTTTTTATATGGAGGAAACCACTATGCTAACCAATGCGATCAATGCACAAGTAAAATTGGAAGGAAGAGATAGACTCAACACCGAATTCATGTCGCGGTTGACAATGGACAAGTAGACTACCAAGCCTAACCAATTCAACTTAATGGTTAACTTTTTGGTCAGGTAGTCTCCATTCTTATAGACACAGGTGCTATTGAATGTTTTGTGGATCCCATAATTGTATCTAGATTGAATATTAAGCCTAGTTATATGTCTAAACCTTGGAATGTTCAATATTGAAATTGAGCGAAGCAGAGGGTAGACAGATGTCTAGCATGTAGCAAATTATAACTTCCCAACTTCCTAACAAAAGTGAACCTTTATGTGGCTCCATTAGAAAGTTATGATGTCATTCTAGGATAAATTGGCTAATTAAGCATAAGGCCATAGTTAATTGTCAAGACAAACTTGTAACATGCCTTGATGATTTGGGAAATCAAGTGGAGATACAAGGAGTTAAGAAGCCTTTACAACTTAGATAGATTTCAGCAATGCAACTAAAGAGGGACCAAAGGAAGGGTTGTAAAATATATGTAGTCCACATCAAAGACTTAGAGGATGACAAAATTGGACTTGATGCACACCCTATCCTTCTAGAGTAGCAAGATGTCTTTCCCAAGGAATTGCCAGGATTGCCTCCCAAGAGGGAATTTTACTTTACCATTGATCTACATCCAGGAACTAAACCTCAATTTAAGGCTCCCTATAGAGTGGCAACAACTGAATTATCTGAGTCGAAGGTACAGTTGCAAGAATTGTTGGATAAGGGCCTAATCAGACCAAGTGTATCACCATGGGGAGCACTAGTGATCTTCGTCAAGAAGGATGGCACACTTTGTTTATGCATTAATTACAGGATGTTGAATAAACTCGCCATCAAGAACAGATACCCACTCCCTAGAATAGATGAGGTGTTTGACCATATGAAAGGTGCAACAACATTCTCAAATATTGATCTCAGGTCGGGATACCACCAACTACGAATAAAGGATGGTAGTGCTACCTTTTGGATTGACTAATGCTCTGGCAGCATTTATGAACCTTATGAGAAGAGTCTTTTGGGATTGTCTAGATGATTTCATTATGATTTTCATAAATGATATCCTTGTCTACTAAAAATCCATAAAGGAGCATGCGAAGCACTTAAGTCTTGCCTTGCAATGGTTAAGGGAACATAATTTCTATGGTAAATTATCCAAATGTACAACCTTTTTCCAAAAAAAATTCCATTACCTAGGGCATATCATTTCTGAAGCTGGAGTTTTCATTGATCTCAAAAATATCAAAGCAATCATTGAATGGCTAGCCCCTCGAAATGTTTCCGAGGTCTGTAGCTTTATGGGGTTAGCTGGATGTTACAAGAAATTTGTAGAAGGGTTCTCGAAGATTGCAACTCCTATAATTGCACTCCAAAGAAAGAGAAATAAATTTGATGGGATAGAGAAATGTGAGTAAGCTTTCAACTTACTAAAATAGAAGTTGACCTCAACACCTATATTTACCAAACCTGGCCCAAACGGACCATTCACAGTTATCACTGATGTGTCAAGAGAAGGAATAGGAGGGGTGTTAATGCAAAATGAATAGGTGGTAGCCTATGAATCCAAGAAATTGAAGCAAAATGAACTCAACTATGCACCACATGACCTAGAATTGGCTGCTATTGTCCATGCTTTCCAAATGTGGAGACACTGTCTCTTGGGCAATCCATCTGAGCTAAAAACTAATCATCATGGGTTAAGGTCCAACCTAATTTGAATGTGAGGTAGAGAAGATGGTTATAATTATTAAGTGAGTATGATATTAGGATAGACTACATCAAGGGCAAGGAAAACATAGTGGTTGATGCTTCAAGTAGGAGGAGACACCTAGCAGTGATAGCAACCACGAGAACTACCTTGAGACAATAGGTATTGGATAATTTCCAAGGGGACAAATATTAGGACTTAGTCAAGAGTTCCTTAGAGACTAATCATTCCAACCACCATTTTGATGGATACACTTTTGAGACAAATGGACTTCTTAGATATATGAGGAGGATGTATGTTCCTAACAAAGGAGGGTTGAGGGATTTAATCATGGAGGAAATGCATAATGTTCTTTATTTTGGATACCTTGGAGTGAATAAGATAGTTGCAGATATGAAACCCTTATATTTTTGGTTGGGACTTAAGAAAGATGTGATAGCCTATGTGAGGCAATGTTTTGAATACCGATGAGTCAAGGCTAAGAATATGCATCCAACAGGATTATTATTTTCGCACCATGTGCCAAATTATAAATGGTAAGTGATTAGTATGGATTTTATTTAGGGATTAACTATATACAAGCACAAGAATGACATGATATTGGTTGTAGTGGACAAACTGACTAAGGTATCTCATTTTATACCCCATATTCTTAAGGATGGATCAGTGGTTCTAGCACAAAAATTTATTAATTTTTTTGGTTACACGGGGTGCTTGAGACAATAATTCCAAATAGGGATGTGAGAATGACTTCACATTTTTGGAACACTTTGAATGCAGCTTTAGGAACAAGGTTGAACTTTAGCACAACCTACCATCCACAAACAGATGGACAATCTGAGAGGGTAAATCAAGTAGTAGAAGACTTACTAAGGATGTACAATATGGATCAATAGTACAAGTGGGAGGATTTTATTGCCTTAGTTGAGTTCGCATACAACAACTCCTATACTCATCTATAAGCATGACACTATTTGAGTCTCTTTATGGGCATAAGTGCAGAACACCTATCAACTGGGATAGAGTAGAAGACAAAGTTTTAGTTGGTCCTAATATACTCAAGGAAATGGAAGAACAAATGGTGTCAATAAAGGCTAAACTTAAGGAAGTAGCTGATAGACAAAAGAGTTATGCAGATAAGAACAAGACATTCTAACATTTTTCAAAAGGGGACAAGGTCTTTTTGAGGGTAAGACCTCGAAAGAGCTTCGTTTCCTTCAAGAAGTCCTCAAAATTAGCACCTAGATATGTTGGACCTTTTGACGTCCCAGAAGTGGTTAATCCAATTGCCTACTGACTTGCCCTACCGCCTGCTCTTGCCTGGATTCACAATGTTTTTCATGTTTCATTTCTTAAGACCTATCATCCAAATGTTTCTCATATTCTTGAGTGGTGTGCACTACATGTATAGGACCCCAGGGTGGTGCTAGTGGAGCCCACTCAGATTATTGATAGGCGCGCTATTCAATTGCGCAAGAGAGAGATCTTGTAGTATAAGGTCCAGTGGCACCAATATTCAGAGGAGCGTGCTACATGGGAAAACGCTAAGGGTATTGAGCATTCTTTCCCGCATTTACTTTGATGCACTTAGTTATTATTTCATGCATGTTTATGTAATAAGACATTGGGACGATGTCTCTTCCTAGTGGGGAAGGATGTCACAAACCGGTTTTAGGCTAATAAGTTTTAGATTTATTTATTTTTCTAGACACTGATATTATTGATGACATTGATGTTATGATATTAATAAATTTGATTCACAACATTATTTTATTATGATGTTGATGCTATTTAATAATATTTGTAATAGAAATGTTAATTTTGTGATGATGTTGATGAATTTTTATATTATCATCTAACAATTTCTTTGAGTGTGAAGTGGATGTAGGGTCGACTATCGAAGGTGGACGTATGATTGAGGAGGGGTCTCCTAGCTTGTCGGCAGCAACTCGTAGAATGCAACCTTGTGCATACCCCACACATTAATAACAATAATAATAATTAAATTAATTAATTTAAAAGTTAAAAAACCAATTTAAAGGTTTATAAATAAATGAAAAGATTATAAATAAATAAACAAATTATAATATTAATTAAATTTAAATTCTGGGGGTTTTAGGGTGGAAAACTATTGATATTGGAGAGAGAATGTTGTGTTTGAAGTTGGCAAATCTTCTGAAAAATAGATGTGTCTTGCAATCGGAACAGGAGGACACCATATTTTGGTGTGCCTCCAAATCGGGTAAGTATAGTGTGAAATTGGGGTACGAGATTCTTCATCGTAGATTGGGAGAAAGCAAGTGGCCTTATTATCTTTGTTGGAACAACATTGGTCTTCCTAAAGCTAGAGCCTTTATGTGGATTTCACTACATGGCAAAATTCTAACTGGTGATAGATTGAAGCATATTGGGATTTCAGGACCAAGTTGGTGTGTTATGTGCAAAGGGAGTGAAGAGATAGCTAATCATTTACTCTTTCATTGTCCCTTCACGGATGCATGTTGGGACTGGCTCATGGATAAATTGCAGTTCTTTTTGGTTAAAAATGAGCTTCTTAACAATTTCCTTCTTGCGTGGCCTAAAGCAGGTCATTCGAAGTGGAGTGGATTGTGGCTGATTACCCCTTCTTTGTTAGTTTGGCACATCTGGAAGGAGAGGAACAAGAGGATATTCAGAGAATCTTGTCTTTCATTAGAGGAGGTGATTTTCAAAATCAAGGTGGCAATTGAAGAAGTGATTAATGGCAAGCCCCCCAAAGTTAAATCATTCAGGTATTGCAGTTGGGACAGGAATATGGAACACAATTGGTTGCTCAAGGACTGGGGTTTGGGGTGCCCTCCAATTCCCAAAACCAATAGGAAGCTAGTTATATGGATTCCTCCACAATGTGATTCGGTGAAGTTGAATTTTGATGGAGCGAGCAGAGGGAATCCTGGGATTTCAGGTATTGGTGTGGTCATTAGAGATTCCTCGGGACAATTGATGGGAGGCTTGTTTGGGAGTTCAGGCTTTGCCACAAATAATGAAGCAAAGATAAGGGCATTGGCAGCTAGATTGGACTTATGTGTTCAGAAAGGGTATGACAAAGTCATCATTGAAGGAGACTCATAGATTATCATTAACGGTATCTCAAAATCTAGCTTTCAAAATTGGAAACTAGGTAAGTGGATACCTTATATTAATAAGCTTCTAGGATCTATTAACTCTTTTGAACTCAAACATACTTTTAGGGAAGGAAATAAGGTGGCAGATCTTTTGGCCAATGTTGGGATTGATAAGGATCTTAGTACAATTATATTTGACAAAGAGGATGCAGACACAGTAGTTTTGGAAGCCATTCTAAATGAGATCCCAGATTTGACTCATACAGGGGTTGGTTAGACATTGATTGATGTTAACGCCTCTTGCGAACCAAACCATAGGTGGCATAGTTGAGTGATAAAAGGGAAATTAGAACTATCTTTCGGCTCCTCATGATTCCCAGTCTACAAAAAGTGGCGGTGATTGGTACGAGTTAGTCATAACTTTGGCAGATCAAAGTATGTGATGACAGGTAAGAGAGCAGTGCGTGGATCCCATAAGATTTATTTGGAATGGGAGTTTGGATGTTTCCAGTAGTCTGCATTCTATTTAAGGAGGAACAAGATAGAGACGGATTTATTATGATTTGATAGCCAAAATGCTGCCTTTTTTGGGTTTGAGTTGTGTTAACTATGGGAACTCTCTAGAGCAGCAATGCCTCAACCTGTTCATGTTGGAGGAAGAAATCTGTGGAGAAATTATCTCCCTAGTGGATTGTTCCTTGAGCTTAGATTTTCATTGGTGTGATGGGCTTGTTTATAGAGAGGTAATCACTCCCATAGTGGATATCCTAGAGTCATGGGTAGAAGGTGTCAGTTTGATGCAAGGATTTGTTAACCCGGTGAACATCCATGCTGTGGCAGATGCAATTTTTGAATTGCGAGAAGGGGTCAGGGAGAGCATCCTGAAGTTATATTTTGAGCCTGCCGATAACATTTCTTCCGCATCTGATATGGAGGAATCATCGAGAAATGGGCAGGAGGAGTCTGATGGTGATGAAGATGAGGAAATGGATGCAGAAGGAGAGAAAGAGGAGGAAGCATATGAGGGAGAGGAGTTGGAAGAGGACATGGAAGAGGAGACAGACTCAGACAACGAAGAGGAAGAGGAGGTTGATTGTGAGGCAGCTCATAAAGCAGATTAGAGAAGAAAGGCCCTATTCGTGAGAGAGGCTTGGTGCACTTTCAAGACAGGTGTGTTGAGCGGCAACCTCAACAATTTGAGGAGGCTTCTGGATTCGGATGATTGGTGGCTTTCGGAGGGGTCAACTAACAATCTCCTCAGCATAGGGGATGCAATGGTGGATATACTTTTTTATTAGACAAAATTAGGGAATATGATACTGGTGTTTGGGCAGGTTAGGGTGTATTTGCCAAGGTTTTTTGTAGTCGGGTTCTAATTGTAGCTATGATCTCTCCTTAGTTGAAGAGATTTTTGTATTGGATATGTGATAGCATAACTATGTATTTATTTCTCTTATTAATATAGGGCGCTATCCCCACAATTGATAGCACTTACCTTTAAAAAAAATAAAAAATAAAAAATTTAAATTTATGATTTTTTAAAAGTTAAATTTATTAAAATTTAAATTTAAGCATATTTGAAATTAACACATGAGTTAAAATTAGAACGAAGAATCAAATTCCATGTGACTCTAGTCCAACTCATGATTTGCATAAGTTTTGTTTTTGTTTCTCTCCCATAACTAGCTTTTCCAATCCAATTATCTTCACTTCAACTCTCCTTTCACCCTTTCTTTCATCAATTTAGATCTACACATTACAGATCTAATTCTTAGCCAAGAAAAGTTTAAATCAAGCTGAGATGTTGTTCTTTGTACGCCCGCAAGAGAATTGGAAATTGAATTTGGGGGGCAATATAATTGTCACAGGGTTGAAGTCGATACTTTGGGGCTCTCTTATTGCACACCCCCCCCCCCCTCCCCCTTCTTCATCTTGATGAATAATGATGAACAACAAATACCCTAATCGATACTGAGAGAGGGGGGTGAATCAGTACATACAAAAACTTCTCAACAACATATTAAAGTTAAAACAATGCTAACCGGTTGTCTTCGTCACTGAACTTAACCATGGCAATACTGGTTAAACAAAGTAATACTTTAGACAACTAAACCAGTAAAACCGAATACTTCAAATAACATTCAACACTTGATAACTACTTCACCAATATACTCATGCATGTGTTGTATCAGTAATACCATAACCATTAGCTTTGCATGCATATTCACCTAAACAAAGACTGCTCAATCATCACATGAAAAATGCACAACTCATGACACACATATTTTTCACATGGAAACCCAAATGAGAAAAACCATGGTGGGGATGAATACCCACAAGATTGGTTTTGAACTCTTTTGACGCTCTGTTAAGAGCCTAGTCTGGTTAAAGACTTTACAATAAGGTTCTGTTAGGAACCGATCCTGTTAAAGATCACCCAGTTAAGGGATGGCTATATACCCTATTAAAGGTTACCTCGCTAGAGGATTTGAAGAACTCAATGATCTTGAGTCACCTAGTTAGAGGATTTGCAATAAGCCTGTTAAAGGTACCCGGTAAAGGGATTTTTCTACTATTGAAATGGTTAGAAGACAACAAGTAAAGCTCTGATCTGATAACAACACTACATGCTAAGGCAAATCCTTTTCAGCTCCTCTACTCTGCAATCACACTCTGTAGTTTTTCACTCACTGGTCTGGCAAGTATCTCATCACTCAGATAAAAACACAACATTTGCCAACACAAACAATAACAAACATCATCAACCTTATCGACAACAATTAGGTCAGTAGCATAAACCCTAAACCCTAAACATTTTAGGTTTACAATTACAAGAGGTCCAATCCCGACCGTTCAAACACTTTGCATAGAATAAAATGATCTCAAACAAATCACAAGTCATTTTGCATCGTCCATTCTTCACTGCATATGGAAATCAGTAACCCATCATGCTCTCTTCACATACCGCTAAGAAGAATGTTCATTCCCGAGGTAGAAATTTAATGCAATCGATCTTCACATGCAAGATCCTCAAGGAAATCCTTCACATGCACAAAACTGATGTGGCATCTTGATCTCATCCTTATCTCTTAGCTAACTCATCACAGAATGTCACTGGTTGCATCGCACAAGCTAGATTACCAAACCGAAAACCCTAGAGCTGAGACTACCAACCGGTAGTCACACTTAGTGAAAATTTGACACCGATCCACTTCATCCCTTCGTACCAATTCTCCTACTTGAACATCAGTAACAACTTCTTCCAATCTTCATACTAGTTCACCTACACTTATTGACATCAATGACAACATACATTATCATCATACTGATTCATCATATGCCAACACATCTCTCTCTCTCTGCAAATTTATTTTGGTCTGTAAAAGGGATTGGGAAGGATCGAACTGCCTTGGAAGCATCTGAAAGGTGATAAGGAAAATGTGTTGAGCTAGCTGCAAGAAGACCCAACTTCCCTCCATTTCTCCTTACTGCATTTCTATTGGGTAATATCTCTTGTATTTATGTTTCCCAATGCATCATTTACTGCAGGTTTTATTCTTGAAATAACTGCATATATACTAACATCAATCTAGATTATTTCTTTTTGCAATGTTTCCTTGCCAATTTTCCCTATAGCAACTATCTTGACTGTCTATTCAAATTGCTATAGCTGGCAATGATTTCTTCTGAACCGATTTTGCCTAAGCATGGAGTATATCACTCTTGTCATTGTTATTGAGTTTAGATTTTATATATATTGTTTGGGGTCAGTTTCGAATGCAAGAGACTAACCAGTTAATTCCATGCAAGTTGAATTTCCCTCACAGTAATCACTGTGATTTCATAAGGCAATTATGTTAATTTTTGTTTGCAATATTTATCACTTTGGACTCAATTAAGACCGATTGTTGTCATAGTATTGAATTGGTTGGGCATAATTGAATTCTTGTTCATTTTTGGTTGAACCTATTCGACCCCTAGCATAGGTATTTGGGAATAGCTTCACAACTACTGGAAAACAATGGAATTTTTAGCTAACAATTCATATAGGCAAAATTCTATTCAGAGACCATTTTGACATAATAGGTTGATTTTCTCAGCTAACTTATATTTTTCTGTGTCTTGGTTTTATTAGTTCTATTATTCATACTTTGATTTGATTTTTGATCTGTACTAATTCATTTTCAATGCCCGATTTACTACTTATGTGTTTTCCTCATTTTGCTATCTTCCATTCATGAATGCATGGTTTTGATGATGTTAACTTAAGTTTGATAAATTTATTCTAATCATATGCACACTAACTATGGGTTTGCAATAAGTGGCAATAATCATCAAATTTTCATGTTATTTCTTAGTTTCTAAATGCATGTTGACATCTAGTTTATCTTTACTTCATTATTATCTTTCTTACATGTGCATGTTACTTATCTTATGTTAAAATCTTGCACTTGTATTAATGGTAATTTATATTCATTTGTACAAATGTATATTAGAATTTAATAGGATTTAATTATGATAGTTAAATTAAGGTTAGGACTTGTGGGTCCTTACAAGTTGTGTTCAAATGATATGCAAGTTGTGCAGAGACTGTGGTGGAGATATGAGATAGAGTATTGGCAGTCGAGGTCTGAGTTGTGTGTGTACAAATGTTGGTAGCTTGATGCAGAGGTCAATGACAAGTTCATGATCATGAGATCCTTCTTTTCATATCATTTTTGTATCTTTCCCTATTGTAGTTAGCTTCATGTTTTGCAAGTCCTATTTTGTATCTTACCCCATGAGCAGTTAGCCTTGGTTTGCAAGTTCTAAGTAGTAAGCTATTTCTTTGTAATCCGATATACATAGTAGATATATTTTGTGGATAGATGTTCACTATGGTTTTTCCCTGTTTGGGTTTTCCACATAGAAAATCTTTGTGTTCATGTGTTGGATGTGTGTTGATGTTTAATTGTTTATGTGTTACATTATTTTTTGTTTTGGACTAATTCACCCCTCCTCTCAATCTTGCCTTGGGTTCAAAAATTGGTATTAGAGCAAGGTTCCTCTTGAGTAAGCTTAATCGCTTGAGGTAGATTCGGTATGGTGTAGGACGTGCATTACAAAGTTTTGATCTTTGATGGTACAAACTTTCCATACTGGAAGGAGAGAATTGAATCACATTTCGAGACATTGCAAAATGAGAATTGGGAAATCATCTAGACCAAATATACACCTTTGTAGGGTGGTGCTCAGACTCCATATGAGATAACATTGAAGGAGACTAATGCAAAGGCTAGAACTATAATTTTTTAGTTGTATAAGTGATTCAACATTTGGAAGGGTAAAAGGATCGAAGGAAGCAAAACCTATATGGAACAAGTTGTGTTTGGCATATGAAGGAGATATAAAGACAAAGCAGGCTAGGCTGATGAATTTGAAGAAGAAGTATCTTGCTCACTTTTCTTAAATCCTACAAGCCACAAAGATGTGCTATACAAGAGAGCTATGATTTGAGTAAGTATATCATTGATCAATTTATTGATACTTTAGCAGCCTTTGAGATTTCAAAAATGGAGAAAGAGAAAAGAGAAAAGAGAAAAGAAAGAAGTGACATTTAATGTTTCAAGACATGATGATCTGGAATGCAGTGGAGATCTAGATGAAGCTAAAGAAAATTTTATGAGAATATTGTAATGAGGCACTAGAAAATACAAAGGTAAGTTACCTTTGAAATGACTTTCTTGTGGTAGAATTGGACATTATTCTTCTAATTGCACTTACAGAGAAGACTATAAAAGACTGGATGATGATGAGAAAAAAAAACAAATTTAAAAGAGACAACTTTAATAGAAGAGAGAAGAAGGGCTTATGTTCTATTGAGGAGAACACATCTAAAGATGAAGTTGATGATGACTCAAATGAAGAATCCATGTTTTTGGCCATTGAAGATAAGGAGGATGCTTTGAAGAAACCAAAAGAAGAGAGAACAACTAAAATTGTATTGTATGCTAAAATAGAATTGAGTACATCGATTATAGACTCCATATGTTGGCAAGTTTATTAATCTTAGGAAGTATGATGGAGGACCAGTGAAGTTTTTTGTAGAAGATGGTGCAGCTATTCAAGGTACTGGAAGTGTTTCTATCGATGGTAAGCATAAAACTAATGATGTTTATTATGCTGAAAGATTAAGACATAATTTGGTAAGTGCTAGTCAAATGTGTAGAAATGTTGTTTAGTAGTGCCAAATGTGTGATAAAAAAGGAGAAGATTGGTAAAAGAGTTACAAAAGGAGTTAGAACAAGTAGAAATGTATATTATATCAAGGATAGAAAGGAGAATAAATGTTTGCTAGCACAAAAGATTGAGATTGTTCTAGCAGTTACAAAGAAGACAAGTCATTTATAAGAAAGAAAAGACAAATAAATAAATGATGTAGAAGAAGAAGAGGAAGACTCAACAAAAACTCTTGCTAAATATATTCAAAAGAATCATTCCAAAAATTAGATAATTGGAGACAAGACAAAAGGTGGTCAGACAAGAAGGAAGATTGCAGAAGCTCAAGAACAAGCCAATTATTGTTTTCTGTCTATGATTGAGCCAAATAATTATGAGGAAGCAACTAAGGATGAACGCTGGGTAAAATAAATGGAAGAAGAATTAAATCATATCCAAAAGAACAAGACTTGGGAGCTAGTACCTAGATTGGTGGACAAGAATGTAATAAGAATTAAATGAGTATTCGAGAATAAGTTAAATAAGCAAGGACAAGTGATAAGGAATAAAGAAAGATTGGTATGTAAAGGATATTATCTGGTAGAAGACACAAACTTTGAAGAAACTTTTTCTCTGGTAGCAAGGATGGAAGCTATTCACATGTTTCTTGAATTTTTTGCTTACAAGAACTTTAGAGTTTATTAGATGGATGCCAAATCAACATTTTTGAATGGAGATCTCAAAGAAGAAGTTTAAATTGATTAAGTGGATGGTTTCAAATTGATAGAGGATCTGGATATGGTGTGCAAACTAAAGAAAGAATTGCATGGACTTAAATAGGCATCGAGGGCTTGGTATGTGAGATTGGACACGTATTTGTTTCAACAAAATTTAAAGAAAGGTACATCAAATAGTAATATTTATTTCAAGATTGATGGAGACAAGTTGTTAATTGTTATAGTTTATGTTGATGATATTACATTTGTAGGAGATGATAGTTTATGTAAAGAGTTTGCTAAAGAGATGCAAAAAGAATTTGAAATTTCAATGATTGATGAATTATCTTTCTTTCTTGGGTTGCAAGTTATTCAATCTGAAAATGGATTTTTTTCTCTCAGAGCAATTATGTGAAGGAAATGTTGAAGAACTTTGGTTTTGATGATTGCAAATCGGTTACAACTCCTTTAACCATTGGATGCAAGTTGAGAAAAGATGATGAGTCTCTAGAGGTTTAACATAAGAAGTATGAGTCAATGATTAGTGGATTGTTGTAGTTGACTGTGTCCAGACTAGATATCATGCAAGTTGTTTGTCTGGTAGCTAGATTTCAGGCAAATCTGAAGGTGACACATAAGAAAGTTATGAAGAGAATTTTTAGATATTTAAAAGGTAATGTGGACTTTGGACTTTGGTACAAAAAAGGTGGAGATTTTATGTTGAAATCCTATGTTGATGTAGATTGGGCTTGATGTGTTGATGGCTAAAAGAGTACTAGTGGTGGTGCATTCTTTTTTAGGGGACAAATTGGTCTCCTAGTTCAGTAAGAAACAAGATTTAGTTTTCCTATCTACTCTTGAATTAGAGTATATTGCAACGACAAATTGTTGCACTTAGGTAATGTGGATGAGACAAACTCTTAAGGATATCAAGGCAACATATGATGAAGCAATTCCTATTATGTGTGAAAATACAAGTGCAATAAATATTTTGAAGAATCTAGTTATGCATTCAAGAACAAAGAATATTTCAATTAGATGTCACTACCTAAGGGAGACAGTTGTTGAGAAGGAACTTAGATTGGAGTACATTTCTACAAAAAAGCAGGTTGAAAATATTTGCATGAAGGAATTGGCAAAGGATACATTTGAGTCTCTTTGGGAGAAGCTTGGGGTTATTGCCCCTCCTTCTTCTAGCTAGGTACATTATGGAGATGCATCTTTCCAGGGGGAGCTTTAATGTTTATTTCATGTCCTAGATTGATGTTGTGGCTACTCTCAAGGGGAGCAGTGGTGTGTGTAGTATTGTTGTGACCTACATTATGGAGATGCATCTTTCCAGGGGGAGCTTTAATGCTCATTTCATGTCCTGGATTGATGTTGTGGCTGCTCTCAAGGGGAGGAGTGGTGTGTGTAGTATTGTTGTGACCTTTCTCCTTGATGGAAAAGGGGGAGAGCTTGAGTAATTTTTGACAAAGGGGAGAGATTGAGTAGTTCTAAGAGAGAGATTGAGTAGTAATTTTGAGATAATTTTGATATGGGGAGAGTTTGTGTAGATTTAATTTATGGAGAGATATTGAGTAGCATTTGAGTTTGGTCAAGTGTTTTCAAGTATTGTCATCAATGACAAAGGGGGAGACTGTTGGAAGTATGTGTTGTTGTGGTTGTCATTGATGTCAAACTTGTTGTTCTAGATTGGCATTAGTCCATAATGTCTGTGGTATAGAGATATCTTGTTGTATTGGTGTTGTAGGTGTTAATTGGTTGTTCTGGAAGTGTTTGTGTCTGAAAATATCTTTGTCTCCTTCTGGTGTTGTAGCATTGTTCATTGTTGGTCATGATATTCTATGTTTAACCTATCCTTAGATCCATATTCTTACTACTTATCAAGTTGCCATTAGTTTCATGTCAAAGTTATTCTATATACTCTAGTCGGTTATCTCTACCGAGATATTCAATCAGTATGCACAGTCTAGTCGGTTATTGAAGAAAGTAGTCTCAAAATGTAGTATACACCGAGTTGTCTACCGAGTAGCATTTCATGTCTACCGAGTAGCAAAGATGACACACCGAGTGAAACGTGTTACCAGATTCATTGAACCTAAAAATACATATGAAAACGTGTTACAAGATCGAGGCACATCTAATTGTTATCACATTAGAAATTTCACTTAAAGATTGTGTATGATTTTGAGGTCATCTAACCAATGAAATAATTTGCATGGTTATTCATTCGATAAATCATATTTGTAAGATCAAAGCAATGAATGGATCACCGACATAAGAGATCTATTTATACAACATGAGTTAAGAATTAACAAGGTGTGTGCACGAGTGTAAGAAGACTGTTACAGAGACACAGAGGTCACCGAGAAGGTTTTCAGAGAACAGTCGAAGAACAAAGTAAACAGAAGGGTTTACTGAGTTATTATATGGGTTACCAAGGTATGCTATAAGCAAGGTAACTTATTCTGAGCACATAGAATCTACTATAACATTCCAGATGTAAAGTTACAAATATTTGTAATAATTTTATTGTAATATTTTGAAGTTGTAAGAGAAACCTTTAACAGGGTAAAAGACTCTAATCAAGTCTATAAATTGTAAAGCTCTAACCAGGTGCAACATTTAGATGAAGTGTTGTGAAATCCTTTAGCAAGGTAGATCTAACAGATCTTGTTACTCCTAATAGGGTAAGCTATCAGAAATAGCTAAACATGTAGCTCTAACCGAGCACTCTTTATTATTGCAGTAGTGAAGTTGTGGGTGCCAACCCCACCGTAGTTTTTCTCTCTAACCAAGAGTTTATGCGTAACCAAAATATATGTGTTATGGAGTGAATCATGTATGATTGTTATCTATTTGTTTTAGCTTTATATTATGTTACTGCACTATTCGGTTTATGCATAATAGTAAAGTTATTATTGAAGAAAAGTATTGGAGTAATGATTCACCCCTCCCCTCTCAGTACATTAGCTTTCCATATTGGGCCTAACAATTGGTATCAGAGCTTGAATCTTGGAAAAGGGTTTAACCGCCTAAAGAGAAAGATCTTATCAATGGAAGGCTATAAACAATCTCAGAGGATTGTATATCTGCAAGAAGAACTAGATCATGCTAGTCAAGTAATTGCAGACATGCAAAGATAAATGCAAAAATCTCTGAAAGTAAGAAGAAGATTATCTGATGATTTGCAGGACTCTCAAGAGCTAGTGGAACAAATTGAGACATCATCTAAGAATAGTATATCTAAAGAAACTAAAGAAATGATTGGAGTATTGAAAGAAAAGAACAAAGCACTGGCTGATCAACTGAAAGCAATGAAAAGAGAACATGAACATTTCAGCACATAGATGACTAAAAATCTTGATGCAATGAGGACAACCAAGGATAAAGTAAGAGATCTAGAAAGAGAGAAACAACAACTTGAAGTCTTAGTATCTGATAAGAATGATGAAATCACAAGGTTGACTGGAATTCAACAAAACCTGTTAGATCAACTAGGTTATGCACATCATGAAGCAATTCTGAAAAATGATGAGAATCAAGCATTGAAACTTGAAGTATCAAGGTTTACCGATGAACTTGAAATAGAGAAGAAATCCAAAGAAAGACTCAAGAAGAGTTATGAAGCATCAAAGATGTTGGATGAGCAACTGAATACAAGAAGACCCAACAAAGATGCAGGACTCGGTTACAAAGGAAAAGACTCTACCGAGAAGGGAATTCATACTACCAAGAGAGGAGAATCATCAAAGCAAGCTGGAAACAAGAATAACATCAAAAGAAAGAAGCCTATTTGCAACTACTATGGAAATCAAGGTCACACTGCCAACATGTGCCAAATCAGAAAAAGTAAGCAACCGAATGTCACTAAGTCCAAAGGTTATTGTTACAATTGCAATAAATATGGTCACACATCTAATCAATGCAGGACAAAGTCTGTTAATAATTATCAGAAGGCAAAATTCAAAGGGTTTTGTAAAAACTGCAATAGATATGGACATAGTACCAAGAAGTGTTGGCTTAAGCAAAAGAACTATATGTAGTCTACACACCGAGCAAATGATAGAGGTTACCGAACTCACACACATCCTTACCGACAGTATTCTGCAGTACCATGGGATTACAATACAAGGATATGGTGTGAATGTTGTGGAAGATATGGACATATAAGTGCCAACTACTTTATAAGGTTTGGAATGAACAACTGAAGATCATGGAGAAATCTTGGTATGACATGTTTTCATTGTCACAAAGTTGGACACTTAGCTGGAGATTGCAGAGATCAACCTACAAAAGACACTAAAGAAATAAAAGACAAATTAAAGATGATTTGGAAAAAGAAGGAAATTGTGTCAAATGAAGAAAACACCTTACATACCGAGTTAGGTGCACCTATTCCAAATTAATTGGTAAAGGTATGAAGGGACTGCATTCTCTCAAGGTTAAAATCTTAACAGTTCCTATTTTATCATGTACTTAATTCAAATCTGCATAATTAAGATGTATTAGTAAGTTTGAAATTATATCAAAGTATTTTGAAGCACTATACAGGAAAACTGTCAAGTTGGTGAATACAAGAAACTTGTCTAGTCGGTAAATGAAGGAAGTTTGGTTACTCGGTTAAAATGGAAAAAGGAAAGTAAATTGATTAAAGAGGAACTGAGTGCATTTAATGTTTTTGACCTAACCCGCACAGAGCCCGATAAGGCATATGGTGTACTTAAAAGCATTTTTGCGGTACACTTACCAAGTTTTTGAGAGAGCAGAGCAAAGCGAATCCAAGGCTATCAAACCTCCTACAAATCAAATTCAAGGTATTTACATCAATCTCAATACATTGTTAAGCTGGTTTATCGATCTTATCTAGTTGCCATTATCTGCTAAGTATAAAGCATCAGTCATTTGAAAATCTTGAAACCCTAAGGATCCTTTGTTAGCTTTTATCTGAAATATACAATGGCGCCCAAGATCCAAGATCCCATAGTTGTCAAGAATGTAGAGAAGCCCTCACTAAAATACTCTGACTCCCAAAGTTGCATCTGAACCGGATGACAAAACCGCCTTTTCACTCATCCCAAATAGAGTGTTGTTAGTCGAGGATGTGAGATTCTTCACCAAATGTCGTGTTGAAGAACTCGGTCATGTTGAAATCAGAAACACCTATGATGAGTTGTGCATAGATGGTAAATTGAATAGCAATTATGAACACATCAAGATCAAGGGATTAACTGAAGCCCTAACCTATCCCTGTGTGTTCAAACCCCAGTGGGTTAAGTTTGTTCTGAGCAGAGTTCACGATGATTTCATGTGGCTAGAAGAACAACCATTTAAGATTACCAAGGAGATCGTTCATCTGATTACTGGTTACCCCATTTATGATCATGCCCGAGCCCAAAAGATGATATCATAGAAGGAATTGATCAGTTTAACAGGAGAAGAATTAGATTGCAGAGGATTGAAACTGAATAATGTCACTGATGAAGAACTAAAATTTTCCATAAGAGTAATGGGCTACTGTTTCTTCCAATCAACAAGGGAAAATAGTGTACCCTATGCAGCAGTAGACCTGGCCTACAAAATTGTGAAAAAGGGAATGGAAATTGACCTATGTGAGGTGTTGCTGAAGAACCTATTTGAAAATCTGAACACCATCAGGAAGCCGAAGAAAAACAACTCGGCTAATACACTAAAGTTTGGATCATTACTGGTATGCATGTTTTTCTATTTTGAAAAATTCTTTCCATCAGTCAGTAAAGTTGTTTGGGAACTACACCAACCAATCACCCATCAGATAAATGACTTCATCAAGAAGTTGGGTGATAATTTCAATGATATTATGGATGACTACTTTAGTAAATTTCAGGAGAAAATGCATAACAGATATAGGATTCCACCCTAGCTAGTGGAGAAATACAAAAATGATATATGTTTTGAAGTTGACACCGATTACTGTTATGTGAATGTTGTGGAACCGAGGACTCAATCTTTGTCACCGATGGGTTACGAAATTGACTTTGAGATCACACAATAGAAAATTGATGCATTTCTCTCATTACTGAGACATGCTACTGAGATAAGGTATGGAACCTACGAGGAAGTAAAGGAAAAGGTAAAAATGAGCATTGTAGTACCTAAAGCTACAAGAAAGGCAACAAAAATGATGGAGGCATTGTCAGAGAAATTTGGAGAAGACTCTTCCTCTACACCTATCAAAGGCACCATTACCATTACCAAAGAGGAATCTGAAGCCCAAGAGGCAGCAATAACACTAAGCACCGAATTGCTTAAGGGAAAAGTGTTGAAGAGAAAGAAACATGACACATCAAAGGCCTCATCGACTCCACCTCCAAAGTGACCTAACACAAGAGCATTTGCAGCCTCACCAAGTAAGAAAACAAAAAGTGTTACCGCTCCCAAGGTAACAAAGACATACAAGAAATCTACTCCGAGACTTTTGGGAAAAGAGTCTAGTGATACCGAATCAGAGGATTCAAGCAAATTCCAGATTGTCAAGAGCAAGAAGGTAAATATACATAGTGTTGAAAACTTTTGTGCTAATCTGAAAGAATATGGAGGATTTGGATCATTTAGATATGTCAAGTATGAAACCAGGAATAATGATGAGAAGAGACAAATTGAAGAAGCTGTCATCTGCACACTTCTAAAATTTCGGTTAGCTCCATTGGAACTAGCTAAGTCACTTCCGAATGAACTTTACTTGCATATTGATAATAGGTGGAAGTATGCAATGGACTCGGAGAAATAGATCAGAGAGAGAAGTCTGGTTCATCTCTTTCCTGACATGTCAGTAGCTAAAATAAAGGAACATCTGACAACCTACAATTCAAAGTTTCTTGTCAAGTAGAGAGCTTTAAAACGGATGAATGGGCTGTATATTGAAGTTGAAAATGAGACAAAAGCAAAGTGGTAGGAAATATTTAAAATCAAGGATGCCAATGAGCAAGCTACAGTTGAAATTGTTAATGTCACCGAGCAAGATCCTGATGTTACTGAGAAAGACCCTGCTAACACCATTCAAATAGATGAAGATGTCATGGATACAGAGGCACCAGAACAGGAAATGATAGAAAGCAATGCATATGCAAAACTTGTATCTAGTGAATCAGTCTTGGAACAAGTTCAGCCTTATCCATCAGTCAAGCAACCTATCTCAACTGAAACCCCTCATGACACGGAGCAAGGCACCGAAGGTCACAAGTCTACAACAAGAGAAGGTACTACTCAAGAACAGACATCTCAAGCACCTTCTAGCACTATGAATGTTGAAACTGAGACACCAAGTACCGAGACACCAAAGGACTCTATAGAGGCTAAAGAAACCAATCAAAGTGTTGCCTCTACCGAGCAACCTACCGAGGGTCATCAAGCCTCACAAGCCCTTGTCTTAGTTCCATCGGTGAAAGGTAAAGAAAAGAAGATGAAAAAGCATAGTTTTAAAGTTGATTTGTCAAAACCAATAGTGTTGCCCAATGTAGACATATCAAAATTGAAGGGGCAAGCACTCATTAATTTCAGTGAACTATGCAAAGAAAAGGCCAAACAAGAGAAGCAAATGGCCATTCAAAAGAAAAAGAAAGTACTTCAGAAGGTGAAAGCACTCTTAATAGATATGCTACCTGAAGCTATAGTATCAACAGATGCAGCCATCCACATTCAACTAGATGAACTCCTAACAAAGATAGAGACATCTGGAGTAGATGCATCGAAGTATTTGAGCAAGCTAAAAGACAAAGAGCTCACTGCAAAAATGATAGAAGAGGTACAGAAAGCTATAGCTATTGGCAAAGTTAAACTTGTCAAATTTATTGTTGAGTTGACTCCTCAACTCAAGCACATTCTTTATTTATTTCAGAAACTCTGCACATTTTCTTTATTCATTAAAGACATTTAGAATAAAATAGAGGCAATTGAGAAAGAGATCACCGATCTCTCAAGCAAGTTGACAACAAAGCCAAATTCAGTTTAGAATTTTTATACAAAGCTACAATAGCTCATGGCTCAACAATTGGACCCAAGAAATGAAGAACACAAGATCCGGATGGACATAATGACACTTTAGACATTATTCCTTCCTCATCTTTCATCCGTCCAAGAACAAATCAACCGAGCCACCTCATTATCTACTACACAAGAAGGAAACACTCTAGATGACTTAATATCATTATTGGCTGATATTCAAGCACAAAATTCTTTAATGGACAGTGTAAAGAATGCCCTTTGTCACTCTCACTGAAGCCCAGACCAAGTACAAATCCATTTTTGACCAGTTACCACCCCCGAATGGTAATTAAGTTTTGATGTTTGTCAAAAGGGGGGAGTAATATGCTATAGTATTAGAGGAGTGATACAGTATTGGGGGAGTGTAGCATAAATCAAACAAAAGGAGTATAGTATACAAGGGGAGTATACCGAGCAGAGCAAGCAGAGTATCCAAGAGCAGTGCACCAAGCAGTATACAATACAGTAAGCAAAGCACACAGATAAAATCACCAAGCATGCAAAATCAGAGTTTTGTACAGTATATCGATAAGGGGAGTATATCTAGATATATTATATTATTGACAATTGCATATACTGTCAGCATAGTCAAATTTTGCAAGTATATAGATTATTGAGTTATAACTTTGAAAGTAGTTTTTGTCAAACATCTCAACTAATGTCAAAAGGGGAGATTTTTACTACTTATCAAGTTGCCATTAGTTTCATGTCAAAGTTATTCTATACTCTAGTCGGTTATCTCTACCGAGATATTCAGTTGTTATGCACAGTCTAGTCGGTTATTGAAGAAAGTAGTCTCCAAACATAGTATACACCAATCTATCTACCGAGTATCATTTCATGTCTACCAAGTAGCAAAGATGACACACCGAATTGATATACACCGAGTGAAACGTGTTACCAGATTCATTGAACCTGGACATACATATAAAAACATGTTACAAGATCGAGGCACATCTAACCATTATCACATTAGAAATTGCACTTAAAGATTGTGTGTGATTTTGAGGTCATCTAACTAATGAAATAATTTGCATGGTTATTCATTTGATAAATCATATTTGTAAGATCGAAGCAATGAATGGATCACCAACATAAGAGATCTATTTATACAACATGAGTTAAGAATTAACAAGGTGTGTGCACGAGTGTAAGAAGACTGTTACAGAGACACAGAGGTCACCGAGAAGGTTTTTAGAGAATAGTCGAAGAACAAAGTAAACAAAAGGGTTTACCGAGTTACTATATGGGTTATCGAGGTATGCTATAAGAAAGGTAACTTATTCTGAGCACATAGAATATGCTATAACATTCCAGATGTAAAGTTGCAGATATTTGTAATGATTTTATTGTAATATTTTGAAGTTGTAAGAGAAACCTTTAATAGGGTTAAAGACTCTAATCAAGTCTATAAATTGTAAAGCCTCTAACTAGGTACAACATTTAGATGAAGTGTTGTGAAATCCTTTAGCAAGGTAGATCTAACATATCTTGTTACTCCTAACAGGGTAAGCTATCAGAAATAGCTAAACATGTAGCTCTAACCAAGCACTCTTTATTATTGCAGTAGTGAAGTTGTGGGTGCCAACCCCATCGTAGTTTTTCTCTCTAACCAAGAGTTTTTGTGTAACCAAAATATATGTGTTATGGAGTGAATCATGTATGATTGTTATCTATTTGTTTTAGCTTTATATTATGTTACTGCACTATTCGGTTTATGCATAGCAATAAAGTTATTATTGAAGAAAAGTATTGGAGTACTAATTTACCCCTCCCCTCTCAGTACATTAGCTTTCCATATTGGGCCTAACACATATACGATTTGTGGGAGATTGTTTGATGTGTTATGGATCTCACCGTAGTGTATGGAGATCCGGATTTGAGTTGCTTGCATTTGAGAGTATGTTTTGATTGTTAATTGTTTATATGAATGTATAGCATGTGGATATGATGTTGGTTATGTTTCGGTGATTGCGGATCAATGAATTGATGTTTGGAAGATGTATTTTGATCCCCTCTTTCTCTTGGAGTGGATCAATGTGCATATTGTTGGTTTGGAAGGTATATTTTGGTTCAAGCTTTGATGATCTACCTTGTATATAAGAAATTTGTATGTTTGAATTGTGTGAGAAAAGAAGAGCAAGAGAGACAAAGTGTGTTAGAGTGAAAAAGTGTAGATGTGTGTTGTGAAGACAATAAATGAGGCTAGATGAAGAGCAGACAAGAAGAGTTGTGTTCAAATGATATGCAAGTTGTGTTGAGATTGTGGCAGAGATATGAGATAAAGTGTTGGCAATTAAGATTTGAGTTGTGTGTGTTCAAATATTGGTGGCTTGACGTAGTTGTACTTGTTAAGGGGCCTACTGATTCAAAACTTTTTGATTTATCTATATAAGTTAGAAAACTAAACTAAAACAAAAATAACCAACAAGAAAGAAATAACAAAAGAGGAAGGGAATGCAAGAAGATGATGAACATTCAACATACAATCCATCTAACAATATCAACTAAATTTGGAGGAAATGGGAACATTCATACATTAGCATGAAAATCAACAATTTTACACACTAACGAAGCTAGATTTGACAGCAGGAAATATTAAATTTATTAATCATTAACATCAATAACCATAAACATGCGCAAATTGAAGCAATGTAAATACAACTCTCTCCAAATTCAGGCAGTTAAACTAGATAAATGAATATTAAACATACATCATATGATGGAAAACAACTAAAAGAAATAGGAAATCAAAATAAAAAGCATATATTCACCTTCGAATGAGGATAGTTATTCAATAGATTTGTCACATTGAATGCCTAATTTATGTTTGCATCAAGGATAGCTTCATGATCAGGAGATACTTCTTTTCATATCATTTTTGTATCTTGCCCTGTTGTAGTTAGCTTTAGGTTTTGAAAGTCTTATTTATATGTTTCCCCATGAGAAATCATCCTTGGTTTGCAAGTCCAAAGCAGTGAGCTCTTTCTTTGTAATCTAATATACATAGTGGATAGATTTTGTGGGTAGGCGCTCACCATGGTTTTTCCCTGTTTGGATTTTGCACATAGAAAATCTTGGTGTTCATGTGTTGGATGTGTGTTGATGTTTAATTTTTTATGTGCTACATTGATTTTTGTTTTGGATTGATTCACACCCCCCCTCTCAGTCTTGCCTTGGGTTCAACAGAGATTAGACTACAACTGACTCACACTTGAACATATTGAGAATCTTGACCTGGTACATATTCTTGACATAATTGAGGATGAAGATGATATTGTGGATCCCAAATATGCGCAAAATAAGATTTTAGAGACTTATCTTCTGATGATTCAATGGTGGCAAAAGGAATCTACCTCTATCAAGGAAAGATTTCAAGGCATTATTCCTAATACCAATATTTGGTTACAAAGGAAAGCGATCAAATTGAAACCTTTCAAGATAGGATCTAAAGAAGACATTGCAAGACCTTTTAGGAAGAAATGAGAGCTAAGGACCATGAATAGGGAAGATGTCTCTACCCTAAAGAAGGGACCTAAGCTCAAATTCACAGTATGGAAGGAAAAGAGAAAGGGTAAATATGAACATCTGATCAATAACAGGAATCATTTGATGTGAAAATTACTGAACACAATGAATAACAAGAACAAGAAGAGGGCTATTAGGAAGAGGATCTCTTAGAACCTCTTGTAGAAACAAGGCAAGAGACTACTTTCGAAGTAGTCCCAAAGGTCCCAAAGGATTTGATTGATAATAATACTATTTCTGTTTCTGGAGTGAATGATAAAGGCGACACATCTGTAGCTCCTCCTAACCAAAATCTTCAGATTTTTATTGATCCATTACCTTCTCATACTTCTCATACCTCTAATGCGATTGAGGCTAATGATTCCTCTCTCTCATCTGATGGTCTTGTGTCTATGACTCCGAATGTGATTAACTTTGTAGAGCAGCAAGAAATCCCTAAAGAACCTTCCATCACATTTGATTCTAGTGAAACCATTAGAGCACCTGATGGTCCCTTATACATAGTTGCAAAAGTCAAGAATATGCCTTGTCGTGGAGTGCTTATTGATCCTTCGTGCATGGTTAATGTTATTACTGAAGAATTTCTTTTTACTTTGCAATTGAATCAAGTGATCTATGACAAAACAGATGTGGTTGTGAAATTATTTGATGCATTTTCTTCTCCTGCAATTGGTTCTATTACATTGCCTATTGAGGTCCATAATAAATCTCTTGATGTGAACTTTGCTATTATTCCATCTTCCGAACAATTTCGTGTGAAGCTTGGCTATCCTTGGCTATCTTCCATGAAGGCTATTGCTTCTCCTATACATAAGTGTTTGAAATTTCCCCATAATGGTGAAGTTGTTACTGTCAATCATAGTCTCTTTAAACCAGCTGAAAGAACCTCTAGTGTTCCTATTGATTACTTTTGGCCTAAACAATTCCAGTCTCTTCCTCCGCGAAGTGATCATCTTTTCAAATCCTATCAAAAGTGGAAAACAGATATGATCCTATCTCTAAGTGAACCTAGAACACCTAAACTTGACATTCCTATCATTCTTGAGAAGGAAGTTCTTCCTTTGAAAGATAAAACTAATGTCTTTCCTCAAGAAGATTCCCAACCCGTCCCCATGGATGTGACTATGTCTATGCCTAATAAACCTTCTAAGAGCAGACCTATACCTCCTCGTCATGATGGACTTGGTCTTCTCCCTAAACCAAAAATTCCTCCTCTATATGGAGCAGTTCCTCCTCCTGCCTTTTATAGAGAGAAGAGACCTTCTTCTTCTCCTATTATTCAGCCTAAGAGACCACAACCTAAACACCCAAGTGATAAGGATGAGAACATTCCTCCCCCTCTATCTTCTACACTTCCTACTAAGACTAGACGTAATCGTTTTGCACGCGAACGTCGACGAAAGCGTCGTCTTAGGGCTCAAGCAGCTGCTTCTCAAACTTTACAATCTCCAAAAACACCTTCAACAAGCATTATTCCATTTTCTCCTCAGCCGGACATTGAGCCTAAATCTCCTAAACATAAGATGCATGATGGTCTTGAACCTGTGCGAGTTAAAGATCCTATTTTTATAAATCTTGATGATGATATAGATGAAAATGTTATTCATGATGAAAATGTTACTCCACTTGCTTCTGACAGTGAATATGAACTTGTTGATGTTGATAACCATTTATCTAATGAATTTTCTAAAGCACTTATTCTAGCTCCTAGACAAGAACAACGTGGCTTGGAACATGAACATAGCCCTTGTTTGGATCTCGTGATAGCTCCATCTGCTGTGTTGGATGTTCCTCCTCTAGCGTGTTCCCTGCTTTCCCGAAACATTGATCAGCAAGATCGGGGGGTAGATGACATGCTAGACTAGTTACATTAGCATAGTAGATTCTCTCCCCCTCTCTTTTGTTACTTCTTCTATATGTTATTCTCATTCTTCTATTTGTCGTCCTTAGTGTTGTCTACTTGAGGACGATGCAAAGCATTGAGATCTTTTTTATCTCTCTCATGTTGACTCAAAAGACACATGTGTTCCCTTCTTCTAGGTGACCTTCCTTGATTGGGGAATGAAGAACAATTATGCATACATACATATGATATATATATACATGACTTATCATACAGCATACTGACCCCGAGGAAAGTGAAGTCACCTCGTGCTTTGTGTTTGTGTTTATTATCCTTGGGTTTATCTCACACTTGGGGGCTAAATCTTTGCGATAACGTGCTCCTTTCCTTATGTGTATCACTATGTTAAAACAATTACCCCCGTTGAGGCGTGTGCGATCACTTTAACGTAGGGGGGCATACACCCTGTCTATCCTTTCAAGATACTTGAAAATTTCTTGGCGAACTTAGCTTTGCCTTGAAAATTTTTGGTATTTCTCTTGTATGACTCATAGTGAGGGAACCCTACTATTGACAGTCATGGTTCTCCCTCGTGATCTTCCCTTTTACTTTGTCAATCGAAGTCGTAAGATCCTTAGTCCACTGGGGGCTTGGTGTGTCTTGCCTCCTTGACGTGGTGAAAGTCTATTCAATGTTGTTTCCTTGTACTTTACCGGAAGTATGAGCATACATACTCCCGCTAAAGTGGGGGCTAAATGTAGCGTCCTAAAATTGCGACACTTGCAATTTCGACTGCATTTCGGTCTTCACGATGGCGACACAACACGCAACCTGAATGGAGACCCCCAAACTTGCTCACGACACCAAAAACTGCATTTTTCAAGCACCCTGGGCTGAACCTCCTTTGCACCCCGCTGTCCCGGAGGTGGGACCAGAGCGCCCAGCGCCCTGGTCCCTCAGGACCAGGGCGCCCAGCGCCCTGGTCCCTGGGTCCTATTTTGGGCCCGGTCTCCTAAGGAGATTGCGGGTCTTTTTGTTTGCAATTTGGAAATTACATTTCCTGGTCGGCCTAAGGTCGGGAAAATCAGTCTATCAGCCCTAATTGACAAGTATATAAACTACATTTTTCCTCTCTCATGAGGTAAGTGAAGATAAGACATACATGACGGGAAAAAGCGTGGAAATTATACTCAAGCACTCAAGCATTCAAGCATTCAAGCAATTGATCATTTCAAGTCTCCATTCAAGGCTAAGTGTTGCATTCAAGTCACGGATTCAACCATTGAAGAGGAGATCACTTACTACATGCTACAACATACAACATCTAAACCTTCGCACATAAGGATACAAACATCCTTAGAACAAGGTATTAGTACTTGTTTTACATTACAGTCATTTACATTTACAGCACTTGCTCATTTCTTGGTTAATTCCAAAACTGGGGTTTGACCTAAAGGCAAACCCCTAATCCCTAACCCCCCAATCGTCTTTGCTTTTCTATGTGTAGGTTGCAGGTATGCGGCTGAGATTGAAGATCTGGAATCCTTGTGCAGAGACGAACAGATCCCACTTCGTTTCGCGGATTTTTCGGAGGACCGTGGCGCCGGGCGCCATCGTCCCGACAACTTTTGCTCAAATTTGCAGGACAGCGCCGTATCGACATTCTACTACTAATTCCAGGTCCGCAGCTTCATCCTATAACCTAAACTCAGTTTATAAGTGAATCTTTATGACTTTCTATGCATTCCTAGCTTAATTTCCTTAACAACATTCTTTACAAAAGAGGGTAGCCTTGCTTTTCTAACCCTTGAAATTCATTTAGCATCCAATCTTACATTATGTGGGATTGGATCTTATGAGTTTCAACCCTTCTTTTGAATGTAAAGTCTCCCTCCTAAGTGAAAAACCATCGAATCCTAGCGAACCTCCCTTCTCTCTCCTTGGAGTTGGAAGAGGGGAGAGCAACTAGGGTTCGATCGCGATTTTTCCGCTTTACACAGGTGTACAATATTCTTCTTGTACCACTATTGTTTCTTCTTTGCCCATTATTTCCACTATGGTGTCTACACCCATTGTTTCCACAATTCGTGGCACATTTCTCATGATATCTATTCATTCTTCTACTTCAAGTGAGTCAATCCTAGAT
The DNA here is from genome assembly GCF_030272615.1 of Cryptomeria japonica. Taxonomy (NCBI): domain Eukaryota; kingdom Viridiplantae; phylum Streptophyta; class Pinopsida; order Cupressales; family Cupressaceae; genus Cryptomeria; species Cryptomeria japonica. The sequence continues at coordinate 751,585,722 of NC_081411.1, read as the reverse complement.
ACTCAAGACAACATGGGAAATGTTTTTGGTACCCTTTCCTATTTTCCTGGTCTATCAGAAGTCACTACTTCCATGCTTGATGCCGCCTACATTGATTTTAATAAATTCATGTCAGATACCCTCCTAACTACCTCAACAATAGAAATTCTATCTGCAGTCATAACACATACTAAACCAATTGTAACTGCTATTGTGTCATAGGAAACCACACTTATTCAGACTATAGTCATTAATGTAGGGACATTTTCTACTCTTCCCCCTTGGTTGTAGTCAATGACATCCAAAAGGGAAAAGCAAGCCATCTCTCTAGATGACATTGACTTTGGCCAATTAGTTCTTGCTAAACCAAAAGGTATTAAAAAGGCCAAAACTCTCTCAAGAGTAAGGGTGGATGAGTTAAAGAAAAGGTATGCAAAAATAGCAATCCCACCACAAGACAGACCTACTAATGAAGTGCAATAGGTAGATTATCAAATAAGAAGGATTGAGATAGGGAAGTAGACACATGAGAGCACCAAAGAATATGCTTAGGCATCACTTGAGACTTTAATAATGAGATATGATAAAGATATAGCCATCAAGGATAAGCTGAAACTTCATGTGGAGCATATCACATCACTGTTAATAAAGATTATTCAGTCCTCTGGGATAATTGAACTAGTGAGGTCATTAATAGAAGAAAGGGCTATAAAGAGATAAGCACATTGGAGCATAAGGGAGAGAAGTAAGTGAATTGATTGATAAGATACTCTTAGAAGGTACACAATTACTGAGTTCATCCATCAAGCTACTAACTAATTTGGACAGGGTGAAGTCTAAGATAGATCAAATCCTTGATCTACTTACCCAAGAGTTGGAAACACAAGAGAAGGATCTTGAGGCTTGGAACAAGCTCAAGGACATCAAGTTAGAAGTTTTGTTGGATAATGGATTTATCCCCACTAGACAAATGTACATACAATAGATAGAACCAATCAAGCTCTGAAAAGAAACATTGGAGCAACTAATCAAAGATCTATAGGATGATAAGGAGGATTGTGTTAAAAAGGATTTTGAAATTACTACAAAGGTCTTTGAATTTCCTTGCAAGTTGCTCAATGAGAATCAAAATTTTCTTCCTATAGACTTGGTTATTTAGGAATTCAATGCATTGATTGTGAAGGAGATCGAGTAAGAAGAATTTACCCTTTTATCACTTGATAAGTTGATGGATTTTTAGATGGTCTTGGATAGCCTAGGAACTATTTTGAAAAAGCATAAGAAGGGGTACATTAGCATAGAAGATTCAGTCACATGGGTTCACACCATCACCAATCTTATCTTAGGACCTGACAAATCATAGATGCATGTTGCCCTCCACAAATTGAAGATTTTTTTAAGAAGAAGTGTCCCTTGACACTTAGTTGTTTTTATCCTATTTTGTAGTTTGAAATTTTCTTTTTGTTTTTGACCTTTTTACATGACTATTTGTACATATGTCATTGCATGTAAATAAAGTACAAGTCCTAAATCAAGTTGGATTGTACTTTTAATAAGTTAAAGTAGTTGTAGGATCCATAGATTTTTTTAAGGCTCTTCTCTGTATAAAGGAGAGATCTCATTGTAAATTGATCATCTTTTGGCTAATGCATCGAAACTCTGTCGGATTGTAGAGCTTTCTAAGACTTTGAGCTTTCAATTGAAATAGAAAAATTCAATCAATAAAGAAGTGGAGTTGTTTACTAATCTTTATCTTGGATTCACTTTATTTAATGGTGAGATTGTTCTTATGTCATTCTTATCATATTATCTTTAAAGATTGAATTGTGCAACGTATGAGGTTGTTAGACTAAGGAGTATAAAGGGTATAATATTGAAGACTTTGGGCTATATTATTCTATCCGGAGCTATTTTTCTGTGATTGATAACAAGGTAAAGACTTTGTGTCACATCTGGTTATTTATTTAGAGTAGTATATAATTTGATATATACAAAGAGACTTTGAGCTATACGTAGATCACAATTTAGTTTCAAAAATTAGATTAAAGGACCGTGCAAGACTTTAGGCTTATAAGGTTTCTTAGTTAGTGCAGATGTGCTAGTACATATTTTGGTCATTCTCGTGTTTGGCTAAAATTTATATCAATAATTATTGTTGGACTAGTATCTACTAATTTGTAATTTGTTGTAAAACAAAGGAAATCCATTCTAAAGTAAGAGAATTGGAGAAACACTTATTCTGAAAAAAGAGAATATAGTGATGGTAACACGTTGGAAAATAGCTTAGAAGATAGAGGTTAGATAGATACTAGTTGTTAAATTGCAATAAGAAGGTAGCCTCCTCGTTGTGAGGAGAGATGAAAAATCTCATCACACTATGGCTAAAAAGCAAATTTTGTAATCATCCTTTGATTACAAAATTTTCAACCAACAACACTTTGAACTGCATTCATGATCTTATTGACTTTTAATCTTATTTGCATGAAAGGATCTTCCATAGCCCTACTCATTGGCCATGGATTCCCTTAGAACTATCATTTTATTTTAAATTATAAAACCTTTGATTGCATTAATGGCTCTTTTTCCTCTCTTTTATGCTTGAAATTTTTTCACAATTTTTTTTTATTATATGGTCTTCTAGACCTACTATCAAGATTCTTGTTATCATAACTAGCATCCATATGCTAAAGGACTGTCACAAGGCCCTTTGAATACACTTGTGGATAAGATCTTTTCTCTGGTTACTACAAAAGTTTGACTCTCTGCTTTACTATGGATTATAAATCTTCTTTGTCTTTGATCATCTCCCATCAACAATGGTTTGATCTACCTTTCTCAAGACTATTTTGTGAGTGATTGACTATCTCAAGCCATTTATTCTTTATATACCATTGTTCCTCTAATTTCATTAGTATAGACTATCTTTTTTGAATCTTATAGAATTGCAAATGATTCTTTTCCACATGCTTTATGACTGCTTGTTTGCACCTTTTATCAATTCTCTAATTGTAATAATACCTTACAACAATGGAGTGATCACCTATTTCAAGAGCTTCCTTTTCATTTGATCATATTAAACATTGACTTTGATATAACCTTTATTGTCATTCTTTTCATTACTTTCCTTTGTCTCATGCATTGATAATCAAGACCAACTTTTCATAGGATTGGTATTTGAGTATTTCAAACTAGATTTTGCCTACTTGGAGCTTGGTATAAACACTATTTTCTTCCTTGTCTTTGTGCAACTGTTTTTCTTTCACTGTGATATCCTATACCTTACTCTTATTAAAAATCATAAACTATCCTTTTGATTGTGATCAGTTGATCTTCTTTTGTGATCTTTGGCTATCACAAAACCCTTCTCAAAGGTTTCCCTTATGTCCTCCAAATGACCATGTTTCTCTTACTGGAGCATTTTATGAATATAGTAATGCCTTTTGACCCTTTGGTTTGCCATTATCATTTATTTTGTAGCATTGTCATTTCTTATCATTGGATTTGACATTCTTTTATTTCTTACTGCCTTCATGCCACCTTCATGCCCTAGCAATGCTACCTCCCTACTCTTCATCTTTGAATTTTCCTTGTTATGTTTATAATGCTTACTGTCCATAGGCTATATTATGCACTTTGGCCATGATTCATACCTTGTTCATTCTAGTTGGTGGATTTATCTTTCTCAAAGATTGTTCAATATAAGACATGTGACAACTTCTTTGACCTTAGGAATGCACTTTTGGTACAAACTCCATGGCTTTTTCACTGTCATTGCCATCCTTAAGTCTATTTGGCCTTCTTAGTAACTATATCCTTGTTGACAAGTGCTCTATTTCCTTCTTTATGGATTTTCAATGTCTTATAAGGAATTTTAATGAACTTCCTTTGATCTCCACTCTTGAAGGTGACTGTCTTATAATGATTAAAAATGCTTTACTTTCACTGTCACAATGAATCCTTCCTACTCTGTGCATTTACCTCATGATTGGAATGTCTCTATGATGTATCATACTTTTATTATGGGTATGAATTGTATAAGACTATCCATCACTTTGTATTTTGATTGCATTCTTTGTGTTTGCAAGTAGATGGTCTGCTCATTATCATTCATCACAGCGAGTGATCCATTGTCTTTCCTATGTTCTTGGTTGGGGTTTGTATAAGATAATCTTAATTTTTTTTTCTTTGATACCTCCCATCTCTGCAAACTTATTTAAACCTTCCCTATCACTACATTCTTGGCTTCATTCATACTATCATTCATTACCTTCCTTTAATTCTTCATGTTACGATCTTTATTTGGTGAGATTGTCATTTCCCATGTTTAATTGGTTTGGAACCACATCAAGATTGTTGTCGCCTATTTTTTATCTCTTTTTCTTTGATTTGTTTTTCATTGCTATCTTTTCTTTTAGATCTCACAACATCTAGAAAAGAGGATTATTAACACACCCTTAATCACTATATAAAGGTTTCTATGATAGACCTGCTTTTTGTGTTGACCTTCCTTCAAATACAAATCCCCAACCTTTGTTGTATCTTTATCTTTTAGTCTTAGAGTCACAAATAAACTTAAAAAAAATATTTGCCAAAAGAAGACGAAAAGATTCTTCTTATATCTTAATATCATGCGACATGGTAAGTGATGGTTGAGTGCATCTTATCATGAAGTCTTTGCACAAAGAGGAATAATGAAGGAAGAAATGGTAGACTTGGCATAGGAGAACATGGTGTCACACTTGAAGGATCTTTTAGCCCTTTTACTATGCATCAAACAACTACTCCATTTCATCTTCAATGTTCAAGCTGCCATTTCTTGAATAGTAGATGAAACTTAGGGAAATCTAGAGTTTTCTCTTACATGGAGATTTATAAAGTATTGCGAAGGAGCTTAAATCAGACCTTATTCCCTACAAAAAATTGGATGAAATGAATGTGGAAGCTCACTTTTGTCCTTAGTGCATCATGAAAAAATACAAAATTTAAAACCTCAAACTCTTAATGCCATGTTTGACTTCAATTTTGGAAGGCTTAAAATATTTTTTACATAAGGAAGACATAAATATTTACTCTTTCAAACTTAGAAACAAACAAAAGGTAATTGAAATAACCCTTTCCCTCTCAACTCTTTAAAAATCTCTTGCAATAAATTTTTTGAAAGACCTAATTAACAAAGACCTCAAGCTCACTGTAAAGTTATTTTTGACCCACAAGCAGAAATAGGTAACAATTGGTCCTGTGATTTAGGAGGTTATCTTTGATGACTTGCTCATCTTTGTCTACTGGTTCTAAATTGACCGTAGAGTACTCTCTCCCTAATGTGTTTAGGTTTGCTCCTAATTTGTCTTCGCTAGCCCTAGGTTCCCCTCCCCACTCCTCTATTTCTTCCCATGGTGATTTGGGTTTGGTGGAGGTTGTAGATAAAGTTAATGAATTATCTATTGCATGTAATTAGAAAAATGAGATTATTCATTGGATTTTAGCCTAGGTTCACACTGCTAAAAAAATAAATTAATTGGTTAGAAGCTCTATTGCAGGCAAATTCTAGGCTTGGCAATTGGTCCTTAGAGGATAAGGATGACATATTTTGGTTTGCAACTAATGATCTTGCTGAGAGGCTCAATAGATGGGATACTATGGATGTGGAGGTCAAATCCTAGAGTTCCAAGGTAGCCTCGTAAGAAAAAAGGAAGAAAATGGTGTTGACTATCTTTGCTATCTAGGACAATCAAGAGGTGTTGAAAAAGAACATGGATGAGATTGTGCCCTTCAGTAAGAAAATGACTAGCAAGACTTTGAGTTCTTTGCAAATCCTATAGGAGGATCTCAATCACAAACATGCTCAGAGGAAGAGGTATGCAAAGGTTGTTTCTATTGGTGAAACTTTGGAGTTGTTTGGCAAGGTTGCTAGTGCTAACTTTGATTCCCCTATTTTCACTCCCGCTAAAGATAAAATCAAAAGATTTTCTATTTTAGAGAAACTGAAGGATATTAACTAGGAGTTGCAGGTTGTTAAAGCTCCCACTTTGTAGTTCTTCTATTTGTTAACATAGGATTGAAAGACACATGTTGAACATGTCATATGTTTTCTTCTCATATTCTATTAAAGATGGGAATAAATGTATGTCTTCTACTCAATTACATGATTTATATTCAACTATTATATATTCTTCTAGTATAAAATATAAAACCTACTAAAAATGGTAAATCATGGTTATTAGTGAGAATTAAAGAGTCAATATAATTGGTACTAAATCATATCATTCTTAGAATTTGAAACATATAGTTGGATAAGGACAAACTTAGTAGAAACTAAAAATGTTTAGATTCACTTAATTTTACCACCTAAAGTTATAATTCCTATCCCGTCACTTGAAATTCAAATTTTTATGTTCATTGGATAGCTTTATCTCACAAATTAATAAATTTATTTTATATCATATCTTAAATAACATTTAATTGTTGCATTTCAAAACACTCTAAAGGGCCCAACAAATAAATCAAATAATTTTATTTTTTTAGAATTCTATTTAAAATTGTTAGCTAGATAAATTAAAATATGGTTTTGTTTAGAGCATCACCTAGATGGAATAAGTTCTAAGCAAACCATTCATGCTCATCACATGTGATTATATATGAATCACTACTCATGAAATGTGTCAATGACGATTTATACAAAATGTAGTTGAGTCTAAATAATTCATCACATAAAAAATATTACCTTTTTTCACCTCTAATAATTGCCACTAATTATGTGATGTCCCCGTCCTTAACTTGATAACGAGTTAGCAGTAAAACGTACATGTGATAAAGGGTGTTAGACCTTGAACACTTTCAAGTAGTTAGAAAATAGAAACTGACAATTTATACATAGCTATTATAATTCAAATAGGTAGTTTTACATATCATCTCAATAAAAAGTATTGGCACCAAAACTCTTATCAAGGAAAATCATCTTATTAATAAGACTTCATGTTTTTCATAGCTAGCATTCCCCATATCATTCATGATTCCACTAAGAAAGGAAAAAATCTTATATGCATAAATCCTATATGAAGCTATCCATATCAATATCACTATTATAACATTCCTCAAACAAAAGAAGATAATAGAGATAGTAGGCAACATAGTCAGGTAATCATCCTAATCATCCATCAGTTACTACCATCATACGATGATCCCATCATATGAAGAGGAGGTAGTAGAAAGAGAATGATCAAGCATCAATTACCATTGTCTCAGCAGAAGGATTAAATAGGTTCATTCAATAAGTCAATGATTATCATAATCATGAAGTAACACTCAACAAACTTATCGATGTCATGTAAAGAAGAGTCAGTATTGCTTAAAGAACTGATTAAGATCAATGATTTACTAGTTAAATGACCAGTTATGTAATGAACATTAATTATACTTAACATGACAAAGGCAATGAATATACACACAAGTATAAGATAACAATTAATCATGGAGAGGCGGTTAAAACCATAGGTTGATTTGTAGAGGGCTGCAATTAAGGAATGGGTGTGTCTATTCCCCATCAAAGGATGCAACTATTTAATACCATGATATATTTAATGAGGATCAATCTCATTCCAAGAGAATCATCATAAAATCTTACTTCTTTATTTCTTATATCCAATTTGGACACTCTATTTGAGCAATTTCCTTTTGGCATAAATTGGTGGCATATAATCCAAGATTGCTATCAATAACAACCCATCCATCGCACATTTATAAAGTTCAAATCAAACACAACAATATCATTGTTATAAGCAATAGCGAAAGAAAATTTGCATATTTATAAGGATAGATCAAGAACTACAAGATATCATCACTATAAGCAATGGAAGCAAACTTTAGCACATTCCTTAGTGTCATATCAGAGACAACTATCAACAATATTGATTGCACACTTCATATTGGTATAGCATAAGTGTAGATCAAATATATATAGTCGAGATAATCTTGCATAAATCCCACCTATATATTAGAGATAGTGGTGATACTCTATCATATCGATAAGTATTATATCATTATATTATAAGTGGTATTAATTGTAAATCCTAAGGATAAACATTCATAAGTAGATCCTTATATATTATTTTTATACTAAGTGGTATAAGTTTTTTTTTTTGGAATCTTTAATTGGAAAGAAGTCTCTTTCAATTGATTTTGTGTGTTGATAGTCCCTTATTGCATAAAATTTACATAAGGGGACATTACAAATTAGGTGTCAAAGGTACTTGTAGGGTTTTGATCACTACTCATAAAATAAGAGTCAATGAATATTGACTTAAAAGAAGTGCTTCTATCCTATGATCATCATCTAGATGTAATAAGTGCTAAGTCAAATATTCATGCTCACAAGTGATGATTTTTATTAACTATTAATAATAAAATATGGATTACAGAAGTTTGACTCAAAATGACAAATTAAATCCTATTAAATCATCATATAATATGGTGTTACTTTGGCTCACCTTTGATAATTTCCTACTATATAGATGTGAATAACATAATAAGATAAATGAATAAACACTCATAAAACATATTCAATGAATATTTAACAAAGTTCGAACCATTACTCATAAAATATGATCAATGAAGATTGGTTCAAAATAATATATTCCTACTATTTATTCATAAGGGTTGTTACATTAGGATTCGTCATTCTAAATCCATCGGTTGTGGAGTTATTTGATGTAACTTCTAGCTAAATGAAATAGTGGGGGACTTAGTTGGGGTGAAAAGTGATATGTGGGTAGTGTTGACATGTTTTTTATGACAATGTCTAACACAGAATAAAGTTACCAATGGTCACCTTACTCCTCTTGATCAAAATTAGTCCGTATGCTAAGATTGTACAAAAAGTTCAAATGACTAACTCCAAGGTTCCTTCAATGCGTGGACATGACTCAGTTGATTGATGGGTTTGTTGTTAACCCAAGGGGCCTTATGTATTCACTTGAAGAAGATAACAAACTTATGCAAGTTCAAGGATTTCTATGTGAATGATTTGCAATGAAAGCCTTGTTTTTTTGGATTTAAGATATGCGGAAAAGTAAATGAGGAAAGGTTTAGAGGAATAAGCTAAGGATAATCTAATCCTATGAACATAGAGAAGGGATTACTTATGCAAAATCCAATCACGCTTTGCTTCACCAACAATGCACAACTACATGAAGGCAGTGCAATCTTCAAAGGGTGTGTTAATGATTTTTAAATCATCAATAGAAACCATCAAATAGAACAATCTCTATTGATAATCAAAGTGAATCATACAGTGAATCATACATGAATAATGGGGCTCAGGCTAACTTTGCACAGTATGCAACAATCAACTGCACACCAAAAGTATGAGCACAAATTCTGCAACAAGCAATCCTGTCAAATCTAGTTCATCTAATAACATAAAGTAAAATCTATTCTAACTAAAGAGAGCAAGACCATGCAAATTGCTAAAATAGAACAAGAATACACCATCAAAGTCGAACAATGTATTGAGTTGGCTACTTCAACAATCCTTAGCAACAATCTCTGACAACAATCTCTCCTCCCTTTTCAAATGAGGGGGGCACCCCTTTATATAGGCTCTTGGCATTGACTACATGCAAACCCCAAAGATTCCCCACTCAATATGCAACAAGGTGGGAATCGTCTATTAATGCCCACTAAGCCCATATACAATTAATTACAATACTACCAAAAATGGCACCCAAAATAGCATCCATTGCGCATTAAATTCACCACCTCTTTCAAATGTGCCCAACATGCATTGAATATTCATCCATGCAAAAAAATCACCTCATTATATCATAAATGCTCCATCATTTCCACATGCGACGACTGTATGCAAAAGGAATCTCCCATAAATTCAACATGAAATGACTAGATTGCCATTTGGTCAAATATTTCGGTAATGAATGTGCCACCCTACTGCCATGTGTTCAATAGATCCTCGCCATTCAAGTGGACCCCGCCATTGTATATCCGCTCTTGCACATGATCTAGAATTGTTGGAGAGGGAAAATTCGATTTAGGAAGAATTTTCTTGAAGTCTCCTCAACTTTCCTTGCTTGAAGAAGGTTTTTCATCAATCCTACACATTTCTGATTTTTCAGGAAAATTTTCAAATTAGGGTTCCATGGTCTAGGAGAGAGAAAATTCCCTCATGACTCCAAATCTATCATCATTTTGAAATTTGGATATTTGATGCTTAAGAATGGATTTTTCAAAATGTTTCTTGGGGGAAATTTCTTGTTCAGTTCATCCTTGATTCCTTCCTTGCCTTAGAAATTTTATCTTCAATTCATTCTTGGTGTGATTTCTTCCTTGGTTGGAATTCTGTTTTGAAGGAAGGAATTTCCAACACTTAGCCAAATTTTCACCTTTTCCAAGAATTTTGTCATGAAGGAAGGAATTTCCAACACTTAGTCAATTTTTCCACTTTCCTGGAATTTTGTCCTGAAGGAAGGAATTTCCAACACTAAGCCAAATTTTCACCTTTTCCAAGAATTCTGTCGTGAAGGAAGGAATTTCCATTACTTAGCCAAATTTTCACCTTTCCTGGAATTTCTTCTTCTTGGGCGCAATTCTTTCTCGAGGAAGGCATTTTTTTGTGCTCTTTGAATTCATCACATCCACAGGGAGCTTTTTGACCAATTTGCCACATTTCCTATTTTTTAGGAATTTTCCTAAAATTTAGGACTCGGGTCCAGGAGATAAAGAATTAACTCACAAGTCCAAATCTGCAAAACTTTCCGGATTCTGATAAGATTTGGTGTCTAAAATGAAAATTTAAAAAAATTTCTCAAGGGGATTTCTGCTTTTCATTCTTCCTTGACCCTTGGTCTTTCATGCCTTAGACAAATTTTTTCAGTTTTCTGGCTTGGGCATGGAATTCATGGCGGAATTCATCACTTCCTTGATTCTCCTTGACTTAGTCATTTCAACATTCTTTCTTTGGCTAGAGTGCAATTCTCATTTGCGAAGGAATTCACGAGTTTTCCACAGGACCCCATCTTTAGTGCCCTTCATCTTTGCTAGGTGCAATCTTGCATTTGTCATGGAATTTCAACATTTTCTCCATTTCCAAGGCATCTTGAGTTTAACGCCTTTCTCCAATCTAGGGTGCTATTTCACCTTTGGCATGAAATTCACTCTTTTTTCCATCTCTCTATGCACATCTCTTTTTGGCGCCCTTCCTTGTCTCATGGCATAATTTCTTCGTAGGGGAGGAATTCATGATTTAGAGGATTTTCCTTCACTACCCCACTTTAGCGCCCTCCCTAATTGTTGGGCGAATTTTTGATGGTGAGGAGGAATTCACTATTTTTCCTTCCTTCCATGACACTTCAATTTTGGCGCCCTTCTGAGTGCTTGGGTGACATTTTTACTTGAGGAAGGAATTCATCAAATTTGTATGCATTCCAAGGAGACTCCATTTTAGCGTCCTCACCTAGCTTTGGGCGGATTTGTTGAAATGTGGCGACTGATCAACAAAGTATTGTACACTCAACACGTATCCTTGCTGGGGTCTGGGGCCGACAACCCCCAAGAAAAGTGGGGGTTCGAGGGCGGGAGCCCTCGAGAAATTTTTTTTGGGTATTTTTTTTTGATGAAAATCGACATTGTAATAAAACCCTAAAAAGGTTGACTTTGTTTTTGCCCTAAAAACGCATGTTATAAGTGGCTGGGATGCTTAAGGCATTGTAAGGTTGATGTACTATTTTTGCTGGATAATAAGAAAGATTGGACGACTGTGTATGGTGGACGTAACCCATTCTGGGTGAACCACATTAAATCTATGTGTTATCTATGTCCTGTTTTATTTCTTTATCTTTTGTATTTAAATCTGCATATAATTGTTAGTTCATATTTGCTTCGGATCTGCTTGAAACCTTAACATAATTTTGGTCATGAAGGAGGAATTTGATGTTTTCTACCAATTTAGGACATGTATATATATGAAATATAACATTTAAGTATAAGAAAGGAAAAAGTTTCCTTTCTTATAATTTAAGTTATATTTCATATATATTGGCAAGATGTTTGATAGTGGTTTCAGATCCCTAGGAATTATAATGCAAATTCTAGATTTTTTAAGATCTTTCAAATTTTCAGACTTAGTCAAATTTCAGGTCATTTCTGGATCAGGATGACATTGGTGGATTGATGTGAATTTCCAGACTTAGATGATTTTGCATGCTTTCCTCTTCTGGAATAGGAGTTCCATACTTTAACCATTTTTTTTTAATCCAACTTGTTTGTCTTCTGACTCTTCCGGATTTAGAAATGATCTTCAGGAATGTTCAGTCTTCACCGTCTTTAGGGACGAACCTGTCAAAATAGATTTTCCCTAATAGTAAGTGTTTCAAAATGTTAGGGTTTGGACAAAACAAGTCAGGAAAGCACTTACTAAAAATATAAATTACTAAAAATAGTAAGTTTGATTTTTGGCAAAATGACGACATTCCAGGACTCAATAAAATCCCTAAAAAATAGGATCTTTCTCCATTTTGGCTCAAATTTTACTGGGAGGTTCCTTGAAGGGTCTTGATTCCAATTATATGTTCAATTTTTCCAAAACCCTAACAAAAATCCTTGAAATCTAGGTCTAAAGGCAAAAACCCTAAAATCAACAAAATAGGCCCTAAACTTCATCAAATTCACCCAAACAAAAAGTAGACTTATTCGATTTAACCCCCGAACACTTGCAAAGCAGAGAGACTGACGAGACTGCCACCAAAAGACCCCAAAAACCAAAACGAAAGACCGAGTGGGCCTAAAAAGTAGGGGGGTCCCCATTTGCAATGGGGCGATGTGTGAAAACGTCACAATAGGTAGGACACTGCTATAATCTCGCCCTCACCCCCAGCCTTGTCCCTATCGCTCCCACTATTGCCCTCATCGCTCCCACTATTGCCCTCATCGCTCCCACTCTTTCCACCCAACTAGACATTTTTTCCCAATATCCAAGCTCGATTGATTTCAATTATGAAGATGTATCCATTCTTACTCATAAAATATTGTCAATAAAAACTAAATAAGATTCGTACCACTATTTTTAAAATATGATTAATAAAGATTGACAAAAAAAAATTATTTCTATTATTTATATGTTTAGACACCCTAAACATTTATGTAGAAAATATGATCAATAAATATCGTAAACAATGTATGATAAGTGAACAACTACTCCTAAAATATGATGTTAATATTTTTTTAATATTAAATCAATTTAAAAATATGATATTAAATAATGTGACGTTAATTTTCTTTTTTTTTTAATATTAAATCAATGTAGAGATATGATATTAAATATTAATTTTTTTTGAACTACTCCTCGTTAAAATTTCAATGAAAATTGACTCTATATTTAAGAAAAAGTTAAATAGTTCGAACCCCTACTCATTAAATGATTTTTTTTTAAAATAACACAATTAAATCTAAATAAATCATTATCCAATTAAAAGTAGGAATAATTGTAAGATTTGAAACAATGAAATTATCCACCCTTGACGAACATATTCTCCGATATTTAGTATTTAGGCTCACAAACGTTAAAACCCTTCTATTCTGTTTTTTTCTATATTGATGCTTCTAAAAAATCGAAGCATGATAACATCAGCAAATTCTCAAATGGATGAATGCCTATAAGCACAAACGGGCCGGGCAGCTGTAGTTCTTGAACGAGTAGAACATGCCAAGATAATCGTCAGGTGCCCATTTGCTTTAATATTAGCAGCTTCCTACTTTAAATGCGGGTTGGTCAGTTTCATTCATTATAACTGAGTGGGTAAGACAATAAAATAAGTGATATTGAAGAGATTGACCAAAACTGAGAAAATTATAGCTCCAATTTTATTTGGACATGGAGGAGATTCATGAACAACGTAAGCTCCAATACAGTGGCACTCAATTCATCTCGAATTGTCATCATTTTAAAATACCCTTTCAGTAGTTTTGAAAAATTAGTTTTGGGTTTTCCTTTTTAATATTTTATTATCCTAACTTTGATTTTCTGCGGGTGCAGAGAATCAGGAGATTATTCAAGAATCCGATAAAGGTTTGCTTTTTGATTCCTACATTTGTTTTTATTGAGAACTAGCTTACTATGGATTTTGACTTTAAGCAATGCCCAGTCTCCGATACCGATTTAAGATTGATGTCTATCATATTTTTCAGCGTGGCTGATATGAGGACAATTACAGGAAATTAGCTTAATATGGTGATCTCTGAAAACTTTGCTGTTTTTTGGAATTTTGAAAGGTGATTTAGGGTAACCTAGATTTTTCAACAACTTGTTTATTTGAAGCTAAATACAGGATTTTGTCAAAACAAATAGTTGAGTTTTACTCCACATCGGCGCTTTTTGTCTTGTGAATAGGAAGGACATGAGCGTTCATACCAGGAATTCCCTTTTCATTTGGATCAAGTTAAGAACAACGCAGTGAAAAGTTTACATTAAAACGTACATACGTGAATTAGTTCTTCTGGATTTCCAAGTCAATATATTGTCAGGAAAATTTTGGATAAGAGCAAAACTAAGGTGGCTTAAATAGGAGGCTCAGTCCTTTCGTAATCACATATGACAGAATGAGCGCTGTACTTTCTTGCCATCGAGCTCCATCATCAACAACCTTTCAGTTTGCAGTCCATAAAAATACAGCTTTTTGAGACATTTTTGTCAAATTGTTATGAGCCTTCTGTATTTTCCACCTTTAGCAGTTGTATGAATAGTCAACAAAAATCTCTTTTCAATTGTTATTTGCAGGTATATCTTTAGGGTAGTTACAAGTACAACCATGTTAGAAAAAATCCTATTTCATCTACTTCTTACTAGATCTTTGGATGCTCCCAAGATCCACGTTTGGCAGAATCTGGAAAGTGCTGGCTTAAGGTTGTTAAGTCTTGCTTTACACCTGACACTTGCTTTTGCTGCAAGATCGCATGAGTTGGACGCTTACATATTTTATCCCATTATTTTGGTGTCTTCTCTTGCAAAATAAGAGAGATTCTTTAATTGCTCCTGTGCCATTGCAGAAGTAGAAATATTGATAGAGCTATGAAGATCCAAAAAAATATTGAGTCAAAAGAAGATCAGGCAGTTAAGATGATTTCATGATTGTTATTGTCAAATTCGAATGTGAATTAGCTCAATATGAGACAAAGACATTCTTCAAATGGTGGCGTTAAAGTCTAAATGAAGAATCTTGATCCTACAGAAAACTACTTTTCAATTTCTCCCTTATTATTTAATATCTTCAGAAAAAATGAATAAATTTTACATTTCAAAATTAACTTTTTTGACTGAGGTGATGATCCCCTGGCGCCCGTCAGTGAGGACTAGAGGAATGCCCTTCCATAATGCATTTCTTTTCTCCAATGGTCCTAGAGAGGTGATATTCTAGTTGAAACAGAATATACAGTCACACTTCTGACAAAAGTATCAAAACGAAGAATCTGTTGCTAATACAGCAAATGAAATCAAAAGACTGAGTATGTGCCAGTTCATATATCAAAGCATAAAGTAATAATAGTCCCATCACTGAGATGTTCTTACATAAAGAGTTTAAAGTATCCAAGCACAAACTTTGCCCATAAAACAAAGAATGAAATTTTTTGTGGAACACTGACAAGAAAGGTTTTAAAAATGTCGACATAGTTAACAGGAGGATACAATGATACTTTAGTAGGATCATAAATAGGTAGACACAGGTACAGTCAGAAAAGACATTTTTCATCTTTCATATAAAATTGGTTCAAAAGATGCTGTAATGCGCTTTGCCATAAAATTAGGGTTTGTTAATGACATAATGATAATCGGCAGCAGTAACTATTTTTAACAAATCTTAAAGTCTACAAGGCATGATCTCCCTCATTATTGAGAGTTCAAGCAAGAGGTACACCTTGCCCTAGAAATCATGTTTTGAGTAAAGGAAAGATATCTTGGGAATCTGTGACGAGGATATTAGCTTTTACACCACTCTTCAATTTCCTCTGGCACTTGCTGATCACGTTTCAGTATTTAGGATCTACAGTAATATAGGCATGATGCCAGCATTGAAGGAGTTGTCAACTGGGTTTAAGGAGTTGCCTTTAAACTTTGCTACTATCATCAGTCCAGCAAACTGTGCATGCTATACAGATTTTGGTCCTTTTGGCTGATACCTTTAGTGTCCTCTTCAGAAGTGCTTATTTTCATGATTCATTGAACCATAGAGTTTTGTGCATGGGAGCGAACAACTTTCAAATTGAAAAATATTAGAATAATATTCTTTATCATTTTTTAATGGTCAATATGATGTAATTTTGTACATATTAGAAGTTTCTATTTTTTCATTCATTATCAATTCTTTCTTTTAGAAACATCGATCCTTTGTATTCTATTTAATGATCATCTGATCATTGGTTAATACAATTCAATATTTTTACCAATTACTTGTTTGTAATATGGTATTAGAGGAGAAACACTCAAAATTTGGGAAATTTAAAAAAAAAAATTTGACATAAATTTTTGAAAAGTTTTTTGTACGACGAATTTTTTTCTGGGTTATTTTGCGGGGTTTCTCTAGCGTTAGATTTTCTCTGAGCTCGCGATTTTCTGTCATATTTCTTTTGGCGTTTTTTTACTGAAATCTGCGCGACTTTCTGCAGTCATTTTTAAGCCCTTGAAGTCTTCTATGATTGTGAGCATTTTTTGCGATGCCTCCTCTTCAAGTCTTTGCACATTTCCGCCCAACGCAATTTATTTTTCGCATTTTTCGGTGTTTTTTTTGTGCGCGACGATCTGCTTCTTTTCCACGATTTTTTTGCGGCTCTGCAAACTGCGTGCGACAAAAATTCTGGGTGTTATATTTTCTGCTTTTTTCCCCCGTTTTTTATTTTGCGGCTCTGCATTATATGACGTCTATGATTTCCGACAACAGTTGTGTTTTTTTTGGGTCAGCCAAATTTTTTCCTCAAAGTTCGTGCCAGACGTACATCATCTATTTTTTGAAGTCTGTACCTGCATTTGCCTTTGTTTTTTGCATTGGGATTCGTGTCTCGGATTCTGGTACTATCGCCTCTTCTTTATTTTTTTGTTTTCTATGCATTGGGAAGCGTGCAAGATGGCATCATTAACCAACTTAATGTTGGAAGGCAATCAGAGATTCAACGACAAGAATTATAACACCTGGAAGCAACACATGCTGACGATTTTTGAATATCATCGCCTTGATGATCTTGTTTTGGGAAAAGAATCTCATCCTACCGCAACCAGATCATATCAGGACAAGTTTGATGACCAGAATCGAGAAGCCGTCATGCTCCTTAAGCTCTCTGTCACAAATGACCAGTTGCCTCAGATTCCTTTTGGGAAGTCAGCATCAGAAATCTGGAAGCATTTGAAGGAATTGCATGAGATGCCCAACAAAAGCCGAGCGTTCTTCCTGAAGAACTACTTGTTCTCCATTATGATGGATGAACATATGTCCTTACAGGAGCATCTCACAACGATTAAGGACATTCAAGAACAACTCGAAGGTATTGGTCGGAAAATGGAGGAAGAGGATATGGTAGTCATCACCTTGAAAAGTCTACCTAAATTCTATGAGCACTTTATAGAAACTCTCAACATTACTTCAACGAATGTTGATCTGAAATTTCCAGAGTTATGCTCCAAACTTCTACAGCAAGACCGTTGGAAACAACAATTTGGTAGCGGTGCCACTTCATCCTCCTCAGAGCAAGCCTTTGCAGCCAAATCCTTTCACAAGGATAAAGGCAAATGTTAGTCCTCTCAGTCATCTCTGTAGAAGGGCTCTAGTCAGTCTCAGGATGGTTCGAAGAAGAAGGTTCAATGCAACTACTGTCATAAATATGGCCATATGATCAAGGATTGTTGCAATCGAATAGCTTCTGAACAACGGAAGTAGGGGGGGTCTCAACCTAAAGCCAATGTTGCTGAGCACACAGAGCAAAAAAGTCTGCCTTTTACGCCTTCATGGCTAAAAGACCTACAGACCATGTGAAATCTTTTACCTGGTATATAGATTCTGGTGCTTCTTGGCATTTCACTCACAGGCGTGATTGGTTTACATAATTCTCTCCCTATGTTGATTCAGTCATTTTTGGAGGAGGTGAAGAGTATACCGTTGTCGGCAAGGGCAACATTCAGATACAGTTTGGTGGGAGGAATCTTATATTCCTCAATGTATGCTACATTCCTGGCATGTAACTAAACCTACTCTCAGTGAGTCAGATTTTGTGGCATTCTCCTCAGCTTGATGTGATCTTCAGTTCACACAAGTGTTCGATTGTTGATCGTGCATCTCGCACTACTATAGCTGTTGGCATCGAGGATCATGGTCTTTACGGACTTGTGGATACAGGTGATTCTCTTGAGCATGCTTTTGCAGCTAAATCCTCCTCTATCAGTAGTCTGGCATCAACGATATGGTCACTTGAACATCACTACCTTGCTCAAATTGTTTGAGAAAATTAAGTACATGGCCTACCTGAAATTCAAACTCAGAATCAGTGAGTTTGTGAAGCTTGTCAGGTTGGGAAGCAACACACACCGTTCAAGGATGGTGACTCATGGTGAGCCTCTAAGTACTACAGTTGGTCCATGCTGATGTATGTGGTCCAATGAATACACCTTCTGTTGTTGGGTGCAGGTATTTCTTTCTTTTTGTTGATGATTTCAATCGTAAAATGTGGGTGTACTTTCTTAGATAGAAATCAGATGTGTTTCCTGTATTTCAGAAATTTAAGGCCTTAGTAGAAAAAGAGTCTAGTTGTTATATTATTACTCTTAGGTTTGATAATGGGGGGGAGTTTTGTTCTACTACTTTCTCCACTTTTTGTGATACACATGGCATAAAATGTCAGTTAACCACACCGTACACTCCTCAACAAAACGACATTGTAGAATGTCGCAACTGCACCATTACAGAAATGGCTAGGTCAATGTTGGAATAGAGGAATGTTCCTAAGAAATATTGGGTTGAAGTAGTGTTTACTATAGTCTATCTCCTTAATAAGTCTCCCACTCATGCTGTTAAGGGGAACACTCCTGAGGAAGCCTGGATTGGTCGCAAACCCAAGATCGGTCATCTGAAATTTTTTGGCTCTTTAGCATATGTATGGATTCTAGATGCCAAGCGCTCTAAGTTGGATTCCAAGAGTTAGAAGCTTATGTTCACAGGGTATAGTGACAACCATAAGGCTTACCAACTGATTGATGTGGACACTGATCGTCTTATCTTTAGTCGTGATGTTGTCTTTGATGAAGAACAAGGACTATTTCAGCTTTCCTTGTCTAAGCAGAATTATGAGGATCAACCTTTGAAGGCTTCTGATTAGGGTGTCCGTCTTCCATTTGGTTCACCTGATGGGAGGGATGATGCAGATTCTGAATTTGATGATGCACTACCTGCATTTCCTCTGGATGATACTAATCTTCCACTTGTTCCATCTCCAGTTCCAGTTATTCCTCTTGCATCTGATGTTGGCATTTCTACTCTTCGGCCTAAATGGTGGGCTAAGACCATCAGTGATCTTCATCCTAATGAGCTCATTGAGGGTAGATCTTCCAAAAACAAGAGCAAACAACAGTCTACAGTTAATTTTTCTCTCATGGCCAACATTCATAGTATTTATGAGCCTCAGACATATGCAGAGGCCAAAGGGATTCCAGAGTGGGAATAGGCAATGGACGCAGAATACCAGAGCCTTCTGAAGAACAACACCTGGGTTCTCTTTGATCTTCCTCCAGGGAAGAAGCCCATTAGTTGCAAATGGGTGTATATGGTCAAGTATCATGCAAATGGTGCCTTAGATAAATACAAGGCCAGATTGGTTGCTTGAGGATTCACATAGCGGGAGGGCATTGATTATGAGGAGATGTTTGTTCGTACTGCTAAGATGAGTACAATTCGTCTTCTTCTCGCTATTGCAACTCAGTTTGGATGGAAAGTCCATTAGATGGATGTTAAGAGTGCCTTCCTCAACGGTGAGTTGCAGGAAGAAGTCTACATGATGCAGTCTCTTGGTTTCAAGGTTGCTGACAAAGAACATCAAGTATGTAGACTCATGAAAGCACTCTATGGACTCAAACAGGCTCCTCAAGCGTGGTACATCAAGATTGATCAGTACTTGGTTGTTCATGGTTTTCAGTGTAGCCCTTTCGACAGTAATTTGTATATCAAACACTCTGGTGACGATGTTCTCTTTCTTGTTGTCTATGTTGATGACTTGATCATTACTGGCAGTTTAGCACATTTGATTGCAGAAATCAAACAAGACCTATGCAAGGCTTTTGATATGATAGATTTGGGGCTTCTCCATTATTGTTTAGGTGTTGATGTTTGGCAGACTGATGGTAGCATTTTTATTTTTCAGTCCAAGTATGCCAGGAACTTGCTTGATAGGTTTTGAATGCAAGATTGTTAAATTGCTTCCACGCCTATGGAGACAGGACTGAAGTTGTCAGCCAAGGTTGATTCTCCTCCTGTAGATGAAACAACATTCAGGCAACTAGTGGGCAATCTCATCTATCTCACTGCCTCTAGACCTGATCTCAGTTTTGCAGTGAGCTACATTTCACGCTTCATGACAGCCCCCAAGGTTGATCATTGGGTAGCAGCGAAGCGTGTGCTGCGTTATGTGAAGGGCACCTCTGCTTATGGACTTCTTTACACTAGGAGTCCCAATCCTAGACTCAGTGCTTTCACAGATTCAGATTGGGTAGGTTCGGCTAATGACAGGAAATCAACATCTGGGATTGTCTTCAGTTTGGGATTTGGTGCAGTCACATGGACTAGTAAAAAGCAGTAGGCAGTGGCCCTCTCCTCGACAGAAGCAGAGTATCGGGGAGCAGTTAAGGCAGCTTGTGAGGCAGTTTGGCTTCTCTGGATGCTTGCGGATATGCAAATATCTCAAGCAGGCTCGACTCCCTTGTTTTGTGATAATCAGGGAGTTCTCAAATTTGCCAAAAATCCTGTCTTCCATGAAAGAACCAAGCATGTGGAAACTCATTGCCATTTCATTTGGAAGCTTGTTGAAGACGACTCAGTTCAGTTGCAGGATGTTCCAACTGTGGATCAGACTGCAAATATTCTCACCAAGTCTCTCAGCCCAGATAAGTTTGCTAAATTTGGGGGGCAGCTTGGTGTTGTTGATAGATTGACCATTAAGGGAGGGTATTAGAATAATATTCTTTATTATTGTTTAATGGTCAATATGATGTAATTTTGTACATATTAGGAATTTCTATTTTTTCATTCATTATCGATTGTTTCTTTTAGAAACATCGATCCTTTGTATTGTATTTAATGATCATTTGATCATTTGTTAATACAATTCAATATTTTTACCAATTACTTGTTTGTAATAAAAAGGAGCCACCTCTTTTTATCTTTTGGTTGTACACATTATAACACATGCTTTTTGGAGGTGGTCAACGTTACATATCTGTAAGATACTACCCCTGTTTGAACCAATTTTTGCACTATTTTCCCAAAGCTCAATGTAAGTATTTTTTTGCCAACCAGTTGTATGCATGCACATGAAAGAAATTAGTTTCTTTTCTGTTTGTAATGGTCTCTGAGATGTTTGGTTGCAATTTTAAACATTTATGATCACATTCAAAGACTTAAGCATGTATTACATTGAATACTCTTTCAAAACGACAATTACTCAAAGTTATGTCTGTTGTTCTGGACAATAAGTTTCTGCTATTAAAAATCAGATTGCTAGCTTGTTTGAATATTAATTAAAACTCAAGAATACATAAAAATACATATTTGTT
The DNA here is from genome assembly GCF_030272615.1 of Cryptomeria japonica. Classification (NCBI taxonomy): domain Eukaryota; kingdom Viridiplantae; phylum Streptophyta; class Pinopsida; order Cupressales; family Cupressaceae; genus Cryptomeria; species Cryptomeria japonica. Next base: position 751,563,941 of record NC_081411.1, on the reverse strand, counting down.
CCTGACCTCACATTTGTTTCAGATTAGTTGGAATTGTAATAGTATTTAGCACCAAGACTAAGTTCGTTCCAGCTAACTGGAGTTTCCCACATCCAAGGAAAACTTCCCAGCGGCTAATGCAATTGGATCTTTCTCCCCTTTTATGGACAACAATTATTACCTGAAATAGCAGCAGACTGTAAGGGTCTGTGTTGGCAGAAGAGATACTCCTATTCCTCATGCCAATGGTCAGATGATGGGCCCGTGCCTCTATTTGGTCTGCTTGCGCTGCTGTCACAATTCTACAACTCAGTGGCTAATCGACCCCCATACAACACAAATTGCACAGCAAAGAAGACGTCACATGGAGATAGAGTTACAACCACTGTAAATGCTTCTTCAGATGCCAAGAACACTGCAGATATTTCCACGTCCAGATTGCTGTCCCAACTCCACATCCACCAATATTCATACTTCAACATATTCATCTAGTTTGACCCTTGAGTGAGTTAGATGTGCTCTCCACAGCCCACGAACTTTTAAGAAAATAACACATCCAGCAATAATGGATACTTCTGAGAAAGTCAACCCCTTAAATGGGTTACAAATATGAATAATATCAAATGACCAGTCAGTTTAACAAAACCTCATGCCTCCTCACTGAAATGCATGAATCTGCCCATGATCATGCTGTTAATCCCTGCGCCTAGGGCACACAAATCCTCATGCCTAGGGCATTAATGTCTTCAAATCCAGCAATACTTTCAAACCTCACAAAAATCGCTTCTCCATTTACAATAAATCAACTGTCAATAGATTGTATTGAACTCATACACTGCAAAACTTGGAATTTGAAATTTGTCTTTAAATAAAGACCTTTACAAATTTCAATAACTTCTTGTTGAAACCAAAATGCAGAAAGATGGTAAACCTCTATATGCACAAACTATGAACCCTGCCTGAATTTGCCTCTGAATCTGCACCAATGAATGAGAGTTTTCATCCCTTCTCAAACCTTCAGCGCATTGACGATCCCTGTGTGGAACCACTCTGATGATGATAGAGGGTTTTCATCCTCAGCTCCAAGAAACCATTGGGGTTTTTGTCCCGCTGGTAACAGTTTGGCCATAGGCACAAACCTCCAAATCTCCGCAGAGAAATAAACAAGCTTTTGAATCATCCGTGTCCAACAAATGAGACCTCAACCTTCTTTTATAACCATCTTGGGAATTTTCCGGAAAGAATATAAACTCCCTTAATAATTTAATTAAACCTTAAATACCCAAAAAGTGATTTATCTAAATATTTAATCATTCCAAGCATTTTGGTCACTTGGTTACTTGCCCAACATTTGAATCTTTTGATTCTCAATTTAACAAGCTTTTATACTAAGGTACTTTTAAGTTAATTTGAATAATATTAAGCAACCTTAGTAAATGATTTAAATAATAGCTCAATATTACACCTTAGTTGCGGAAATGGTCGAAAAGCATTGGAATAAAAAAATGATTGCACATGATTGATACCAATGATGAATGATGATAATTAGACGACTTACTATAAATAGACACTCTCTCCAAGAATCTTGGAGAACACACGAGAAGCTGAAAATAACTTTGGAAAGTGTCTTCTGAGTCCTCTAGACCATCTGAGCTCATTGGTACCTTCGAATAACAACTTTGATAAGGTTGAGACACACCTAGAAGGTCAAAGCCAATTGCTAAGCAAGATAACCCAAAAATGGGGACATTACAATATCTCTATCTATTTATATTCTACAATTGACCATAAATTAAAAAGTTTTATATGAAGCTGTACACGTTGTAGGATATTTGTTTGAAAATAATCATCTAGAAGAAACCTTCTCTTAGAATCACAACTTATATGCTTAAGCATGTGGTAGTTATATCATTCCATGTTATGTGTTGTTAGTGCGTGCATGAAATTTGTTCCATGTGAATGATTTTAACAATAAAAATCAAATAACAAGCAAAACACTCATATTAGGCTAAAGAAAGTCAAATAAGCATATAATTTGACAAAATTAAATTATGTTAGACTCACTGTTGTGTGAATTTTCCCAATACTTTCAGCAGCATAGTTGAAAATCTCGGACTCGCCTCAGACTCGGCAAACCAAAATTTTGGACTCGGACTCGGACTCGGACTCGTGAAAGACTCGCGAAAGACTCGGCAAAAAAAAAAACTGTAGTTTTACAAAAAAAACATAAAGAAATTAATGCATTTAGAGAACATAAGTGCCATAATTGAAACATTACACATGTCATATGATCTACAAACATGCAATATTTGAAATTGCATCATTCATGGCAGCATATTCAAGTTTTGCAGCATATTCAAGTTTCAAGTTTCAACTCTAAAATGTATAATGGCAGCATAAGTATATAAACGTTCACAAAATTACATATAATGATATGTCCAAGTCCAACTCCAAATGTGAAAAACAACAATGTGAATGAACAAACCAAAGAGAAGACTACATCTTCCTCTTTGTATTTTTCCTAATATAGCTCAATTTTTCAGGCCTTGAGCTAGAAGTAGTAGCAGTGGGTGTTGTGGTATCTAAATGGTGAGATGATTCTTCTTCAAAGTCAAAGTCCTCATCATCATCCTCATCTTCGTCCTCATCTTCATCCTCCATTTCATCCAATTTTGCTCCTTATGCATCTTGTGCTGCTCCTCTCTCTATTTCTGCAATTTCTTCTTCGGTAAGGAGGACATCATCACCATCATTTTGTTCATTCATGGTCCAATCACCATATGGATCAATTTCATCCAAGTCAATGGCCTCATGTGAAACACCCTCCACCTGTCTAACTCGTAGGCGAAGGTTGTACTGAACAAATACTAGATCATTGAGCCGCTTTTGTGACAATCTATTTCTCTTCTTTGTGTGAATGCTCTCAAAGACACTCCAATTTCGTTCACACCCAGAAGCATTGCATGGCTGAGACAAAACACGGATAGCTATCTTTTGAAGATTAGTCGTGCCGGCACCATAATTCTCCCACCATAAATCTACAAAAAACATTTAGAAATATTAGAATTGAGAAAAAAATGTAACAATCAAGTTTATAGGTTTTTTCGTGCACTATTGAACTAAGTTACTAAATTTTTTACCTGGTTGTTGTTTTCCTCTCCTATCAATTGCTAGTTGTGATGAGAAGAGTCTCCCCTCTGCACTTTTGTAGATCTTGAACAATGAACATTTCCAAATTCAGAAATAGATAGTAGATAGTCAAAGTGTCAAACTCAAATTCAATAATGAACATTTCCGAATTCATAAATAAAGATAGAGCAATTGCAAATGTCAAATCTCACCTCCAACTCATCAAGAACCTTGTCTCTCAACTCAGGATCAAGTGTCGTCTTATCAATGCATGTAATAACACCTGCCATGACCTCCTCATCAGCCCTAAATGAATCAGAGAAGTAGAATTTCGGGTTCAAAAGGTAGGCGAAGGCATGTATCGGTTGGTGGAGTTGGTTTGTCTACCTACGATCAATGATGCGCCAAAGGATTTCACATTTTCTTGTATTCCACGATAGTAATGTGAAATGGCCTCTTTGGCCCTATCCATGGCCTCATAAATGAAACCCATTGGCATGCCCTCTCCATCCACCATACGAAGAACCCTTACCAAAGGTTATGTCACCTAAAAAAATGAAAACAAATTTTAAATTAGTACAAAATCAACCCCTAAAAAATAAAATCAGCAAATAGACAAGATTGTATAAACTTTACTTTTGTGTTTGTTACTTACCGCAGTCAACTCCTCTCCACTTTTATTGAACCCTTCATCAAAAACAATGCTCACAATCTTCTCTACTTCAGGTCTTTTGGAGTATGCAGACCCCAACCAAGCATCTGACACAAACATCTGCTTAAGATGAGGAATGGCACTAAGAATGCTCTGCAAAGTGATGAAGTGGCTAGCAAATCATGTCACTCCAGGTCGAACAAGGTCCTTGCCATTTGTGTGTTTTCTCATCAAAGCAAGCACCCAAGTATGGTTGTAGATGAATTTGGTGACAATTTTTGCATCTTCAACCACCTTCTTCACCCATCCAATCTTCCCAATGTCCTCTAGCACCAAGTCCAAGCAATGTGCAGCACAAGAACTCCATGTAATCGAAGGATGCCTCTCCATAAGCATTCTACCTGCAGATATATAGGCAGCTGCGTTGTCCGTGATAATTTGGACAACATTCTCAACTCCAACTTCCCGAACCACACCATCCAACAGATTACACAAAGTCTCTGCATTTTTTATTTCATTTGAGGCATCAACAGACTTTATGAATACCATTACACCATTTGAAGCCACCAAGAAGTTGAGAAGAGTCCTATTCCGTCCATCTGTCCATCCATTAGATAAAATGCTGCATCCTTTTCTCTTCCAATACCTTTTCTGATCATCAACCACACCTTGTGTATTTTGCACAGCTTTCTCTAGCAATGGCCCACTGAAGTCATGACTTGTTGGGGCCTTAAACCCCTTACCCGCCACTGTACATGCATTAACAAAACTTTCCCAATACACATTGTTTGCTGCATTGAAAGATAGATTATTGTAAAACCAAAAGTTTGAAGCTGCTATCTGTGCTTGTTCATGCTTCTTTCTATTCCATCCTGTACCTTCAAGTGAAGGTTGTGCACCTAGAACATTGCGTGGTAAAAAAAAATTAGGGTCTGATCTAATAGGAGTGCCACTAGCCTCACCCTCATTGTCACCAAAATGGCTAAGGGTTGGATATATGGGATTTTTGGATGAAAATGATGGAGGGTCAAGAAAAAGATTGCACGATGAATATCAAGGGTGGAGGATGGCTTGGTCCTCTCACCTTATGGGATTGTGTCAAGTGGCACAATGAGAGGTGAGGAGATGGAGGCCACTTGACAAGACCTATGGAAATTAAATGGAAAAGATGAAAGAAGGGATTTAAAAAATTCTTTTGGGTATTTGAGGAAGAAAGACCCATTTGCTCAAGGTACATGGGGTCCTCTCCAAAAAGGGTTGCATTTTAAGGTTAAGTGAGGGGTGAGATTGTGTGGAAATTCAAAGTGGGCCAACCCCACTTAATTAGGATTAAGGGAATGTGCGATTGATTAGGGAGAGATTAAGTGAGGATTATGGAATAATGAAAAGTGATAGAGGATGTGACATGTGAAGAGGGTTTTTAAAATAAATAAGATGTATTTATTCAATTTATTTGGAAGAAGGGGACAAGGGTAATGGTCAATAATTAAAGGAAATTATTTACCTTAGGTTATGACTCAAGGAAAATAAGGAATATTAATTAAATAATAGGATATTATTTAATTAATATGAATGATGGGATTTAAACGAAATAAGGATAAATTGACCAATGCAAGTGGTCAATTTAGGTGTCTAAAGCTAGGACATATGCTTAAGCATGTGCCCCCTCATCAGAGTTCACCTCGTTGTGGCTAGAGGTGTCTAGGGGCTTCGGTTCCTTGTGACCACATGCTTGCCAAAAACAATTCTTTGATTTAAAAAAGTATGAAATCATACTAGTGACTACCATTGACATGATAGCTATACTCTGATGACATAGGTGCATGAATATTCTTGACAAGATTCTATAGACTATATTATGACTATAATTTGTTTTTTGACAAGAAGTATGGTATGAATGTACGGGTGTTTGTGATCGATTTTTTCCAAATCCTAAAAAGTTACTAAAAGTTTAGATACCAAAACCTATTGAGTGTTACATCGATTTATAGGTTTTTGGGCCTTTTGAACTCAATAGTGAGGTCCCTGCTATGAAGCATTAAGCTTCCTTATGCTAGTACATTGGAGAAGCCCAGCCCATCACAAAGGATCTAGTAATATGTGGCCAACAATCATGATGGAATCTAGTGGACTATGTGAATCATTGGCAAGATAGTATTCCTAACTGCTCATGCAACATATATCTAATTTACATGTCCATTGATCACATATATGTGAAGGATAATGTAAATCAACCTAAGCAATGCACTTATCAGTGTAATCAAGGACAATCAATGTTTACAGCATGGAATGTTCCAATCATCTCACTACTTGACATTCAATAGGACAGATAAAACAATATCCAGAAGACAAAGTTTGTATTTGACATTTAGTCATTAAATTTAACTTGAATAATATATTTCCTAGGTAATAATGCCTATGCATTAGTCCATCAAGGAAGCTAATCCACCAACAATGCAACTCCCTAAATTCACTCACTACTAGGTGATATAAGGAATGAAGGATCTTACTTCCTTCTCATGACATAATTGGTAGTAGGTCACCATTGGGTATACATGAAAGGTAACTAGCAAAAGGATTGCAACCATTTCATAAATTCAATCATATATAGCAATACCTTTATATATAGTGACAATAAACATTTAAATTCAGCAACAACAACTTGAAAATCAATTAACAATTTTTAACTTGCAGATTGCAGCAAACAGGTCAGTCTTTAAACACTCATAACTTTTACGTTCCTTGGCCAAAATTCAATAATTCAATATATTTTGGAAAGCAGAAAGAGAAAAGAACAAAGCCCGGAAAACATTTTGGGAGAAAACCAACACATGTGAGCAGTTTTCTCTGCAAGTCAGTGTTGTAATGTTTTCACACATTGTCCCATTGCAAATGGGGACCCCCACTTTTTTCCTGCTTTCTAGGTCGTCTAGTAGTGTCTTTTGCTATTAACCTTTTACTTGAGGTCAGTTAACTCTCAGGGCTTAGGAGATGAGCGATTTGGGATGATCATTTCATTTGATCATCAAGAGATAAAATTGAGTCTAAGCAAGGAGGACTGTCAAAGAAAGTTTAAGGATGCTTGATATGAGGATAGTTACAACATAGGCAATTAGTATGAGGACGTGTTGATGACAAAGGGCACTAAGATTGATGAACTAAGCTTCTCTATCAGTGAAATTGCATAAGTGAGGTCACAGTCAATGACCCCCTAAAAGTCCGAACTTTTCCAATTAGTGCCCCCTCCAAAGTCTGACCTCTTTCAGTCAGTGGGGTAGGAAAAGTCCAATCTCTTCCTTGCTCAGTTAGTGACCTCTCCAAAGTTCGATCCATGATGAGATGCCGTTTTACTTAGCAAGATAAACATTCCTAAGCAATGCATGCTAAGAACTTTGCTCAAGATTAGATGAAAATGTCTTAAGGCAATGATTATATCAAAGATGAAGGAAAGATGTGTTTAATGTGTCAAGTGAGATGAATTCAATGAAAAAGAGAGATCAAGATGGATTACTAAAGAAGTTTGAAGGCATGAACTTAATGGAGGCTAGAAGCTTATCAAGGGCTGAACCACTTCTTGCCAATGACCTATAATAAGCCCGACCATTTTTGGTCAGTGGGGGCTCAAAAGTACGACCTGCCATTGTCAATGCTACCTCCAAAACCCAATCATCTTGCACTTACTGTCAATGACGCATGAAATCCCCAAACTATCTCAGTCAATGGCTACCCAAATGTCCGATCTTCTTTTGATGGTAGTCAATGCCTCGTGAAAAGTCTGAACTATCTCAGTCAATGCCCCTCTAAATCTCCGACCTGCTCATTAGTTTTGTCAGTGCCCTATCAAATGTCCGACCTGCCTATGTTGATTGTCAATGAGGCTCCAAAAGCTCGAACTTCTTGAGCTTACTTCTAAATCCATGGCTAAGAGCAAGAATAGTGAAAAATCGGACTTTTAAAATCAAGCGAAACCTATGAGCAACCAGATCAGACATGTATTAGGCCTGAAAGCGTTACAAAATTGGCCTCAAATTGATGAGAATTAAGTCAAAAGAAGGGAAATCAGACTTAAAATCAGATTTTTCCAGGATCAGAAAATTCATTTCCAGATTTAGGAAGGGTAGTGGGAAGCTTGATTTGTAAATTGATAGTAGTAACTTCTACAATGTTTTGATTCAAACTATGTTTGTTTCAAGGTTTGATGCAAGTAGGATGAACATACAAAGGAATGTGAGAAAGTCAAGACTTTAGGGCGTGGAAAGATCACACTTACATGCAAGAGGGCAAATCAAGGCATAGATGACGAGCAAGTAACAAGGGCAACACAAGGATAGGATCATCATCAGCATCTTCAAGGCAAGATCGAAATCAACATCACGAAAGAAAAAAACACTTGTGATGAGATGCAAGAGCAAGCATGGGAATGCACGTGCTAAAGGAAGAAAATTTTTACAATCTTGAATTTCTTCCGGAAATCCAAGAATTATTGCCAATGCATCAAGGAGATAGTTCCAAAAGAGTTAATCAAATTTAGAAGACGAGGCAATTAGGAATATCTCATATCTTCATCTCATTCATGATTGAGCTTGGAAATGTTGAGTATCAAGAGATATGCCTCAATCACCTACCTTTGTGACGAGTTACAAGGTGTACATCTAGCTGAGGTGGTGCCTAGTCATCACCTATCCAATCACATCATTTCAAGATAAGACGTCTAAATTCAATGCACCTAACTCATCCATCAAGGAGGATAACTACCACATGGAGGCACACAATTCGAGATACCTACTCTTATCATCTATTGGTCGATAAGTCAAGGAAGGACACATGTCCTATTCAATGTAAATTTGTCATTGATCAAACATTAAATGCTTTGTAATGAGTGTAACCGACCCTAATTAGGGTTGCTATCTTTCAATTTGAGCCACTCAATTGTAATTAGAGCACTATATAAGGCTCCACTTCTTCATTTGTAAAGGTTAATAGTTAGCAAGTAACATGTAGATATCTAGAGTAGAATAGGAGAAAAAGACATTGTTGCAAGAAGCATGCAAATTTCATTGAAGATATGGTGAACTCCATATATTGATTCAGCAATTTGCATGGTCTCTACTTCTCATTTATTTTTCATGTTGTTTAGATGAATGGAAAAACTTTGTGCATGATCAATGGTGAAATTTGTACGTCCATACTACTAACACTTTGCTGATTGTAAAGTGTCTTGCGTAGTCAATTGGATCCATCATAGCCAAGCTTAACTTCAATTGTTACTTCTTCGTTGATATGCATCGTCTTGATGTTGTCTATGTTCGTGGTGGTGATTCGAACATCATGTGCTTACCCTAGGAGATTGCACTAAACTTTGTGGAGTTGTTGCTTTGCATGGCAAAGCAAAGTCTAGTTGAGTTTCACTAAAGATTGTCCATTGCTCTTGCATTCCTAGGATTAGATTAGCTTTCTAAACCCTTTACCCTTTTTCCTTTGTTTTTTTAAATCATGTAAATTTCCACGTTCCATCTATATTCAGGCATTCAAGATTCAACGTAAGTCCACCTTGTGATTTCCAACAATATCACATCATAAACACCGAGTCTATCCAAGAGCACGTCAAGACTTGACATTCTGAACCTTGGAGTCATCCCATTTGATCATGCAGTTTAGCACTTGGGAAGTGTTTGTTCAAGAGAGGATAGAACACTTAGTATTTTATTCTGTGTTGCATTGTGCATAAAAACACATCAACAGTCAGTCCACTAAAACTTCTATCGGGACAACATTTAACAAAAGACTGTTTTACTTCAGCCAAATTTGAATAAGAAAAACCAGATTGAAAATGAAGATGAAAGTATTTGGCTTTTTAATATTAAGTTAGGTTGTTCCACCTACTTACATTTTTATTAATTTAATAATTTCAAATTAGAGACACCATTGTGGTACTAAGATGAGCTCATTGGATTGGGCAAAATAGTCTCTCTTGTTGCCTCATTTTTGTAACCTTATCCCCCATTATTCTATTTTTTTCAATGCTCATTCAACTCTGCTTTGATGTTCAAGACATTTATTCTTGTACTCCATACCCTTTTATCATTTTTATTGTTTGCAAGAAATCCAATTAGATTGTTGTTGGTTGAAAATTTTGTACACTTGGGGAAATATACAAAATTGTGGCTTCAACCACAGTGTGTGAGTAAAACTCTCCTAATTAAGGGAAGGCTCCCCCTATCTATCTAATACTAAAACTAAAATAGGATGGAACGACAGTCTTTCTTCTTTTTTCAAGAAAGTCAATATCATTTTCTCTCCACAAAAAAGTGATAGCAATTTAATGTAAAACAACAGTAACAACTTTTGAAATAAAATGAGAGAAAGGAAATGAAGTTTCCTGAAAGCTCAAAGACTTCCGTCACTTTCTTCGGGACGGGACAACAATATCAAGTTCAAAGACTTGAATATATGAAATTCTATCTACCCTTTTCTATTCTAATGATATCAAGAACAAATTATAGTAGCACAAAGTCTGAAATATCTTATTCTCTTTTACACTAAACAGTAAGAACTAGTATGAGCTCAAAGACTCACAACTATTTCTTACCACAAAATCTATTTCTAATCTCTCTCAAGAACAAGTGTAAGCACAAAGTCTTACAACTTTTCCTAAAAGAATATTTACTCTAATTGATATTAACCTCCAATACTTGCAGCACAAAGACTGCAAATCAAATTTGATTAAGCTCTCTAAGAAACACTTGCAAGAAAGATAATATGGAACACAAACTCAAGAATGTAGCACAAAGACTCAAAACTTGAGCAATCTTCTTCTATTCCTTTCAATTCTTCAATTTACACATAAAAGCTCAAAGACTTTTTTGCTGCAAATTTGACAGAGTTTTTGCTTGCTTTCTAAAAGATAAAAATTACAATAGACCCCCTCAAGCATTTATAGGAGAGGAGTCCTGAGAAATAGGTGGGAGGATCCCAACTAACTTGAGAAATTCTCTCAACCACCAAGACTTATTCAAAGTCACAAGTCCTATTCTAAATTGACTTGTAATTTGTCCACTTGTAATTACAAAAGTGCAAGTAATGACTTGACTTGCAATCTACAGAATGTTTTTACAAGTAAACATGTCCAAAGAAAAACTACAACTAAGAGATTACAATTCTGAAAAATGCAACTAAGTGTTGAAAAACACTTAGGTTGCAGCATGTGAAGACATGCATCCTTCGAACTTCTGGATGATCATTTGCAGCTCATCAGGATTCGGTTCATGGGTATTCTTTGCCACGATCATGGTTTTCACAATAATATCGCTGCAACGAAGGATTGTGGCATTCATCTTCTCAAAGGAAGACTGAATTTCCTGCTAGAAGACTTGATAGGCAACCAAGGCTTGAATAGATGTAACCGAAAATGGTCACTCTTCCACTCATGATGAATCTTCAACTGTAGATCTAAGAGAACCCTTTCTTCTGCCAATAATTCCCCATTATGATCCATGATGTTGCAAGAAGCTTTCTCACAATGAGAAACCATATCTTGAACTACTTCCAATCGAAGTCTCATGGTATCATCAATGTCTTCAACAAGTGACTTGAGAACAAGGGCTTTGTTCTCCAAGAGCTCCTGATATTCTAGATACACAACTCTCGAAGGAATAACCTGATGTTCTAGAAGAACACTCAACTTTTGTTGAGGAATTTTGAGCCAAGTAGTCAAGCTATCTTCCACCTTTTCCAAGTTTTGTTTGAAAGTATCAAAAACTTGGTTCAATTGTTCTTCAATGGTCTTCAATTTGACCATCATTTGGAAAACCTCCCTCAAAACTTGTGCACATAAATCATGAAGCTGATTTACCCAAGATTCCAATGCTTGTACCTTTTGAGCAGCTCTATCAACTCCCTGATTTGATTCTTGTGAACCGGAAGAACTTGAAGGATTACTCCCTTCACCAGCAAGTTTTGTGATTTTATGAACAGCTGCAACAAGTTGCCCATTCTCCTCTTCTAGCTTGTCTTTCTTCGCTAGAAGCTCATCATACCACTGTACTAGTGAAGCTATGGATTGCTGGGCATCATGCTTGACCACTTCATGCGTTTGTTACCCAATTCTACCCTTGTGACCCTGTAATCAACAACTTGCATTTCCTTGTGTGGCTTATCTACAAGGGGCTCAACAATTTCTGCCACTTTCATCTTGTTGCTGTCAACTGTTACCCTTGAGATCGTCTTGGCTCTTTTAGCAACCTTGGGCCTGGATTGCTTAAGCTGCTGATAATCAAAGACATCAGGAGAAATTTCTTGCTTCTTCCTCTTGGGAGTGAAAGAACTAAGCCATGGAGGTAAAGCCATTAGTTCTCCTTCAGTAGCAACTGAAAGCAAAGGAGAAGCAGTTTCTGTTTGAACAACCGTGGTCATCCTGGGAGAAATATTTGTCTGGATGGCAACCATAGCTTGTTCGATAAGTATTATCACAAAAGCTTGCACCCTTGCTAAGCTATCAACTCAACAACCTTGTGAAACATGGAAACAACCCCGAAGTGTGGGACCTTGTGCATGGGGTTGAATCTCCGGAGAAGGCCGGCTTCCTTCTTCAAATAGGTGCAGGTGTTGAACCAACTCAACACTTTAAAACTAATTCCTAAGCTTATCCTAACAATTTGCAGAGGTAAAGGGAAGAGAGAATGCTTGAAATGAAAGGAGGTGATGCACCAAAAAGAGATTGTTTCTCTCCCTACCGAAATGGCACAAGGAACCAACTAAAAAACCTAAGATATGCACAACTTCAATTGCATAAGTGACCCAAATGCATGTATGGAGGTTAGAATCTACTAAGTGTCAAGAGGGGAGAAGGATTCCCACAAGTCACACTCAGAAGACAAGTTAACACAACATATATGGAGAGAAAAGCCACAAGACATACACCTATGATGAAGGTAAGAAAAGCATACACAACATACATAGGTTATAAGGAGGCAAGAATGGTGATTTTCAATTAATCATAAGGCCAAAAGCCAATCTTACAGTTGTAGAAATGCAAAAATAATTACAAGTCTTCAAGAGAAGAGAAAGAGCATAGGAAAACTCAAGGCAGCAGAGAGAGAACTCTTTACAATGAGGCTTAACAACCTTTATATAGAAAAAATGGTTACAAGGGTGATCATGACCCCTGCATGTCAGTCTGGAAGTGCAGGGAAGTGCATGCACTTGACTTGTACATGCAAGCAACCTAGCCATACCCACAAAGGGCAATCCTGAAAAGGTGGATTGACTAACCTTCCAAAGTCAGACATGACATAAGTCACCAAGCATGGCCCCGTACCTCCTTGATGGAAATCCTGCCAAAAACATTTAATGCACCCTTGTGGCTCCACAAAAGAAAGTGCACAAGTCGCCAAAATTGTCGGAGCATTAAAAGCCTTGAGTGTCGATCACGCCATCCGGAAGTGTCGCCAGTCGGAAGGAAACCCAGAGACTTCGGAAGCTCGGATTCCTGAAGTGAGGAAAACAAGGGAAGGAGTAAGGAACTTCGGAACCTCGGGGTTCTGGAGTTCTAGAGAACTTCAAAAGGCTAAGGAAAGAACTTCGGAACCTCGGGGTTCCAGAGTTCTGGGATAGAGAGAGGAAGAGAAGAAAAAGAACTTCGGAACCTCGGGGTTCTGGAGTTCCGGGGAACTGCGCAAAGGAACTTCGGAACCTTGGGGTTACGGAGTTCCGGGGAACTGCGCAAAGGAACTTCGGAACCTTGGGGTTATGGAGTTCCGGGATAGAGAGGGAAAGGGCTAAAGAGAGAAGGTGAACTTCGGAACCTCAGGGTTCCGGAGTTTCGGGCAAGGATAGAGGAAAGGCTATGGAGAGAAAAGGAACTTTGGAACCTCGGGATTCTGGAGTTCCGAGTTCCGGTTAAAGGAGAAGCTTTAAGAGAAGAGGCGAAGGAAAGGAAGGCTAGGAACTTCGGAACCTCGAGGTTCCAGAGTTCAGAAGAGGGAAGGAGAAAAGGGACAAGGAACTTCGGAACCTCAGGGTTTCGGAGTTTTGGGGGAAAAGAAAGAAAGGCTAAGGGACGGAAGGGAACTTCGGAACCTTGGGGTTCAGAGTTCCGAAGAAGGAAAGAAAGCGGCTAAGGCAAAGAACTTCGGAACCTCGGGAGTTCCGAAGTTCTGGAGAAAGGGGAAGAGAGGGCCTGGGGACTTCCGACAAGGCAACACTTCAAACCATGATTCTACGGCCTTTATCCTTGATCAACTGGGGCAGCGCTGGTCCATGAAACATATCTCTGATCGGTTCTTATTGATGGACCAAGGGTGTCATAAAATGACAATAGTAACCAAAGGACATGAAGATTGTTTCATAAACTCCTCAAAGCTGGAAATAGAGGTATCAATATCTGACAAATGAATACATGCTGGAGTATCCTCGAAGATTTCCAGCAAACTCTCTTGTTGATGATCAAGAGGTGGCTCAATTGCTGAAATGGGAACGACATTTTGAGGAGACCCATCCACTACTGTGTCAAGAGGAGATAAAGGTAGCTCCATGGAAACTGAGGAGGGAATCTCATGAGGTGACTCCGAAGCCAGTGACTTAGGAGCATCATCTGATTGCTGTCCTTCCTCTGGATCATTATGATCAATCACATGAATGTGAAGCTGGGACTTTTCTTTCCCACGAACTATCGCCTCTTTAGGAGGAAGCACCATTGCCCAACTAACCCGCAATTTGATCCTTGTGCCTGAAGATGATGCACCTTCCTTGTTGTCAATTTGAATCTTAGACTTACATCCAAGAGGCCCCGTAGAATCATCTTCTTTTCCAACCTTGATCTTGATGAGCCTAACACCATTACTTTTGAGCCAAGTGTTGGTGTTAGCTAAGATGGGCTGAAATCTCTCAAGAATGGAAGTGCATTCTTTGTGTGACCACTGGATTAAAGGAAGTGGGGCTTCATCAACTCTTCGTGAGACGTACTCTGGATCAAGCACATTCCCATCATCAATCATCCCTTGCGTAATGTCCACCAGGTTCAAATCAATAACCTGCTCAAGGGTGAGCTTGCAGTAATCCTTCTTAAGAACCTCCTTTTCTGTACGGAGATCCACCCTGATATCTTCTATGCGATGCACATGTATGAAGGACTTTTTGATTCTCTCCTTCATACCTTGGTAGTCAAAATCTGCCGTTGACTTAAACCTTTTGAGTTTTATCTCCTGCATCTTAGTCTGCATACCTTTGGCTTTGGTGGATGTGATGAGGGAGTACTAGCCAATCTTCAATGGGTTAGTTGTAGAAATCCCCATTCCAACCTTATGCTTGACAGATTGATGTGCATGAACCGCCATGATCTGTCTTCCCAACTCCATAAGAATAATCTTATTAGTTGAGTATCTAGGGAGCATGTATGGCTGCCCACTGTAACATCCAACTCTCATGCAAGTGAAAGTTGGGAATTGAAGGAACAAGCAACCATATTCATTCACTCTTTCCCATGTCTCATCTGACACTCTTCTATTCTTTAGAGTCTTGTCAAATTGACACATGAAATAACCAAAGAATGCATCCTGAACCCTCCTGAAATGTAACTTGCTGGGTCTCAAGGGCAGCTGATCATAGTACTCCCACACTGGTATAAGTGAGCAATCACCCTTGGTAGAAAGACCAGGGAAATGTCTAAGTGATGTTGCCAAATACACTAAGTACGAGTTCATGTAAAATGTCATAGTGGTAGGGACTGTTGCAAGTTGTTCACACAAAACATCACTAATAATCTCTCCCCATGAAATGTGATGGGACTGCCTTATGAACATGATAAATTGATACATCCAAGGCTTAAAAACATTAGAATGCTCAAGACCTAACATCCTGCTGAGGAGAGTAATGATGTCTCCAATTTCCCACTTGAAGTCACAACAGTATAACTTAGCCCACCTTGTGAAAGCGGCTCGTGGCTCATGGATCCACCCGTTAATGTGGCGTTTGCAGTCCTTTTCCCTCTTGACATAGTATTCAACTGCACTATCCTTGGAAATCTCCATATACACAGGTGTTGATAGTATTCTGAAGACTTTCTCAATAGTATCTGCATCAAGGTGGATTATTGCCTCCCCATCATCGTTTCTAATGGTTCTTGTCTCCTTGTCAAAATGATGAGCACAAGCAAGGACAAATTCAAGCTCTAGGGCAGCCACTGGGAAAGAAGAGGCATGATGTATATGGCTATCCAACAAACGCTGCATATTACCATCCTGCAGAGCCTCCACCCTTTTGATGAATTCTGACATGTCAACATGCCCAATTTCTGGATCCTTGATATGATCCATAGGAGATGAAACCTGTGTAGGAGAAACCTCATTTTGGTAATTGTCATATTTATATTTCATCTTCTTTGGAACAGAAGATGATGGCAAATTTGACATTGAAGAACAACCTGGTATGCTGCGATGAAGACTTAAAAGTGTTAAAGCAACATCAAGATCAGCTGCAACTGTCATCTTTCCTTCTTCAAATGGGAAAAACTCTAACCCTTGCACTTCACAATTTTGTGAGAGGAAGATGGGAAATAAATGGGGATGCTTGAAACTTGGCTTTTGACCAATTTCGGATCTTGGGGAATGTTTTACAAGTATACAAGTGGGGAAGGACAAACGTGCAATCGGACTTTTGGAACCCGTATGCAAGAATGGTATGTACGGATAAAGGCAATGAGTATGAACGAAAATGGAAGGATTTTGGGAAGATCACTTTCAAGAAAATGGGAAGAACTTTCAACTTGTAATCCGGTTTTAGAAACCCGATTTTGAAAGAATGAGTATTTTCCCCTTAAAAACTTGGAATTTCACCAAAAGATGGTTAAAATTTTCCAACCAAAAGGGTAGATCAATTATTTTCATCTTACTTGCAATCGGGATTGAAAACCCGAATGCAAGTAAAGAGGGAAAATGGGGAAGGACAATGCAATTCACGAATTGCTTTGCTAAGGGGAAAGTCTCTCTCACAAAACCGTTTTTAGGCAAGAACCATTAAAAATAACATATATACAACTAGAAAGATCAAACAAGAAGAGAAAATAAAAAATGCAAGAAAGAAAAAGAAAGCAAAATCAAAAGAAATTCTTACCTTGCTTAACCAAGATGCCTCTTCAAGAGATGAAACAATCTTTGAAAGGAAGAATCAATCTCTTAAATAGAAAATGACACCAAAACCCTTGCCACGTTTTTTCAGAACTCAGATTTGAAGAATAAACAACATGTGTTTCAAAATGGAAGTAGAAAGGGTCAATTCTTTATGGAGATACCACGTAGGAGAGACCCAAAGCCAAACGCCCAAAGATGGAGTGAAATCGTGGCATCAAAACCCCCAAAACGTGGCACGTGGAAAACGGCTTTGAAGAGGTAAAACGCAGTCAATGAAGCATGAAACGGCTACCAAATCAATGTTCCCAAACTCACAAAATCCGCCATGAAACCATATTGCCTCCTTGATCTATGAATTTCTCCACAAAAATTGGGAAGAATTTGTGGCAAAATCAGTTTAGGAGAGGAAAAATGTTTGGTCGGGTTCTTAGCAAGGAATAACAAGTTAAAAAAAATGCTTCAATCACATGTAATCGGGTTTTAAAAACCCTTTAACAAGTTTAAAATGCCTTCACTTTCATTCCTAAGGCAAATCGGGTTTATGAGAGAGAACAAGAAGTCACAATAACTTGTAAGGGGAAAATAAAATCCCCTTCACAAGTTTTAATAACTTAACTTCAAAAAGAACTTGTAATGGGGAAATAAAATTCCCTTTACAAGTGACTTAGAAAAAACAATAAAACATGTAATAGGGAAATAAAATTCCTATTACAACTAAAATCACTTAAATAGGAACTTTATAAAAAAAATTACAAGTTCATTTAAATTTAACTTGTAATATGTCCAAAAAGTTATTATGACTTAAAAAGCCAAAAAGCATCAAGGGGGAAATAAAAGGTAAGTTACAAGTTCTTTTTACATAAAGTGAACTTGCAACTAACTAAAAATTTCCCTACAAAGACTAAAACAAAGGAAAACATAAAACTTGCAACTTAAGGATTTCCCACCTACAGTCAGGGATAAAAAACCCGAAATTGAAGGAAAAACATAGCAAATGAACCCAGAATGCGATGAAATTTGAAACGTGGTTGAAGGATGGACTGAAGATTAGTCCAGTCCAAGGGTAAGGCAAAATTCTGCCTCGGGAAGCGTGCCATAGAGTAAACTTTTCATTTTTTGACAAAATTTTTATGTAATGGTCCCTCATTTTTGTTTTCAAAAATGAGGACAGCAGTTGTAACATGAAAAATGAAATGCATAAGGTGGTTAGGATAACATGTCCAAGTACATGAAGCTCGATAGTCAGCTCGTTTAAACAAATACCTTCTAGAAACCCCAAATTAGTCTTATCCTTTACCTTCAAAAGAGAATCGAATAGGCTAGATGATTGGAATTTGCAACCCATAGCCTCAAACACATGCAAGCTGTCTACAAAACAAAGGATCATAGCTAAGACTGTCATCTCATTCAAGCCAATTAAATGCATCCTCAAGATATCGGTCAAAGCAAAGCCTGAATTACTTTTCCAAGATATAGTTAAAGCAGGAAAAATAGAATCTCTTAAGATGTCTTCCAATTTTGAATTCAATTTTCACTTGGCAAGAAGGAAAATCTAAGTATATTTTCACTGTACAAAGTAGCTACTCCAAAAACTTATAATAAATAGGAAAGCTACACCAGAATCCAAAAAATTTAAATTTTAAATCTAAATTATTCTTTTCTTTTGCAGATTATAGTCTGCAAAATTTCATGAAATATATTTGAGATCAAGAACAAGGTTGAAATGTTCAAAGCATACTTTCATGCAAAGCTTATTGTCATTAAAAAAAATCCTTTTCCAAACATTGCATGCTAAATTACTTATTTGACAAGGTATGGAATGCTAATTTCAGACTAGAGAACTTTCAAGGTCATTGTACTTAGCCAAATCATAATCTTCACAAATTCTTTGTGCAACACTTAAAAACATCCCTTTTGTTAGTATTCAAAGGTCTTTCAATAACTTGTTTCCATTTTCAATGTTGAAAGCTAGTGGCTTGCAGATGCCTCCCAATTTTTTATAACTTCCCGTGACATCTAAAAATGTTTTGCAGCTTTGTCTTTTTCCTCCGAGAACCCTTATTACATCTGAAATGCTTTGTAACAACCTGATTAAAACAACATGATGTTTAACTTCATGATGGCCCCTCTAACAAGCTTCACTTATATGGATACATTTGCTAATATTAATAATACTTTTCACTATGAATACAATGAGGGACCATATCAATATTAGGAACTACCACACATACGTAAGGTCATTTGCTAAAGCACTATCTTGTTTGGCTCCCTTTTAACACTTTTCTTGACCATTGACTTTTGAATTAACTTATAGAAATTTAAACTCACTTCAAGTTAGACACGTTGAATTGAATAAATAGCTTATTCATTAACCTAAACTTAGATTGAACTTGAGGTCAAAGAAAATAAAAATTGGAAAACAGAATCTTGATAAAGAAATAACTACATTCACCATAGTTTTGAGATTTTGATTGCGCACAAGCATAAGGTTTAAACTTCACATAATAACAATTTTTGCACATGGAACACAAACTAATATGCATCAACTAGTCAACTATATCAAGAGAGGATCGGCTAACTTTGAGTATCATGATACAATAAAACAACTATAGTTTATACCTCAAAAACAATGGATGGAATTGTAGATAGAATTTCCCAAATGTTATCTTGTACAATCATTGCCTTACCAGCTGCATCCAATCCAAGCATCACAACTCTCTTCTCCTTTTTCCAAAGAATGCATCAAATAGCGTGCGGAATGTCTGCCAGCAATGTGTAACGAAAGGCCCTAGAAAAAAAAAGTCTTCTCTGTTTCTTCCAGAAACCATAAATCCCTTATTGTAAAATGCATCCAAAACTTTTAAGCAACAAACAACTGACAGGCGTAAAGCCATTCTACTAGCATCCTCCACATTTATACTTTCATGCAAATTTTTGGAAGCATCAGCAAGGCACATGGAAGGCTTTTTCCTTCTTTGGTTTATATTCTTGTAATTAAATTTTATTCCCATTAAAATAAATATAGTCCTCTTTTTTAAATAAAATGATAATATTAATTTTATCTCTTTTACTATATTATTATTAATATTAATTTTATTTCCTTATTATAATAATTAAATAAAAGAAAAATATTATTCTGCATTCCCATGCCAATTCTCATTTAGTTTGGGCTCATTTTGATGGAATGCCAGCATACAATTACATATTAACCGGCAGCACACTTTTGTGCTAATTTTGGCTCATGACCCGATGTTGACAAGCTTTTTAATTATACCAGATTTATATAAAGAATTGTTGTTTTCATGCAAATATCTATATGCATGATTCATATTCACACATATGCAACCTAATTACATGAGTCTGATTCTAAGTGAGTGTGTTGATTCCATCACGACAACTTACCTCCATCAGCTAAAATCCTCTCCTTGATGTTTCTCTCTCTCTCTCCAACTTGAGAGAGTGTCACTAGTTCCTGTCGCACTAGCACAATTAGTCATCACCATCACAATCATTCTAAATTATACTTCAAAAGACACTTAACATAATGAAACTGCCTTGCATAATTGTTTGCTAATTAATGTAGGAGCACATGTAGGAGCTGCAGACTTGAGGATCACTTGCAACAACAATGATGCCTTCCACAAGAGAGTATGCAAGATAATGAGCTTGCTTGAATATTGAGATATGAGATATGGGATATTTTACAAATGTACAATAGCCTTGCTTATAAAGGCAAGGCGAGATGTAGTAAGAAACACTTCCTTGATACAAACATGAAATGCATAATGCAAATATTAAATGCTTAGGTAACTAAAAGTAAATGAGGTGAACATGGCCTCATTATAGCTAACTTTTAGAATGACACCTAGGACCTAAGTTAAAATGTGAATATGCCCCCTCACTAGTTAATTACAAGTTACAAGACCTTGACTAGGTACTAAACATTATTCACTCTAACAATAAACAATTAATACAATAATTCAGTGATTAATTTGGGAAAATTAAATAGGATGTAACACATGAGGTGGCTCCCATCAGACCATATGACATTGTTGAATGCATGGGGATTACCTCACATTCTACTCAACCCTCTAGCTAGGAGGACTATCAGGGATCCAATTCACAAGACAAACTTTAAAACTGCATAACACATCAGAATCCTCCCCACTAGGTCAATTAGCCACATGAACAATGAGGATGGTCCAGATAACAAAAATCCAACAATAGCTTGTCTTAAGGAAATATAATAAAGACAATTCATGTGGTATCCAAGATTTTTCCCATAAACACATGAATCAAGCGGGGGAGTACATCAAGATGAAATACTCATTATCAAAAGGTAATGTTATAAAGAGGAAAACCTAGGAAGGGAGTGAGTCTCCCAAACATGCTACCCAAACATTCAAGTCTTCCAACTTACATGCACAAGGAGGTAAACCAAGCACAACTTACATCCAACTTGCATAAAGTTAGACAATCACATGTACCTTCTACCATTTAGTTTATGGCAGCCCTACTTAGCATGCAGAAGATTAGAATAGCACAGGGAAAGTAAATGGGTTAACACAAGCTATAAAAGTCCACTAATGTGTTCACATAAAGGAAGTAAGTTGCAGCCAAAGGACCTTTGTTTTTTACCATGGTTTTCAATGTAGTGAAAGTTCGTTTTTTATAACCAAAATTCCTTAATGATATACATTTTGGCATAACCAATCACCACATTTCAAGCACAATCAATCCATTTCCTTTCTGTTAATAATAATAGCCTAAATTGGAAGTAAGGCGGTACCAAAAAGGTTCCATCAATGGTTAAAGTACCATGACACAAATGGCCCCAAACACCATTCAAGAGAGCTTAATTGACTTTCGACAATAGTTTCAATCACAATGTTTGGAATGGAGAAGTAAAACGAGTTTAACCCATGATATCCTCAATGAATGTTAGCCATGGGCATCTCAAGGAAACAATAAATTATTTGTATAAAAACTACCTTCATTCCTATGTTTGTTGTGTTTTCAGATTAATCTTTTGTGTGCTATGGGAAGCATTTTTGTTTTGAAATTTCATGATATTTTCATGTCATAAAATCTGAAAAGAAATGCAAAGGAAATAATTCTAATGAAGGCAATAATACATACCTTGACGTGAAGATATTTGATTGATCCTTGATATGAAATTCTATGGCATTGCTGGCTGTTCAATCCCAGACATAGAATTAAAACTCCCTACTTCATGGTGCTGAAAAGAATGATTACTGCTGATATTCTTTTCATACAAAGAGGGCACGTTTCCATCAAGTATGGATGCCAAACAAAGAGCCAAAAAACAGTACAAGTGGCATCCATAGAATGGTATATTGAAGCAGAGTTATGTGCACCTGAAAAGATGCCAAAACTGCAGTACATGGCATTGTAAATGGGTAGCTATTCCTATCTGTTAGACATATAAGGGAAGAGACAATGCCCAATGAAAATGGTGGTCAAGCAACTGCTGAAACCTGCCACAACAAAGTCCACAAATAAAGGAACAAAATACTATCTGAGGCATACCAGTGAGATGGAAAACGAGCAGCAATGTCATCCATGAAGGTAAACCTACTGCAGCAAAAAGAAACACATTGTTGAAAGGAACTCAACATATGGTACCCAAATGGGTGGGGAAATCTAGCATCCAGTTGTCCAGAATAGGGCAGCAAAAAGCCATTTGTTCATAAACCCCAAGAAAAAGCAAGATCATTGCAAAATATGGTGCCTCCAACATACCCAAAATAGATAAGAATTTCCCTGCAAAAGGATGGTGACTACAGTCCATTCTTCCCCAAAAAGGGTGCAGCCCCAACACTCTAGAAACTTGTTAATTTTTCCCCATGGAATTGGTGGTGGCTCACCCTCTAGCATTGCAGCCATGCCTTTCCCTCCTGCTCCCCTCCCACCCCCCCTCCCCCATCTCCCCTAACCCCCACCCACAAAACAAAATAAGGTAACCTAAAAATTTGTCCACTATCCCTTATACTGGACAGAGTCTTGCTTGGGGACATCACACAAAATTTAGGTTACACAAAAACTCGATAAAACTCGCTTTTAAGACACTTGACCAACTTTTAAAAAGACTAATTAAAATAATTACGGTGATGACAAAGGGACACAAATGACAACAATACACAAATAACATAAGGCATCTTGGTTTCTTTCAACCAATGTTTGGCAAATAGGCTATACCCTCAACAAATTTCCTTGCTTCACCATGTGGAGAGAGATGGGTAAAAATGGTCCCCACAATCCTCCACTTCTCTACTAGCCTAACTCATAATCCTGCACACGTGCATATTAAATTCATCCTGATAAATCAGAGCTGAAGCATTAAAATCAATGATCACACTATTCAGTAGCATGGATAATTTAGCTAATATTTACACAATTAATGCATCGTCAAATGCCATATCATTTGATTTAAAAGTACACATTTAATTCTCAAATTCACTTAATGTGTCAGCGTGCGTTTAATATTTTAACATGTTTAATGATATCCATTTATTTTAAATATTAAAATTCCTTGAGACATTCATACATAAGTAATTAGGAACACAGTCATTAATACCATCAAGGGAATCTACCAATGACATCGAACATACATTAGGTCTTCCAAGCATGTCACCAAGATAAATAGAATACATCTCATCACTTGTTGACAGATTAATCATGACAAGGTCAGAGTCACTTGTTATGCAAGGGTCAAGCAACTAGGGTGAGGGTAAGGCTGCAACACAGTTGGGCCTTACGTCCTCTTCCCACTAAATTAGTCGTCCTCTTGGAAGTCATAGAAGTGAGAAACGAAGGACCTGAGGTAATCTCTAGCAACAAAGCCAAGTATATAACAACAGTTAATGCATCAATCATGCACGAGAATCCACAAGGAATACTATGTGAGAGAATGCATATCAAGGAGTATCATCAGTCACCAGGTTCTATAATATCTTAATTTACTTACAATATGCTTATTCTACTAATCATCATTTATATTCTCAGTTTCACACATTCATAAGCAATAACAAGCTTTTTACCACCGCTTTTAAATAAAAACAGTTAACCATAAATATGCAGTGTACACCACAGAACCACCTCATGTCACTAGCCACATCGCAAGATGCACCTGTTGGATTCATTGGATATACACATTGGTAGGGCCTGCCCATCAGCAACTCTGCACAAGGATAACAGTAGAATCAGTCACCGAAGATCTTAGTGCAAAGAGTAATGCCCCGAGTAGTGTGAGTAGCGATAGTGCCAATAGCCAAAAAACCATTGGAAAGTTGTTCTCAGTCCACTCTAAGGACTCCTATCGTTTCATGGTACCTCTCTCTTGTTTGTTTAAAGGGATTAGCCTACAAGAGATAAGAACAAAATATCGATTATAGATATGGTGGGGAATGGATTGTGACTGGCCCATATTGTTCCCTCTCCTCACAATCAAATTCTCCAAGCCATTTACTCCCTTGTACAACTTTTCAGGGACCTCTCCTAGAAATGGCAGTTTACAAAGTGCACAATACTACACACACAACCAACAGACCCAAAACACTGTAATTATTCAAAATTGAGAAAAAAATGAGAATTACGTGAAAGATGCACTGCCTTTGACTAAAGAAAACAACTATAAATAAGCAAAAAAATGTCATAAACAGTAAAAAGTGCAAAATTGCAAGAGTAAGAGATGCCAACACAATTTTTCAACATTTCAAATCATGAAATCAAGGAGAAAATTCCCGATCATCAACATAATGTAAGAAAAATGACTAAGTGGTTCACAACTGGCAAAAGAAAGCTCTGTTGGTTTCGAAGAAGATTGCAAATAGTCACATGAGTAATCAATGGAATCACAAATCCTTGTATAGTATGAGCATTACATGGCTTTGATCAAGCTACCTAGAGGCAGGAGGGTAATGGTGGTCTCACAGAACAAGATGTCATAATAATAAATTGAAGTACAAGAATCATGCAAATGGTGGTCTTACTGGTACACAGAATCCATATATCATAAAGCAACCTTATGTCTCACAACCAAGGACACGTTCTGTAGGCCCATGACAAGAACAGGAAACTGTATGATGAACCCTGTACAATCAAGGTGCAGCAAATATTTTTAACCAACAAATTTTTCACCACTATCATAATGTTACCTCTTTTTTTGTTGTTTGCATATTACAACTTTGACACATACTTGCTGCTTTAATACTTTTAGCTATGACACATATCTGATGTTCCTAAACTGCTATACTAAAGATCAAAGTGGTTTTTGGTTTTAAGCTGGCAAGGTTCAGGTCTCAAGGACAATGAATGGTTAGGTACGCATAATACAAAAGAAAAAACATATGCGTAAATTTTAAAATGCAGAGATCTTGTCTAAGATGAGCATGGGCAAATAATTTATAAAAACATGATGGAAGGTTTGTACAAAAGAGATGAAGTTCTTTGCTACAGATGGTTCTTCCATTTATACTTTTTATATTTACATCCAGTCACCTTGGTAATATTATTCTTATGCTCATCACACACTTCTACCACCTAACCTTATCTATATGCCATCTACTTAAAATGATGTGACACCTTAATGGCGATCAATAATCAATTAGTTTGTAATTAATCAGTCATGATACATTTAGAGTCATTTCTCTCACTTCAACACCTAGGATACATTCTAATAGTTCTCTTTCCTTCCAGAAAAGTATATTTGTCCAGCACATTTTTCATCGTTCACAGGATGCTAATCAACCTAAAGCAACTATGAATTTTGTGTTCATGAGAGTTGTCTGCATCTGCCAATAGGCAATGG
The DNA here is from genome assembly GCF_030272615.1 of Cryptomeria japonica. NCBI lineage: Eukaryota > Viridiplantae > Streptophyta > Pinopsida > Cupressales > Cupressaceae > Cryptomeria > Cryptomeria japonica. The sequence continues at coordinate 751,538,227 of NC_081411.1, read as the reverse complement.
CTTTGTCAAGGTTATTGAGTTTTGAATATCCGTCTGGTAGTGCTCTTAATTGAGTGACACAGTGTTTATAACTTTTTTATCGATAATATTTAGATGATTCTAGCAAAGGGTTCATAAGGATTCAGAAGAATTTCTTGATTTGAGTGCAGGATAAGTACAGTGGTAACGCTTTACTTCGATTGGAGAAAAATAAAGATAAGATTTGATAAATGTATAATTTAAATATTCTGGTAAAATTAATTATAGGAATTTCTTTATTTTGTTGAGGGCAAATAACAAGAGATTTCTTGGCTTGCTGAAACATAGGCTTTCTTCCTCTTTCACTCTGTGTTGAATTGTTTCAATAGAATGTCCAAGCTACCTACTATTTTTGCCCATAGATGGTTATAATCAGTACAGTTGGGGAGTGAAACCTTCCAAGTTGCTAAGCTAGTCTTAATTTCGTCTAATTATCAATATGTTGTACATATATTCTATTCATGATAAGAGTCATATGTCTGGGATGAAGCACGGGGAAATCAGAATATGAAAGATAGATTCTCTTTACTTATTACTACAAATATCATAGTATTTTTGGTATATTCTGATGAACCTAAGATTGGTACAATTCCATGTAATGTCCCCTTCTCCTTAGCACATGGACATTCGCGAGATTGGCCTATAATTGACCCTCATAGGCCAAGGAGTTGTGTAGGAGGGTCGACGTGGCGGTGATTGGTGGCTTCACATCTCATTATTATTTGATGTTTTGATGTTATAAGGGATAACACGTATCATGAGACGTGTGTGCTTTATTTAATTAATAAATTAAAGGTACATTAAAAATAACATGTATAATTAAATAATATAAAGTGTACCTAACCTTATCTTCTAGAAGATGAATATGATGAGTTATGAAATGAATAAATAGAAGAGGGGAAACACATGTTGATCATCAGTTGTTCAGTTATCTCTTGTTTTAAGTTGTGGAGCCGAAGGTTGTCCGCAGAATAGATCCTAGGGAATGATACCTCCCTTTGATCAGCATAATTGAGGAGGTGAACGACCCTCTGAAGGGTTGCGTAGAGAGTGGAGAGCATTCAGCTTTTCACATTGAGCTTTAGGAGACTTTTCATATCAGATTGTGGTGGTTGCTTCAGACTTCAGAATTCTGTGAGTTTGCTTTGAGTGATGATGAATGTATTCCTTAGGTGTTAGAAGTCAGTGAATCTCTCTTGGCCAAGAGGCGATATCAATTGTTATTTTTTTGAAGGCAAATCGAAGTATATTGTTGCTGTCATCATATCAGTTGCAAAACTTCATTCCCCACGATTTTGTTCATACTACCTCCATTGTGCATCGATTTTGACATTTGATGATACCAAAATTAATAGGAGGAGAAGGCGATACCATTTTGATAGTTTGCATGGCAATTTGGTGTCAGTTTTGGATTGTATTGTGAATCTGATCAGAAACAGGTTTGTGGGCTCTAGACCCTCGATTTTGAGTGGATAATACATGCTTTGGCTTTGTGGCATCCTTGTGGAGAAGGGCGCTTTCATTGGAGGAGAGTTTGATTGGTTTGGAGAGACATTGAGACACTTGTAAGCAGATCTCATTGGTTTCTCAGACCTACCATTGGCAGCATCAGGAACAGCACTTGACTTGGTCGATTTGGCACATTGGAAGGTCATAGTCAGTGGATATTGCTTGTATCTTCATTGCTACACTTGGGCGAATTTACATCAGGTTCCTAAGGCATCTTTCTCATTGTAATTTTCAGTTTCTTGCATGAGTTATATGAATGGTGTTTGTCCTCAGAAATTCTGAGAAGTAGTTATGATTTCCAGACCCCATGTTCTAGTATTTGTAATGATCATTGAGCTATTAAATGAGTGAGGATCAAAGCATATAGGACTGCACTTATTCTGAAGTTGTATGCCATCCATTTGACATAATGTCAGACCTTAGACATTCATGATTATGAGCTTCAAAATTATGTTAGTTGCTGTCTATATTCTATATGGGTCATCACTCTTCATTTTCAGATTATTATTGATTGATCTTCATTAAGTCTTTTTAGTAATCAATGTGCCTATAACAAACTGAACTGAGAACAGCAAGATAGCACTTGTAAGACAAGTGTTTGACGAAATTCTTAAGGGGGTTGAGACTGAAATTTTATATCAGAATTGAGGTGGGACATTACATTCCAGCACATAATCCTTCACCTATTTATATCATTTTGCTTTTCTTTCGGTTGCGTTTATCCATTTTCCTCAAATATATTTCTTCATATCAAGATGCAAATTTGTGAAGAAAAGGTTTGAATTAAGCAAGTTTTAAGGAAAGATAGGTAGGAATAGACAATTACTAGATTTTGGTAAACCATGTGAATGACTAAGTGGGGCCATTTGTTCTGTCTGTTGGCAGTTATAAGTGTTTTTTCCAACAATAAGTATGATATGCTGCATATGAGATTCTGCAGGACAGATATATATGTGAATGACTAAGTGGAGCCATTTTTTCTGTCTGGCAGTTATAAGAGTTTTTTCCAACAGTAAGTATGATATGCTGCGTATGAGATTCTGCAGGACAGATATATACTATCTTGAGGTATTTTGGGATGAACAAGGCTATAACTTCTGCTACAGAATTCACTAGTTGTTTGTCAGTAAGCATGGAACAACAGCATATATAGTGTGAAGTCCGCTAGCATTCAACAGAAAAGAGTTTATTAGCAATTAGACTGAAGTCTGCCAGCAGATGTGAAATGACAGCTGGAGCAGAGGACATTGCACGTCCATTAATTTTATTGACAGTTGACATTCCTCATTGTCAGCCTGTCCCTCCAAATGCTGTTAGCTCATCAAATTGTCCATCCGGTCATTGCAAAAGTGTTATTATCTTGTTTCAGTTTGTTGCAACCATGTTGCCTAATTGAGGCATGTTTTTTAATTTCACAATGTGGAATAGACACTATTTTTATGTTTGTTATGTTTTTTATATCCTTATATATATGCATACATTTTTTCCTTATGCATATATGTGTGTGTTTGCATATATGTATGTATCCATTTTTTTGGTTTTGACTGCATGCCTTTCTATTCTTGTATATAGTGAGCTGTTTCAGGTTTTTGCTGCAATGAGTCAAATTTAGAATACATTGATGCTCAGTAGTGTTGATGGGTGTTTTGTGACCACACACCATGTAATGTCCCCACTTTGAAATAGAATTTAATAATGAATGATAATAATAAAATTAAAACTTTAAAAATTAAATTAAAATATAAAATAATATAATTAAATATGATTAATTAAAAATTAATTAAGTAAATGAAAAGTCAAAAGACATGAAAGGAAAAGTTGTGACTCCCTCAACAATGAGATATAAAAGGGAGAAGAGAACCTCATTTGAGAGGGGGGGATTTGAAAAATGAGAATTGCAGATCTGATTTAAATAAGAAGTGCATATCTGATTATGAAAGGTTGTGTCCCTTTCAAAGGGCAGAAATAATGAAGAGTTGCACTCTTTCAAAAGGTGCTAATGGTGAAAGGGTGTATCTCTTGCCAAAGGGCATGAATGATGAAGATGTGTGACCACTCCCTCGCATTGAGAGATATAAAAGAAAGGAATCAAAACATCCAATAACATCACCATGGATTGATAAGATCATAAGTGTTATTAAGTTATAGGTAGTAACATCTTTGTTCTTGGTGGTATGCATGGGGATGAGCTGAGTATGTATGCTTAATATATGAAACCTGATAATGTTCTTATGCAGAATTAATAGTAATATTAATATGGACTGCAATATGTATGATAGTCATACTTAATTTCACATATATTCATAATACATAAGAAATTAGTATACTTATAGTCTAAATCATGTTATTACTGCCAGTACTTGAGAAGATGGGAATGAGATGTTCCAAAGAGGGGTAGTCTAAATCCAAGCAATAGGTTAAGTCCCAAGATAGGGTGGGGATCAGCGATCCATAAGCCTTGAGGGTATAAACCCAAGATAGGTAAGGGCTTGGATCTGTAAACTTTGAGGGAACCTATTGTATTTGGTCTCTAAGTGCTTTGGTAACATACATAGACCCTTCTCCCTTAAAACTGAAGTAGTAGCAGGGTCTGATATCAATATTAAAAACTATGAATAATGAAATTAATCATCTAATGAGGAAAATAAATAAGAACTTGTTAATAACTAATTGAAGAATATCAATCAATTTTAGTATATTGAAATAGATCAAATAGGGGACATTACACACTAACACAGAATAAAGTGCCAAAGGACATCCTAACCCCTCGTATGCTAAGATTGCAAAGATCATAGAGGGGACTCCAAGGTTCCTACTGCGATCTTGCGACTTTATGTTGGATATGAGCTCATTTGGTTTGATGCGATATGCTGGTAACACAAAGGAACTTATGTTTGAATCGTTCTTCACTTTGTCTACAATGCTGGTTGAAACTTTTTCATCGGATATTGCACTCTCGTGATGCTTCTGCTTCAAAAGAACTGAAATCAAAAGGGGAAAGGGTTAGAACGATCTAAATATACTCCTAAGGACAATGATATCAATGGATAGTGCTCTAATGGACGAATTCCAAATAAACCAAGTTTTGCTTCGCCAAGATCAACTACAACTCCACAAGAACTAATGCAATCTTCAAAGGGTTATGCAAAGAATTTTCATATCATAATGGACACCATCATAACAAACAATCCACATTCAATGATTGAAGTTAAGCATCCATATAAAAGTGTCAAGCTAACTTTACATTGCAACTTATAATCAATAAGATGCAAAAAGTATGAGCCATGGAAATTCATCAAACACCAGTACATTCTCCATTGAAATCAAAGCACTTTATCTAACAATTGAGAAATTGGAAGTGTTGGTGCCCAAAATCACAAATTGGAAAACCAAAAGACTTGCCAAATCCTCAAGTAGTCCAATCGGCCTTGGCCAACGAACAGGGATGGTCAAAGACCAAATCCCTCTGCACTTTAGGCTCCATTGAACCTAGGTGGGTATGCCTCTTCCTCTCAAGCACAAAAGAGGTTATTTATAGTGGATTTAAACCTTTTAGCAAGTTTACACAACTGGCAAATTATTGTTTTGCAACTATGCTTTATTATGTGCTTTAACTGAATACTTTGAAAAGAAATGATTGTGAATGTATATTGAAAATGTGATTGCTTTCAGGATTTAAATGAAATCTGCATAGATCAGTTCATATAGGATTTGGGAAGAACGTTTCTCTATCAAGGACCTTGAATGCATACAAATCAAAACCTTAAAGGATCAATAACAAACCAGTGCCTCTATCCAGGGTTATATATGACACTTTGTGGAGAAAATATCTTATCAACTCAAGAGACAATTTCTCATCAACTATGAAGGTTCAGTATGCGTTACACAAACAATAAGAACTCAATCTTTCACTTAATGCAATAGCATGTGATTCACATCATAGCAAATCTATAAACAGATTTGTCAAGAGGACAAAGATAATCATCAACACAAAAGTGTACACAATATTTGGAAAAAGAAACAACAAACCTTGTATATTAATCTTCAGGAAATAATTGCATACATAAGCTGCACTTGCAGATACTCCATTACAAATTGCTTGCACAAAATGATACTTCTTCTTCCTATAGACTTCTCTAATACAAAATGATATCCTGTTCTTATGACCCTCTTTCTTTTACATAAAAAATGACTCCCTATAAGTATGTGAATCCATAGTCACATATGAAAGGACGCACCCTTTCATACACAGAAGGGAGTTACAGACAATTTCCTTCCAAAGGACACACCCTTTGGTTTAATAAATAATTACAAATGAGAACCCTAAAAATACTAAATGATGCTTTAATAATGTGCTTTATTCTTCGCCTTGATAAAATTCCTCGACAGATATTCATCATCTTCCTAATATATCCTACACACAAGATAAGCCAATCAAATTCCTTAATTTTGAAAGTTAAATATACTCCACCTTAGATTTTGAAAGGTCAATTATCTTTATATAAACACTTGTTTAAAATAATCCAATAGAACCAAACTATTTATATTTTAAGAAAATAATTTTGCGAATATAATATCCATTGCTTTACCCTAAGATGTATATTCAAGGCATTCATTCAAATTTTAATAAATTTTATCTTTAATGCATGTTTAAATAATAACGTAAAGCAAGTAATATACTTCCCTTTTATGAAGTTCAGAAATCGGTATTCTGGCCGTATTTCCCCCTTGTAATTTGAGATATACATTTAATTCTGATTTTTTATTCTGCGCTTTGCCATGTGTCTGCTTTTGATTGGCTACGGTGTCCCTATCCTGCCACCTCAGCATGACCTGGACTCACCGCCAGAATGAGGCTTTTCCCTATCGCTCTTTATTTCCTCTGAACTACTTCCTTCTAGCGGGTCCCACCACTCAGTCGCCATGCCGCGGCGAATACACATCGTGGTATAGCGACCACCATTGGATCGATTCGTCCAACTGTCCGATCTTCCTTATTTGCTCGGCCTTTAACCATGCCAGAGCGGCTTTCTCTTCTCTTTGTCTGTCCGTGCCACGTGTCACTTTTTGGTTCGCCTGCGGATCCACCTACCCGCCACTTGGACCTGGGTTCTTCTTCTGCGTTCCGCCACATGGCACATCCTAATTTGCTTGTAGATCCACTGGGACGACACCTTATCTGCCACCTTGCCAGTCGCTATGTCGCGGGGAATATAGGTCGTGCAACTTCCTATCGTGGTATAGCGACTGCTGTTGGATCAATCTCGAACTTGCATGCTTGTTAACCTCCCCTTTTTCGCATGTGCTTTGTTGCCAAGCCGCGGGGATAAACCAACATGCATCTCTATCTTGCGGTATAGCGACGGTCGTCAGATCTTCTGCGATCATCGTCCGATCTGCCCAAATTGCTCGATCTTTAATTTGTCCTTATACTGTAAAATTTGGGCGCTTTGAGATGCATGCGCACGCGGGGGGCTCATCGGCTTCAGCCTTCTTCACGCCAAAAGCTTTTTGTCTTTCGACAGTTATCATGCGGGCCGCTTTGGATTTAAGTGTTAAAAGAGCCTATCCCACAAACAATGTGGGATACAAGCTTTCCCTCTTCTGACGCAGCTCCATGTTCTTCAGTTATGCTCCTCGAGCTGGCCTCCTTGCAATTCACCATCCGCCGTAACAATCTTATCGGGATTCGACATAGCATAAAAATCCTCCTCCCGACGTCCCGATGAGTCTTCAATCTATGTTACTTTGTCGGTATAACTCATACTGATATCCCCGCAGGCGCTTTTATCTTCATTGAGGGTCGGAATAGCCTTTTTCTATTCCTCCCGAAGTTCCGATGTTACTCCAATGCACTTTTATGTTTTATACCTCCAAGTTTGCTTTATCGGTATAGGAAACACCGATGGTTCCGCCTTCCGATTCTCCATGTCATCGGGGATCGGCTTAACTGTTTCTACACTATCTCGATATGGTCCTTTTCTCCGATGTACCCGCCTTCAGTTCCCTTCAATCATCGAGTATCAGGACAGAGTTTTCTCATTATCTCCGATCTCCTGATGCTATAAGTCCATGATCTGTACTGCCTTTTCATCATTACACGTTACACCGATAGCCTCATCGGCTATCGGTATAACAATTTTTACACTTTCCCAATAAGCCGATGCATGCCGATAGAAAACACCCTCCTTCTGCCTCACCGGAACAAGCTATCTTGATGGTATGACTTTCCTAAGAGTGCGCATCGTGCTGAATATCATTTAAGTGCTCCAATGAATCCGCCTTCTGATTAATCGGTAAATGTCATGTCGATAGTCCTTTTGCTTGCCAATGCTGTTTTATTGGGACTACTTATGCTGATAATTGAAATTTTGCAGTTTTGGAAAATGAGCCATCCACCATGAATAATAGTGATCCCAGCTATCCCACAGGGTCTTGACACTCCTAAAACAGCTGATCCTTAGAGAACTTTGCCTGTGCTAATAAGGTTCTTGCACATGCAAACCAACAGTAAATGCTCCATAATAGCACATAAAATTTTGCAAAAATGTGTGCTAACAGGAAGAACACCATGCAACAAGTTGAAATAAACATGAATCCTCCATATCTTCAATGAAATCAAATTTTATTTCTCCAAGTCTTACAACAATGTCTTCTCCTTCTCCTACTCTATAGGCAGGGCCTTTTATAGAGATCCTCCCACAAATGAACGACCGAGATTGATTTGAAATCAAAGGGTTTGACCAAAAATGACCTATGTCGTGCCAAGTAGTGGGCTTGTCAATTAACAAGGCATCACACCCATCATGTATTTAATGTCCCATCACTCCAAATGAGGCACCCATCATGTATTTAATGGCCCATCACTTCAAATGAGGCACCCACTATGCATTAAATAGCCCACCACTCCATTATGCATTTAATAGCTCATTGCCCAAAATAGGGCGCCCACTATCCCTTTCCTTGGTGGCCAATGCAATGAATCTGGTCATGACGGTTGGGAAACATTTGATTGACTGGAGAGGGTAACGGGGCACCACCTCGGCATGCTAGATGCCATGTGGACCTGGTAACTCATCATGAAGAATATTCCATTTTGGCTGATTGTGATGGAGTATATTCTTGAATTGCATCATCTGGACCAAGCTTCTAACTTTGATCACCTCTTCTGAAATTATCCTTGATCATTTTCTTCTTTCCACGTACTTGGGTTCAAGAATTCACCTTCTTGGAATATCTTTCCTTGTTGATGACTGTCATTCCTTGAGTCCTTTCCTTCTAACTCTTGATTTTGGATATCCGGAGGAAATTCTTCCTTCTACATTTGTAGTTGAGCTTTAATCTTTGAGGTCTTAAACACCTTCTCTAGAATTGCGATTCCTTTATGCTTTTCGAACTTCCTTGTAATAATGCCCTTGAACTGGAGAGAAGAATCTTTGATCCTCTCTTTTTGTCCGTTGCCAAATGCCATATCAAAGACATTACCTTAAGCATTAAATTCCATGCCTCATGTCATTTCTTCATCTTGGGCACGTATGAGATAGGTGAAAGGAATTTTCAATGCCTTAGAAAAATTTCATGATCTTTTCTTTACTTCCTGGAGGTGGGCGCATTCCTGAGGTGAAGGAGGAATTCCGAGTGCTTGGGTGCCAACTTCGTTTTGGTGGAGTAATTTTTCTAACTTGGGCGAATTTTGGATGTGTTGTAGGATTCTCCATGCCTTTGATATTTTGTTCATTTCCATGGTCTCATGCAAACCCGAGTGTATTCCTGATGTGAAGGAAGAATTTTTTATACAACCATTTTTTTCACTTTGCAAGAATTCTGTCTTGCTTGGGAGTCCAGAGAAAGAAATTTCCAACACTTAAACAATTTTACATGATTTCCAAGAATTCTGTTATGAAGGAATTTTGGTCATGAGGAAAAAAACCTCCTCTTGGATTTTGTGCCCTAGGAGTCTACTGGGTTGCATTAGGGGTGAAGGAGGAATTTCCTCCTGGATGGAAAATCCTCCTTGCCTTGGGATTTGTGCCCAAGGAGCTAGTTTGGGCACATTTTGGGTTGTCATGGAGGAATTTCATGTTTTGGAAAATTCCTCCACTTCATGAGGATTGCGCCCACTCTTTTGGATCTTGTGCATTTTGAGCGATTTGAAGGATTTTTTAAACCTTGGAAGATTCCTCCTGTTCCTGGGAATTGCGCCCAAGAATAGAATTCCATGCCTTGTCTTTTTCGAAGAGGATTTCCAGATAGCCACAATTTGATCATCTACTTGCTCTTCCAACTTTTTCAGATTTAGAACTAGATATTTAGGAACGTTTTGTTGTCTGTGCCTTGTCAGTTGCCAGAGATGGACTTTCCAAAAATAGATTTACTAAAAATAGTAAGTTCTTCCAAACACCAAATTAGGGCAAATTGAGACATAGTGACACTAAAAATAGACTTACTAAAAAGGACACTTCTAAAAATATTTTGTTTAAACACAAAATTAGGCTAATCCGAGTCGCAATGAAACTTACTAAAAATAGTAAGTCCTCAAAATTTGCTCAAATTTCAAGAAATTGCTGTCGGACTTAGCATAAATCATCTTCATTCATCCAAACATTGAATTCCTTGATCTGGAGTGCATTTTCACCCCTGGGGAGGAATGTTTTCAGATAGCCAAATTTTGGCTGTTTCTCTTTCATTTCTTCATATCAGTTCTTAGGGTTATCTTGACACTTAGCCAAATATCCATCTCCCCATTCCTCTGCATGTGCATTCTTTGTTCTATCATTGCAATCTCTTCCTTGGATGATGATATCATCCACTCAACGATGTCCTCTTCTTAGCATCCAAAGTCCTGCTCCCCGTAATGTACTTGAAAAAGACAAGGAAATGTTGTGAAGTACAAGTATCAATCAACTTCATTGTTAGCAAAATGCAAAGTTTGAAGGATAAAGCAATTAGCATAATGTATTTCTCAATACATCAAAACCCTAATTCTCGACTTGATGACAATATTAAGATTGTGTCTTGTCTAGGCTGTATATTCCTTAAGAATCCATTCCCTACTTAGGCATTTCATCACCTTCAAAGATCAAAATCCAAACCATCAAGACCTTATAACTCATTCCTTAGCGTCGGGAGACAACATAGATTGCAAATGACTTGGTTTATTCAGCAAAAAAGAGGGGGTCCCCATTTGCAATGTGGCGATGTGCGGAAATGTCACAATAGGTAGATTTGGCTTGGGCCTGATGTAATGAAGTTCCTAGAACTGGTCATGGTTGATAACTGATAGGAGGTTGCTGATGAATCAATGTGCATCATCTAGTGACATCGGTGTATGTTTTTGCATTCTGTAACATTATCTTCTCAACTAAAAAAAACTTCATAACCTGTACAAAAAAGTTGACTCCAAGTTTCTAATTTTTCATGTATGTCTGCAGAACTACTTCTTGAAATAAATCCTTTGTAAAGCTGCAATGAATGATTGAATTGCAAGTTGATTTTTTCCTAGTTCATCTACTAGTGCAAGATCTAAGATGGATTTATTGTAACAATCTTCATGCCTGCAAATTCCTTAAGGCTGGCATGAGTTAAAGGGGACCATGGAATATCCCCCATCTTCATACTATTTAAGCAATGCAAATGAGCAATAGAAGAATTTTGAGAAAATATGAAACTTTAAAATGCAGTTTCAATGGAATTGATGTGCCACTGGAACTTTTACCTATCATATCTTATCATGAAGAAAAAGGGAAAACCTAAAAGATGCTTGTAGGTGAGCCAAACGTATCATTTAGTTCATAAGTCATCTTTAAAATAGGAGAGATCTAAAGGAGTATTATTGGCAAGTCTTATAGCATATTGAATTCTTACTTCTGGCAATCGAATTGTTTGGCAGCTGACATCAAATCAAGCAGAAAATTGATAAACACAGTAGTGTGGATGATCGTCAAGCCTATATGTATACAACCTGTATTTTGAACATGAACTATAGGAACTAGAAGATAAGGAGAATGGTAGTAGTTTATATGAAACTGTCTTGTGGATGGTAAAGATACTAATTCATCTTTTCCAAACAGTAGCTTAAGGATCATGTATGGTATGAATAAGATACTATTTTCATTTCTCTGTGTTTATATCCACGTTTATTTTTAAAATTCTTTATTTTGAAAAGATCTGAAATAGAAGTTAGAATTGTAAGTTTCAAATCTTTTTTTTAATATTCAAGAAATTCGGAGTCAAATTAGTTCTTACGTAATGTCTCTCCGATGAGATAAGGTGATGTGAACTCCATTTTTCAGGTGCAGCTGAAGATCAGACGATTAATGGTGAAGAAAATGCTTCAAAGAGTACTGAGCGAGATGATAATTTTCCCCCAAAAGTTGATTCAGAATTGGACGTTCTTCATGAGAATGTCACAAAACAAATTATCAAGTCCGGGCAGGGAAACAAGCCTTCACAGAATTCAACATGCTTCTGTAAAGTTTCTTATCAACTCTAAGGAGCTCAATCATACAATGTTTTTGTTGTAAGATAGTATAATTTGTATTAGTTATGTTTTGTTTATCACCGATGGGTCTGATGATAACTTATTGGCTTGTGGTAGTTACAAGAAATAGTTTTTACTAGTTACTGATAATTGTAGCTACTTGGCAACCATCGAGGAGTTTATATAGAATCTTTGCACTCAAGGAAAAATATTACATGTTGGAATTTTTCCCAACTTCCAGGTTTTTGTATAAGAGCATCTATGAATAAATGAAGCAATTGTAATATCCTATTGTATCTCTTTTGAATTACTCTGCAACACTTGCATAAATCATTCATGTGTATGTTATCAATTTACTTTGCAATAAATAGTTGTTTAAACTTTATTCATTTAGCAGCAAGAAATATTGATGTATGGATTATGAATTTTAATATTTTTCACATTGCAAAACATTGAGCCGCTAGTGTTTACTTCCTCATGATGTTTGTCGATTGGATTTTACTATTCAACATGCTCCAAGTTACGTATCACTAATATAATTTTTTAATCACAATATTGGCTATCTCCAAGCATCTAACCATATTTGGAGTCTTGCTTTTCTGACAAGCTAGAAAAACATGAGACTCTTTGAGCTTAGTTTTCTTCTACTGCCATTAGTGTTCTTATTTCATTATATATTTATTGTTTTAAGGTCATATTTTGCTAGGAACAAAAAGGACTGAAACTAACCTTAACACCTACAGTGAACTGAAATGATCACAATATGTTATGATGACAAATTTGTATTGGTTCTTGGAAGCTTATGCATGACAAATTTTCCTGGAAGCCAATGCAGATTCATCATTTCATAGTTTTGGGAGTACCTATTCATCTACTTCAACATCAATAATATAGAGTGAATTGTTTTTTGGTCTTAGTGTAGCTCTTTCAGGCTGTAGGGTTTGCCACAAATGAGAAGTCATGAGAGTTAGTAAATGAGGATTTATTTAGTTCTTCTAAATGTTTGTTTGCATTACTAAGCTTATGCACAGTTTTATCTAGTGAAAATGTTGTTAATTTTAGATCAGATTGATAGCAATAATCAGAAATAACACAATGAACACACAGAACACAAGAGTACCCTGGGAAAACCTCGCTCTTGGAGATGAAAAACCAACAATTAATCTCAGTTTATATTAGGCAATAATCAATATGTGACTTTACAAGTTTACTTCAACACTTGAAGCAATATGAACATCAACATATACACAGCAGTACGATGAACTTATCTGCAATACACTTGACTGAAGATGATTTGCTGCTGCTGATCATAGGACCATTTGCTGATCAAGGAGTCAATTCGCTGACCATGAATGATAATCGCTGCTCCAGAATTAGTTCGCTGTTCTTGGATATGAATTCGCTGCCATAGGGATATGCTTGTTGATCTTTATGATGCAATTTGCTGTCCTTGTAGTTATATTTGCTGATTGGATAATTTTGCTGTTGATCAAGGATGTAATTCGATGTCTTCCATTGTATGTAATGATGAATGAATGAACCTTATATATGTATGTGATCTTAACCACCTAATTCATCCTAGGTTGGCTCACAAGGATAATCAATTAATAATAATATGATGACCTAAACTTGGCGCCCAATATAGGGTCAGCCCCATTGGATTTACAAGTTACAATGCTCAATATAGGGTTAGCCCTTTCCACAAGTTACATCGCCCATTATAAGGCCAGACCAAATTACAAATTATATTTAATTTTGCACATTTAATGTGACTAAGGCCGATAGGCCAATTAGTCACCCACAAGTTACATTATGGGTCACGCCCAATTTTCATATTTGCAAGTTCCATACACATATCAACATCCTTAATGGTTACAAGTTACATAATGTGTTTGGGTCCAGCCCAATACAAGTAATACTTGTATTTGATCCGAACCAGCTATTATTTCAACACTCCCTCTTAGCTAGGGAGGATTCTAGCCAAATAACAAATCATCGACCTTTCCATGATATCCATCTTGCATTGCCCACAAGGGGGGGATCCAAAAACTTTATTATGCACACTTGCAAGAAATGAATACACACAAATATATAAATACACATCATGAACTTCTTTCATGATATCCATCTTGCATTGCCCACAGAGGGTGAGAAGAGGTCTTACATCTCAAAACTTCTCTACTAAGAAGAATAACTTGCCAGCTTGCTTTCCTCAGAGGGTGGTTCCACCTTGCATTGCCCGCAGAGGGTGGATGAGGTCTTTCACCTCAACCTTCTCCCAGAGAAGGATCTAATGTCACCTTGCATTGCCCGTAGAGGGTGGTTCCACCTTGCATTGCCTGCAGAGGGTGGAGGAGGTCTTTCACCTCAACCTTCTCCCAGAGAAGGATCCAATGTCACCTTGCATTGCTTGCAGAGGGTGGAAGATGCAACTTAATGCATCACTAGGACTAAGGCTCCCTCTCAGCCAAGGTTGTGTCCTCCACAATTTCCAAGTCTCTTTCTGAAGCACACAAACTTCACTCGAACACAAGGCTTGGCGAGAACAACTGCAATCTGTTCATCGATGTTGACATATTCAGCTCAATGGCACCTTTCTGTACCATATCATGAACATAGTGATAATGAGTTTTCACATGTTTTGGCCTGTCATGAAACACAGGATTAACAAACATCTCAATACAATTCTGATTGTTACAATTAATGACTGAGGGTTCCCAAGGTTGCCCAAACAACCTAGCAAGAAGCTTTGTGAAGCCATACTGCTTCACAATGTACTCAGCTTCAGCAGTGCTCAATGCAACTCAGGACTGATTCCTGTTGACCCAAGAGATTAGAGTAGAACTCAAGTTGAAGCAAATTTCTGAAGTGTTCTAACACTTCCTGCCCAATCAGAATCTGAGTAGCCTTCTAGGGTGATGACAATGTTGATTGGATACTTCAGCCCGTAGCCAACTGTTTCTTGCAAATATCTCAAGATATCTTTGGTTGCAACAAGATGAACATGCTTAGGTTTGTTTATGAACTGCCTGAAGGGCACTCACTGCATAACAAATATTATGTCTAGTGTTAACTAGATGCATTGAGGATCCAATCAACTCCCTGTACTTCAATGGATCTGCAAAATCAGAGTTAGCTGCAGATAAACTCAATTTCTATAGGAGTAGAAATAGGTTTACAATCCATCATATCAATGGCATATTTTCTTGACTAAGGATAAGATCTTTGCCATACTTCTAGTCCTAGACAGTAATGCATTAGGCCTAGATCCTTCATTCCAAAATTAGTGGCTAATTCTTTCTTACATCTAATGATGAGACTATCTCCAACAATTAGAAATAAATCATCCACATATATATAAGAAACAAAATTAGCAGTTCACCATTGAATACTTTTAAAGTAAAGGTTAGAATCAACATCATTCTTGCAAGATCTTAAACTAATCAAATACTTGTCAATCTTCTCATACCAAGCTCAAGAAGCTTGCTTGAGGCCGTAAAGAGCTTTTCTTTAATGAGATTCTCTATTTTGATTCTCATAGCCTTCTAGTTATTCAATATAGACAACATTAAGAAAACAATTTTTATATCCAACTTCCAGCCTGCAACATTAGCTATAATGGTTTGAATATTAGTATATCTAGCAGCAAGAGCAAATGCTTCCTTCTAACTATGAGCTACACATCTAGCTTCATATTTTCTCAAAAACTTCCATATGGAACTCCCTCTTGATTCTTAATGTAAAATTGTGGTAACCAAGTCTCATGAAGATTGCATAATATAAAAATCAATCAAGGAAGGCAACCAACATAAGTTCCATAAATCAAAGATGAGAAATGCCAATCTTTTCCTTACTTTACTTTTACGAAATGGACCCATAGCACAATCATTATGATCTTGGCATACCTTCAAGTGAAGAAACCAAGCTCCCTCTTAAGCTTGAAGTAATTCAAGAATATCTTGAAGAGAAGCATCAACATGATTAAATATCTCTTTATTGACTAGACTTCCACCATTGACAACATATGCTTGTAGAACACTTACCTACTACTGAGAGGGGGGGGTGAATCAGTAGTAGACTAAGATCTTTAATATCTTTAAATCAAAAATTTTATCAGTTGCAAACTGAAATATGAAAGATATAGCAAACTGAAACTGAAAAAAATGTAACCACAAAAATATTCAACACAAGATTTTTACGTGGAAACCCAATGTGGGAAAACCACGGTGAGAAATGCCACTAGGATCTACTGTCCTAATCTGGCCTCACAGTTGAAAAGTTACAATCCTTTGGACACCAATCCAGTCAGTCTTTGGGCACCAACCCAATAAAATCACCGAACTCTTTTGAGCACCAACTCATCTGCTGTTACAATTGACTGATCTGAGTACCAACTCAGATATCAAATCCAATAAAAAGATCTTACAAAGACACCAGCCCTCCAATTTAATTCTCAAACATAATCCAATTGTATAATAGATTTGATACAGTCCAGATATATTTATTTTGACAGTGTAAAAGAACTATTTTCTGTAAAGTAGAAACAAACTTCAGTGACAAATAAAATATCCAACATCAAATGTCTTAGCATCTGCAATCTGCATATTACTGTGAATAGTGCAAAGCATGCAAATAATTCCCAGAACGTCAATCTGTAATCTGCAAATAATCCTCAGAACACCAATCTGTAATCTGCAAATGACTTTCAGAACAAACATTAACAGATTCAATCCTTTCCAGAAGTTATCTAACCTGTTCAACCTGAAAATATCTTTATTCTGAAAATTAACAAACACATAGATCTGAGACAAAGAATATGTTTCCTTATCACCTGCAATGTTAATCTGAATTTGTAGTGGATTGATTCGAACACAGGTTGCACAATATTTCTGAAACATTCATGTGTGAATAATCTTTTGTCTCCATAATACTAAACTTGTATCATCATCAAACTTCAGATATAACTTGTGTATCTCAAAATATGTTGATCACAATATCATTTTTCTTCGTTAAATTCCATCACACTTTTCTCCAAATGCCACAAGTTTTTATAAAAACACTCATCTAATCGGTTGCAATTTGGTTATTAGTTATCACCGATTTGAGATTAGTTGACAGTTGTCAACTAACAACTGACAATTAGTTTCTTCCAAACTAAATTCATTTTAGTTCTAATCGAACAAAAGAGAGCAAATATAATTAAGTTACTTAAAACATAACCACCCCAAACTGCTTACAAACATTAATTGAATCAATCATCCTTAACTAAAACCCGATAGAAATAATGTGGTTATAAAGCTTCTCTTTATAACGTCTGGAAAGACCTTTAACACATTAGGAGGAAATTTGACATGATGATAATATCGCTGCAAACAGGAAAGATAACTGAGAAAAACCAATAGCAGATTGAACTTGCTGTGCAGATCCAATCACTATACAATGCTCAGGTATGTAAACGTATACTGTGCATATCCAAAAACCAAACAACCATTATGAATACCAGTATTTCAATCTTCATTATGTATCAATATATCAGAGCTTCATTTTATCAGCAAATAATTCTGAAACCAACAATCTGCAAATTGATCTTTCTGACAGCAAGGACTACTGTAGACATCAATGACAAATCTGAAGCTAACAATGCCAAGATTGCTCAAAAGGATATTGCCAGTCTATGATCAACTTCAATCATAGTGTAAAGCTACACAACATTCTTTAAATGTAAAATTGTTTTCCATAGTTGAATAACAGAGAGTTAGCAATGCCTCATCACATCAGAAAACTAAGGCAAGTGTATGACTTCAGAAAACTTTGACAATCTAACATTTTGCAAAATCCATAAGCAAGGTATATAAGCCAAATTTTCTTTCCAGCCAATGCGCAAAATCAGATATGAGTATCAACCACTCAAAAGGATACACATTGTAGTTGAGTACAAGCGTATGATCAAAAGACAACTTCAATAAGTTAGATACCTCATTCATCTTAGGTTTCATCATCAAGATAATACTTACTTCAAGAATGTAATAGGTAGTATGCCCAAATTGAAGAGATAATATCACAATGAATATTATGTGAGGATAGTGAAAGCCATGATAGAAAATGTATTAGAGCTAAAGGCAATCCTCTACACAAGAAGATCAGAGCAAGGTTATAATAAATGTATAACAAAGAACATGAGAGCCTTTTATGAAGAGCTGAAAAGAACCAAGTGTTACACAGTCCCAGTCCTACATGCCAATCTTATTATAGAACATAGACCATAGTCCGTATGATGTTAGGAGACACACCAGCAAGATTATTAAGCATTTCAAGATTTAGATAAAATATGATGCATCTGAACTATGCAGCAAGTATCATCAGAAGAAGATAGAAGGGTCATCACTGGGCATAGATACTAAATAGGATGACTAAGACATCTTACCTTTACATGCCTACCACACCAATGATTAGAGGACACTATATGTTTTCAACTAAGGTTCCATGTTTCTGAATCTTTTATAATTTATTTCAGCTTTCAATCTTCCTATTTGTGCTTGTTGTTATATCCATCATAATACTCCTAGTTTTATATCTGAGTACACTTGCTGAAATCTTAAGTGCCAAGGATGTATTTAGATCAATGCATCAATTCGGATCATTACATATTCATAGCAAACCACATCAAATAGGTTGAGAGATAAACATACTCAAAATAGAGAGTAGGGCATAACCAAATACTAACTTCAATAATTCAAACTGGATTAGAACAAATTCTTAACACAAGAACAAAGCTCGAACTAGGGTGATTGTTACAAACCCTAGGAAGATAGTTATGCAACCCTTAAAGAAATAAAAGGAATACTAAGATTTGAAAACAAGTGCACAAACTGACATATGAAAGTACCCTCAGATGAAGTAGTTAACAAGCAAGAGAACCTTGTGCACTAGATAAGACATCGATAACAATAAGGCAATCGGATGCAAATCTCCAAACCAAGTGGACCCTACAATTGAGAATAGAGGAATGAGAACACCTGAAATCTTATTCTTGCTATCGTCCCATCGATGCCTTCAATTTGTCAAGCAGACATTGCTGTTGAACTTTCTGATTCACCGTAGACTTCTTCAGCCCTAATCTGCACAAAAAGAAGTACAAGTTCTTCCTTCAAGCTGTTAGGCCTTATAGAAGGAACTTGGCTCTGATACCATGTCAATTTTAGATCAGATTGATAGCAATAATCAGAAATAACACAATGAATACACAGAACACAAGAGTACCTTGGGAAAACCTCCCTCTTAGAGGTGAAAAACCCAACAATTAATCTCAGTTTATATTAGGCAATAATCAATATGTGACTTTACAAGTTTACTTCAACACTTGAAGCAATATGAACATTAGCATATACACAGCAGTATGATGAACTTATCTGCAATATTCTTGACTGAAGATGATTTGCTGCTGCTGATCATAGGACCATTTGCTGATCAAGGAGTCAATTCGCTGACCATGAATGATAGTTGTGAAATTACCAGCCATTGTAAGAACTGAAAACATTGTTGTCGATAATTACCAGCCATTAGTAGCCATTGTAAGAACCGAAAACATTGTTGTCAATAATTACCATATGAAATTGCACCTATCCCCATCAACAGTGTGAATAACTGTAGTATGAAGTGCATTATCTCCTTCCATGGATGCTGATTTAAGCTACCTTAAGTTTCACTTGGAATCTAGCAATTAAATAGAATAAAAAAGTTACTTGTTTGTAGATTTTTAGTGAATTGATCTAATAATGATCATCCATGATCCTTTTGTCTGTGGCAGTGCACTATAGGTCATGGACTGAAAGCACCATGCATAAGTTTGAGGACACTTGGCAAGAACAACAACCTCTGGAACTAGTTTTGGGCAGAGGTAAGTTGTCTGACAATGTTTGTAGTCCTTATTTTGTTGAGTATCATGTCTTCTTTCAAATATCTTTTTGCAGCATTTCTTTTTCCTTGTAAAAGTAAGTGCCTAATTGCTTTTGTGCGCTTTTCAGTTAAATGTTTGAAAATCTGCTGGAGGGACTGTATCAGGGATATTTTAATTTAATTAGAGACATTTTAATTGGAAGTGTAGTACCTTGGAAGAAGATCAATTGTTATTTTTAATAACTCATATAGATCTCATAGTTTTCAACAATGAAACCAACACATATATTCAATAATGCTATCATAGTATACATCTTTTAACATTTCCTTATATTCCTAGTCTAGAAGAAATTGGAATAACATGTTCTTTTCAACATAATTGCAAACTTGCAAGACTCAATCTTGGTATTCAGACTCAACAAAGGCTTGACAAATTGAATAAATATTAAACTATGAAATATAGAGATTTTGTAAGGATTAAATCTTTTACTATGCACCCTCCCCTAGATGAACTTTAAAGACATAATAAACTGATCAATTGGAAGCTACTTTGATAACATACATGGATATACATTGATCAAATGAATGCAGAAGTGGATTTGAGTTGAAGGAAATGACATTTTTAAATGTAAAAATATTTTCAAGTGTTTCAGGTGTAAAAAACTTATGGATTATGGTATTCATGGCATCAAAAACAAAAATCACAACATGGGGTCACGAACTATGGTAGAGAGGATCTTGTGTTACTCCATCCAACATCACTAGCCCTATGTGGAGTCCTCCACTCATATGCCAGACAAGTTTGCAATGCTGCTGCAGCCACAGTAGCATTACTCAGGATTGGGATTGAATTGGCAAACTAAAAGTATAAATGTAATTTAATTTCTTGGGATTTAATTCGGAAAAAATCAAAAATAAAAATGTGTTGCTTTTCCATCCAGCCTGGCCCAAAATTATTTTTATTATTTACTTTTAAAAACTAGAGTAGGGGTCTGCCACCTCCAGCAGGGTAAAGGGACAGTGCTCATTGTGGGGTCAACTGCAGTTTCCTGGGTGTGCTGTCTTTTGCAATATAGGGTAGGGTTGTAAGGTGGAGTCCTCACCATCAAGCCCAAATGAAGGCCTTTGAGAGTACATTGACCTTCATAGTGCATATCATTTATCATAATTTTAATGATTTTAAGTAAACTCCAAGAGTCCAGACTCCAAACCCTTAAAAAAATGTGTGTCAAAGCCATAGAGTGCTAATTATGCCCTAACCATGTTTTTTTGATTTTTCAGGGTATAGAATTTTATACTTTTAGTTTTTATTTATTTTTGCGGTTATTTATAAATCTAAGTTTGATTCTGAGTCCCAGTGAGTCAGGTGGGAACCTGTTGAGATTCATAGTCGAGTCTATATGCCTTGGATGGCTTGTCTCAGCTTGGGACTTGGCAAGTCTGCCAAGTATCTGGCAAGTCTAGGAACTGTGTTTTACAAAAAAGAAACGTTGAAATTTGAAATTTTTTCTGACAGTATATGTGCAGAACTTCTTGAAGTATATCATTGAAAATGCCATAGAAAGATGGGATGGATGAGCAACCTATCCTAAGTATTATATGGTTCAGAGTACTTAATTGGAGTGCAAATATTATTTTTGTGCATTCTATTTCGTGCATATGCACACAAATCCGTCTCTTAGAAGCCTATTATACTACCCTATTTTTGAACTTTGAGTTCTATTTTAGCAGTCTTGGGAATTTATCATTTTCTCCATGTTTAAGTGCTAACAATTCTTCACATTTCAGAACATGTGGTATTTTTGAATAATGCTCACCACTAAACCATCTCGTAGCTATAGGACTACCACTACCCTTTATTTCTAATTTAATGTCCCCTTTTCCCATGCCCTAGTTTTTGCACTAAAATTATTAATTCCATTCAAATAAGAAAGATAAGATGGTTAGACAATTAGATCCTATTCCTGATTGAGATTTCTCAATCATGTTAAATATAAGATCAATCTTTCCTACTAGAGTTAGGAACATTATCTTAATCATCATTGTAGTTTACATAATGTGCACGTGGATTCCCTTCAGGCTTTACCCAACAACCCATCCACATTATGAAGCACCATGGGTGATCATACAAGGCGCCTTGAGCGTATCCATCAAGCCCAGGAGCACAAAATGACACCCACCATTTGGCCTCCCAGCCCCACCTGGGGTTACCCAACTCAAATGTGTTTAAAGATAGAACCAGAAAGGTAAGACACAGAAATCTGCAACTTAGAAAATCTCACAAGAACAAGATACATAGAATTTTATCCTGGGAAAACCCTCCACCTGAGGGTGAAAAACCCAGCCACATCAAAAATCAACCTTTATTATTGGCACAAATCTGATACAATGTTTTCACTCTGACAATCAACAGTATAAGCCAAAAAATTCTGAAAATGATGGCTTCTACCATATATACGACATATAACCTTTCTATAATATGAAAGGATCATGCATTAATTGAACACACAAAGACAATACAAAAAGACCGATGAAGATGCAACGATTTTGAAGAAGATGTCGTTTCTCAAAAAACAACTACTCTACGAATAATCACCAACACATATATATAAATTGTCCTTAAGAATTTCACCTCTCACACCGACAACCTGCAAAAACACTCCTCTTAAAGAAGAACAAGTTCACGAAATAGATAACTCGAGACGGAGAAAGGTGGAAAGCTAAGACGTCATAAACTCGGCGATAGTTACAAAGTAAACTGTAACTCCTCCCACACCGACATGAGCCACATAGACGAAGACACAAATGAAGCCACAAGGATGAAGACACGAAAGAATCTCTTCCCAGAAGGAATACGAAGAGAATAGGAGAAGAACCGTCGGAGACATGAAGCATTCAAAGGTGCGCAATCAAGAAGTGTGGAGACAGATATGAAAAGAACTGCTGCCAGCAAGGACGCAGATCGGTGACGGTGACAAGGAATTCGATACACAAACAGCTACATAAAAGCAACTGGCAGATCACAAGGAAGTCGAACAACAGAAGATAATAGCACAACCATCGCAGGTAAATAAAATCTCCTGCAGCGTACACAAACATTTACAAAATGTACCATTATGTTACTTGCATTCCTTATATGCACATATCTCCCTTCCATAATGGGACAGCAGATTGGCTGAATCTTAAAAGAAGTCTTCATCGTTAGTTTTATATATATAATATGTTAATTATATCCATTTCTATATAAATGACAAAATATCAAATCAGTAAGACCATGGTCCATGCATTATGCATTGGACCCAAAGACTCATATAAAGCACAGGGCCTGTATGCTGATTATATATATATATATGATAATATGTTAATTACATCCATTTCTATATAAATTATGCATCAGACCCAAAGACTCATATAATGCACAGGGACTGTATGCTGAATATTATTCCTTTAATCTGATTCCTCCTTGATCCTTTTCAATGCTTATATAAATCTGATATGCTGTTTATACTCAGATATATATTAGTGTATGTCAAATATACTTCCCATATCATTCCCAATCTCTGTAAATATCGTTATCTTTAAATGAAAAGAGATACCTTTTGATAATGGATGCATTCTTTCCAAGAGAAGCACCTTTCCATTAAGAATCACAGCCCTTTGTTATTACCTTACTAATCTTCTCATTCTTTATTAATCACTACACATAAAGTAATTGCTGCATATAATATCATTTCTATATGTACTTGCACCTTTTCACAATGGTAATAGCTGCAAACAGATACCTTTTGTTTTAGTTTATTACCCAATATGGATGATTATTTATCACATGAATTGCTGTCATTATAATGAAATTGCTGACTTCACTGATTGCTTTCCTTAATGTCTTTATAAGCATATCGACCACCTCTGTATAGTTGGTTTTTATATCTTAAACATAGAATCAGCTATCTTAACAAAGTGAATACTGGCTGTGCGACACATCATGCGAACACATCCCATTAATCTTTGCTTAAACTTATCTTTGTCCTTAGATTGGTCAATCAAATGAATCTTATTGAATCGGCCATAATATGAATGACATATGTCTTGAGAGTCTTAATAGCATTAATATCAATCTCCTTATGCCCTCTCTTCAAATCGAGTCATGGTACCAGATTATGTGGAAAGTCTACGTGCTTCAGCTGTATGTTCTTTGAGGAAGTTAGCTATAACAATAATTTCATTATTAATTCTATTTAATATCATTTCCATCTTTTGATGGGTCGGCCATTCAACTTTCTTGCTTGTTTGTGTTCGATTTAGGAGATAAGAAAATTGTGAAGTCTTTGAAAAGACAATTTTCTTTTGTTAGGGTATTTACAATCAAAGTGGGGCATGACAGTCCACCCTTCCCAAGATTCACTAGTCCTCAAGCAAAGTTAGTTTTCATTGATTCTTTGTTACTAGGTGGATCTTGATCAACCCTTAGAGTTTGTGGTGTAATTACCTTCTTCTTTGCAACTCTAATGTTATTTAGGAATTGGAGGTTCTACACCAAGTGATGTTTCTTCCATTATCTTGGTTATGCCAACTTGTGCTAACATGATAGACGTGCTGGAAATATATCAGGTCTAAGCCAACTGTACTAGAACTAATTGTACTAAGCATTTTCATAATTGTTAAGCATAAAGTAATCATAGACACACATGGAGTAGACATGCTGGAAACTCATCAGATATGAACCAAACACCGAGCATACACATAAATGCACGAAGCATACATGTGGATATATGCAAACACGGAGCATACATGTGAATACATGTATTGTTAGATTCCTTCTCATTGACTAGAATAATTCATTGGTTCATCTTTACCCTACAGGATGGTAGGATCAAAGCTCTGATACCATTTGTAATTTCCCCTTTTTCAATGCCATAGTCTTGCCCTAAAATCACTAATTCCATTCAGATAAGAAATGTTAGATGGTTAGATGTATAACTTTACCAATTAGATCCTGATTGAGACCCCTCAATCATGTTAAATATAAGCTCAATTTTTCCTACTAGGGTTAGGAACATTATCTTAACCATCATTGTAGTTTACATAATGTACATTTGGATTCCCTTCAGGCTTTACCCAACAACCCATCCACATTGTGAAGTACCATGGGAGTCACACATGTTGTGAAATATGGATCGAAGAAAAATGACAGCGATTCTGGAAGACTGGTTGCCGTGAGTTATTGATCGTCTCCATCATTGAATCCGGTTTAAATACAAGAGGAAAGGTTGCCTACGTAGGGACCTGTCCATACGTGGCAGTTGCCAAGTATGGACATGTCCCTACGGAGGCAACCGTTCATAATAATTAGTTTGTTTATGTTTAATTTCCAAACTGTATGCTCTGTTAATATATCACTCTCCAGATAATAACCGATTTACCATTAGTTAGATTCATGAGGGCTATATCTTAACACTCCCTCTTAGCAGGAGTGGATCTAAGTACTTTTCTTGGGAGCATATTTTGTCATGACTTCCGACACAATTTGGGACAACATTTAATATAGTCTTGTCATGACAATAAACTCAATATCATGATATCCGGCTCAGTCCGGGACAATCACTTAAGAAGTCAATCATGAGATGATCACATACTTTAGGATCAAGATATCCGGCATAGTCCGGGACAACAACTTAATGTAGTCAATCTTGACACTTGGTCAACTATTGTCAAGATCGTCACCTTGAAATAGTAACCTTAAACATAAGAAGATCGTCATCTTCTTGAACACAGTTAGAATATTGCAATATACATTTTATTTATTTATTCATGAACAAATTACACATGGTAGGAATTTCATCCTAATAATCTCAATTATAATCTAGTCATACCAAGTTTACTTCTGAAGTATTCTATCTTCAATCTTGCAAGTGGCTTGGTGAAGATATCAGCATTTTGTTCTTCAGTACTGATGTACACTAGTTTTATGACGTTTCGATCTACCATATCTCTTATGTAGTGATAAGGGATCTCAATATGTTTGGATCGATTGTGAAAAACTGGATTTACTGAGAGCTTGATACAGCTCTGATTATCACAGTGAATTATTGTTGAATTTAGAGTTTTTCCAAATAATCCAAATAATAACTTTCTTAGCCATACTGCTTCACGAGCTCCCATGGAGGCTGCCATATATTCTGCTTCGATGGAGCTTTGTGCAACTTCTGACTGTTTTCTGTTGAACCAAGATATCATAGCAGAACCAAGACTGAAGCAACACCCTGTAGTACTTTTACGGTCAGTGGTACTTCCAGCCCAATCAGAATCAGAATATCCTTCAAGTTGAATCTCAACATTTTCATACTTTAAGCCAAGTCCAATTGTGCCTTGTAAATATCTTAGAATGTGTTTAGCAGCCATTAGATGTATCTTCTTAGGTTCACACATGAAGTGACTTAATACATTTGTAGCATAGCAGATATCAGGACGAGTATTTACCAAATACATGAGTGAACCGACGATTTGTCTGTAGAGTGTGGGATCTGTAGGTTCTAAATCTTTTGCCTCGATTTTCAGCTTGTGCAAATTAGTTTCCATTGGTGTAGCTAATGGCTTACACTCCATCATCCCAAATCTAGTTAGAATATCTGTGGTGTACTTTCCTTGATTTAGGAAGATGCAGTTTTTCTTCTGCCATACTTCTAATCCCAGAAAATAATGTAGAAGCCCTAGATCCTTCATATCGAATTCTGCTGCCAGATCTTGCTTACATTTCTCAATGAGATTATCCTCTCTTGTTATCAAAAGATCATCCACGTAAAGGACCAATATAATCATATTGCCATTTGAAGCCTTGAAGTAGATGTTGGGATCTGCTAGGTTCTTGGAGTACCCTAGTTTGGAGAGATAGTTGTCTATCCTTGCATACCAGGCCCTAGGTGCTTGTTTTAACCCATAGAGAGCTTTCTTTAGTTTACAAATATAGCAATTTTTATCACGTATGGTGAATCCTTCTGGTTGTTCTATATATACTTCTTCTTCAATTGAACCATTTAGGAAGGTAGTCTTTACGTCCATTTGGTGAATTTTCCATCCTTTGGATGCTGCAATTGCAATGATTGTTCTTATTGACGTATACTGGGCAACTGGGGCAAATGTCTCTTCATAATCAATTCCTGCTTTCTGAGAGAATCCCCTGGCCACAAAGCGAGCTTTATGTTTTTCAATGCTGCCATCAGATGCATATTTGATCTTGAATAACCACTTGGATGAGACAACTGATTTGTCTTTTAGCCTAGGCACTATATCCCAAACATCATTCTTTAGTATAGATTGATATTCTTCAACCATAGCATCTTTCCAAGCCTATTTTGATAAGGCTTCTCTGACATTTGTTGGTTTAGAATTTGTGAGTTCGGTTAGAAGTGCAACATAACATTTTAGAGTTCTTGTTCTCTTATTTTCTTTGGAAATTTCATTTGGTTCTACATTATTCTCTTCAATCATTTTCCTTGCCCATAGAGGTCTTTTCTTGTTATTGAGTGTTTCAATATTTTGATCAACAAGAGGTTCAGAAGCTCTTATGATGTCCTCCCTCTCAGTGTCTGAAGGTTTGGAATTTTCTATGATATTCTCCCTCTCAATCTCAGTTATGTGATCTTCTTCTTCTTTAGTAATGTTATCATCCTTAGGTTCTTTGAGTGTAGTGTTTTCTTCAAACTTTACATCTCTACTTATCTCAACAGATTTTTTTCCTGGAATGTAAATGCGATATCCTTTAGTATTTTCACTATAGCCAATGAAGATACCTCTTTTTCCGGATGGTTCTAGTTTTGTCCTCTTTTCTTTAGGAACACGTATATATACGGGACAGCCAAATATCCTTAAATGACTTAAGTCTGGTTTGTTCCCTGTAAAAGCTTCTTCAGGAGTTATGTTTTCTAGAACTGAGTGCGGACATCTTGTTTTGAATGTAGACTGCTGTATTTGAAGCTTCTGCCCAGAATGAGGTGTGTAAGTTTTGGTTATGCATCATGGCTTTTGCTGCTTCAATTATGGTTTTGTTCTTTCTTTCTGCTACTCCATTTTGTTGTGGATTATATGGTACAATATACTCCCTCTTAATCCCAACAGAATTACAAAAGTCTTTGAAGTTGTCAAATGTATATTCTCCCCCATTGTCGGATCTTAACATCTTAATTTTCTTCCCTGACTGGTTTTCTACTAGTGCCTTGAATTCTTTGAACTTAGATAGTACTTCATTTGAGTCTTTGCACTTTAGAAAATATATCCATGTTTTTCGAGAGTAGTCGTCAACAAAGATTATGTAGTATAAGGATCCAGTTAGGGATGGTGTTGACATGGTACCGCATAGGTCTGAGTGAATTAGTTCTAAAATAACTTTTGATTTGTGCTCGCTTGAGGGAAAAGAAACTTTCACATTCTTTCCCAAGGCACATCCTTTGCAAATGCCTGTGTGTTCAGATTTTAGTTGGGGCAGTCCTGAAGTAATCTTCTTTATGTTGGATAGAGCACTATATCTTAGGTGTCCTAATCTTTTGTGCCATAATTCATTATTATTTGAAACTTCAAGATTTAGTGCTTCCTTTTGATCACTGCATAGTTTGTATAGGCTACCATCTCTTGAACCTACTGTTATGGCATTTTTGATATTTGTATTTTTAGGCCAGAGTAGAACTTTATCTTCATTGAAGGTAACCCGATATCCTTGATCAGCTAGGTCTGAGATTGAGACTAGATTTCTTTTTATTCCAAGTACAAACAGAACATCCTTTAATTGTAGAGATACTCCATTTCTTAGTTTGATAGTACAGGTCCCAATTCCTTTCACAGGATATGTGAAGTTATCTCCAATAGTAACCTCTTCACTTGAGTGCCCGTTAAGTGTTTCAAACTGATTTTTGAATCCAGTTATATGCCTTGATGCTCCACTGTCTATGATCCAAGTGCTTTTATTTGTATTTATTTCGCTTGATAGGGCTAAGAAGAAAAGTGAGTTTTCTCCTTTGACTTCAGCTAGAGTAGCTTGTGTTTTCTTCCTTTCTGGACAATTCCTATGAGTGTGCCCATATTTGTCGCATTTGTAACACTGAATTTTAGACATATCTCTTTTCTGATGGTTTTTATTTCCTCTCTTCCGTTTGGAGAACTTTTTCTTTTTGTTGAAGGTATTTGTATTAAGTGCTTGGATTTCTCCTCCTTTATTTGTCCCTAATCCTCTTGAGATTAGTCGAGATTCCTCTTGAATGCACTCATTCTTAAGTTGTTCAAATTTGGGTAAGGGGGGTGTTCTGCTAATACATTGAATGTAGGATTCCCATGAAATTGGTAATCCTCTTAGAGCTATGAGAGAGATTTCTTGATCATCTACCTCATTTCCAATAGTTTGTAATTGGTCTTTTACTTCAGATATCCTTGAAAAGTATATAGATATTGTATCATCTTTATTCATCTTAATGTTTAAAAGTTGTTGTTTCAAGTTTAACATTCTGCTCGCATTGTTAACTTCATATGTATTTTTAATGGTTTTAAATACTTCATATGCTTTAGGCAATCTGGCTATAGATGGAAGAATATGATCTTTGACTGAGTCAATAATTATTTTCTTTGCTTTATTATTACGCCTTTTCCAGGTAGATTTCTCTAGTTCATCATTTGGCATGTCTAGATTTTCTTCTATGTAAGACTCTAATTCTAGTTCTTCAAGAATGGCAATGATTCGTATCTTCCAGGAAACGAAGTTGGAGGCTCCTTCGAGTCTATCTTCCACTCTCATATTACTTGACATTTTGAATATTTTCTTAGTCGGATATATCCTCTGCGTTGATTTGTTATTTACTTCCGATAAATGCTTATGAGTAATATGGCTGTCTAATTTATTCTCTTAATAACCTGGCTCTGATACCATGTTGTGAAATATGGATCGAAGAAAAATGACAGCGATTCTGGAAGACTGGTTGCCGTGAGTTATTGATCGTCTCCATCATTGAATCCGGTTTAAATACAACAGGAAAGGTTGTCTACGTAGGGACATGTCCATACGTGGCAGTTGCCATGTATGGACATGTCCCTACGGAGGCAACCGTTCATAACAATTAGTTTGTTTATGTTTAATTTCCAAACTGTATACTCTGTTAATGTATCACTCTCCAGATAATAACGGATTTACCATTAGTTAGATTCATGAGGGCTATATCTTAACAATACAAGGTGCCTTGAGCCTATCCATCAAGCCCAGGGGCACGAAATGATACCCACCATTCGTCCACTCAGCCCCACCTGGGGTCTTCCAACTCGAATGGACCATTATGCTACTTGCATTCCTTATATGCACATATCTTCCCTCCATAATAGGATGACAGCTTGGCTGAAGCTATATATATATATCTTCCCTCCATAATAGGATGACAGCTTTGCTGAAGCTATATATATATATATATATATATTAACAATAATATGTTAATTACATCCATTTCTATATGGATGACAAAATAGCAAATCAGTAAGATCGTCGTCCATTCATTATGCATCAGACCCATTTACTCATATAATGCATAGGGACTGTATGCTGAATATTATTCCTTTATTCAGATTCCTGCTTGATCCTTTTCAATGCTTATATAAATCTGATCTGCTTGTTATACTCAGATATATATTAGTGTATGTCAAATATACTTCCCATATCTTCCTCTCCCACCATCATTCCTGATCTATATAAATATCTTTATCTCTAAATGAAAAGAGATACCTTTTCATAATGGATGCATTCTTTTGAAGAAAGCTCCTTTCCATTAAGGATCACAGCCCTTAGTTATTAATGATATAAAGTCAATTATTAAGCCTAATTGGGATGCCAACTTTATTAAATGCCATTAAGTGATATTCAATGTAATTTATTAAATTCATTTAATTGCCTAGGGGTTGTAGGTTTTGAAGAGGTTTATAAAAGGTTAATTTAAGTCTTTTTTGGCATTCATTCACTTATTCATTTTGGAGAAAATTGATAGAGATTGAAGAGCAAGGGCTTTGCTGAAGCTTCAAGCTTTCTAGGAATGAAAACTCTCAGAGGGGACAATATCTGCAAGTGTGAGATACCATCCAAGGGTATTCAGTGGATAATCTCATCTAGAGATTATACTTGTGCATTGGATTTTGATTTAAAGAGTTGAAAAAGGGCATTCAGAGGATCAATTCAAGAGCAGATTGAAGATCAATTATTTTTCAGATTTAAGGCAGTTTAAGGGCTCATAAATCCAGTTGTTCCTTCTTCCAATCAGGCTGTACACTCCAAGGGTTCACCACATATATATTTGAGGGTTGCGTGGGGTTTTTTGAAGAGAGTTTTCAGATTTTCTGTGGACTCCAATAATCAGCAATTATCATCATTCAAGGAGGCATTGGAATTTATGTATCTGATTTGTATTTTCAATTGATAATATTATTTGTAGCTGATAAGGGTATGCATTGTTGATCTATTAAATGCAATCTAGAGTTAAGGGTTTGAAGAAATTGTTGTTAAATTATTTGGAATTGTTATTCAAATTCATAGCATTATTTCCAAGCATTTTTTACATTTCAATATTTATATATCAAAATCAGAAAAATAGAAAATTGCAACAAAACACAACAAATAGAAATCTCAGAAAAATAAAAAAAAAAAGCAAAGAAAAGCAAAAAAAAAAAAGCAAAGAAAAGCAAAAAAAAAAAAGCAAAGAAAAGCAAAAAAGAAAAGAAAGCAAAGCAATAGAAAATATTCCAAAACCCGAATTATAGATCAGGGTTGGATATTTCAGTGGTATCGAAGCAGAGTTTTCCTGCCATCCTGTGTAGAGAAAATTCATGAGTGAAAAGTTGTAGCAGTACCACAGAGGAACAAATCAGTGGCAGCCACCAAAGGTTCTAGGGTTCTAGAAGGTGAGACTGTTTCAGGTATCATTGGTCTTCACAAAAGTTTCTCCAGTGACAGTGTTATAGGCCAAATGGCTATAAAGGACAAGGGGTATGTAGGATCAATTAGTCCTAACACTAGAGCGAAGAGGCAATTTAACACCATGATGGACATGATGTTCCAGTTATTAGGATAATTGAGGTAGCAGAATTCATTTTAACACACTACGCACACTAGCGAGAGGATTGAGTCCAGCAGGAGTGCAGAACAACATACCGCAAAGAATAGGAGAACCTTTACAGGTTCAATGCTTAGATCCCCACAACCTACCTTTTCTCATAGGGAGGAGACACTAGTTATGCAGGCTCAAGTGCAAGAGCCACAAACTTCTATAGTTGAGGAGGTTAGATTGCATCACACAGAGTATATGGCATTACCCCCAGAGATCAGGGAGATGTTGACGTTAGAGAAATTTATGAATCGGAAGAGGTTGAGATCAAGTGCAACAATTAGGGCAGAGCACATAGCACCTTAGGGTTAGAGGGATTTCCAACAGGCTGTGAGCAAGGTAATCTTACCACATTTTGATGGCAGTGATAAATGCACTGGAAGAGCTTGGGTCTAGAATTTGGACAGCTTTCTTTCTTTAAGGCCTATGCCAGAGGAGGATGCTATTAAGTTCGCTACTTTACACCTGGATGGCGTAGCACATGAGTGGTGGTACCATGGTTTGGTGACATTGAGTCACAATCTTATTACCACCTTTGATGAGTTTACTACTAAACTCATAGGGAGGATCTAGAGATGTACTTTAGGGAGCTTGCATAGCTCAAACAACAAAGTTCTTTGGAGTCTTACATTTCAAAGTTTTAAAGACTATCTGTGATGGTTCCTAGTATCACAGAGAGGAGGCTTGTGATCCTATTTAGTGAGGGATTGTTGGAGCCCTTACGCGGTTGGATCAAGGCATTTGACCCTCCCACTCTGCAAGAGGCCATGAGGAAAGCTAGGAGCATGGAACTTGCTGCCCCTAGTGGCAAGGTATCATCTAAGTCCTTTCCCTCTAATAAGGACAAGAGATAGTTGCAAGAACGAGCAGACCAGCCAAAGAAACCTTCTAAAAAAATTGAAGATGAGACTCTTAATGACTTGAGAAGGAAGAAATCGTGCTTTAAATGCAAGGGTCCTTGGGAATTGGGCCATAAGTACCCTATGAAGAGTTAGTGGCTAGGAGAGGACTCAAAGTTGAAGAATTCGAAGGATTTAGGATGAGAGTTGTAGATGGCTTCATTCTCACTTGTAACAGAAGGGTTCTCAACTTGACCATTCGATTGAGTGACTACGATTTCCAGGGTGATTTCTATGTGGTTAGTTTGGGAGAGATGGATGTCGTGCTGGGCATGACATGATTTTGGTCTATTGGAGAATTATACCTCAACTTTTGAACATTGGAAATGAAGTTTGATGTTGATGGAAGAAAGCATGTGCTTGGAGGAATGTCTGATGGAAGTGGTTGTGGAGCTTCACTTAGAAGAATGTAGCAACTCATTCAACATGCTCCAAAGGAGTGGCATAGCCTTGGAGTCAATGGTGGCACACGTGGAAATTATGAATCTAATATTCATTATAGTGGTAGTTCATTTTTCTTGTAGGACCACTATTGGAGGAGTAATTTTTGGTGTTCATTGATAATCCATTGTTTGAGATGGGTGTTGATTTGGTATGAGACAACCTGTTTTTTTAATTTGTAATGTGATTTCCAACCCGATGTTAAAGGACATGCCTTTGCTGATAGCTTAGAGAATTATGGTTTTGTATGTGATTTTCAGTGGGAAGGTTGCAAACCACTATGTTTAGAGAACCAATTGACATACCCTAATAAGGAGGATGTTACTGTGAGTGAGTATGATGCTGTCCCACTCACAGCATGTGCAAAGAGCTTTGATTTTCTAGTTATATGCAGTCCCATATTGAAAAATTATCATAGAGTGGTTTAATTATAGTGAACAAAAGCTCCTTGATTACATTTGATTTCTTTGTTTGTGTCGATATGCAAGCTTTTGTGATAAAGAGTGGAGAAACAAGTATGCCCTTTTGTAATACTTTTGTGGGAATGTTGATAATGTTTCCTCTTGGTCCCTCTTGGAGGTTACATATGGCATGTGGACACCTTGATATCATAGTTTATCGAGATGGAATACTCACAGAGTCCTTGGTGAGTTTTGAAAAACTCGTGATTTTTTGGCTCGACAAGTATATACACCATTGACTCGCAAAAGAAACTCACCAAGCTTTTGGGAAAAACTTGCTAGAGTTTTTGGCGAGTTAAAAATGAGGCCCAAACATGTCAAAAAAGTATCTAAATTTTTTTTTTCAAGTCAGGCTCATTCTCTTCATCAGATTATATACATGAAATATAACATTGAAGTATAAGTCACTTTTCAATATATTTAAGTTATATTTCATGTATATATTGGCAGGATGTTTGAGAGTGGTTTCAAATCTCTAGGGGTTATAATGCAAATTCTAGGTTTTAGAAGATCTTCTAAATTTTCAGACAGTCAAATTTCAGTAATCAGTAGGCTTCTATCAGCATTCTCTCGTTCTCTCTATCTCACTCACTTTATCTGGCCCAAATTTTAGACCTATCTATCTCCCTATCACTCTTCCTTTATCCCCTCTCTCTACTACTCTATATCTCACTCTTTTCTCTCTCCCCCAAGATCTAGACCTATCTCTCTACCCCTCTCTCACCCCTAGATCCCTGTGAGCGGTGCTTCCCTCAACCTAATTTTGGTGGGGTGGGGATGCTACATCGGACTCCTAGGACTAGACCCTCTAGTTCTATCTCTCCCTTGGTTTTCACTAGAGCTGGGAAAAGGAAGATGTAAAATGTTTTGATGTAGTATTTACTTTTAGTTTTACAAGAACAATTTGCTATTTCATTTTGTTTCAGTTTATCAGCCATCAACATTCCACAAGAGGATGCCATTTTGTACCCAATTTGCATTTAAATCAATCAAATATATCTAGACTCAGCTTGTTTCATTTTTGTACCCATTAATTGACTCATTGGATGCATCTCCTCATTGAATTTTGCAAAAAAAATGCATTTCTAATTAAATTTAAGCAATTTTTTAAGTTGTCGAGTTTTCGCTGAGTTTTTGCTTTTGTCAAGTAGTTCAACTATGGTTTACCCTAAGTTGCTTTCAGTTTCCGATGGTTTATGGGAGAATGGAAATATGGCTAATTCAAGTTGGGTGAGCTTTGCACCAAACAATGAGCAAGCATACCTCATGGAACAACGAATTGAAGAAGAGATTTCAGATTTCATTAATTTGTTTTCAGTTCATACCTTGATGGTTGATGGCTGCCCTACCATGCCGCTTATTAAATTTTTATTTCGTAGCTGCTTGTTGGCAGCTGTTTGGTTGGAGTTAGAGGCAGGGCCTTGTCACTTCAGCCCATGGTGGGTATTTGATGATGGGCTTCTACCATTCTTGGACAGCGGCCATGTTTCTCTAGGACTGATTCTCAGTTGGTTGAATGCTGACCTGAGCTATACCAACTATTTAGAGTGGATGGACTTCATACACATGTTAGATACTTGTCAAGTCCATATGATACAATTCAGTTTTGGATGGGTACCAAATGATAATTCTATCAAAGTAATCCAGCAGAAGCTACTTTTGCATCCAAGATCAATTTGGGATTTGGGTGTTGGTTGGAGCATTTGGGCTTACTGCAGAGGCAAGCAATTTTGGGAGGTGTTGACGTGTATTTTATACACAATCATACACAGAATAAAATACCCAAGGGTACCTTATCCTCTCTTGAATAAAGTCTTTGATTGCTGAAGATATCGTAAGAAGGATCAATCAGGGTGACTCCAATTTTCTTTTAAGTAGGGTCTCTACGTGTGGATAAGCACCAGTGGTCGTTGTGATTGCTGTGTCATCAAGGGGCCTTACGTTCCGAAATAGAATTTCCTAAACTAACAAATTCTCAAAAAAGATCAAAAGAGGAGGGCTTACAAGAGATTAATTCTAATCTAATCCTAAGAATGACTCAATGTGGACGAGACTTGGCAAGATTCTACCAACTTCAATATTGCCATAAAATAACAACTCAACTGAAATTGATGCGATCTTCTAAGGTAACAAATGATCTTTCAATTCATCAAGGATCATAGACACTACTACAAAGGCACATATCCAAGGTTCAATGACGATTGAAGGTTTAGGTGATTCAAGTTTCTCCAGTTGACCACGCAAGGCGTTCCTACAATCAACAAGAAGCTAGTGGTTTGGAAAGCGAATCTCACCAAAGATCAAGTCCAACACTTTGTCCTTCGAAATAAAATACTATCTTGATTGAGAATGATTCAAGAAAACGAACAACCATGAAAATAGCCACAAGAATTGCAATAAAACACCATAACTTCAATATTTTATTGATCTCAAAGCCATCATAAACAACAATTTTTTGAAATTCCTTCTTCAAAGCTCAATCTTGCTACAAAATAACTTGCTTCTATCAAATTGCTAATCTCTAATCACTAATGCTGATATCTAATTTCTATTTTCTAACTTCTTCTAACTGCAAAATGAAAAGAAATGAGGGTATATATAGCATCCTCAATTACAATGAACGGTCCAGATCAAAAGAAGATCAATGGCCAAGATTATGACACCTAAACCCTAATTAGGGTTTATTACAAATAGTCCCCTTTTTATTGAACAATATTAAATGCATAGCCAAATATTAAATTTGGCACAAAAACCTAGGAGACATAGACCAATGACAATTAAGGTGCCATGTCATCTATAACAACCTTTCTTCTAGAATCTTATTCCCTTTCCAATGCTCCTTTTTAGCATATGCAATGAATCTGGATACGATTCCTTCGATTTCAGCAATTGGAATCTCAGGAAGATTCCTCATTCGTTCTTCGAAGTGGATGACTTGATCAAAAGCCTTGAGAAGAGTAGCGTCCCATTCAGGTTCAAGTTCTTTGGTCTTCTCAATCAGGAGCATGGTAGCAAATATCTAGTCCCGTTGCTCATCTGTGATAACATTCGCATCCTTGCAAAAGATGACCTTGACCCTTTCTTCCAATTCCTGTAGATCCACATCTGTCTCAACTTCGATCCTCCTGCCAAGAATAGTACGTAGTACCTCAAACACTCTATCCTGGATCGGGTGGATAACCTCCTCAACATGATTGCATCTAGTATTGATGTCCTCGAAGAGAACTTCCTTCATCTGGAGTAAAGTTGACCACTGAAGTAAACTATGAGGTCCTCCATCCATTATCTTTTCTTGTACTAGGACCTTCCTTGATGTCTGTTTGATTACTTGCAGAATAGGAATGATAACATCCTTAGTATGAGCAAATGCGGCTACCGTTATCATTAAGTTGTGGATGATCTCAAGAACCTGGATAGCCCGGTGAATGGTCTGCATCATCCTTGTTGCAAATTCAATAGCAACTGTATGAGATTTGTCAATCCAAGAGCTCATAAGCTGGACCAAACTCCTGACTCTCTCTGCCTCACCAATTGATTGAAGGGGAAGTGCCTGCGCAGGAGATACTGCTGGATCCTGACGTCCCAAAGGCTGATTGAGATGACTGAAGTAGCTTCGCCATGCACCGACCTCTCTCTCAAGCTTTCTATTTTTCTCCATTTCTTCCCTAAGCTTGTCTTTTAATGCTTCAAATGAATCGGTGGCCTCATCTAGTGTCTGCTCGGCTGTGAGTGGACCAAGCTCAAATGTCTCTACATCATATTCCTCTGCGAGGATCTCACCTTCATACTTGTCTACTGCCGGTGTAGCTATCTGCAATTTCCTGGATCCTGTCTCATCTCTGATCATCTTGGACATCTTAGTAGCCTTCCTCCTTTCTGTCACTTCCTGAGAATTTCCAACAAGGCTCTCTAAATCAATCACATTGTCTTCGTCCTCGATCACAATCACCCTTGTTAGTCTTTCCTTTAACCAATCTGGGATGGCAGATCTTGTTTCTTTAACCTGTATCTCCTTAGGCAATGTTTCTTCTTCTTTGAGAGGAGATGTTACTTCGTTATCGTTCTTGTCTTCATGTAGCTCATTGATTTGGAGAGATTGACTTGATGATCGTTGAGGTGCCTGTCCTTCTTCCTGTTTATCGTTCTGTACCATTGATTCCATAGACTCCTCCATTTGAAATGTCCTCTTCTCTTGTCGAGAAGATGTGCCGGATGAACGATCTCGGTTGGCCTCTTGCTTCTTCTTGGAGGATTCCCTTTTCTTAGGTCTCTCTTTCCTCTTTGAGCCTCTAGGATGAGGATTGCCTTCGCTTACGCTTCGAAGGTTGCCTTCGCTTGTATTTCTGGGATTAGGATTACCTTCACTTACACTTGCTCCACCTTCTGCTGGTCTTTCTTCCAAAGTAAAAGTCATAGATATGCCTTGCTCTCTCAACTTCTGATGTTGCACATCAACCCATCTGCGAGTACAAGACAAGACTGGAGCCATCAAAGCATTTAGATCCACAACCTCGGGTTCATTCCAATCTAGCCTTACTGATTTGCTTTCTCGATCATAAGATGATTGGAGATGTCTACCACTGTCCTGAGCTTGGTCGGCCACTCTGTAAATCTTGCATTTCTTGATGAAGTCTAAAGGCAATCTGGAATGCATCTTTCTTTTCACTTCAAGATCATCTAAGAGATTCATCACAAAGTCTTCTATCTGAAACTCATGCTTATATTTTCTTCCAACTGTCTCTTCTATATACCCATAAGGATCAAAGCTCTCTCTCAAGGCAAAGAATGAAAAAGAATATAAAGCTAACTCCTCCTCTGCATCATCTATGGCTAGAACATTAGGACATACCTCAACTGAATTCCCCAATATGATAGGCACAGGAACTCCATTTCCATGTCTGTGTCTGAATGCCTTCGCACAAGCTGCCAATTGTCTAGTTACCTCAAGTAACACTATTCTGTTTTCTGATATCTCGGCAACATGTATGGAGGTGAAGGACATCCATGAACTCTAATATATGTAAATTTCGGAAATTGGATAAACCAAGCACCGTACCTCTTTACTAACTCTCGTGCATCCTGAGATAGCCTATTGTGAATCTCGCCTTGCAACGTCCTGGTGATGTTCATCGTGAAGGTATCATTGACTATCTTGTAGTTACTTCCTGGCAGATGATGCAAGTGAACATAGGAATCACAAACTCTGACCTCCCCGGGTCCTCTTCCAATCACTCCTCTGTGAGGTAGTCCTGCATACTCAAAGCTCCTGATCAAGGCATATATGATGTATGAACTCATGTGGAAGGACTTGGTAGCCTTCAGTCTCCTTAACTGTACATCCAAGCAATGGCTAATCATTCTAGCCCAATGAATTGTTCCTTTTCCCTGAACTATCACTTGGATGAAGTAGAACATCCACTTCTCAAAATAGAAGGCTTGAGGGGCTCCTGTGACTCGGTTGAGCAGTGTTATCAAATCTTTGTACTCCTCCTGGAAGTCGATCCTATGTGGTGTATTCGGAATCTTGCTCAGGCGAGGACGACTCTTGAGTAACCAGTTCTTATTGATGATGCTTAGGCAAGTGTCTGGATCATCTTCGTACATGGATCTGGCTCCTTCTATGCTTTTGTAGATCATATCTCTGTGCTCTGGAAGATGGAAAGCCTCACTTATAGCCTCCTCTGAAAGGTAAGCCAAAGTGTTTCCCTCCTTGGACACAATCGATCTTGACTGTGGATCATAATGGCGAGCACATTCGATCATCAACTCATGGCACTGGACTGCTGGAGGGAAGCTGACCGCCTTAATGATGCCACTTTCAATTATCCTCCTGGCGACAGGTGATGGCTTGCCAATGTAAGGGACCTCTCGAAACTTCTTCGTACTGAAGTTTCCCAAGTTGGTATCTCCAATGTTGCTCCACTTCGACACGATCTTGGTCTCCAATTCTTCATTCTTTTGATCTTCCTTCATGAGAGCTGGACGACTGGTGGATGCTCCCGCCTTCGGAGTCGCCATCGTAACACCTACACAACATTTCATAATAAGTAATAGATTTTGCAATATAGAAATATAGATTTAGATTAAAGATTGAATTTAGGAAACTTCATGATAAGTCTTTGAGTTATCATTTCCTAAATACGATTGAGTTCAAAATTTCAAAATTCAAAATTTCAAGATTGAGACTAGGACGACTAAAATTCAAAATTTAGACAAAAGAGGATTTCGCCACACCTCGCTTTGAGAGCTAACTCTAACAAAATGCAAAATTAGGAAATTCGCCTAGGCAAAAACGAAGTTTGAAGTATTCAACGTGATCCTCCTCTAGCAAAGGCGCCTCCTTACTTAACTTCACCACCTTGAGGACAAATTTGCTCCACTTGCAACAAAATTCACACTCCTTTCTTGATTAGATTTCGTACTTCTCCTTGTTCTTCTCCAAAATTGCATGTGAAAGGATGATTAAATGATGATTTGAAATGCGATATCATACCTCCCCTTTATAGGCGCTCACCTCTTTAATTACCTCTAGGCCGACTTTTGGAAATAAGGCAAATAATAAATAAATTTTAAATAAAATGGAGGCCGACTTTGTAAAAAATATGGAAATATAACCCAAGCGCTCTCCCTTTTTTATTTAATTTAATAATTAATTAAATTAAGTGCCTTTGTATTTAATAATTTCGATTTTTTAAAAGGCCCAATCAATTATTAAATGCCTTATGCGCTATTTTTCAAATGCCATTTTAATCAAATAATTCAAAGTTTTTATCGAATTTTAGCATTTAATGTATTTCAACATTTATTGGCGCCAAAACATGAGAGATGTAAGGGATACAAACCACATCGCTCTGGTCCCTGGGAGAGGGACAGGAGCGAACTTTGCTTTTAGGTTCTCCATCTTTCATTTTTCACATTTGAAACTTCATCCCGAGCGTCCAAAATGAGGTTCTCGCTATGTATTTTGAGTGTGACTTATTCCATCTTTGGAAGGAATGCCTTTTAGACCATTTTCGCCCTGGTTCCTTGGTGAGGGACAGGAGCGATTTTTGCTTTTACTCCTTGGTCCTTGTTTTCCAAGTTACCAAATCGAGTCGTGAGGTAGGCAATGATCACCTTTGTTTGCTCTACGCATGCCAAACTTATGTCTTCAAGACCAAATGAGCCCTTCTTAGGATTTTTGCCCTGGTCCTTGACTGAAGGATAGGAGCGAACTTTGTATTTGAGCTCAAATTAGTCAAATTTTGATGTTAACTTCTTGTTTATCATCCTCCTAAAGACATTTCGGACCTTGTGTAACCTTGCTTTGATGTGGTCTAGGAAGAAAATGATTGTTTTAATAGAAATCGCCCTGGTCCTTGGCTGAAGGACAGGGGCGAACTTTTGTTCCTTGGGCTAATCCTTGTTCATATCAACTTTCAATTGCCTTCAAAGTATAAAATGGTGTCTCTTACTCCTTCTTGAACGTTTGAAACGGAAGTGGCTTTCAAAATTTAAGCATACCCGACTATTTTGCTCTGGTCCCTGGGAGAGGGACAGGAGCGACTTAGCAATTTCTATCACTTTCATGGTCTTTGTAACTTCACTTTCCTCTTCGAAGCGTTCCAAACATCATCTCCATCATGCGTCTTGGCTTGGATCCGACCAAACTTGAAGGAAAAGGCTTGATATTCTATATTTCGCCCTGGTCCCTGACTGAAGGACAGGAGCGATTTTGCACTTACAAGCTCATTTGCGTTTTGCCAACTTTCAAATTTATCTTCAATGGGTTCATTATGCTCCCCTTCACTGATCTTTGACATGAAACTCGCTTTAACTTTATGGGAGTTTTACCTTATGAGGAAATCGCTCTGGTCCCTTGGAGAGGGACAGGAGCGCCTAGGACAAAATAGGCTTCACTTGGCGTCTTGCAATTTTCAAAATTATCTTCAATAGAGTAATTACGCTTTCCTTTGTTTGCCTCAAACTCAAAACTCACTTCACCTTCGCCCAAAACTTGTCTTGTGGAAGAATCGCTCTAGTCCCTTGGAGAGGGATAGGAGCTACCTTTTAAATTCGCCCTGGTCCCTGGCAGAGGGACAGGAGCGATTTGACCAATTTGGATTGATTTTCTCCTTGGTGGCGCAATCAAATTATATTCAATGAGTAAAATGTACCTTCCTTGTTCTTCTCAAATTGCGAAATCGTTCAAATCTTGCAAGGATAAGGCGATCTTGGATTTCAAGCTCCGGTCCTTCAGTGAGGGACAGGAGCGAATTTGTCATTCTGGCACATTTCCTTGTTTGCACACTTCTTCAAATTATATTCAATGGACAAAAGATGCCCTCCTTTATCTCTTCCAATCCAAAAATCGTCTTGGTCCTGCAAGGACAGTGCAACTTTGAGAAACAAGCTCCGGTCCTTCAGTGAGGGACAGGAGAGATTTTTGTCCTTGAGGTCAAAAGTTCAACTTTTCATTGTAAACGGCTAAATCCTGGCGTTCCATCATGTTGATTTCACCTTCCATTGCATCCTTGATGCTTCAATTTGATCAAAATGGAGTCCAAAATGGTCTAAGTAAGTCATTTCTCCCTGGTCCCTGGCTGAGGGACAGGAGCGATTTGACCTTAAACTTTGAAAAACTTGCCAATTTTGAGTGTCAAAATCTTCAAAACCTCCAATTCCTGTACGACTGCATCTCCTGGCGACCCTGCACAAGACAAATAAAACAAGTCAATGACCAAGATGCATAAAAATACCAATTTCGCCCTGGTCCCTGACTGAGGGACAGGAGCGATTTTGCTTCCATAGGCCAAAATATCAAGATTTTAGGACTTTAGTCACTTCACAAGGCAAAATTAGGCTATCTCCAATGCCTGGGGTCAATTATCAAAATTTCCAAAATTTGGCCAAAAATCACCCAGACAAAATTTCATAATTCCATCATTAACACTCAGGCAAAATTTGGACTTGCTTTCAAAATTCCGACTGAACCTAGACAGACCCTCTGACATCCTGACAGATTCACCCTATTTCAAAATTGCAACCTAAGCAAGGATGCTCAAAAATCATTCAAAATTGGACTGGACTGGCTTGAAAACATCAAAATGGAAACCCTAAGGCCTAACCCTAGTCCAGACGACTGACTCACTTACCCAAAACCCTAAAAGCTAAGAGAAGAACAGGCAAAAAACCGAGCAAAAAGAGGGGGTCCCCATTTTAATGGGGCGATGTGTGAAATGGTCACAACAGGAGGGCGGACTATAATGTCCCCATTTTTGCGCCTTCCTAAGCATCAGTTATTTTCAGAGGTTAGCCTATTATCAGTGGTTCTCATAGGCTAATGTGGTGGTTAGTGGGCCCTTTGTGTGTAATTCAGGGCTTTTTAATTGATGTTTGGGCGGTTTATTTTAGTACTCTCCATCTCAAAGATTCAATTTTTTGGTAGTTTGCCTTCCCAAGGTCTTTCAAGATCCATTTGAACATACTATTTTTAGTAAGTCTCTTCAGCATTTGGGTCCCATACTATTTGTAGTAAGTCATTTGGACAGTTGGAGGGTACCCTAATTATTAATGTGCAGTTGGCAAACTTTGATGGAGCATCAAAAGGAAATCCAGGAGCTTCAAGGGCAGGAGTTGTAATCAGAGACTGGGTGGGGAATATTTTAGTGATGGGAGCACAAAAATTGTCGGTGGGAATGAACAATGAGCCTGAGGCTAAAGTTGCTATGCTGGCCATTCGGGGTGGTATAAAATTGGGAATCCAAAACTTAATCTAGAAGGTGATTCCCAAATAATTATCAACGCAACAATTAAAAGAGAAGCCCAAGATTGGCATCTCAATAAATTTATTTTCATTATTGTAAATGATTTAAATTTTTTTAGTAATTACTGCATTTTACATGTGTGGAGGGAAGGAAACGAGGTGGCTGATGTACTTTCTAAGTGGGTGACATCATTTGATGAAGTGGATGAAATTCATGTGGAGGATTTCAGAGATCTCACGGAGGATGATGTGGATGGGGGTGTACATTTTGGCATGTAATCACAATAATAACTCAGCAAGGTTGAGAATGTAGGAAGGTGATAGGAGTATCATTTAAAGGTGATCAGGCCCATTTTTGTTTTGTCCTAGTGCTATTGATGTCAAGGTGTGAATGAGAATGGAAGCAAATTTTATGCTCTACACATCCAAGCAACAATTGGCGTTTGTAGGTGATGTAATTGCCTATTGTGACGTTTTCACACATCGCCCCATTGCAAATGGGGACCCCTGCTTTTTGCTTTTTAGGGTTTGTTTTCTAGGTCTTTTAGGGTTTTGTTTGTTAGCCTTTGCATTTTGAGTGTCGCCAAGGGGATCACCTGGATAGCAGGTTCTGCTTGAGTTAGGTCAAGTTGATAAGTGATGAAGTCTGAAAGTCCTGATCCTGAAATTTGGCTAAGTCTGAAAGTCCTAATCCTGAAATTTGGCTAAGTTTGAAAGTCTTGATCCTGAAATTTGACTAAGTCTGGAAACTGAAAAACCTCCAAAAACTAGATTTTGCAATATAACTCTTGGAGGTCTGAAACCACTCTCAAACATCCTGAAAGTGTATATGGAATATAACTTAAAGTATAAGAGAGAATGCTATATTCCATAAAATTATCTTGTCGGAGAGTTCAAAAAGTCAAATTTCGCTCTTGACCCTTGCTGAGGATCCATAGCGAATTTCGCTCCTGACCCTCTCAGGAGGTCCAATGCGAATCTCGCCCCTAACCCTTCCAGAGGGTCCAAGGCGAAAATCAACCTAGGACTCATTCCTGGCCTTATTCGACCAAATTTTGATTTGCAAAGCATTTTGTTTGGACTTTGGAATTGATTGAACACCTTGAAGAAAATGATGAATTTTGGCCAAGATTAGGAATTTCGCTCCTGACCCTTGCTGAGGGTCCAGAGCGAAATTCATTGTAGATTTCGT
Source organism: Cryptomeria japonica (assembly GCF_030272615.1). Lineage (NCBI taxonomy): Eukaryota > Viridiplantae > Streptophyta > Pinopsida > Cupressales > Cupressaceae > Cryptomeria > Cryptomeria japonica. The sequence continues at coordinate 751,493,470 of NC_081411.1, read as the reverse complement.
TTGCCAACTCGCTTGAATTTGAAACCTTGTTCCTGGCCTTGAAAACGATCTTATCTTGCCCTGCGAAGTGATTTGAAACTTGAAGATTGAGTAGTTTAACCTAGATTGTGAATTTTGCTCCTGACCCTTCTTGAGGGTCCAGAGCGAAAATTTTATTTGAGCCTATTTGTCACTAATTTTGGCTAAATTTTTATGTGCAGGGTCTCCTGGAAGGAAGGTTGAACATCATTCAAAGGTTTGGACGCTTGAAAATTGATGAATTTTGGGCAACAAAAGCAAATTCGCTCCTGACCCTCTCTGAGGGTCCAGGGCGAAATTCTCCATGAAGGTCATTTTTAGCATTGTTGTGATCAAGATGAGGTATTAAAGGCAAGATGAGCGGTGGAATAAGCATGATAGAGTACCCAGACTTGATTGAAGATGATGAATTGAAGGTGTTTTGTCCAAAAGGTAAAAAATCGCTCCTGACCCTCACTGAAGGACCAGAGCGATTTTCTTTATATGCACCATCTTGTGACCTTTCTTGGACATGAGAATTTATTCATAGCATGAAGCAAGATAACATCTTCCTTAGCAAAGAAATTTCGAGATGAAAAATGAAGCAGTTTGATCAAGGTAGCAAAAATCGCTCCTAACCCTCACTGAAGGTCCGGAGCTAGATTTTCAAATTTTCATTTTTCTTGCAAGGTCAAAGCAATTTTTTGGTTGGAATGGATGCTTAGAGGTATGTTTTACCCATTGAAGAAAATTTGGAGGACTAACAAAAGATGGATAAGCTTGAATTTGAAAAATCGCTCCTGACCCTCTTTAAGGGTCCAGGGCGAAAAAGGAATAAATACACTTTCCTCCTAAATATCAAATGAAATCAAACTCAAAATTCCAGTTAAAAATGCCATTTAAATGTCTAGATGAGGTTTTGGGCGGAAAAAAGGAGGTATGCAAGGTCTAGATTGAAAAATCGCTCCTGGCCTTCACCAAGGGTCCAGGGCGAAATTGATGATATCCTTCATTTTTTGCATTAATTGAACGTTGACATTCCTTGAAATTCACCAAAATTTGCTAACTTTGGGGCATTTGAAAAACTTAAAATTAAATTGGCATTAAATAAAGACATTTTGGCATTTAATAAATTGATTTTAGGCCTTAAAAAATCGAACTTTTATTGTGAAGGCATTTAAAATTAATTTAAATAATTAAAAAATTAAAGGTGGAGCGCACAAACCCTTATTTTTACTTTATTTGACAAGTCGGCCTTCTTCTTAGGGGGATTTTATTTTATTTTAAAGCTTATTTGCTAGGTCAGCCTCAACAAGAATCAAGGTAAAGCGCTCTATATATTGGAGGTGTTTTTTCACAATTCAAATCATTCAATCATCCTTTCAAGTGCGAATTTGGAGAGCTAATTGAAGGTGCGAAATCTAGCTGGAGTGGAGCAAATTTCTACTAAGTGTGGAGACTGAGGAGGGCGAAATTCATTTTGAAGGCTATTGGAGAGGCGAATTTCTTGCTAGATTGGAGGATAATTTCCAGATTTTTGAAGAGGCTAGTGGAGTTTATTCTTTTTCAAGCTAGAGGAGGCGCAATTTGTTCAAGAGAAGGCTTTGATCTACACTTTGCCTAGCGAAATCTATTTTTTACATCATTTCTTAGAGTTTAAAACTCAAAGGAGGAGGTATGAAGAATCATTTTTGAAGTTCTTATTCAAGACTTATTGTGATCCCATTGCAATTTTGTAAAGTCTAAGTCTTGAAGATCCAAATTCCATTCATTATTAATTTGAAAATGTGTAATTCTTGATTTATTATGACTTTTTTTCAAATTAATATCTTAAGTTTTACCTTTGAAAGGTCTTAAATTTCATGCTTTAAGGTTTGATGCTCAAAAGACTAACTTTAATATTTTGTGTAGGCATCAAATGGAGATCCCGGAGTTGGAAAATCAAGCCAGATCAAGGATGGTCTCCTCCAAGAAGATCAAGCAAGGACAAGGGCGACCTCCTCCAGTCTAGCATTGACAAAGACGGCCTTCTTCGGACTAACATCATCAGGAATGACTTCTTCCAATCCAACATTCCAAGGCGAGGTACATCAATCATCCTCCACATCAGAGACAAAAGAAGTCAGAGCAAAGGGTTCGTTGAAGAAGCAGATAGTTCCAGATGAATTAATTAAAGCTGGCTTCTCAACAACATCAAGTTGAATATCTACCAAGTTACAAGTATCAGACGAGGTGGCATCCTAGTCATCACTTCTCCAGTTAGTGTGGTCCACCTCAGCATGTCCGGATTCAATGTACCTAACTCATGGAAGGTGGAACAAACTTTGATGTACCTACCTGTTGTGACCATTTCACACATCGCCCCATTTAAAATGGGGACCCCCTCTTTTTGCTCGTTTTTGCTCGCCTTTCGCTTTGCTTTTTAGGGTTTTGGTAGTTTGTCAGTTGTCTGGATTAGGGTCAAGCCTTAGGGTTTCGTTTCTGTGTTTTCAGGCCAGAGTCCAGTCAGTCTTGAGAGCTTTTTTGAGCTTCCTCTCGTAGGATGTAATTTTGAATAAAGTGAATTCGCCAGAGGCTAAGTGAGTTGGTCTAGTTTCGATTGGAATTTTGAATGCAGAGTCCAAATTTGTCTAAGTATTAATAAGGGAATTGTGAATTTTGTCCAATTGAGTGTTTTTGACCAAATTTTGAAAATTCTGATATTTGATCTCGGGCATTGGAAAGGTCTTGTTTTTGCCTTGTGAAGTGATTAAAATCCTAAAATCATGATAGTTTGGCCTGTAGGAGCAAAATCGCTCCTGTCCCTCAGTGAAGGACCGGAGCTCGTTTCTCAAAATCTTACTGTCCTTGTAGGATCCAAACGAATTTCAGAGTGGAAGTGGTAAAGGGAGGCATGATCTTTCCGTTGAATATAATTTGAAGAATTTCGCAAAGACAAAAATGTGCCAGGAGTAAAAATCGCTCCTGTCCCTCAGTGAAGGACCGGAGCTCAAAATCAAACATTGCCTTGTCCTTGCAGGATTTGAACAATTTGATGATTCGAAGAGATAAAGGGAGATATGTTTCATCAGTTGAATATAAGTTGAAAGCGCAAACATGAGGAAAACATGACTTTGAAGCAAAATCGCTCCTGTCCCTCAGCCAGGGACCAGGGCGAAATTCAGTGGTAGCTCCCGTCCCTCTCCCAGGGACCAGAGCGAAATTCCTCATGAGACATGTTTTGGGCAAAAAGCAAGCAAGTTTTGAGTTTGAAGCAAGAAAGGAGGATGAAATGAATCCGTTGAAGACAAATTGAAGATTACAAGACATCAACAGGAGACTCAAATTGGCCTAGGCGCTCCTATCCCTCAGTCAGGGACCAGAGCGATTTTTGCCTTAGGTCAATTTCTTGCCAAGTTAGAACTAACTCCAGGCCAAGGATGAATGAAATGGTGCACAACAAGATCGTTGAAGATAATTTTTGAAGTTAGCAAAGTGTGATGGAGCCTACAAGTCCAAATTCGCTCCTGTCCCTCAGCCAGGGACCAGGGCGAAATAGTGGTTAAGTTGCCTTTCTTCCAAGTTTAAGATCACTCCAAGTCAGGATACAAGGTGGTAAGGAAATTTCGAGGTGTCTCGACGAAGGATGAAGTTACAAGGACCACCAAAGTTGAAAGAATTGTACTAAAGTGCCCAAGTTCGCTCCTGTCCCTCTCCAAGGGACCTGAGCGAAATGTTCAAATGTATCCAAGTTTAAGTTGCCACTCACATTTTAAGTGTTCAAAAGGGATTGAAGAACATCATTTTGAGTCTTGAAGACAATTACAAGTTAAGAGGATGAAAGAATTGCACTATAACTTCAAGATCGCTCCTGTCCCTCAGTCAGGGACCAGGGCGATATTCACTATATTTGCTAGTTCATTCAAAAATCACGCCAAGTCAAGGTTGTACGAGGTTGCACAGGGTCAAAGTGTTCTTAAGAAGATGATATACGAGGAAGTTAAACGTTAAAGAGTGACCAAATTGAGCTAAGAAGCTAGATCGCTCCTGTCCTTCAGGCAAGGACCAGGGCGATTTTCACAAAAACACTCATTTCCTTTAAAGATCATGTCAAAGCAAGATTACACAAGGTCAAAGATATCATTTGCAAGGTGATGAACAAGGAGCAAAGGTTGAAAGATAGCAAATGTTGGCCAGAGCATGAAGTTCGCTCCTGTCCCTCACCAAGGGACCAGGGCGAAAATCATTTAAACATCGAATATGCCTTGTTAAAGACAAGTGAAACAAGCATGGAACGAAAGGCTAACCTTGTTTCTTCCTCATGATGAAATTTGGTGATTGAAGAAGCAAGATCAAGGAGAAAACACCAAGATCGCTCCTGTCCCTCACCAAGGGACCAGAGCGATATCAACCTCAGGAGGCACTCATCCACAAAATCAAATCAATCAAGCTCGAGTTTCTTAGCGAAAATGCCAGTTTCAACGTAAAGATGGAGGTTTTGAACGTCAAAGGCGAAAATCAAAGGCTAAAATGGAAGTTCGCTCCTGTCCCTCAGTCAGGGACCAGGGCGATAATGGTTTGCATCTTTCCACCTCTCCCAATTTTGGCGCTAAAACAATTTTTTGAATTTTATTAAATGCTAGAAAAATCGATAAATCAATTAATAGCATTTAAAAATTGCGCTTGGATATTTATTAATTAATTTTGCCTATTTAAAAAATCGAAAAAATTAAAAATAAAGGCATTAATTAATTATTATTTTAAAAATCAAATTGAGCGCTTGGATTTAAATTCTTACAAAGTCGGCCTTTGGTTTTATTTATAAATTGTTTTAAAATTGCCTTATTTTGCAAAGTCGGCCTTGAGGTAGTTGTAAGGGTAAGCGCCTATAAAGGAAGGTGAATTCATTTCATTTTCAAATCATTATTTTACCTTCATTCATATGCGATTTTGGAGAATAAGGGGAGGTGCGAACATCATCCAAAGGAGTGCGTGTTAGTTTCAAGTGAGGCGAACTTGCCAAAGACCACGTCAAAGACCCCAAAGGTGGCGAAGTTGCTAGCTTGAGAGAGATCACGTTGAAAGCTTCAAGCATCGATTTTTGCCTAGGCAATTCTCTTTATTTTGCATTTTTGAGTTAACTCTCAAGTAAGGTATGGCGATGTGACTCCCTTGTTTTAATTTTTGATCGTCATAGCCTTAAAATTTTGAATTTTGAAATTTTGAATTCTAGTAGCTCAATCGTTATTTAGGAAATGATAACTCAAGGACTTATCATGAACTTTCCTAAAATTTCAATCTAATTTATGTTATTCATTGCAAAATCTAGTTACTTATTATGAAATGTTGTGTAGGTATGGCGACCCCGAAGGCGGGAGCATCCACCAGCCGTCCAGCTCTCATAAAGGAAGATCAAAAGACCGAAGAAGTGGAGACCAAGATCGTGTCGAAGTGGAGCAACATTGGAGATACCAACTTAGGCAACTTCAGCACGAAGAAGTTTCGAGAGGTCCCTTACATTGGCAAGCTATCACCTGTCGCCCGGAGAATAATTGAGAGTGGCATCATTAAGGCGGCCGGCTTCCCTCCAACAGTTCAGTGCCATGAGTTGATGATCGAGTGTGCTCGTCATTATGATCCTCAGTCCAGAACGATCGTGTCCAACGAAGGAAACACTTTAGCCTATCTTTCAGAAGAAGCTATAAGTGAGGCCTTCCATCTTCCAGAGCACAGAGATATGATATACAAGAGCATAGAAGGAGCCAGGTCAATGTATGAAGATGATCCAGATGCTTGCCTAAGCATTATCAACAAGAACTGGTTACTCAAGAGTCGTCCTCGCCTGAGTAAGATCCCGAACACACCACATAGGATTGATTTCCAGGAGGAGTACAGAGATTTAATTACAATGCTCAACCGAGTCACAGGAGCCCCTCAAGCCTTCTACTTTGAGAAGTGGATGTTCTACTTTATCCAGGTGATAGTTCAGGGAAAAGGAACGATTCATTGGGCTAGGATGATTAGTCATTGCTTGGACGTACAGTTGAGGAGACTCAAAGCTACCAAGTCCTTCCACATGAGTTCATACGTCATTTATGCCTTGATCAGAAGCTTTGAGTACGCAGGACTACCTCACAGAGGAGTGATTGGAAGAGGACCCGGCGAGGTCAGAGTTTGTGATTCCTATGTCCACTTGCATCATCCGCCAGGAGGCAACTACAAGCTAGTTAATGATACCTTCACGATGAACATCACAAGGACGTTGCAAGGTGGGATTCACGACAGATTATCTCAGGATGCACAGGAACTAGTGAAGAGGTACGGTGCTTGGTTTATCCAGTTTCCGAAGTTTACTTATATTAGAGTTCATGGATGTCCTTCACCTCCATACATGTTGCCGAGATATCTGACAGATAGAATTGTGTTACTTGAAGTAACAAGACAGTTGGCAGCATATGCGAAGGCATTCAGACACAGGCATGGGAATGGAGTTCCAGTACCTATCATTTTAGGCAATTCAGTTGAGGTATGTCCTAATGCTTTAGCCATGGATGACGCAGAGAAGGAGTTAGCTTTGTATTCTTTTTCATCCTTTGCCTTGAGAGAAAGCTTTGATCCACATGGATATATAGAGGAGACAGTCGGTAGGAAGTTTAAGCATGAGTTTCAGATAGAAGATTTTATGATGAATCTCTTAGACGATCTTGAAGTGAAAAGAAAGATTTATTCTAGATTGCCTTTGGATTTCATCAGGAAATGCAGGATTTACAGAGTGGCCGACCAAGCTTAGGACATTGGCAGACATCTCCAATCATCCTATGATCGAGAGAGCAAATCAATAAGGTTAGATTGGAATGAGCCCGAGATCGTGGATCTAGATGCTTTGATGGCTCCAGTCTTGTCTTGTACTCGCAGATGGGTTGATGTGCAGCATCAAAAGTTGAGAGAGCAAGGCATAGCTATGACTTTCACTTTGGAAGAAAAACCAACCGAAGGTGGAGCTAGTGTAAGCGAAGGCAATTCTAATCCTAGAAATACAAGTGAAGGCGACCTTCGATGTGCAAGTGAAGGCAATCTCCATCCTAGAGGTTCGAAGAGGAAAGAGAGACCTGAAAAGAGAGAATCTTCCAAGAAGAAGCAAGGGGCCAACCGAGATCGTTCATCCGGCACATCTTCTCGACCAGAGAAGAGGACACTTGAAGTGGAAGAGTCTATGGAGTCGATGGTACAGAATGATAGGCAGGAAGAAGGACAGGCACCGCAAGGGTCACCAGATGGATCTCTCCAAGATTATGAGCTACATGAAGATAGAGAAGATAATGAAATAACATCTCCTCCCAGAGAAGAAGAAATATTGCATAAGGAAATACAGGTCAAAGAGACAAGATCTGCCATCCCAGATTGGTTGAAGGAAAGATTAACTAAGGTGATCGTGATTGAGGAAGAAGATAATGTAATTGATTTGGAGAGCCTTGTTGGACGTTCTCAGGAAGTGACAGAAAAGAGGAAGGCTACCAAGATGTCCAAGATGATTAGAGATGAGACTAGATCCAGAAAATTGCAGATAGCTACACCGGCAGTGGACAAGTATGAAGGGGAGATCCTAGCAGAAGAATATGATATAGAGACATTTGAGCTAGGTCCATCCACAGCCGAACAGACGATGGACGATGCCACCGATTCATTTGAGGCCTTGAAAGACAAGCTTAGAGAAGAGATGGAGAAAAATAGAAAGCTTGAGCGAGAGGTCGGTGCATGGAGAACATACTTCAGTCATCTCAATGAGCCTTTGGGACGTCAGGATCCAGCAAGATCACCAGTACAGGCACTTCCCCTTCAATCAATCAATGAGGCAGAGAGATTCAGGAGTATGGTCCGGCGTATGAGTACTTGGATGGATAAATCTCATACAGTTGCCGTAGAATTTGTAACAAGGATGATGAAGACTATTCATAGGGCTATCCAGGTTCTTGAGATCATCCACAACTTGATGATAACAGTAGCCGCTTTTGCTCATACCAAAGATGTTATCATTCCTGTCTTGAAAGTAATCAGACAAACATCGAGGAAGGTCTTAGCGCAGGAAAAGATTATGGATGGAGGACCTCACAGTTTGCTTCAGTGGTCAACCTTACTCCAGATGAAGAGTGTTCTCTTTGAGGACATCAGTACTAGATGTAACCATGTTGAGGAGGTGATCAACCCGATCCAGGACAGAGTATTTGAGGTACTTCGTACCATTCTTGGCAGGAGGATCGAAGTTGAGACAGATGTGGATTTGCAAGAATTGGAGGATAGAATAAAGGTCATCTTTTGCAAGGACGCTAATATCACAGATGAGCAATAGGACCAGATGTTTTCTACCATGCTCCTGATCGAAAAGACTAAGGAATTTGAACCTACATGGGACGCAGCTCTTCTTGAGGCATTTGATCAGGTCATCCACTTGGAAGAAAGAATGAAGAATCTTCCCGAGATTCCAATTGCTGAGATCGAAGGAATCGTATCAAGATTCATTGCATATGCTAAAAAGGAGCATTGGAAAGGGAATAAGATTCTAGATGAAAGGTTGTTATAGATGACATGGCACCTTAATTGTCATTGGTCTATGTCTCCTAGGTTTTTGTGCCGAATTTAATATTTGGCTATGCATTTAATATTGTTCAGTAAAAGGGAGGCCATTTGTAACAAACCCTAATTAGGGTTTAGGTGTCATGATCTTGACCGTTGATCTGCTTTTCGATCTGGACCGTTCATTGTAATTGAGGATGCTATTTATACCCTCATTTCATTTCATTTTGTCATAATTAGAAACTAGAAAGAGAGAGAGTTTGATGTATTAGAGAGATTAGAGTTTAGAAGCAATTCATTTTTGTAGCAAGATTGAGTTTTGAAGAAAGAATTCAAACAATTGTTGTACATGATGACTTTGAAATCAATGAAATATTGAAGTTATGGTGTTTTGTTGCAACTTTCTTGGTTATCTTCATGGTTGTTCAATTTTCTTGAATCATTCTCGATCAAAGTAGTGTGTTAATTCGAAGGACAAAGTGTTGGACTTGATCTTTGGTAGGATTCGCTTTCCAAACCACTAGCTTTTTGCTGATTGTAGGAACGCCTTGCGTGGTCGACTGGAGAATACTTGAATCACTTAACCTTCAATCATTGTTGTATCTTGGATATTTACCTTCGTGGTAGTGTCTTTGATCTTTGATGTATTGAAAATCATTTGTTACCTTAGAAGATCGCATCAATTTCAATTGAGTTGTTAGCTTATGGCAAAATTGAAGTTGGTAGAATCTCATCAAGCCTTGTCTACATTAAGTCATTCTTAGGGTTAGACTAGATTAGACCTCTTGCAAACCCTATCCTTTTATTATTTTTGAAAAGCTTGTTTAGTTCATCAAAATCTTCGGCAACGTAAGGCCCCTTGAGGACACAGCAAATCACAATGACCACTGGTGCTTATCCACACGTAGAGACCCTACTTACAAGAACATTGGAGTCATCCTAACTGATCCTTTTTGCGAATCTTCAGCAGTTAGCGACTTTATTCAAGAGAGGATAAGATGCCTTTGGGTATTTTATTCTGTGTATGATGGTGTACAAAATACACGTCAACACTACCCCAGCTACCCATTGGTCGAATTTTCCAGAGAAGACATGTGTCCAAGCAATACAATTTTATCATTGGTCAAGTATTAAATGTTATGTAATGGTTGTAACAAACCCTAATTAGGGTTTTCATTGTAAAATCTTGGCCATTGATCTCGAATTGATCTTAGCCATCGAATTGTATTAAGGGCACTATATAAGCCCTGGCTCTTCATTTTGTAAAAGGCAGTTAGAGAGTTGGAAATAGAGTTAGAAAGAAGTTAGCGAATAGAGAGTAGTTAGAAGGTGATTAGCTAGTTGATAGAATAGCAATTAGAGTAGAGTAGAGAGAGAAGGCAAAGATTGTTGCCAAGATGTTGTTGTAAAAGACTTGTAAAACTTCATTGAAGAAATGGTGAAATTTATGGGTCGATTCAACAATTTGCATGGTCTATATACTTCTCATATTTGATTTCATGTTATTAGATGAGTGGAAGAAATGTGCTTGATTGATGGTGAAATTCGTATATCCATACTACTAGCAGTTTGTTGATTGCAGACTTGCCTCATGTAGTCAACTGGAATCATTCAGCTTAAGCTTAACTTCAATTGTCACTTCTTCATTGATATGCATCAGCCTGATGGTGTCTATGCCTGTAGTGATGATTTGAACATCATAAAGCTTTCCTTCGAAGATCGCACTAACCTTGTGGAGATGGTCCTGTGATGTCAAAACAAGACTTAGTTAGAATTTCATCAAAGATCATTCATTGCTCCTACATTCTTAAGTATCAGAATTAGATCCTTTCCTTGCCCTCATCTTTTTTCCTTTTTTTCAAATCAAAGTAAGACTTGTGATTCCAGCAAATCAGACGTTCGATCATCAAGTGTAAGTCCCCTTGTGATTCCAGCAAATAACATCATACCACAGAGAGCTTATCCACACGTAGAGATCCTACAACAAAGAACCTTGAAGTCACCCTGATTAATCCTTTTCGCGATATCTTCAGCATTCAGAGGCTTTACTCAAGAGAGGATAAGGTACACTTGGGTATTTTATTCTGTGTTTGATAGTGTACAAAATACACATCAACACTGCCAAATGGATCAAGTGCATTTTCAAGTATGGAGACGAGGCATTTGTGCAGATAGTTGAAAACATTTTGGGTGAGTGATTTATGAAGACCATGCACAAATATTGCATGAATGTTGATGCAGTCACTATGGTGTTGGCGTGGGGGTTGGAGTTGGGTGAGAAGGAAGATGTTCTGGTGCAGGTGTTGAGGGGTTGCATTGAGGATGAGTGGTTGTGCGGTTTGAAGGAATTGCTTGAAATGACCATGCCGGGAGTGGGTTTTGATGTTGGGGAAGGTCTTGACATTGATGGTGTGCATGAATTGCAGGAGTTGGTGCCATTTATCTGCTGGCCATTTGGGGTTGATTGTGATGAGCGCCGAGCAAAAGCCACAATAGGGTGGGATTTGCTGAAGCTTTACTTGCAGGAGAGAGAAGTGGAATCCCGTGGAAATGGTGTTCGTGGACCTACAATGCAAGAATCAAAGGTGAAGGGCGATGGGATCGGGTTTGAGGAGAGTAGGGTAGAAGAAAAGTATGAAGCAGTGAGCTGGAGTTGTAGTGGAGGGAGCTAAGGCGTGCAACACAAGTGAGGGTTCAAGCAGCTTCATGCAGAGCGTGCCCCAACCTTGGGTTTGGGGGAGCTGTTGTTTTCTTTTTTGTCAAATTTTGGTTTGCGATGTTTGGCCCAATTTTAAAAATGTGGCCAGAATGTATTTAGTTGAATGTGTAAATTTGGCTTAGAGGCTTGTAATTTGGTTTTGAGTTTTTGGGTAGTGTTGGTGTTTGTAGGTTCAGGGCTGATGAAGTGATGTGATGGGTGTCTTTTTGTCCTCCCACTTGAGGAAGGGTTGGTTCTCCTTTTTGATTATGCCAACTAGTTGTTTGGTTTAATGTTTGTTGTTTGGGTGTTAGGTGTTCGGAGGAATGGTGTGATGTCTGCAAATATTTTTGGCTCAGCCATGTAATTACCTACTTTATATATTGATAAAACTATCTCTATTACCGACCAAATAAAAATTATTAATCAAATTAATGGCTTTATACTAAGTTGCCAGTCTTAGTTCGGATTCGGATTTGGGTTCATGGGTTCGTTCAAAAATTTTTCGGGTTGCTTTGGGTTCTTCCGTACAAAAACATATAAAAATAAAAAATAATATATATATAAAGTAACATAGAAAAATACACCACCATATCAATGTTTCAGTTCAAAAATAATAATGTCAACATTAACACTTTGCCATTGTGATCATATATCATCAAGAGTCATCAAACATATGATCATCCTCCTGCTGTGGCAAATTAGAAACACAAATAGTGCCACTGGCTTCGGTACTAGCAATCTCAGCCTCGTGATCACCATCATCAACTCCAAGTGCACCAAGATGGGTAATTGAATCATCCAGCTCTGTGCGCTCTGGTTCAACATCCCAATGCTTTGCCTCCCCTTTTTTGTTGGTATTGTCTTTGTGTGTTAAGAGTCTCATGTTTGAATGCAAATAGACCAAGTCTTCCACCTTCTTGGAATGTAGTTTATTGCGTTTTATTGAGTGGATGGAGGAGTTATGTGCTCCAATTCCTCTCGGATGATGATGAACTAGCAACCTATCAAGATTTTTAATTTTGAAATTAGAGAGTTTAGAGTTATGAATAAAAATTTTAAATATAAATTCAATATTCATCAACAAGAATTTAGAAATTAGAATCTTAAGAGTTAAGAACGAACTTGTGATAAAACTTTGATGGCAACGGGTTGTAGGTGTTGGTATATTTCTCCATGGAAGTACCACCATTTATGAGCATCAACACCTTCCTTGTCTTCAAAAGCGTCAAGACCACAATCATCGGTGCTTGCAAAACTCATGAATTCAGACCTCACCATAGGCCGTATGGAATTGGGAAAGAGTCCATGAAGGGCTGCCTTGTACCCAAGAGCAACTTCAGGATCTCTATATGGGGCAACTCTAGTGCTACTCTCATTAAGGACCGCCCGACTATAGTACTTGGGGCTCAATGCAATGGCAAGGAGATGCAAAGGGGTAGTCATTTTGTTCCATCTCTCCACCATGGTTTTCTGTAGTTTCTTGAAGAATGTTTCTTCAGGATCTTGCTCTTTCTCATTTATGATTTTTTTCATATCCTCTATCATGGAGTCAACGCCATCATATACCTCACCCAAGCAAGGCCTATCCATGTTAGTGTACCAGATCATGCTCAATATAGGTTCAGTAAATCTCAGGAGGAACTCAGAAAGATCCCACCAATTAGGCTCTTCATCTTGGGATTCTCCTCACTGTGGAGATGTTTCAGATTGACAGCTTCAAAAATATCTTTGTGATTCTTGATGTTGATACCGTGAAGTTTATTAAGCTTATCCTAGGTCAGGATGGGAGTGGGATATGGACATTCTTAGAATCAGTGTGTTCATTTTGGGTGATCTCAAGCATAAACTTAATCCTTGCATCCTTCATCTGGCTGCCAAGAGCGGATCTTAAAAGTATATTTTTTTTTCTGCAGAGAATTTTATTTTATTTGTTAGTACAAAGGAAGATCGCCTGGGAGCAGCAGAGGAACAGCTATAAGTTTGGTGGCGGAATTTATAACCTCGTGCAGGGAGATCCAACTGGTTTATTATTAAAAAGAAGGATTTGTTTCCTTCTGTTGAGATCTTGCAATGTATCTACATGGACTGCTGGTAATTCTCTGTAATGAGTGTTGGAAATTTCCAATTTGTTAATTCTTCCTGTTATTTCAAAAGATGGCTTGATTTGGGCTAAGAAACACACTTTTGAAGAGCCTAGTGTAAAGGTTGCTACTGATGCTAAGGGAGTAGGGGAGGAGATTTGGTGCTGTGTGAAATATGTGCTCACTGGGCAAATCTCAGGGCTGTCTGCTTATTGCAGATATTGTGAGGCCCCTGTTTCCTCAATATAAGCACATCTGTATGCATGCCAGCTCAAGGATGGTGGATTTTGGTATAGTGGCAGTTTGTGTCCATTTGTGGGGTCAGTTATTAGGCAGCTAGCCCCTGCTCTTGTTGGTACATGAATTTTTGTTTGGTCTGCAGTTGATCATCACAGGCTATTACAAGTGTCCAGATTTATCTGGGTGTTATATTTTTCAAATATCTTTTATTTTGGGGGGAGGTGGGGGGGTGCATAAGAACCCTCAAATTATCAATTAAAAATTGTAAGTTTGACAATTTAATTTTAAGAAGAATGGTGTATTCAATCTCTATGTGAAATCTTTTACTCTTAAAATGAAAAACAGCTATAGGAAGAATTTATTGTCAGAAATTGTGGTTGGAATGGACAAGATAGATGAAGTCTTATATGGTCTAGAATGTAATCAGATTGTTATTCATAATGTATCTATATATGAACATTGTTTTAAGTTTGACAGTTTGACAGAACTTTTACTATTCCTTGCAGAGAAAAAAGTCTTAAGTGGCTTAGCAATTGGTGTCGCAAGCATGAAAGCTGGTGAACGTGCGCTGTTTCGTGTTGGATGGCAATTGGGTTATGGGGAAGAAGGCAACTTTTCTTTTCCAAATGTTCCTCCTAAGGCTGATCTCATATACGAGGTTGAGCTTATTGGTTTTCAGGAAGCAAAGGAGGTAACTCCTAATTTATCTCCTCACAATAATTGGTCAAGTTATTTAGGCACGAAGAGAAATTCAAATATTAAATGCCACACTTTGTGTTGTTATCCAATTTATATTGGAATGACTAGTATCAGGATTACAAAAGGATGAAGAATGCGCTTATATGTCAATGCTAACTTATTTTATATCATTCTTAATCTCTTAAGGTAAGATGACAGGAAGCTAGTGTTAAGTTTGAGTGCTTGCTTGAAAAGACCTAGGTCAAATTCCTGGTGGCATCTTCCCCTTCAACAATTGAAACTCAGACTGGATACTCATCTCAGCAATCCTGACAGTCTGGTTGCAGAGGAAATTGTCTTGGCATGTTGTAATGTCCCCTACTAGTTTAGGTCTGTTTTAACCATAATTAATCCTTCAAAACACTCTTAAACTGCATTGATTAGGAGACAAAGCTTCATAACATGAATCCGATCATAATCTTATATCGAATTGATAACTTAATCTGATTGATAACCTCAATTTTATATATATATATATATATAATTTATTCTCATATAGTATTATATTATATATTATAGTAATTATAATCATTATATTATCCTTTATAATTATATATATATATATATATATATATATATATTTTATTACTAAGTTCTACATAAGAACATTATCATGCCTCTTATATTAAGCATTCATACTGAGTACACTCCTATGCATACCACCAAGAGCAAGGGTGTTACCACCTATAACTTAATATCGGTTATGACCTGTTCTGATTCGTGGAAGTCACCAATAGAATGACCACGTCAAATTAGAGATTATATTATTATGAAGTTAGTATAGTGAAATAGATATTATCTAGAGGGTGCTATGATGCTGGATCCTTATTTAATATTCCCAAGACTTGTCCAATGGATGATTGGTATAGGCCGATTCGATGGGCTTTGTTGATGAGATGAAGCGATGCTTTTGAAAGTGTTTCCTACTTCTATTCACATCCTACGAACTGTACAACCTGATTGATGCCAAAGGCAATTACTCCATCAAGCAGATCCCACTATGAATACACATATTAGAACTCTGATAAATCTCCCCAAGTGTGTTTTTGTGATAGTGTCTCAAATGAAACTGCACCAAGCAATGTCTCAACCATATGCAAGAGAACACTATAGAGGAATGAGTATGCTCAAAGGCACGGGAAGTGCATTTAAGTATATCTGCAAACCGAAGTTCAAGAAACCCACGTTCTTAGATTCCTCACTGAATTCTTCAACCGGCAATCCTTCAATGGTTAGTAAAGGCTCAGAATGAATTCACGCCAAAACCACGCACAAACATAACAATTTGATTCACAATAATATGAGATAGTCGGTGAAATCCGTGACTAATGCAACTTTGTATTTGTCGGCACTTATATCTTGGAGTTTCGTCGGATGTGCAATGAATGAACACACATTGGGATGTGATTTTCTCCAAATCATGATCCTAATCGACATTCCCAATGCCTCGAATTATTTGATAGTATCAACTATAGTGGGATTTAATGGAAACGACACCTCTTATTTGTCTTCAATATTCTTCGTTTTGTGCAGAAGGTATTGCCAACATCAGGCAATGACTCGGATAATGAACATACTCCAACAATTATGTCATTGTTCTCATAACAATGAATAATCCATAACTCTTTCTCGTGACCTGTTTCGAAAGTCCAAGGTTCTATGCACTATCTAGACATCTTCCCATTACAAATACTGACGTCATGACAATAAAATATTCCAAGGAAAGACTCTCTTTATTCTGTCGAACCTGCTCATAACCAGAGCCCATGCCAAGTATAGTCTCCATATAGTTGATATTGGGGACAAATAAATGTCTGATCTGATACAAATAATACCACTCCTCAACTGCACTTTATTTGTTCCAGAAATATGGCTTGCATCACTTCGGATCAATGCTTACAATGATTATCCAGTCTCAACCTCAGTAGTAAGGCTTCCGCGAACTTTAAGAATTATCCCTGATAAATGCAAGTCTTTCCAATATTTATAATCCTAGGTTCATTTGACGTAAGTCCTGATTAATAGACTCCATGTGTGTGTGTATCTTAGCCTTGCATATGGCAGAACATATACCATCTCCGCTTTATTGTTCAAAGACTCCGATGAGAACTACCTGCTCTCCGAGCTCCCCCTTCGTGAATTGTTAGAAATGCCTTATTATACACTTATATTTGAAAAGATAAGTCACAGTGTAGAGGCGCAACTCATGTCTTCATAATTACTTTCTAATCACACCATTCCATGATAATTAATCTTTAAATCGTAATCAATATTAACACTATTTAGTTTGCGTAATTTGTAATAATAAATGAAAAGGTAATAAATAATGCAATACTTAAATATAACCTTAGTGTGGTTAAGGAGAGCGTTTAGTTTGTAGTCATAAATTGTTTATTTTGTAGATAGGTTCCTATCAATGATATGGTATTAATATGATATTAGTCCAAATAATAAATATAATGTATTTTGACAATATTTGTTATATTTTATATTTATTTTATATGGTAAGTGTAATATTATATCATATTTTCAATATATCTATTTTATGTATTTAATGGTAAAAACTCCTTTTAATAGTTGAAATATGGACGTTATATTAAAGTAAAATAATAATCATCATAAATAATAAATATTAATAATTGTATATTAAAGGAAAATCGTGAAGTCTCATAAATGAGACAATTTTTCAATATTATTAAATGTTAATTATCGTCTTTATTTAATCCTATGCTCAAAGAGGGGTTATGACACATGTAGTTACATTGCAATTCTTAAAATATAATTTGATTTTCATTTATTATAAATGTTTCAGGGTAAGGCACGCAGTGATATGACAGTAGAGGAACGAATTGAAGCAGCTGATATGAGACGTAAAGAGGGTAATGAATTTTTTAAAGAGGGGAAATTAGCAGAGGCAATGCAGCAATATGAAATGGTGACATATCTGCTCCTTTCTTGATTTTTCTATTCTTATATTCCAAATAACATAGGTTCAGGTAGTTTGCCTACCTAGGAGAATTTTCCAAGATGTGGTTATATATCTGTGCAGGCCCTGGCATACATGGGAGATGATTTTATGTTCCAGTTATTTGGAAAATATAAGGACATGGCAAATGCTGTGAAGAATCCATGCCATCTCAACATGGCTGCATGTTTATTGAAACTGAACCGTTATGAAGATGTCATTGGCCAATGTAACATGGTATGCAATGATGCACTGAGAGTCAGCTTGTTTGTATAAAAATTGTGATACTTTTGTACCCAGTCTGAATTGAGGCCAAGGATTCCACAATTTGCAAGTGTGGATCTCCTTATACTTCTATATGTGGAAGAGATCAGGAAATGAGTTTTAACTGTCTGATCTATTCACATTATCTGCAGGTGTTAGTTGAAGATGAGAACAATGTGAAGGCTTTATTCAGACGTGGAAAGGCAAAATCTGCTCTTGGGCAGACAGATGCTGCAAGAGAGGACTTCCAAAAGGTTAAGAAACTTTCTCCTGAAGATAAGGCAGTGGTACGAGAGCTGCATCTCCTTGCACAACATGATAAGGAGATGTACATGAAACAGAAAGAGCTCTATAAGGGCCTGTTTGGCCCAAGGCCAGAGCCAAAGCCCAAGAGATTGAACTGGTTCATTGTGTTTTGGCAGTGGCTTTTATCCATAATAAGAATGGTTTTTAGGGTGAGGAGGCCTAAAGATGACTAATTATGACTAATTCAGTTTATTAAATCCGTTATAATATTATCCTAATGATGGATCACAGAATGTGATCTAAAACCTTGATGCAAAATAAATTGTACACGGTTAAATCCAGAAACTACAAGTGCTAAATACCATGGACTGTGGAAATCTGACATCTTTAATTTATTAAATTTTCTAACATGCTTTAGTTTCTTCTGTCAAAGGAGTTTGGAACAATGCTATTTGGTTTGCAAGCCAGTAAGAAGATGTTTACTGGAATCCAGCTCCATAGTTTGTTAAAACATAAAAACATCTGTGCCTGCAATGAAGGCATGGAATTGGTTTTGTATACATTACTTTGAACTTGTGTTCAACTTATTTTTTCATGTACCTGTATAAATCTGCTTTATGTTGATGTAGATGGGCATAGTGATGCTTTGGATTTGTAGGCCTTAAGTAGCAAAGATGAATGTAAAATTTGGGTGTGCTAAAGTGGAGCATATTTTTAATCAAACAGACTGGTTTGTCACTACAGTGTTTTGTGCTATGATCAAATATTAATTTAACTAGCGCAGAGAGTGGTTCCTGGGATATCCTGGTGTTTGATCTCTCTTAGGATGATGAATTTGACTTGCCCAATGCAAATGGCTATATATATGAATGATATGATTGGAATGCCCCATATGTGTAATTCAAATTAGTTTGGTATCACCGATAATAATATGTATAGCCAGTTTTGGAGTGTTAAAAGTTTGGAGATTCTTTCCTGAGTTTTTATAGCTGATGTCTTCTGCTGCTGCAAGAATGGCATCATTATCTTAAGGTTCCTGCTCAATTTTCATCATTTGGTGCCTGATTATATGTAATTATCTTGATGATCTTAGCATACTGTAAGCGTTGTTTTTCCTGTTTCAAACTGATTTGTATTGTCTTAATGTTGGTATGCTTGTACTCCGTAACAGTGAAGGCTACAGTCATATTTTTCTTGGTTTCTAGATCAAATTGTGGAGATTCAGTGACATTTATATTAACATCTTTGGTCCATTATACTTAAATGCTAAGATCATTCTTCTGACAGACGATGATGTAACTTTTTAAAATTTATATAATTATTTTTATAGCCAGCATACTTAAAAACACTTTCCCAGAAGGACATTCAACCACCAATCAAATTGCTTAAAAATTTAAAATCATTGAAGTTTAAGAGAAGAAATTTTCAAGGTTAACACTTTCATAATTTTGGATGCTTAAAATCTATGGCTAGAAAGGTTGATGATTTAAACAAGCTTATTATAGTGGCACAAGTAATGTTACTTCAAATGCAGTTATATCATGAAATGATAAAATCTGGTTACATTTAAGATTTAGAGGATTCCTGAACACAGGTGCAAAGCATTATAGGTTGGGGGAGTGCCTAGCATCGCTGTCAACCAGTGCTAGTAAGTAGATTTTTGAGGTCATATCTTGCTGGCCGATTTATGGTAGGTGACATAAGGGAATTTTTATTCTTTCAACTTACATATTATTTGTTTACATTTTGAGCTGTGACCATTCCTAGAGTAAATTGGGCCTTATGATGGTGTGATTGAGGGTTGAATGAATAAACTTCCTCAGCTTATAAGAGCACATAGTGGAGGCAAACTATACAAATGTTTATAATGGAAACAATTTATTGGCTTTCAATTCTTCTTCTGATGACTCCTCACAGGCGGATGACGACGACTCCTAGGATAATGCTGAACCTCTTGCTGCTAGTGTGATCTCCTTTGAGCCCATGGATCCTACTCTGCCTCTTGCTAGTGTGGCTTCCTCAAACTCCATGGATCCTACTCTGCCTATCACTCCTGCTCTACTTGAGCCTTTGGTAGATGATGTTTCACATGGTTAGCACTTTGCTCCTTTTGTTGACACTCTCTAAAGGGGTTTCCCTGCATGCTTCCCCTTGTGTTGATGTTCAAATTGATACTATTGCTTGGACTGTTGTTTGTCGATGATGGAAATATTGTTCTTCCTCTTCTCAAACTCTCCTCCGAGTTGTGGGTGAAATTTCTACCCACCCTTGATGCTGAAGTGGTTTGTTATAACCTGTTGTAAGTGGTCCATTTGGCTTGTTTTTGTACAAGGTCGGCACCCTTGTTTTGCTGCTTTTTTAATAAAAAACAATTTCATCCTACATTAGCTTATTTGTAAAACTTGATTACCTCTATTATTTGTAGAAATTGAAACACATCACTCTTCAACGCATTCCAATTACAATCATATATAGGTGAGAGGGCCCATAGTGGAGTGGGATAAGTTTGAGGATCCATGTAGAGTGCCACGTCAATAAAAAATAATTATAAAAATCATTGCTTGGTTAGAAAGCTAATGGACTTGCCAAAAAAATCCATTTCACCTATGTGGACATGGTTGATTCATGGAAGGGGTGAAATTTGTTTGGATGGCTAACTAGTCGTGGGTCAAGACCACCCTTGGTCATTGTGTGGCACACCATAGGCACTTGTTTGCCATGGTGCGTGGTGAGTGAGCATCTAGCCACCCACAACGTCCACTTCCTCATATTTATGGCGCATTGTCTACTCTTTTCTTCTAACAAGCCACATTAACTATGTGTCACTTCCCATTTCTTGTTTCAAATGGTGCTAACTTTCCAAGCATTCAAGCATTGAATGCTTCACTACCTTACATATATCTCTAGCCAACACCCTAGTGTTTACATGCATCTTTTCGAGTGTTGTTTTGATAAGGACCAATACATTTTTGAATCTACTCGGCTTTGTGTTCGTTTCAATAGACAATAATACATGCTCAACTCCACACCATATTTACAACCTCTTTTGCCAACACTACTACACTTTGCACTATGGTGGGTTGTTGCTACTTCATGGAGACACTATTTGGTAAGGTAATGTTGAGGTTCTTTGCTTGTTTGACAAATGCATTGGCATCTATTTCACAATTCACATTTTGGCATTGTTGAATGCTTCTTGTTTGTCTTTTGTTTGTAGGTTTTGGTTCATGGTGGATAGCCTACCATTGTTAGGTTTATCGAGTTCTTGTCAAGTGGTTTTTGATCCAGGCGAGTTTTTATTACCTCACTAAGGCAAAGAACCATATAGTCTATTGTGGTTGCTTTCATTTTTTGTTTCTATCTAATATATAATTCATAACTTGAAGGTTGTGTTGTTTTATGGGTGCTTCTTTAGTTAATCTATTTATGGTTTTCCTGGATTATATTTTTCTTCAAATTTTGATTCTTTACCTAATTGAAATAGTGGCGACTTGTTAAGTTCCTCTATAGGATGTTGCTTTGAGATTGCCAAATTTCATCCTAAAATTCTTCAAAACCACCAAAAACCAACAAAAAACAAAGCAAACAAGTTGGAAAACTTGAGATATCTTTTTAGTTGATGTTGGATTGCCTAGGAGCTGAGATGCTCCTACATTAATATTTCATGCTAGTCTTCCAAATTTTGAGCAAGGTAGATAAGATAATTGAGAACACACACATATGCTTTATTTTGTTTGGTTCAACAATAATGCAAATATATTGTTTACTTAAGTGGGATGATGTGTGCGGGATGAAGATTGAGGGTGGGATTTAGACATTATAGATGGATGAATAAGGAATTATGGAAAACATTGGCATTGAGAATACATGAGCAAAGGAAGAAGTTATTGAGTTGTATTATTTCAGATAAATATCTATAGAATTGAATAGATGAGCAAAGGAAGAAGTTATTGATAGAGATTAGGAAATGTATATAGTATAATTATTTTGGTTGGATAGATTAATTGAGAAGTTAGATATGTTTACTATTGATATCTCAAGGCCCCTAATCTCTTACTATGAAGGATGTATTTGGATAAGGGTTAATTTTTTTTGGATAAGTACCGCAAATAGAAAATTAATGAATTGATCTTATTGCTCAAGGTATTAGCTTGTTTAATATTGAATGAATCCCTTTCCAAATGGCTCATTCCATCTCTAGAAAGAGAGGATTCTCTAGTCAAGGATAGAAGTGGATACGATGTCATTAAAACAAAGTGTTAGTAATCAATACAAATCATCATGAATGCACACCATTTAATAACATATCAAGGAAGATTAGTAATAGCACATAAAAGAGAAACATGAACAAACATAAAAACATTTTACTTGCTTAATGATGCTCCCGAAGCCATTTGATCTTCCTTGTCCTCCTTGTCTTCACGAACCTTGTTGCTCCAAGATTGACAAATGAAGAGTGGGAGATTGATGGAGTTAAATGTGGAATGCTCTCGCATTAGCATAACAATAGTGTGGATGAGTGGATGTTGATATGAATTTGGATGCAAACTAAAAGCACAAGCTTGCTAATGAAAAGTGGATAGGTAACCAAGAGGGTAACATAATAATATGATGAAAGTGGATGATGGATAAATGACCAACATAAAGATATGGAATGAAGTGAAATAATTTGAGATGAATGAAGGCTTCAATTTATAGACTTTAGAGTTTTGAAATGGACAGTCAAGATTGGAAGTATGATGAAGGGCTCTGATTGAAGGAGAGGAGATGAAGTGGATAAGGCACATAGCCTTATGACATGTGGACCAAGCGTCAACCTTGGGAAGAATACTTGGCATGTGAGCACATCTTGGGAAGAGCACTTGTCATGGGGAAGAGGGTAAGACGTGCTCACATGTGTGAGCAAATCTTGGAAAGACCATGAGGTTGACAAGTGGAAACACTTTTAGCAAAGTGTAAGGGCTATTGGAAGGGGGGTTATGACATGCAGACTAAAAGGGAAAGGTGTAGGGTGGCTACATGGAGAAGAGTATTCTCACTCATGTGTGAGAACCCCTTGGTCAAAGGTGAGGTGAATCGATGAAATGACTTGTGCATGCAAGTAATTTATGAGGGGAATCATATGTGGACTTGGGTAGGTGTGTAACATTTAAAAATAGGATAAATGTTAAAAGGGATTGAGCTTAGGTTAATTAGCTTAATGGAGGGGGTTAAAAGGTAGGTTTGTAGGAATCACAAAACTAGTTAAATTAATTATGAGTGTATCACTACTTAACAAGTAGCGTTGACACATGGTAAGAATTCCCTAGGAAAAATATTTGGTAGTGTTTGGGTTTACCCAAGGCCAATGTTCTTTATAAAGTGTTGTATATAGATAAGCTCTTACTTGGGACAAATGATATAATTTAGGTAAGTGAGGCCCCTTGAGGTGCATACTCTGTATGAAAGAAGAACAAACTAATGATCACCTTTTCATTCATGGCAAGTATTCCCTACTTTTGCGGTTGGGGTCTAAATTGGGTGACTCTAGTTGATGTCTTCAATCTTTGGGATTATATATGAGGATCACGAGAAAGGGTATTAGAGTGATTGCTCTCCTACATTGATAATTTGGAACAACTTGTCAGAGAGGAATCAAAGAATTTTTAATATAAAAGAGAATTATCAATGGAGAGAGTATGTGATAATATTGAATCATGTATGAAAGAGCTAGGAAACTATGGATAGAGTGAAGAATGAGACATTAAGATGGAAGATAAATATTGTGTGATGACTTGGTCAAGGTTTAAATGGCTAGACATAACTTATAAAAGAAATCTCAAATATGAAAATATCTTTAGATGAGGTTGTTTGACTCTTGGGTGGGACAATGAGACATTAAGATGGAAGATAAATATTGGGTGATGACTTGGTCAAGGTTTAAATGGCTAGACATAACTTATAAAATAAATCTCAAATATGAAAATATCTTTAGATGAGGTTGTTTGACTCTTGGGTGGGACAACCTCAATTTTAATAAGGTGGCTAAAGGAAAACTTGATATAGTGGGGGGTTTGTTGTGAATTTGGGAATGACGAGAGATAACTCCATAGTATTTTTATTATGATTTTGGAGTGGACACCAATAACATGTTTGAGGCTTAAGCTTTGTTATGAGGGTTGAGATCTTTTAAAGAGAGAAGTTGAGGTGGGTGTAAGTGAAAGGAGATTCTAAGCTAGTTTTTTATATAATGAAGTAGGTAAATAATGACTAAATGTTTGATACTATAGTTTTAGAGACAATGTTGCTAGTTAATAGTTTTGATAGCACCAAATATAATCATACAAGAAGGAAAGAGAATTTTGTGGTAGATTTGGTTACCAATCTTGAGGTTGGATTGAAAGATAAGGAAGTATAAGTAAGCCATGTAGGGATGAGTTCTCAAGGGTGACGTTGAAGCTTTCCTAGAATGACATTAGGTATCATAACTCGATAATGGGTAACACATGTTGAGGTGACAAGAGAGGAAGGATAGAATTATAGTGTGTAATCATGCTATGCAATGGGAAATTATTCATTGGATAATGTGGCATTAGGAGTAAGTGTTGTGACTTGAGATCAATTATGATTTTTTTGTGTTTGTCATGAGTTTTTAGGTAATAGATGGCAAAGTCAGCCATAGACTATTCGAGAAGGCATGAAGAATTATAAACTTGTAGGGGAAGGATGCTATTTTAGTGAAGAAAGAGAAGTAGAGGAAGCAAAGAGTCTCTAAAGAGGAGATTATTATTGATTTCATGGTATATGTGAAAAAAAGATTAATTTTTTTTATATCTAAGACACTAAGTGGTGAGGATTTGCGAGTTGGTAAAAGACATAGATGGGGCCCCCTCAACAGGAATCCATCTAGAAATAGAGAATTTATTATTGGACCTAGGGCACACATGGAGCTAGGGGAATATTTTCAACACTCTACAAACACTTACTTATACCTTGTTGCTTCCAAATATATTAAGTCATTTGTTACACCAAAATTAAAATGTTGTCCATCAATCAAAGGTTTAATATTTAAATCTTCTTGACCATTTACATGCAATTGAGAATCAACAACAATGTTTACTAAGGGTGATAGAAGAGAGTACAAAGGGGTGAAGGCGAGGTTTGTCGAAAACTTGAGTTGTTGTATTGTGTTGCCATTGATGTCAACTTGTCTTGTGTTGTCATTTATGTTACCATGTGCTGTAGATGGTCCAAAAATATATGTTCTAATGTTGTTTTATGGTCTGGTAGTGATATTGAGGTGGTTTCAGAAGGTTAGTGTTGTGGAAGTTTCAATACGCGGGAAAAAAATATTTATGCAAGAAAGAGTTTTAGTGTCCCAATGGAATCTTCTGGCATGAGAAGATTATGGAGTGTGGTTTTGGATCTAATGTTTATGATTTGTGTATGTTATACTATCAAGTTTACAAGTCCTCATTTGCTCAACTTGTTATGTAACAAGCTAAGTTTACATAGCAATACAAGAATGAAAAACTAGCAAATAATACAAAAATAAATTCTTAAAAGATACAGCTAGACTTATTGTTTTTAATACAAATAATGAAAAGTAACTAACATAATAAAGCAACAATGTGAATACAAATGAAATTTACTCTAACATAATTTCATTTCAATAAGTACAAGAAGAGTTAATAATTTACAACTTTAGAGTTTCATTTTGAACTTCTTAATGATCCCAAGTATCTCATCATAGGGAAAATATCATCAAAGTTATTTAGCACCCAACCATTGACCTGGTGATCACTCGCACATCTTCCTATTGGAAGCAGTCCTGCCCTTCACAAGGTTGTAAGACGGTTAATTAGGCTATTGCCATTTGAAGTTGATGTTTTGACCCCATACTACTCTAGTCGGTCACACACCATAAGAACCTTCTAACTAGCATGACCTTTGACTAGGTGGTGTATATGGACCATGTGAACTAATAAACACTCACTCTACGAAGTGTCACCTTGGCCAAAAGGTTTTTATTTGCATACATGAATAAACATGATGTCTTGTCCACCACCCTACTTGCTTAGAACCTTCATATGAGTTTAGTCTTACTGACCAACAAGGAAGTCTTTTATGCTAACAACATACTCACATAACCTAGAGGCACACTGGTATTGAGTTTAGTTACCATACTTATGCAACTTGTTTTGACAAGATTAATGATCTTCTACCTTTACATTTTAAGGTCATATTTATTGACTCGCATTTTTGTTGTTTATGCATTATTGGCTTCATACCCAAAATCATTAGTAGCATACTACATGCCTTCTCATGATTATGGGAATGGGTCTCAAATCAATAACTCATTGTTATTATCTCTACCATGTGATAATGAATCATTTTGTTCAACATGAGTAAAGAGTTTTATACATAATGACTCTTTGTCTTAATTCTTTCTTGTATTTTCTATATCATTTCATGATTCTGTTATGTTTAATCCATATTTTCCTTCTTAATGGATTGTAACAAGTATTACAAATTTGTTCTAACCTTGTTTCCATTTTCAAGTAATTCATAAACTACTTTCTCAAGCTACCATGAGCCTTGTCTGCTCCTTCAACAAGAGAGGGTTACCATTATCTATTACAATATCTTCAAGAGTTCATATTTACTCTTTGCAGTGTTTAGAGTCTTTAAAACAATTTTTGCTAATTCAAATAAGATTTAGCTAGGTATGTTTTTGCTATTATGGCTTAATGAATTTTATAAAAATATTATAATTTTTTCAGCTGTTCTTAAATATTACAAAGTAAAAATGGATTTCAAGCTTAAGAAGCTTATTGCCTTTCTTATGAAAATTCTTTAATTTAAAAGCAAATGATTTCAAACTGAAAGCCTTTCAAATTCAAACAAGAGAACCTAAAATTAAGCTTGTTATCAAGCTGAAGATGAACTTTGAGTTCCAACCCTTCTAGCTATCGCCAATTGTTTGCAAGTATTCTCTACATTTTCCCTTTCTAAATAAACATAATTCATATGTTTTTACCCCCAACATTTTTCAGAATGAATTACTTAGCTTTCTTTCTTCCATTTTTATCAAATGGAATTCAAATTCTTATCATTTACTACTTAATCTAAGTAGCTATGTGAATTACGGTTAATTTGGATAAATTTCCATTTCACTCCAAAAATTCATTTCGGTGAAAAGTATACATTCACTCACATTGGTGAGTTAATTTATTTCCTAGCTTATAAGCTAGTGACGGTAGACTTTTTTCTTAATGTGATGATATGAAGCTCTTAATAATGTTTGTTATTTAACGACAATCTCCTAAAGTTTAGCTACCAAGTTGCATTCTTTTTTATTTAAAAGATTCTTGGATGTTCACTAAGTTTGTCACCACATTAAAGAATATGGGCATAATAAAGTTTACTGCAAAAGATATATGTTTGAAATAATGAAGTTGCTCGCTCAAGTGAGCATGGCCTTGGGCCGTTCCATTCATGTATTACTTTGTTGATATGTTCTTTTAGTATCAATATTGATACTATATATGTGATCATAATGCATATCATATGGGGTATATATTATACATAGGTATATATGTGTATATTTGTGTCACACATGTATATACATATATACATACATGTGTATTTATATAAATATGAGTTTCATATAGTATATAATGATGATCATTATATTTATAAATATAGTACATTTTTAATTACTTTAGGTTAAAATCAAAATGATTATTGATACCATTATTAAATGATCTTGGTTAACTGAGGGCTAAGGTCAACACAAAGAGTGTATGACAAGAAGATATCCTAATCTCTCCATTGGCAAACTTGCATTAAAACGTAACAAAATATTAGGGAACAAGAGGGATATAACAAGTTAGTTGTTGTTTCTGATAGTGAGGTGTCTATCAAAACTGGTCTGGAGAACACTTGGCAGTTCTTTGATATGTGGCTTTCATTGTTGTGGCTTGGAGGACATGTTCATATGGTTTGTGCAGTGTTCCAATTCAATTTTCCAGTGATGGTTTGATCGGCAAGTGACGTTATGATGTTCTAAGTTAAGTGTTGTCAGTTGGGTTGATTTCCAATTGATTGAGGTGGTGTATCCTATCTGGATCATGCCTTTTTGGTTTGGATATACTTTGGTGGTTGAGTTTTGGTGTTGATATGGGTCTCACCATGGCATGTGTAGATATGCATTATGTTTAGTGCATTGGAGAATGGTTTTGGGTCAACTAGTTGGTGTGCTACATTGTTTATCTACAAGTTTCATTTGACATCAAACTTGAAGGATGTGTTAGTGTGTGCGGTTCATCAGAATTGTTTGGAAATGATGTGTTGTGATGTGTTTGGGTCCTCTCTATCCCTTGGAGTAGACTACATTTGATATTTTTGGTCTAGGTGACCTAATTTATGTAATTTTGTATATTCTATCTGTGGCCGACCTAATTAAGGATTTTAATGAATTTTCCTTTTTGGTTTGGATATACTTTGGTGGTCGAGTTTTGAGGTTGATATGGGTCTCACCATGGCATGTGTAGATATGCATTATGTTTAGTGCATTGGAGAATGGTTTTGGGTCAACTAGTTGGTGTGCTACATTGTTTATCTACAAGTTTCATTTGACATCAAACTTGAAGGATGTGTTAGTGTGTGCGGTTCATTGGAATTGTTTGGAAATGATGTGTTGTGATGTGTTTGGGTCCTCTCTATCTCTTGGAGTAGACTACATTTGATATTTTTGGTCTGGGTGACCTAATTTATGTAATTTTGTATATTCTATCTGTGGCCGACCTAATTAAGGATCTTAATGATTTTTCTTGTATATATATGAGTGTGGATGTAGGAGTTGTGAATGAGATGTATGTGAATTTATGTGAAGTGGATATGAATGATGCACAAACAATGCGAAAAAGGCAGTTTGTGAAGAGTTTGGGACAATGTTTGTTGTTAGATGTGTTTGCCATGATATTGGTCACTTGACACAATGGCTCAAGGACTATTTCATGATAAGAAGATCTTGTTCATTTTATTTCATTTTATCCTTTGCACCTACTAAAAGAAGGTGTGTTCCTTTTGGCAGTTTGTGCAATCATTTGTATCTTGCACTAAGGTTGTGTGCCTTAGTTTTGCAACTC
This sequence comes from Cryptomeria japonica, assembly GCF_030272615.1. NCBI lineage: Eukaryota > Viridiplantae > Streptophyta > Pinopsida > Cupressales > Cupressaceae > Cryptomeria > Cryptomeria japonica. Next base: position 751,464,556 of record NC_081411.1, on the reverse strand, counting down.
CCTTAGGGTAGTGAGCTCCTTGGCCTTGAGCCTAAACGTTGCAACCAATTATTCATTTTGTGAGTGTGATTCTCATCGTTGTTTTTCCTTGTTTAGGGTTTTCCACATAAATCTAATATTTATGAGTTTATTGTGCTTTATGCTTTAATGTTTATAATTACATTAATAAGTTACTTGTGGTTTGGAGTTTATCAAATTAGAAGTGAAGTGTTTTAAGGTTTGGACTAATTCACCCCTCCCCCCCTCTTAGTCTTGTGGTGTGTTCAACAAGGCTACCTATGGATGGTATTGTGGCCTACTTGGATTGCTATATGATTAATACTCTAGTGATGTTGAGGCGGTGCCTTTACGTGGTAATGACTCTTAATGTGCAAGATATAAAGGGGTGATGATATGTTACATGCCGCCTATATATTTTTTCCTAGCTCCCATTTCACTTTCTATGACATGGTTAGATTGGTGTTGTAAGTTTTTTATTTTTTATTTAGAAAGGCTGGGTGGTATTACAATAATGAGATTATGTTTAAGTTGGGGTTTTGTTGATAGTCTTTATTTAGTTTGTGTTATTTGCAACATGTTATATTTGGCCAAAATCGTTGATATCTCATCAATTATTCTATTGGTTTTTTTTTAATAGAATATGACTATGGACCTAGTCATTATGATGACACTAGAATCTTGAGACTTATCCCTTACTTTGACTCTTGGGCATTACTAGGTATATTAAAAATGTATTTGTGGAACATAGAAAATGTCTCACTAATGAAATAATCTATAAACATCATTTCCTCCTATTTATTGATGTGGATAAAAAATCTATAAGAAACTTAAGATGGTACAATCTATAGTTGGACCGAGAGCTCGGGATATTTGTGTGCAATACTCTATTAGTGATGTTAGACATATGACTATGGATCAACCAAAAACATAGTTACTAAATTATCCATGCCACATTCAATTGATATCATGGTCACATCATGATCCTTTATTTGGTTTACATAAGGTGACAAGCCCAAAAACATCATAACTATTAAGAAACATTGAGATGAATTCAAATGTGGAAGATTAATGGCTAGTCTATTTTTAAAAAAAATTGGGTCTATAAATAATAATATATTACTTTAAGAACTTGTGTTTAGTTGTCTCAAAATCCTTTAAAAATTGATTATCTTATACATTCAAATGATTGGGCAAGTGTTTTTACAAAATAGAAAAGAATATTTAAAAATATTTCTTGGGATGTTTTAATTTAATTTTCAAACAATGTTTCACCTATAGAAGGAAATAGTATTATGCTTGACACTAAAGTCTTATACATATTCACAAAGACCTCTTGAAAAAAAACATTGGAAGTGAAGATAAAATCATACAAACTAAAACTCATAGGAATGGTGTCACTGAGACACATGAACACCTATACAAGGGTCCATAAGAAATAGGGCTAAGAAGCTTAAATTATGTACCCTTACGATGAAAATAATTTTTTTATAGTTATGGGGATAATTGTGTAAAATTTGTAGTGAAGAAAACAATGTCTATGAAAGGATACCTAACACTTATCCATCTCTACGCAAAAACACATATGATGTTTGTACCTTTGAAAATAAAACTCCATGTGATGCCTTATTTTTTGATGGTTCCTAAACATGTTCTCTTCCTTATTCCTCTCTCTTTTTAATTCTTGGTGTTGAATAATATCACATTCAAGCAACCTTTTGTTGGGTGAAAATTTTGTAAACTTGGGGAAGTTTACAAAATGTGGGTTCCACCACAATATGTGAGATAATATCTCTTAGAAGGAAAGATATGGTCCTTGCTACTTATAAGGGAAGGCTCCCCCTATTTATTACTACTGAAAACCACTAACACTTAACTAGGAGCTAAAATTATGTACACTAAGCTAATCAATAAGGTGCTACCTTCACTGTATTCTCTTTTTTCAAAATAGGCGTTCTTCTTTCATCATATCTTCTTCTTTTAGAATAGATGATCCTTTCTTACAATAAACTTTCAAGCACAACCAAGCAGAATTAACCAAGAAGCTCATTAAATCTCAAAGACTTTCCATGACTTCCTATAAAGCTTTAAGAACAAAAATGAAATACGTGTAGCTCCAAGACTTTAACATACACTTCACCTTAAATACACAAAAGTAGAAAGTAAAAACAACACAAAGACTGCAAGTTATCTCTTTGCTTGAGAATGAAACATTAGCTTCAAATGTGATAAGTTTGACAATATATCATTAATTATAAACACAATAAGCAGCTCAAAGACTACAAGATTGGTCTTAAATCTCTTTCAAATAAAACCTCAATACTCACAATCAACTCTGAATAATGTCGTCACATTACAACCTGTTCCAACACAAAGATTGAAGGCAACTTGTCTCTTTTACTGATTGAAATTTTATTTACATCTAAAAACAAAGTTTTAGAGTGCTTCCCAAACTGACAGAGTTTTGTTGCATTAGCCAAAAGATTCATATAATCACAATGAGCATCCTCATATATATAGAGGAGAGGTGCAACATGAAACTAGGAAAGTTACAACTAATTTGTGACCAAGTCAAAGGTAGAGTCCTATTTGACTTAGGACATGTGCAGTCCTACATGTGTACTAGTGCACACATAGAATGACACTTGAGGTGTCGATTGGAATTACAAAATGCCACTGCACTAGAGATGCATAAAAATGACTAAGTGTCCAGATACACATCTTTATTATGATCACCCTTCTTCAGAAAATCTTCATATTGTTGCAAGGTAGCTTGTATTTTAGAGTTATTTGGTCCCAATATGTGGAATCTGGCATCTGGAGTGGAGTGCAATATGGATTTGAAGAATTCCTAGAGTTGGACAAAAAAAGACCAAAAAATTGCAAGTAGGGGTTTCTTTGGTACAATATGAGTTTATCAACCCGATTTACACCAAAAGGGTGACTTTGGTGCATTTCAGGTTTATAAACCCGATTTGCACCAAAAAGGGTGACTTTGGTGCATTTCAAGTTCGTAAACCCGATTTGCACCAAAAAGGGTGACTTTGGTGCATTTCGGGTTTATAAATCCGATTTACACCAAAAAGGTGACTCTGGTGCATTTCAGGTTTATAACCTTGATTTGCACCAAAAAGGTGACTTTGGTGCATTTCGGGTTTATAAACCTAATTTGCACCAAAAAGGGTGACTTTGGTGCATTTCGAGTTTATAAACCCAATTTGCACCAAAAAGGTGACTTTGGTGCATTTTGGGTTTATAACCCCGATTTTCTCCAAAGGTGACTTTGGTGCATTTTGGGTTTATTAACCCCGATTTGCACCAAAAAGGAAAAACTAACTCCTAAAAACATAATTTATCAATCTTTTAGATTGACAAATTAAGATTCAAATCAAGACGATTTCTTGAGAGCCTGACTACACAGGAGGGGGTTTGACAAGCACCTCAACATGCGTGCTTAGAGGGTGTGGGTTATGAAATGGACAAATTTCGTAGTGGTTATCCCACAATTTTGAGCAAGCCAAAATTGAGGATAACACCTTCGTTTTATGATAATATCTATTTTTGAGAGTTCATACCAAGAAAGTGAGATTATATATTAGGAGATAAGAAAAAAATAGTAGTTCCACATGCTCAATCCAAATTGTTAAGGACTGCATCCATCACTTCTACAAATAAATTTCGCAATCCCTAGGATTTGAAATGATACTCAAGAGATGAAGTGCATAATTTGTAGTTGATTGGGCTAATTGGACTTTGCAAACCTAATTGAAAGAATTTAATACATATTGGGATTAAGGATAAATTATCCCTAACTCCATTCTTAATTGAAACAATCAATTAATTGATATAATCCAGTGCAATTATGGACAATATATGGTCATAATGAATGCCATTTTATTCTTGTTATGCTTAAAGATTTAGTTTTGGTCTCTTGATCTAAAATGTTGGTTGAAATTTCCTCTTCTCTAGTGTGATTCTTTGTGTCTTTATCAATTGGTTCAAGTCTATAAAGTTTGGGCATTGCATATGTTTCATACAAGGTTGTCCACTAGCTCCTCTTTTTTTAGCTACATAATATTTTGGATATCTTCTTTCTCACGTAGATTCTCAAGGAATTATCGACAACATTTATATTCCTACTATGACGTTTCACAACTTTTTAGATGATTGTTGAAATCTTCCTCTCTAATTTGGTCATTTGTGTCTCTATTAATTGGTTTGAATCAAATTTTGGGCACTTTATATTTGTCGTACAATGTTGTCCACTAATTGCTCTTTTCAACTACTAAATATTTTGGATATCTTATTTTTCATGTGACATGGAAGAGATTTTCCATAATGTTTATGTGCTTGATATGATGGTTTCACAACTTTTAATGGACACTTAATAGATGATTCTTATCTCACTCTTCTTCAATAGTGATCCTACCACCCATGCCTTAGATTGCATGAAAAATTTACGTAAATCCTTTATATCTAGTGTATAAGGAAAAAAAACCATAACTCTATAGATAACTTAGCCCATTCTTACCCCTACCTAGCTTAAACCTCTTGGTTTGTTGCACATTATTAGAAAGTTTTCAAAATTTTGTATATTCATTTTTTCTCTTAATGGCTCCTTAGCTGATCTACCAAAGTTTTTTATCCAATGATTTGAAAATAAGATTAGTTTTTGGATTACATAGGCATTATGTTAGGCAGTAAATTTTTAAAATTTGTAAATTATATTTTTATTGCCATTCATATGCACTACTCCATATGGTCTAATCCATTACTATCTTGAAAAAAGTTTGGGCCTCTTTACTAAATGAATTATTAGAGAAAAGGTGTTATAAGAATTCAAATAAAATGAGCAAAGTAGCATCAAATCAAAACAAATTCAACATTTCAATTAATTGCATGTAAACCTTAAATCATGTGTAAGTGAGACTTTTCTTGTTATAATTCAGATGTTCAATTCGTTAACATAACCTTAGCATTCTTTAGATAAAAAATTGATAGAATTTGAGTACAAATTACATGCTTGATTGATTATGAGAGCTGGGTTTGATTTATAGATTTGTAGGAGAATTTGATAAATGGTCTCAAAATTGAATCTAAGAGCTAGAATCTAATCTTTGATTTGGGGGACTATTGAAGAGATGTGACATGTATAAAAGAGTTGTACATTATTTTAATTAAAATAATTATAATTTCTCAATTCAATGTGATTGAGGGGCTAACAGATTTGATTGATTAGCCAAATGCCTTCATGGAGGAGTTAACTAAGTGTATGAGAGATTTAAGCCCAGAGTTGACTATTGCATGGATTAGTTAATTGATTGCATGAATGAGTGGGATTCAAAGTAAGGCTAAGTGGACTTAATAGATTAGATAGTCAACTAAGTGAGGTGAAATTAATCAATTTAATAATTAATTGAATGAATTATTGGTTCACATGAGACAAAAATTAAAATTAAATTAAAACATTAATGGATAATGTGTGGATAAATATTAAATTAATTAAATGGATATATATGTGGATAATTATGGAATAATTGATACTTAGTTTATTAAATGGATGAACAATATTTAATTATATAAATTAGGAATTATTTAGTTAAATTATTAGTCATGAGGTGTTCTAATTGACAAGGTGGTGAATATTTGTAGTAAGTGATTAATGAATAAATTATATGATGTTTGGATGAAACTAGGACTTAGGTGATTAGGTGATTACACGATTAATTGGATGATATGAGGACAAAAGAGATGGACAAATGAGTTAGGATATGATTGGGCGAAATAGATGATTATTATATAAGGTTCGAGGATATGAACGAATGACAAAGTCCCAGGGGATGGATGAATGAATTAGGTGATGATTGGATGAATTGATGATGCAAGTGAAGGTGCTATTTTTTAAACGTCTACAAGTGCAAATAATTAGAGGTGGAGGGTATTTATTTATTGCAAATAATATTGAGCTAGGTTCTCCTTATAAATTAATTATTGGTTTGGGTTGGACTTTTATACCTTGGTACTCCCTCTCAAGCCTATCAAATTTAAATTTAAATTTGTTAGAAAAAGTGACTAGAAGGTCTCAAAGCTTCTCAAATGCATTATTGTTTGGGAAGGGGATAAATTAAAGACATACCTTTTAGTTAACCATACCACTCAAAATGGTGGTCTCCTACTTTGACATAGCATGACATTCATCTCATGGATGCCCTTTAGATGTAGGATCCCAACATATTTAGGAAGGGGATCAAACACATCTTTGATTTATTTTTGAAATGCTCTCAAAAGTGGATTCCTTGGTGTAAGCTTAAAGTCAAATTCAGGTTGAACAACACTTTTTTCGTTGTTAGTGAAATTCAATCTCTTGTTCTTGACAACTTCCTACACAGCGTCATAGGCCATTAGTTATTGGAAGGACTAGAAATGACCCATTGATTCCCCATTCTCTAGATACTTACCTAGTTTAAGTTGTACATGATCATTACCTTAATATTATTGAAAAAAAATGTAAATCCACTTAGGCTTTAAATTCTTCTTTTCATACTTGATTTTGACAATTTGAAAAATTATGAAAAATGTCCATAGAACCAAAGGTGCGGTACTTTTCTAGTGTTTCATTTAATCATGATCATCTTTTAGAAAATAACTCTATAAAAATGATTTCTTGGGTGCAATGTTTGATATGTTGTTAGCTCAAGCCTTTGAAGAATGTGTTTTAGTTCTACTCTAGGCTAGTGACATTTGGCAATATATCCTCACCTTGACCCCTTCAATTTTAAACATTTTTTTAGAAGGTCACTCTTCTTTGAAATTTTCTCTCTCAATTTTGATCACATAGATTTGGCAAGTTGTTAGAATTGACATTTTTATATCCATGAAAAATAAGCAATAATGAAACTATTTAAATAACATTAGAAATAATAAATTTGATTCTATTTTGTGATTCAAACTCATGAATGTATACTTAAACTTTGGATTGAGTCAAGCCAAAATTAATTGCGTAAGAAGCTCATTGGTTTTGGTCCTAATTTCTATTTGTAGCAATGTAGTAAAGGAAATGATTGACTCAAGCCATATTGACTCTAAGAGAGCTCTAGCTCGTAGTGTAGACATGAAGAATCTTTGAGTGAGTGTGCTAATCTTTATCCTCACTTCAATGTTCTTGTTATTTTCAACTTCAGGACTTTTTACATCATCGTAATATTCATGCTTTCTAATCCTTTTAATGTTGATTGAACTCTTAATCAAATGATGAATTTATTACAACTACTTTTAAGATTTTCTAAATTAACAATCTATTTATTTAAGATTATGCAGCTAAAAGATATAGCTCAAATTGACTAGAATTTCAGGAAAAATACAGCAAACATAATGAATACTTAATATGCCACTATTTACATTCATGCAGCTAAAAGATATAGCTGAAATTGACGAGAATTTTAGAGAGAATGCAGTAAACAGAATTATTGCTTAATATGCTCACTCAATAAAGAATGCGGCAAAACAGAATTAATACTTAATATGCCCGCGCAAAAATGTACTTTATTTGGAGTAAAACGGGGCATTCCGAGAATTGAACTCGGGACCTCTCGCACCCTAAGCGAGAATCATACCACTAGACCAAATGCCCGAGTACCGATATATGACTTGGTATGGTTAATATTATAAATTAATTAATAAAGAAAACAAAGAACAAAATCCGTTGTCAGAAGTGGGGTTTGAACCCACGCCCTCAAACGAGGACCAGAACTTGAGTCTGGCGCCTTGGACCACTCGGCCATCCTGACAGGTTATTGTATTTTTTCGTTTATTTTATTTTTAGATATTATAAGATTTCATAACTTTAAACCTATGTTTAAGTGAAGGTTAAACGCCCACGTGCTTAGCTCAATATTAGGTTTGTTTTCTCCCGTTTGAGAGGATAAGTGATTTATTAATGATGAATGCCCTTTTTTATTTAAGTGTGCCATGTCTTTTATGAAATGAAATAAAGCATGTTATATCAAAGATTGGAATTTATTCAAGATAATTTTGGGGCAGATTAGGGGAAGAGTACCAATAGATAACATAGTTCCAATAATTGTTACTTTATTGCTATGTTGACCCTCCAAAACATAAAAAATAAATTGTTAGTACATAAATATAAAAATACGAGTAAATATTTATTTGAACACCAATACATGTTCACAAATGAATTAGTAGTTGACAACAAAAAAGTAAAAAAAATAAACAACTACTGGTACATTTCCTATTTTAATACAAAACAACTTGCACAAATAATAAACATTTTTATTTTTTAAAAAACTTAATGTTTACATTTGTCACTTTATACAAGTGGCTAAAAAGTACAAATGTACTCCAATTACAATTACATATGCACAACTATTGGTGCATTACATGACATAAAAACAATCAACTTTAGACTTCTTAGACACTCAAGTGTACATTCTTCCAAATATCACTTCACAGCTTCATGCATTAAATGAATCTGCATTTGCAATAACTAGTGTAAGGCTCCCCAGTAACCAAAAATTTGCATAAAATCAAATTAAAAAACCAAGTTTCATTCAAAGCATAGAAGAAAACTGAACAATTCGAACCAATGGAGGATTGCATATTTAATATGACACGACCGACTGTTTCCCACAAAAATTCAAATTTGAAAATAGCTAGCTACCACAATCGAATGCATTGCATATTCAAATTATATTATAAGACATAATTTTCCGTGTCACTTTCATTACAATCCAATTCATTGCATATTCCTTAGCTCTGCAAATACCCTCTACATATTCCTTATTCAAGGGCGCACATTCATGTTGGTACACACAAAATAACTAAATTCCCTTTGGAGTCAACGTTAAATGCTATAAATCTTTTAATTGAAATTATACGATTTTCAATAAACCAACATTTCTTTCAATATAGTCACTGTAAATATTTTTTTTGTATGCAGTTTACAGTTTCATTTCAATGCTCTTTTACAGTTTAATGTGTCTATATGGTTATAGTCCATTAATAGTGTGAAATTTACTCCAATTTCTTTGCTTCATTATAGTGTGAACTTGACTCCACTTTCTTTGCTTCATTTTGCGATATAGGTTTCATTTCAATGCTCTGTTACAATTTAATAATGTCGAAATCCTTACGATAATAATATCAAAATCTTCATAGAGAATGACAAAAAAAAATGATTATCTATTTGTTTTATTCGAAACCCCTTCATTATTTACCATTTCATTTTATGAGTGCGATGTTAAATGGTGTCTCTCTATTTATAATGCCAAAATAATTACAGAGAATGCAATTTTTTTTTATTATTGTTAATAATTATTCGAAACCCCTTCATTATTTATCATTACAATAATCTGTATGCCTGATACTATTACTTACAATGACTATATACTGGCTACGAGGTTGTTGTCCACACACATACACACACACACGTGTGTGTGTGTGTGTGTGTGTGTGTGTGTGTGATTGTCGACATATAACAACCTTCTCACATACACGTTATGGGCCACTTGGCATGAATTACCACCAACTACATTGCCCTAAAAACTTTGGGAAATGAAGATTTTTTGAGGCATTTTTATTGTTTGCTCTACCTTCAATTTGTTAATATACTCACTGTAAATAATATTATCAGGCATACAATATATTACTTCCAATAATTTTCATATGAGAAATACAACAACATCATTCAATTATTAGTCATTTGAGAAATGAATTTGCATCCTAATACTATATCAACAATAACCAGTTTTTAATCATATCATAGTTACATCTTTCACTCCTGCACCTTGTGCTTCTAGTTTCTCTCCTTGTTATATAACGTTTCAAGTTTTTTACCTGTGTGTCCACCATTTTATTTTGTTGAAACATGTTCACTGATGTAATTGTTCACTATCTAATAGAATATCAACAATATCCAATTTTCAATCACATCACAATTGCATACTTAACTCCTGCATGGTTGTTTCGAGTCCTGTGGCTATATGGTTATTGTCTATATTATCAGGCATACAGAAATAGAGACACAATACCCTTTTATTTTGTTCAAAGATGTTCAATGATGGATTTGTACTTATTGGTACATATATAAATTGATTTGTTTTTCATCATTTATCTCAATGGCATTGAGGGTTTCATTTCAATGATCTGTCTCTGCATATATATTTATATAGGCACACATAGTTGTATTTTATCGTTGGTACCTTATCGTTGTAGGTTCATTGAACATAATGGCACCAGGTAGAAAGGAAAACATATGTGTTAGACGTCGAACAATTAGAGTCACTCGTGGAGTGCACTTCCCTGATGAAGATAGTTTTGTCCAAAATGAAGACCCAGTGACTCCTGCTATAGATGACCATTCACCTAACAATGTAACTGATATGGAAACTACTGTTGTACATGACCATTCTATTGTAGCTTGTAATCCTATTTCAGAAACACCACAAGTACATGTGGCCTCAAAGGTTCCCAAACCAAAATGGAGCATATCTGACATGAAAGAAGTAATATCATGCATAGAAGACACACACATGTCTCTTAGAGGCACATCAATCAAGTATGGTATCCCCATTTCCTCTTTGAGGGCATGGCTGATGGGAGCCACAACCACAACTGTGAGGGGTCCACACATCATTTTATCAACAGAGGAGGACGATGAAGTTATCCAATGGTGCAAAGACATGGCTGAAATTGGTCACAGTCTCCAAATCAGTCAACTTCAATCAACCATTGCCCAAATTACCGAGAATAGGCCTAATCCATTAAAAAATGGTATGCTAGGTAGGTCATGGTGGGCAGGTTTTAGACAAAGGCACCTTGATCTGACAATGAGAACAACAAAAGGAGTGGACTCCGATAGGGCTATTATGCTTCGACCTTGTATTGTTGTCTCTTTCTATGACAACTTGGAGGTAATGTATAACCTCAATCACTATGGTATTAATCAAATTTAGAATTGTGATGAGACTAGTGTGCAAGCTGGGAGAAATTGTGGAATGAGAGTGATAGACAAATTGGGCCAGAGGTGTGTACTGCACCTAATTTCCAAGAGTAGAGAATGGATTACTATTTTGGCATGTGTTAGTGCATGTGGTTTCAGCATTCCTGGATTTTATTTGTTCAAATCTAAGAGGAATATCCAAAACTACATTGCAAACTATGAGCCGAGAGCATGTATGATAGTCCAAGAACATGCATGGATGCCAAAGGAGTTGTTCTTAAATTGGTTGGAACATTTTGCATGCTTAGTCCCTGGTGGAGTTTCACCCTCACGTAGGGCCCTACTGATCTTTGATGGTCATGGAAGCCATGTAGCCTTCAAGACAATTGAAGAAGCAAGGCAGATAAGTATAGATTTGGTAACCCTTCCTGATCATACAAGCCACAAACTGCAACCACTTGATGTTTCTGTATTCTCACCTTTCAAGAATTATTTCAAACAACAAAGGAGTATATGGATGTTAAAGTACCCACAAATTGAAATTGGAAGGGAAGAGTTGGAAACTCTTACAAGCAAGGCCTTTGCCCAAGAATTGACACATGCTAATATAATCAATGGCTTCCATAGGATAGGGATTTGGCCACTTAACCGATCTGCATTGCAGAATGATATGAGGCCAAGTGAGGCATTTGAGGTTGTAGTTGATATACAACCAATTGTTGGAACATAACATGATGCCACTTCAAGGGATGAAGAACCAGAGTATATGGAAACAAAAGATTGCTTGTGGTTAGTTGGTTTTAATGAGGAAGACATTCAAGATTTTGTAGATCGCCATAGTGGAACACGAGTAACGGTTGAGGGTATAAGTTTGAGACCACAAAATACTGAACTGGGTCTACCCCCACAAACCAACTAGCCAAATGAGGGTTTGGAAAGTACATCAACATGCATGTCTTTGCCAACATAAGTTGTCATACTAGACTGGACCCAAGAAGCAACCAACTGTGATGACGTAACCCTTTCCATGCTAAGTCTGCCAGAAATTGATCCAGTAGATGTGATACATTACTTCACCAATGCAGTCAACTGGGAGAAACAAGATGGTGTTGATTGCAAAGATGAAATTCACATAAGTGAAGATGAACCTAAGTTTGTGCCATGTACACAAGAGGATGGGCAACAAGTGCCAAGGCAAATCACCAGATTCTTAAGACTTCCAGTGCATGGAATGAATCAATCTTCATGTGGAGGTAGGAAAGGGGTGCTACGTCTTAGTAGCCACTCACAGATCTTGACATCTGATGAGTACATTCAAAGGAAAAAAGATAAAGAGGTTGAAAGGAAAAGAGATGAGGAATTTCCAAAACGAAAGAAAGAACATATGAGACAGATGAAGGCACAACGTGAAGCAGAAGCGATAGAAAAGGAGGCTATGAGGGTGGAAAAACATGCCAAAAAATTGCAGAATTCCTAAGAGAAGTTCATTCAAAGACAAGAGAAGGCAAAGAAAGATGTAGAAGAAAAGATTGAGAAGGGGAGGATGAAAGTTGAAAAGGCAGCCAAGCGTGCAAAGAGGATGAAAGATGTGGCCACAGTCACAAAACCTCTACCCATCCGACACCCAATTCTCATGGAAACGATGAACCTCTTGTCCCCACCCTTTGCAGCTATTAATACTATGCAAGTTGGGACTGTACCTGGATCCTCAGACACCATGCAACTTACTTCAGGTGTCAACCAGGCATTGCTTGCTCAAATAGCAAGTTGCTTGCAAACCCCTCCCAACCAAGAAAACACTGCTATTGGGCCAGACACTAGTAGGCCACAGTCTGTTGGGGTTGGATTTGTGACACCTCCTCCATTTAATACCCATATGGAGAATTGATCGAGTCTGTGATTAATTATATTTTGTGAGCCCTCCAAAGAGCAGATTTTGAGTTTCAATATAACTATGATGTGATTATAGAATGACACACTACCATATTTTGTAGTGTTTTTAGAACTCCATTATTTTTTAGATATCTCAAATGGATATTCCAATGAATTGATGGTGTTGTTATAAATCTCATATGTTTGTTTTTTCTGATGTGATATTTCTCATATATCAGTTGAACTGATCCCATATATTTCTCACTATCAAAAGAGCCCACATAAGTGTCCAAATTGCAGTGTCTAATATGTCTACTAGGTCATTTCATCAAAAGGATAAAAGGAAATGTCCTATTTGTAAAAAGACACTAGACAAAGAACTATTTTCTAGTGCGTTACAAGATATCTTGTTAGCTGCCAAGTTTTCCTTGTTGGTAGTATCTACCAAAACATCTTTTAAGGAACTATAAAACAATTCTTTGTCTGATTTTTTTTACAAATGGGGCACTTCCTTTTGATCAATAATACACACACACACATGTGTGTGTGTCTGTGTGTGTGTATATATATATATGTATGTATGTATGTATGTATGTATGTATATACATATATGTATATATATATGTATATAGACACACACACACACACACACACACACACATAAACAAATCAAAAATTGCATTGTCTAATAGATCATTGCCAAAGTAAAGTCCCACAAAGAGAAGATTGAAAGATAAACAATTCAAAAAATGCATTTTGTACTAGAATTTTTTTTGATGCGAACTAAGTGTGTTTCTTGCAACCATGTGAACTAAGTGAGGAATTTAAACAAATTGAAACATAAACAAATTAGAAATTGCATTGTCTACTAGATCATTGCCAAAGTAAAGTCCCACAAAGAGAAGATTGAAAGATAAACAATTCACAAAATGCATTTTCTACTAGATTTTTTTCTAATGTGAACTAAGTGTGTTTCTTGCAGCCATATGAACTAAGTGAGGAATTTAAACAAATTGAAACATAAACAATTTAAAAATTGAAACATAAACAATTCACAAATTGAAACATAAACGGATCACAAATTGCATTGTCTACTAGATCATTGTCAAAGTAACATCATATTGACTTTACCTGAGAGGAAGGCTTGTTGTCTTCGACATAGTGACTCCTTATCTTGTTTGTAATTGCCTGCCATAACAATCACAACAAAATTCAAAACAAACTAAACTGTGTTAATAAATACATTTAATAAGAAATGCATAACTACCTAAGATATCTACACAAATTAATATAAAATGTAAGCATTAAAGGCATAATCCCCAAAGAATTGAAGTGTGTTAATAAACACATTTACATTGATATGACGATCTTCCACAAGTATGGTTCTTCCCTCGATGCTCTAGCACGCCTACAAAAAATAGTAATAATAGATGGTAGCGTAACATTGTCATAACAAATTTCCATACATTATTGAATGCAGAATAAGTTTTTGACCGTATTTAACATTTGACAACATGCATACAATCCTTACACATTCATACATACATATTCAAATGCATAAGTACATACATATACATATCCACCTACATACATATGCACATGAACATGGATTGCACATATGCACATATACATACATATGCATATGCATATGTATAACATACATACATATTGCAAACAAATAGTTACATAAGGAATGTGCAAAGGGAATTTGCAGAACTCAGAAATATGCAATGAATTGGATTGTAATGAAAGTGACATGGAAAATTCTGTCTTATAATATAATTCGAATGTGTAATGCATTCAATTGTGGTATCTAGCTATTTTTAAATTTGAATTTTTATGGGCAACAGTCAGTCATGTCATATTAAATATGCAGTCCTCCATTGCTTCGAATTGTTCAGTTTTCTTCTATGCTTTGAATTGTTCACACTATAATGAGTCAAGTTCACGCTATATATATGTATGGTTAAACAATATAATGAGTCAAATTCACACTATAATTAAACAAAGAATGTGGAGTCAAGTTGATACTATAAGCCCTCAAGTTGACACTATAATGAAGCAAATAAACTTGAATCATGTTCACACTATAATGAAGCAAATAATTTGGAGTCAAGTTCACACTATAATGAAGCAAATGATTTGGAGTCATGTTCACACTATAAACCCTCAAGTTCATACTATAATGATTAAAAGCAAATCCATTTCTGCATGTACCAATGAGTACAAATCCATCATTGAAAACCTTTGATTTTTTTTTTTGCTATTGTGTGTGTCTACACACACACACATATATGTATATGTGTGTGTGTGGATAATAGCCATATAGGCACATTAAACTCTAATAGAACATTGAAATGAAACTGTAAACCACATACAAAGAAATCATCAATATACAAAGCATAATGCAGCTAAAAAGTAGCATAAACCACCATTGGACATCCAATATAGATGTTAATATTATTTATAGTGACTATATTGAAAGAAATGTTGGTTTACTGAAAACAGTATAATTTAAATTGAAAGATTTATAACATTTAACATTGACTACAGAAGGAATCTAGTAATTCAGTGTGTACCAATCTGAATGAGCACCCTTGAATAAGGAATATGATGTTGATTACATCAAGTTTTGTTGCTATATGGTTATTGTCCATATACATTTACATATTTATATAGACAATAACCATATAGCCACATAACTCGAAACAATCATCATTATAGAACATAATATGCTATTGTGTGTGTTTCTTCATGTATACACATACACGTATATATACATATACATAAATATATACATATACATGTATATATATACACATACACATACATGCATATGTACATACATGTACACATGTATATATATATATATACATATACATATATATATGTATATGTATGTATGTATATGTATGTGTATACATAGATATGGACAATAACCAAATAGGCACAAAACTTGAAACTGTATATAACAAGGAGACAAACTAAAAGCATGAGATTTCAACCCCTCTTCTGAAACTTTCAACAAGATGCCTATCTGGGTTAGGCTCCCTAACCTCCCACTTCATCTTTGGGTGGATTCTCTTCTAGAGGAAGTGGGTGGGGCTCTTGGGGACTTTCTGATGATTGACAATAATTCTTTTAATATTCGCCATTCTACCTATGCTCGCATTTTGGTGGACATTGATGTGTCCAAGGGTTTGCCTACAAAGATTAAGCTTATGTCTTCTAAGGGCCATTGGATTTAGTCTTTGGACTATGAAGGGATTCCCTTCAGGTGGAGAAAGTGCTATAAAATGGGCCATGTTGCTGCTAAATACGATCTTGGTGTTACTAAGAAATGTTCTGTGTCTTGGTGGAATGGTGCCTTAACCCAACATTATCATTTTGCGAAGAAATCCTCACAAAGAAGCTTCTCCCAGGTGGTTGCTCAGGATTTCCCGACTCCTATGACTCCTCTGGTGGATGGGGATGCTTCCTCTAAGGAGGGTGGCTCTATTTCTTCACAACCTATGGTGGCTGCTGGGGCTTGCGGGCAACAGACTTGTGTTTCTTCTAATATGGTTGTCCTCCCTGATACTGACGGGGAGGAAGTTGAGGTTGCTAGCTCTTTGGATGATGTTGGTCCTCTAGGCGTGGCTATTTCTTTCTTGGGTCCTTCGTACCTTTCTTGGATGGACTCCGCAATGAACGTGGAAGAAGGGTGGATATTAGTGAAAAGGAAAAAATCTAAATCTGTGAGTGCTTTTGATATGACCCTTCATTCCCATAAAGGGAAGAAGTAATGTGTCGTTTGTACTCTTCTAGTTGAGAGAGCCAACTAAAACCCTCGTTGATCTTTGGGGATAGTTTCTCGCTATCTTGTTATCTGGTGTTGGTTTGGGTTGCTGGTGTTTAATGCCTATCTATCGGGGCAACCTTATCTGTTGGGTTCTAGTCCTTGATTCTCTTTTGTAAGGGGTTTTGGGTCCCCTCAAAACTTGTTTTTGCCTTAATCTAAAACTAAAATCATGAGATGCATGAGTAAAATTTGTAATTGTGATGTGATTGAAAACTGGATATTGCTGATATTCTATTAGATACTAAACAATTCCATCATTGAACATCTTTCAACAAAATAAAAATGCTACCATGTGTGCTTGTATAAATATATATACAGAGTCAAATCATTGAAATGAAACCCTCAATGCCAATGAGATAAATGATGAAAAAACAAATCAAGTTTTGCAGGTACCAATGAGTATAAATCCATCAATGAACAAAATAAAATGGTGTTGTATATATATATATATATATATATATATATATATACTCACATACACATATATATACGTGTATATATATATATGGACAATAACCATATAGGTACAAAACTCGAGACATTATATATCAAGGAGAGAAACTAAAAGCATAAGATGCAGGAGTGAAAGATGTAACTGCGATGTGATTAAAAACTAGATATTGCTGATATTGTATTAAGATGCAGATTCATTTCTCGAATGATTAATAATTGAATGATGTTGTTGTATTTCTCATATGAAATTTATTGGAAGTAATGTAGTGTATGCTTGATAATATTATTTATAGTGAGTATATTAACAAATTGAAGGCAGAGCAAACAATGTAAATGCCTCAAAAAATCTTCATTTATATATATATGAGGACAACAACCTTATAGCCAGTATCAGACATACACATTATTGTAATGATAAATAATGAAGGGGTTTCGAATAATTATGAACAACAATCAACTTTTTTTGCATTCTTTGTAATTATTTTGGCATTATAAACAGAGACACACCATTTAACAATGCACCCATAAAATGAAATGATAAATAATGAAGGGGTTTCGAATAAAACAAATAGATAATCATTTTTTTTTGCCATTTTCTATGAGGATTTCGACATTATTATACTGTAAGGATTTCAACATTATTAAACTGTAACATAGCATTGAAATGAAACATCGAATAATTATGAACAATAATCAATTTTTTTTGCATTCTCTATAATTATTTTGGAATTATAAACAGAGAGATGCCATTTAACAACACACCCATAAAAACATGATAAATAATGAAGGGGTTTCAAATAATTATGAACAATAATCAATTTTTTTTGCACTCTGTAATTATTTTGGCATTATAAACAGAGAGACACCATTGAACAACACACCCATAAAATAAAATGATAAATAATGAAGGGGTTTCAAATAATTATGAACAATAATCAATATTTTTGCATTCTCTGTAATTATTTTGGCATTATAAACAAAGAGAACCATTTAACAACCCACCCATAAAATAAAATGATAAATAAATAGGGAGTTTCGAATAATTATGAACAATAATCAATTTTTTTTGCACTCTTTGTAATTATTTTGGCATTATAAATAGAGACACACCATTTAACAACCCACCCATAAAAAAATGATAAATAATGAAGGGGTTTTGAATAATTATCAACAATAATCAATTTGTTTTGCACTCTTTGTAATTTGGCATTATAAACAGAGAGACACCATTGAACAACACACCCATAAAATAAAATAATAAATAATGAAGGGGTTTCGAATAATTATGAACAATAATCAATTTTTTTTGCACTCTCTGTAATTATTTTGGCATTATAAACGGAGAGAACCATTTAACAACCCACCCATAAAATAAAATGATAAAGAAAGAAGGGGTTTCAAATAATTATGAACAATAATCAATTTTTTTTGCATTCTCTGTAATTATTTTGGCATTATAAATAGAGAGACACCATTTAACAACCCACCCATAAAAAATAAAATAAATAATGAAGGGGTTTCAAATAATTATAAACAATAATCAATTTTTTTTGCACTATTTGTAATTATATTGGCATTATAAACAGAGAGACACAATTTGACAACAACACACCCATAATATGATATCATAAATAATGAAAGGGTTTCGAATAAATACGAACAATAATCAATTTTTTTTACATCCTCCGTAACTATTTTGGCATTATACACAAAGAGACACCGTTTAACAATTCACCCACTACATAAAATGAATAATAATGAAGGGCTGTCGAAGAAAATGAAGAGACAATCATTTTTTTGCCATTCTCTATGAGGATTCCGATAGTATTAAATTGTAACATATCATTGAAATGAAACCCTAACCCACATACAAAGAAATCATCAATAGACAAAGCATAATGCAACTATGAAGGAGCTAAACCATCATTAGACATTGATAACACATGAAGTAAGAGCGATGATCGTTACCTGGAGCCGAAAGAAGGCATTGCAGAGATGGAGTGTTGATGATGGGGAGGAGAAACCATGGCAGAGAGAAAAAAATAGACGGAAATTCGCCTTGTAAACTTATTTTACCCAAGTTTTTAGGGCAATGTAGGTAGCGGTAATTTGTACCACGTGGGGCTATAAGCGGTATGTGGGAAGGCAGTCATGGGTGGTCAACAAAATATTCAACAACCCATTAAAAACTTTATTATATTCAAACATATTTTTTTTAATATTCATTACATATTTTAAAAACGGTTTTTATCTGTTGTAAATATATGATAAATATATTATTTATTAGGCATATAATAAACATGTATTGGTGTTTTCATGTGCGGGTATTGGCACAAAAGAGGTGAAGTATCAGCCATCATTTGAAATGACCACTTTTTGACATTTCGACGCATAACGACTCATAGAGATCAGATCGTTACTACCCAAAAGCCAAATCAATAGCTTTAAGCAGTTAAGTCGTATACGAAGACAACCCAAAAAATATTTGAAATCCGATGTACCATTTAAGATCTGTAAGTGAACGAAGTTAGCTATGACTGCTACTGGTGCTCTTTCCCTATAGTTTTTATTCTAAAATGAGACTTAAAAATGTTTTAATTTTGCTAAAATTCATTAATTAGATGTAAGTTTTATTTCAAAAATTTCATCCAATTTATTTACTTTAAAAATATTTTAGATATTCTTAAATGCACTTTGACTAAATATTTAAAAAATTTCAAGCAAAGATTTTGATGTTTAAAACATGCTAGGTTTGGACCTTTCTCTCCTAAAAATAATACCTAAGATCAATAAAAATTAGAGAATAGGATTTTGTAATAATAAAGAAATTCGCTAGACATTCATCTTGATTACTATTAAAACTATCAAACCCCCATTCATGGTCTAACAAAGGAGTATATATGTGAACTCTTCCCAAGCACTTAAAGTGTTTATCCTCTTCATTCAAGACATTTAATTTATAGGATTTGAATCAATAGCCATATATCCCAGATATATTCATGTTCAATTTACTTTCGATAGGTCTATAAATCACATATTAACTATTTAAGTTGTGATCTCATCTCACATGTAAAGTAAGGGAAACAAATGCTCTCAAATTCTTGCCTTGGACATGTTAATCATTTGGATTCTTTCAAGATTCTTCATCTTTTGACATATGCAAGATTAAATTTTAATCTTTATAATATTAAATGTTTGATAATTTTAAATATATATTTAAATGATTAAAACTATTTAATATTATATAATAAATAATAATAATTTATAAATATATTAATATTAATAACTAATCATGAAAAAAAAAATCAAATACAGGAAGGAGGATTGTGTTATACGGGTATCTTCAAGCGAAGAAAAGTGTTTATTGTTGTTAATACAGTGATCGGATATGGCTGATAGAGGACATTTGGGTTCATAGGCGGATGTGGGTTGGGAAGACCCGCCTCATGTTCCGCAGTGGGTCTACACGAATGGCAGATGGAAGGACATGGTGATACAGGTAAATCGGAGCGGAAATAACAAGGTTTTTCGGCCAACTTCAAAATACTTTCAAGGCTTCTTTGGGAACAAACGAAGTGTGGCATGGAGGCAGAATAACAATGGAAGGAGATTCACTCAAGAGCGTTTTAATAATGGTGCAAACCAATGGAATTTTGAGAAGCAATTCAAGGGCTTTTCGAGGAAATGATCTTTGGATTTGGGCAATCAACGAACATTTGCTAGGGTTGTTGGCTTGGCAAATAAGGAGACTGCAGCTAGGGTCTCTATTTCTTCACAGCAGGTGGGAAATAAGGTAAATGTGAACCTCAAGGAAGCTAGTTCGGAAAAGGTAAGTAAGATACCTTTTGATCCTATTTTGCCGGGGGTTTCTTCATCACAGGTTTGGGCTCTTATCCCTTGTATTGATCTTTTGGGTTCCTATGTCGATAAGAAAGTGAATTGTTTGCATACAAATACTATTTCTGGGGAAATTTGGGGTGATCAAATTAGTTTGTTAAAGCTTTATCATAAATTGCAGAAAAGATGGGGGGATATGCATTATTTTCAATTATTGTCTGCGAATGCTTTTATTATTGTCTTTGGTTCTCCTTATTTCAGAGATGAGGTATTAAGAACTTCACATCATTGGTTTGGAAAACAGTTAATTTCAATTACGGATTGGAAACCTTTTTTGGTTCCTTCTTGGTCTAGTTCAAAACTTATTCCTTTCTGGTTTGGTTTAACTAAAATTCCTTTTGAATTTATGGATCCAGATGTTCTTGAGAGAATTGGAAATACTATTGGAACTTTTTTAACATCTAAAATGGACTTTGTGGATGGGGAGGTTGTGGTAAAAATTTGTGTTCTTATTAACCCTAACAATGTTTGCCCCCGTACTTGTAATATCAAGTCTCATGATGGTATTTGGCACCAGTCAATTGAGAAATTAGATACGGATCTTCTTAAGTCTCCTTTACTTTTGGATGCTCTGTTACTTATGGATTTTAAGAAAAACTAGAAGGTTGTTGGCTCTGTCCTTGAATCCCTTAATAAAGATAGTTTGTCAGTGGGACCTTCGGTTGAAGGATGTGGAAATGTCTCTTTGCATAAATTGGTAGAAATAGGTCACATTAATCTTGAAAATAATCCATTGTGTCGTAGTTCTAGGAAACCAAATGATCACACTTCGGGTTCGGTCTCACTTTCGTCTTTACTGAAGATATTTTCTAATAACGGGGGTATAGTGGATGGTAATCCCTTGATGAATGGAGTAGATCATCCATTGATGATAGATTGCCCTAAGATGCCAAATAATCACACAAAGGGTAAGGACGACAATTTATCTTCATGCACTCAAAAGGAGGTTTTGGATTCTTCAAAGAATGTGAATTTAGATAAAAATGCAGTGGTTAATATGGAAACTATTAAACAGGTACCCGCCATAGGTTTTCCTAATGATGCTTCTTTAGTTTAGGAAATTAATAATTTGGTGTCTAATAATTCTCCTCTGAATGTTGAAATTAATATGGCTAATGAATCTTCCTTAGGGAATAGTAATTCGTAAGAGGTTGTCCCTGTTATTATGCCAGATGAGAATCTGGTTCAGCAAGTAAATGATATTTTTAACAATCATGCACATCAAATGGATGAGGGTATTACTGATAGAGTTGTTTGTTCAATTGAGAAGGATTTGGGGGGTATAAACTCGACCCTTCCAATTTCTGCATCTACTAATCCTTTTGCTATTTTGGCTACAACAGAGTTGGGTTTTGAAGATAATCCATTTATCCTGGCTTCTCCAAAGTCATGCAAGAGTTTACCAATTGTCCAAACAACTCCGGTTTTTTCACCATCGGTGGTTTCTCCTAGGAGAGGTAGGCCTCCAAATAATCTTAAGACTCAAATGGAAAATGATGCTGGAATTCAAAAGACTTTGTCCCTTTCTCCTGCTAGTGGGCAAGGGAGGCATTCAATCTCTCTTGGTAGGCCTAAGAAAACATGCCTAACTCCTGTAAGTGTAAAAAGAAAGAGGAGTAAAAGATTTGTGACTAGTCCTCCTGTGACAAGATTAGGGGTAGTGAAACGTAATTTGCAAGGTTGCTTTGGGGAAAGCAAAAAATCTCCAATTAATGGGAAGAGGGGAGCTTCGGCCTCCCCTTGAGGACAATGAGAATTATTTCTTGGAATGTTAGGGGCTTAAATGCCCCTAACAAGAGACGCTTAATTAAGTCCCAGGTGGACTTAATTAAGTGTGATATTTTTATGTTGCAAGAAACAAAGTTGTCAAAGGAGTCTACTAAGTTGGTTTTTTCATCTTGGAGAAGGTGGAATTTTCTTTCTTTTCTGGCTTGTGGTGCTTTAGGAGGTTTGGCACTACATTGGAATAATTATAATATTGAGGTACAGTTAGTGGCATCTGCTACAAATTGGATGTTGGCTTTAGTTATAAGCAAGATTTTGAAGGTTAAATTCTGGCTTTTTTACATTTATGCTCTGTCAAGAATTCAAGGGAAGAGTAAGTTATGGGGTGAATTAAAGAGGATTTCTTCTCCCTTTAAACATGGTTCCTTTATTATCTTCGGGGGTGATTTTAATGCTATCATTGATTTCGATGAGAAAAGAGGAGGTGTTTTCCCTAATAAAAGGATTATGGATGACTTTGGTGATTTCATTTATGATATGAGCCTTTTTTATTGTAAGTCTCAGAATGGGGTTTTCACATGGACAAACATGAGAAGGGATTTTTCTCAGATTGCTGAGAGATTAAATCGATTTTTGTTATCTGAGAATTGGATTGATTTAGATTTTGAATTCTTTTCCTCTATTCTACCAGTCTCAGGTTCTGATCATTTTCCAATTTCCCTTTCAGTTATTGAG
Organism: Cryptomeria japonica; assembly: GCF_030272615.1. NCBI lineage: Eukaryota > Viridiplantae > Streptophyta > Pinopsida > Cupressales > Cupressaceae > Cryptomeria > Cryptomeria japonica. The sequence continues at coordinate 751,441,079 of NC_081411.1, read as the reverse complement.
GATAGGACTTCTTTTAAGTCTCCATTTAAATTTGAGCCCATGTGGTTTAGGGATTCTTCCTTTTTGCCTCTGCTTATGAAATGGTGGAATTCTGCTCCTTTTTGTTTTGGGTCTCGTATGTTTTAGATTGCTAAGAAGTTAAGTTATTTGAAATTGAATATTAGGGAATGGAATATCTCGCATTTTAAGAATATTTTTTAGGAGAAATAAAGGATTCAAGATATGATTGAGTGTCTTAATACTCATGTGCTTCAACATGGTATGGTGCCACAAGCTTTTGATGAATTGAAGTCACTAAAATTACAGCTTGAGGTGTTAGCTAGAGAGGAAATCTATTGGAGATAGAAATCAAGAGAGTTATGGCTTTCAGATGGTGAAAGGAACACAAAATTTTTTCATTCTTCAACTAAGATTAAAAGCTGTAAGAATAGAATATCTTATATTTAGTGTCAGAATGAAAATTTATTAACAGAGCCAGAGGACATTGCTTCAGAGGCAGTTAGGTTTTTTAAGTCATTATTATCTTCGAAAAATGGAAATCTCAGCAATGATATTATATCTAATATTCCTCCTTTAGTATCTTTGGAAGACAATAAGATGTTGATGTCTCCCTTTTCCTTAGAAGAAGTTAAGAGTGTTGTCTTTGCCATGAATCTAGATAAAGCTCCGAGACCAGATGGTTTTACTCCTTTATTTTTTTAGAAATGTTGGGATTTTGTGGGAAATGATGTTTTATTGGCTCTCAAGGAAGCTAGGAGAAATAGGTCTATTTTAAAAGAACTTAATACTACAATGATTGCAATTATTCCTAAAAAAAAGGATACTAAGACTTTTGTTGACTTCCACCCCATTGCTTTTATGTAACACTTTGTATAAGATATTTACGAAGGCAATTTCCCTTAGGTTGGCAAAAAATCTACCTAGGATCATTTCATTGGAGCAAGGTGGTTTTGTTCCCGGAAGGGAGACGACAGAGGGTGCAATTATAGCACATGAGGTGTTGCATTCTATTTCCACCCAAAGAACCCCGACCATGATACTTAAACTAGACATGATGAAGGCTTATGATAGAGTAGAGTGGGGGGCTTTATGTGTTGTTCTTGAGAAGTTAGGTTTTTACAAGGCGAGGGTCAAATGGATTCATGCAAGTATTTCTTCTGCAAGATTCTCAGTTTTAATTAATGGTTCTCCTTGTGGTTTTTTCACTTCCTCTAGGGGTTTGAGACAGGGAGATCCCCTTTCTCCCTTTTTGTTTATTCTCCTAGCTGAAACCTTTAGTTGGGTTATTAGGGCTGCTAAAGTGGGGGGGCTTTAGAAAGGTATAAGGATTCAGAATATTCCTCAAAGTATTTCTCATTGTCTCTTTACAGATGATACTCTGTTATTTGGACATGCTTCGTTAGTAGAGGCAAAAGTGATTAAAGGAATAATACAAAATTATGCATCATTTTCTGGTCAGAAAGTGAATGGTGATAAATCAATTTTTTTTTCGTTAATACATCACAACTGGTTCAGCATAGGTTGCAATCCTTTTGGGCATTTGAGACTGGAAATCTTCCATGTACTTACCTTGGGATTCCTTTCTTTGTTAAACAGGATAAGATTGGTTTTTGGGATAAGATTATTTCAATCATTTCTAAAAGAATTCTCTCATGGAATCATAGATGGTTAACTTTGGTGGGTAAAAATATTCTTATCAAGTCTGTTTTGAATGTTGTTCCCATATATCTCATGTCTGTTTTGAAGTCTCCAAAAGCAGTTATTGTTAGTTTACAAGATACTCTTAGAGATTTTCTTTGGAACAATAATAAAGATGGCAAGAAGAAACTGTCTTTAGTTGCATGGGATAAGGTATGTTTGCCTAAGGAACTTGGGGGAACAGGAATTCAGAGTTTGGAAAATCAGAATTTAGCCTTAGGTGCTAAGTTGGTTTGGAAATTATATGACAAGCCTAGCTCCTTATGGGCACAGATTATGTTTGCCAAATATTTAAATAATGGATCGAGAGAGTACATTTTTAAACTCTCAAATTTGCCTTCGAGTTCTGCTATTTGGAATTTCCTTTGTAAATGTAGATCAGTTATTTTGCCTCATCTCTCATGGATTGTTCATAATAGTAGTAAGGTTAGATTCTGGGATGAAGTATGGAATGGACACACACCTTTGGTGAATATTAGGGATTGGTCTCCTTTGATCACTGTTCTTTCCTCCCTTTGGGGTGTTTTTGTAGCAGATTATTTTGAAATTGTGACTAGTGGACCCCTTAAGCTAGCTAGATGGAAGTCGATTGATTTCTTAGATGTTGATCAAAGCATGAAATTAGATTTTGAGAAGATTTTGGGGGATAGAATTATATTTCTTTCTAATTCTGAGGATGAACTTATTTGGACAAAGAATATTTCTGGTAAGTACACTGTTAAAGATGGTTACAACTCTCTTATGGTTGCTAAAGATTTATCATCTTGGTCTTATAAGTTGTTTTGGCATTCGGCTTGTCTTCCTAAAGCTGGAGCCTTTACTTGGTTGGCAGTTCAGGACATAGTCCTTACAGGTATGAGACTAGACAGGCTTGGTATTACTGCTATTTTCCCTTGTGTCCTTTGTAACAAAAATTTGGAATCTTCTTCACACCTGTTCCTACATTGTGATTATGCTTATGAATGTTGGCAGTGGTTGTTTGAGAAGTTAAATAAATCCTTTGTTATTGGTAAGGATCTCATTTCCTATTTTAGATCTTGGCCCTTTATGTTTGCCTCATCTTTTTATGCATGCCTTTGGATCATATCTCAATCTATTGTGATTTGGAATGTTTGGCTAGAGAGAAACAATAGGATATTTAAAAAAACAAGGTCTCCTATGTCTGAGGTTCTATTAAAAATTGAGTCTTCAATCTCTGAGGTTGCTTTGTTGTTTATTTATAAGAATTTGGAAAATCTTACTTCTTTTTCACACTAGGATAGTAGAGTTACTAGAGTTTAGAAGATGTTGTCAGTTTTACCCTCTCATGGTTCAATTTTAAAAAAGAATGATGCAATAGGTAAGAGATGCTCTGCTAGATGGAAAACTCCTCCGCAGGGGCACTTTAAACTGAATTTTGATGGGGCATCTCATGGTAACCCTAGGCCGGCTGGGGTAGGCATGGTAATTTATGATCACAATGCAAATTTTATTCAAGCTAAGTGTCATGATATTGGTTTTAAATCTAACAATTATGCAGAATTTCATGCTTGTCTTTTGGATTGGATATGGCAATCTCTTTGGGAATTAAGGACTTAATAATTGAAGGTGATTCTATGGTGATTATTCAATGTGTTATGAAAAATAAATCCAATTGTTGGAATTTGTAGTATATACTTGATCCCATTTTACAAAAAATAGAATTGTTTGAATCTTTCTTGGTATCCCATTGTTACAGAGAAGTTAATAAGATTGCGGATTATTTAGCAAATTTAGCCATTGATAGCAATGCTAATCAGTGAGAGGTGGGTTCTGAGGAAATTCCTTCTAGGGTATGGGAAGGTTTGCAGCAATAGTTATATGATTTTCTTGAGTAATGTTGATGTAAAATTTTATGATGATTATTCCCGCTTTCCCCTTTCATTTCAAGTATTCATGTTCATTGTTTGGAGGAGAGTTCGAGCTCATGGTATTTGATACAATAGTGTTTTTCCAAAAGTTTTTTGATACTTTCTTTTTTGGCAGGAAGGTTTTTGGCTCATGGGATTTGGCACAGGGCTTTGGAAAATTTAGTCTTCTTCCATTGATAGCGGCTGTGGAGTCTACAGTTGAAAATTATCCGATGGGTTTTTTTGGCAAATTGTCATATGGGCTCTATGCAAAACTAATATTATATGTGTTGTGACCGCATTTTGTATGTGGTTTTGGGCAGGGTGCATAAAATGATCCATTGGATACTATAGGTTTATTTTATGAGTTGTGACCAGAGGTTTTCTTCACAGGATTCTTTCCTTCGGTATGCTCTTTGAATCCTGTGTAAAAAATAAAAAACTATTAATAAAAAAGTTTAGTGGAATAATCCACTTTTATTGAAAAAAAAATATTATATTTAAATTATTAATCAATAATAGACATTTCTAATATTTCTTTAATATTATATAACAAATAATAAGTTGATTTAATATTTTTTTAATAAGTAAATAGTTGTAGAGGGGCAGCACCCTTGTATTAATCAGAATAAGAGAATACAAGGCCTGATTTAGTGAGAGTGGTAGGGGGAAAGGACCAGGAAGAATACCCCATACCTTAGCTCTATTCCTTAAACAAAGAAAAACTAGTAATGAAGACTGGATGAGTACAAGACATCAGATACGACCTCTTAGAAGTAGACAACAAAGGCTTTAAAACAAAAATAGACAATAACAAAATCAGAGAATCCGGAGAGAACAATGACAACCGGAGTCAAAGGGAGTCTTTAAAAACACCATCCATAGGAGCATGAGCCACATCCAAGACAATAGGGCATTTAGTGCCACAATTCGAGTGAGCCGTTGATTCTGCCTTCTCCCTAGGGAGTCGGTAGTCGTTTGGGAACCACTCCTCACCAAGCCCAAATCCCCAGTCATTACCGACCACCAAATCTCCATTCTCCAGAATCCCAAAATCATCAGCACTCGCTAGCTCTTCGTCATGAAGAAATTTTGCCCACCAATCCGACGTGAAGCCGTTTTGGATGCCAATCATTTTAAGCAGAAAATCAATGTTCTTGGTAATGACAGGCCAGGTTGCTTGAAGAGTATCAAAGTCCAGTGAGTTCACAATCACAAGCTTCCTCACCTCCGTCCTGTTGCCTAAGGACATATAGTAGTTTTGGGGAAGAAAAATTCTCAGATTTGCATCAATATTGTCCAATACAGTGTCAATTTCCCCCAACAGGCGATGTTTAAACATCATTTGAGTTAACAGCTTTGCTCTCTGCTTGCTAGTGCCCATGTATATCACCATTGCAAGGAAAAATGCTGGGATATCGACATTGGCTCTGTACTTGTGATAATCAATAAGGAATTCCTTCCCCAAAATCCTCTTAAGGCTGTGGAGAATAAGAGGATGTCGAGAGAAGAGGACCTCCTACAGACATTTGTCTGAGATTTTGCCCAGGAAAGCCATCTGGCGACAAGTAGCTTCAAGGAGAATTGGGGTCTCCAAAGCAAGTCATCGAGAAAAGAAAGCAACTGTTTGATGGAAAAATGAGGGCAATCCATTGTTAAATAGCAAGACATCAAACCAGAGAATACGACACCCGACAAGTAGTTCATGCCAATTGAATACACACACGTGTGAAATGCCAGTGTCCAAATAACATATGATCCAAAGCTCGTCAACTTAATGTCGATTGACTTTAACCATCAGGTGATTATAAGAAAATGTTGAAAGGATCTAGTCGTAACTAGATATTAATTAAAGTACACTTATATCCAATTGCCACGGAGCCCAAACCGGCACAGATCAAAGATGACAACAATGTGTCACATCTCGGTGACAAGAAGAAACCTTAATAGGATATCAAGTCAATCGGTCAATCTATCCACCGGAAACCATGACCATTAGGTTAAGGAGTAAAGTGGCAACTGGGGAGGCAATACACCAGTTTGCACCACAACTAGTGATTAATATGGAGAGAAACTCAATCAGAAGAAGAGAGAAGAGCGCAACCGAAAAGAGACTCAACCAGAGAGCATCCCCCTCAATGAGATAGTGAGGATACCATGTGAACTGGTGGAGGCAATACTACTAGTTAACACCATCACCAACCGACCCAACAAAGAACCATCATCTGGAAGGAGAAGATAATCGGTAGGGGCCACTACCAACAAACTCAACTGGAAAACATCATTGCTTGACAGGATAAGCATGCCATAACACCAGTGGGAGATCAATGGGGGTCACCAACGGCTAACGCCAATTTAGAGAGTCTATCAGCCTCTCCATTACCTTCCCTATAGATGTGGCTAACCCAAAATTCATCAAAGGTGGCTAACAACACCAAAATCGGTTGAAGCCACTGGTTAAGGCACCAACTAGGGATGCTATTACAATAGATCACATTAACCACATTTAATGAGTCTCCCTCCAGATGAATTCTCTGCACCCCAAGCTCCTAGCCTAACTGAAGACCTCTTAAAGACACTATGAAAAGCTTCATTATTAGTAGCAACTCCAATCTTTTTAGAGATTTCTTTTATACAGATACCATCAGAATCCCTCAAAATACAATCAATACTACTTTGACCCAGATTTCCTGCAGAAGCACCATCGAAGTTTAGTTTTCTCCACCCAAACTCTGGTGCATCCCATCTCACCCCCACTCTTGGATTGACCTGATCCACCAGGGTTCCCAAGCCAAAAAGCAGTGGAATGAGTAGATTTGGAAGAGCCAGCTTAATCTTCCAATCCCAGTCCGTGTACAAATTCTTCTTTAATGATTTGGATTGAGCAATCTCATTCAGGAACTCAGTCAGGTGGTTCTCAATTTTCCCACAAAGAGACATTAAGCTCATCTCTTTACCCTGGAAGATTATACGATTCCTTTCTTTCCAAATTTCTCAAATCAGAAGCGATGGTAAGATATAAAGCAAATCAACAAAAATAGCATTTCCTGTCGGTTTAGGCCATTGCCAAAAAAACTTATCCATCCCTGATGGGAAGGGGTCGAAGATTCTCAAATTTCCCATGAAATGCCACCAACAATGGCTTAAGAATTTGCAGTGGAGTAGTAGATGATCCGCAGTCTCTTCATGCTCTAGACATAAAATGCATCTGCTGGGTCCATTAATACCCATTGAATATAGCCTTTCTTTAGTTAGGATCTTTTTCTGACAAGCCAACCAGGCGAAAGAGTCTTCTTTGGGAAGGAGGTGTCGATGCCAAAAAAGATTAACAGGCCAATCTTTTTTGTCTATAGCTGCTTCTTTCAATTTGTAACCAAAACATACTTTGTATTTACCATTAGAGGAACCACACCACCTAATAATGTCCTTTTTCAGGGGAAGGGAAAATAATCCTTTTGCTGAGAATGTCAGCAAACAAGTCTTTTTGATGCTGATCCAAGTCCAAGGGATCCAAGGAGTTCCAATTCCACTTAGCAATACCATTTTCTTGGATAGGATAGCCATAATCATAGATATTGTCCCCCCAAAGGTGACAAGTTTCTACCTATTAGGATTCCCAAAGATACTAAGAGGGGGGGGGGGGTGAATCAATATCTAAGCGGTTAACGGATTTTCCAAACTTATTAAATGAATTGCATGCCAAAATAGTGTACCGGTAAACCAGAAATAATGCATTAAATAAGATTAGTAAACACAACATAGAAAGCACACCATAACACAATATTTTTTACGAGGAAACCTGGTGTGGGAAAAACCTCGGTGGAATTTGTGACCCACAATATTCGCTCACTGACCAATAAGTGAATATTACTGATACAATAGGGGCCTGCACATGTAGGAAGGCCAATTGCCTAAAGCTCACTGCTTAAACACAAAAAGGGAAGTCTCATTGACTTACAAAGGTGGATTATGTAAATCCAATGTCATGTACTGCTTCGGTTCAGCATCTTCTATGCCAGGTTCAGTACCGGTTTAAGCTCATATAACTTCCAAAACCCTATTCCAAAATTTGCCTTAATATTTGCATCTGCCTATTACATTCCTTCCATGCATCTCTCACTACTTACAAATGATTTACAAGATCTCATACTTATATGAGTCCTAATACAATTCGCCTTGTCGGCTTACAAAAAGATTTTACAATTAAATAAAAAATACAATAAAGAAAATCCTATCGGCCAGGGTGCTGGTAAACATCTTTGCCGTTGTCGGTGAACTGTATGCTAGTGTAGAGTCTGCTGGTGCTCATGCCTGCCGGTGTCATAGGATTGTAAGGTTGCCATCAATGACAATACCTTCAATCACCTACAATTTCTCATTGAAGTGTTCATTTGCCAACAATCTCCCCCTTTGGCATTGATGGCAACACTCATGAGAAAAAGCCAAAATTGTATCCAAAAGGTGTTGACCAAAAGTCTTACCAAAATTGTCAAAACTGTGTTACCCAAAATTGTGTGCTCCAAACCTCTGTGCTCCCCCTGAGCAGATGATCTCTTCTATCTTACTCCTTTTTCTCATCCTCTACTACTCCCCCTTTGGCATCAATGACAAAGGCTGTCATTCAATGTCAATTGAGTGTAGTTCGTGTCTGGATCCCTGTAACCGGTGGGTTACAATCTGATAAAGATCTGCTAAAGCAACATTCAGACTATTGTAGAATCTTTCACTGTCCTTTAGTGCTGCTTCAGTCCTCTGGATTGTACCGGTGAGTAAGTGCATTTTCTCTTCCGATGTCTTAAGTCCGGGAACAAGAGCCTCAGAAATTACTTTTCTCAAAGAGATGAGAATATCTAGTTTAGGACCTAGTCTGCACTTCAGTTCCTTTGCCTTAAATTTTAACCTTTCCTTATCTTTTTCAAGTTCTTCTATTTTCTCTTCAAATCTTGCAATTTCTTGTTCTACTACCGATATTGAATCTGATGAACCTATTAAATTGTCAGCAATATCATTGATTTCCTTCTGTGCTTTGCTGATCTCATTATCTATATCTTCTGTCAACATGTTTGTTTTACATGTATCTCTGTACAAATTTTTGAAATCCAAAATTGTCTTGCCTAGTACCGGTAATAATGTATCCATATGTTCTTTATTCTTCTTGACTATCTCCTCAAAGAATTTTTCCTTCTCTTAATTCATTTTCTCTTTGAAGGTCTCCTCATTGATTTGATCAATTGTTAGAAGATTGCTGGTTATGTACTTAGACAATGTGTCTAATTGGCTTAAAGAATCTTTATTCTCTATGTTACACTTGGTGCAATCATCTTCAAAATTGGTATGGTGTCATCAATAGCCTTATATGCTAGTGCATTACAATCTGTTATTTTCTTGATTGAATCTAATAATACCTTTATCACATTAGTTGGTCTAAATTTAGTCATCGAGGTTCTGGATGACTGTCGAACTACCTTCACAATTTTTAATCCGCCGGTGGTAGTAATAGCTTTGCTTTCCTCTTTCTCTGGAGGGTTAGTTTGTGTTTGCATTTCAATTACCAAAGGTTTAGGTTTTTTAGTTGTAGTCGGTGGCACTGTCTCTGTATGTACCTGTGAATGAACCTGTTGCTCTACCTGTTTCTTTGTGTGTGTCTCTGTCAGTTTCTCTGTGCTCTCTATTGATGGTTTCTCTGATGGTGCCCCTGATGATTTTACAGTGGTATCCACTGCTGATTTTTCTGTTTGCACCTCAATACTGTCCACTACCAATGACTCAGTAGGCTTTTCTATAACTGGTATCTCATCTGTTGGTTTTTCAAAGTTGGCATCAATGGTATCAGTCACCATTCTAGTAACCAAGGGATCAACTAATTTTTCAGTTTGTTGCTTTGCCCCAATTTCAATATTTCTAACTGTGATGTCTTCTACCGGTGGCTCAGTTGCCACATCTCTCTTCTCAGTTGTTTCCTTATCCACCACAATGTTGACTTCTTGTGTGTCAATATTCATTGTGTACAACACCTTTGAGTCAGGATTTGTGTCCTCATGTGGTGTTTCCATACTCTCTGTTACCAGTGGTGTGTCAATAATTTGTGTCGGCGGAGTATCCAAAGGAGGTGGGAGCAAGTTATCTGTTATCTTTATGCTCAGAGGACCACCTACTTTACCTTTACCCTTATCCTTATCCTTTTGATAGACTCTGAGAGTCTTTGGTCGTTTGAGCTCTTCTTGTTTTTCCTTTTCAACAAAGAATATATCCCACTTGTCTACAGTTTCTTCTGATATCTCATTAACTCTGCTTGCCATTAGTGCTACATGCCGGTGACCGATTGAAAATATTGTCCGGTTAGCCTCACTTATTAATTCATCTATCTCTTGTGTCGAGTTCACTGGGTGAACTGCAAGTAGTTTTTCTATCTTGATCTTTTTATCCAATTCAACAATTGCTACCCTTCTTGCTTCTAACCTTCTATACAAGTCATTGGGTATATCATCTACAATTTCCATTAAAAATTTCTTATAGATATCAATGTGTAAAATAACACTATTTTCTATACTTTCTTTTTCATCATTTGAAAGTGTGTCATATAACTTGTTGATATTTGACAATTTGCCATCTTTAGTTATCTCATTCAAAAGTTTGTCCAAAGGAGGGACAACTTGTTTTTCTTTCCTTTTCTCTGGTGTCAACTTCTTTGCCGGAGGCCTAACTGCTTGTTGTTTCTATCTTGTTCTCTTTGGTGTAGGAGAGGGTACTGGTGAGGGTTTTCTTTTTCTTTCTACCCTTTTGAGCTCTACTGGTATTTCAGTGTCAGAGGAGGTAGCAACTGGTGAAAGATGTTCTTCCGGTTGTAGTCCTTGCAAGTCACTCTCCTTAATACCAGTTTTATTCAATACATCTTCCTTGATTGCTTTTGCCTGCCTTGCTCCTTTTCTAACTATCTATTCAGTTTTCTTTATTCTTTTCTGAGATTGAATACTGTTTTCAATTGTTTCTGCATTTCCAAATACTTTTTCTGTTGGTTCTTTAGGGGCTTCTAGGAGGGCTTTTGCATAAGTTTCAATTATGTTCTCATCTGCCTCATATCCCATTTCTGTAACCTAGACAATCCTTGGGACTACTGCCTCCATCCAAATCTCATCCTTCTTTATTACAAAGCATATCTCCTTTTGATATTTGTCAACAATAGCTTGAGATAGCCTTATCCTTGTTTTCATTCTAGCCTTTAATGCCTAAAAATGTTCATTTATGTTCTTTTCCTTGTCATCTCCCACATTGTTTAGAATGTCCATTAGTTATTTTCCTACCGGTATGTCAAAACCAAAATCCTTTCTACCAATACCAGGTACTTCCTTGGTAATATACAACATTAAACACACAAGTAAGTTGCCAAATCTAAAAGTCCCTTTCTTGTCCCCTTTGATTTTCTTTAGATTATCTATTAGTTCATCCTTCAACCATTCGCATATGTCAATCTTTGCATTGTTGTTTACCAAGTCATAAGCACTTTTGATACATAAGCTAGAAACAGAGTTTAATCTATTGGCATGAGTAGCCTTGTATCCAAGAATCATGTTGGTGAACCTTACATTGATATCCTTTACATCGTTTAATCTCAAGGATCTCTTGTCAAAGGTTGCACCGGTTAGGGTCATTACAGTGTCATTAGGGACCTTTTCCCCTTTCTCAGGTCTGCTACCAGTGGAAGGTAAGCCTGTCACTGCCCTAACTGCTTCTTTTGTTATCTTGTGAACTAAATCCAACCAAAAGAACTCCCCATGAACTCTTCTTAACACAATCCTTATAACATTCTTTGGAAAATCAAGAATACTAAGAATTTCCACAAAACCTAGGGTTTCAACTATCTTATGTTCTAGTTTAACATTTCCATTTACATCGCATATAACAGTCCTGTACATGTTCTTAGTTTCATCATCTCCTAGTTCTTCTATATGACAATGTATGTAAATTATAGGATCCTCAGCATATGAAACTCCTTTACGTATTTTTGAGAATTCTCCTAGGGTATCATCTTTCTTCGCAATTTCAGGAATAATCTTAAATACGGGTCTAGGGTGCTTAACAACTTCAATCACAATAGGGTTTGCAATGAATTCAGGTGCAAAGGAGGAAGCCATTGTTATAAATACCTTAATCTACCTTTAGGTATGAGTGCTTGAATGATTTGCTTCACTTCTCGCTGTGGATGCCTTCGCTCAGGATTTTTGCGCTCTTAGGAAATTTGAATGCTCGGTGAATGAAAAAGAGCCAAAACACTTGCTTTATAATGTCATTTCCTTCAACTACCACATTTAATGCCTGTCGGTTAAGTGAAACTTAACACATCTGCCGGTAAAGAAGTAATTCAACTTCTCACCATCGACCGAGGGTAAATTAGCATGTTTTTCAATTCGTTGCCATACCCACAAAAGATTTCTCTTCAGTTAGTTGAAGAACCTCCTGCCTGTGGAGTGATACTTTGTTCTACCGGTGAAGGAATAGCTTCACTAACACTCTGATCTGACTTTCTAATCTATTGTTTTGAGAATTCTTGCTTTACCTCTTCAACCTTTTCTTTACCTTTCAAGTTGGGTCCTTTGTTATTTGCCGGTGATGCCTTCTACAAAATTTTGCAATATGTCCAATTTTGTTACAAGCATAACAAGTCACATTGTTTTTTTGAATAGCTTTTCCATATCCTATGCCAGTATGTGTTCTACATTGATTAGATAGGTGTCCAAATCTTCCACAAACATAACATCTTACATTCATTCTGCAATTTTCTGAGTCATGACCAATTTTATTGCATTTCGAACATTGACCGGTGGGTGAATTTGTGTTCTGATAATTTCTAGATCTACACTGATTTGCTCTATGACCATATTTATTACAATTAAAGCATTTCCCATTGAATTTGTAAGCATTAGCTTGTCTTACCAGTTTACTGTGATCATGATTGTTTGCAGTACCAGAGCTTTCACCAACTTCAAAGCCAAGGCCATTAGTATCTCCATTAGGTTTCTGATTTTTCAACATGTCATCAAGTTCTTCTGAACTTTTCTTGAATTTCTTCTTGTGTTGATTTGCAGTAGCCAACTCATTTTCTAAGAAATCTTTCTGTCTCATGAGTTCAGTTTTATCATGCTCCAAGTGAATTATATCTGTCTTTAACATATTATTTTCATGACTGAGTCTTAGATTTTCGTTACTAGCATCATTGATTCTCCTAGCCAAGTCATCTTCATTCTTCTTTCGGTCTTCAATGTCTTTACAAAACCTCATAGTTATATCTTGCATTTCATTCTTCAAGGCCATGTTATCCTGCTTCATCTTGCTTACAAGATCATTAAGAGTTTCTTTTTCATCATCATCACTCTGTATCTTCTCATGAAGTTCTCTTCTTTTGTTCCTTGCAATAATGAGATTTTCTTGAAGTCCCTGAATGATTTCTTGTGCAACCTTCAGATCATCTTCAAGTTTGATAGTCCTTACATTTTCTGCATCATAGTCTAAAAGAGTTGTTTCCAATTGCTTTCTCAAGTTGTCCATCTCTACCAGTGTCAGAATCTTTCTCAAGCTATTAGGATTTTGAAAATAGAGGACCAGGCTCTGATACCAATTGTTAGGATTCCCAAAGATACTGAGCGGGGGTGGGGAGGGGGGTGAATCAGTATCTAACTGGTTAATGGATTTTCCAAACTTATTAAATGAATTTCATGCCAAAACAGTGTACCGGTAAACCGAAAATAATGCATTAAATAAGATTAGTAAACACAACATAGAAAGCACACCATAACACAATATTTTTAATGAGGAAACCTGGTGTGGGAAAAACCTTGATGGGATTTGTGACCCACAATATTCGCTCACTGGCCAATAAGTGAATATTACTGATACAATAGGGGTTTGCACATGCAGGAAGGCCAACTGCCTAAAGCTCACTACTTAAATACAAAAAGGGAAGTCTCACTGACTTACAAAGGTGGATTATGTAAATCTAATGTCATGTACTGCTTCGGTTCAACATCTGCTATGCCAGGTTCAGTACCTGTTTAAGCTCATATAACTTCCAAAACCCTATTCCAAAATCTGCCTTAATATTCACATCTGCCTATTACATTCCTTCCATGCATCTCTCACTACTTACAAATGATTTACAAGATCTCATACTTATATGAGTCCTAATACAATTCGCCTTGTCGGCTTACAAAAAGATTTTACAATTAAATACAAAATACAATAAAAAAAATCCTGTCGGCCAGGGTGCCGATAACCATCTTTGCCACTGCCGGTGAACTGTATGCCAGTGTAGAGTCTGTCGGTGTTGGTGCCTATCAGTGTCATAGGATTGTAAAGTTGCCATCAATGACAATACCTTCAATCACCTACAATTTCTCATTGGAGTGTGCATTTGCCAACAATCTCCCCCTTTGGCATTAATGGCAACACTCATGAGAAAAAGCCAAAATTGTATCCAAAAGGTGTTGACCAAAAGTTTTACCAAAACTGTCAAAACTGTGTTACCCAAAATTGTGTGCTCCAAACCTCTGTGCTCCCCCTGAGCAGATGATCTCTTCTATCTTACTCCTTTTTCTCATTCTCTACTACTCCCCCTTTGGCATCAATGACAAAGGTTGTCATTCAATGTCAATTGAGTGTAGTTCATGTCTGGATCCCTGTAATCAGTGGGTTACTCAGTAGGATTTTCTATAGCCGGTATCCCATCTGTTTTTTTTTCAAAGTTGGCATCAATGGTATCAGTCACCATTCTAGTATCCAAGGGATCAACTGATTTTTCAGTTTGTTGCTCTGCCCCAATTTCAATATTTCTAACTATGATGTCTTCTGCTGGTGGCTCAGTTGCCACATCTCTCCCCTATATCAATCTTTACCTCTCCATCTCTCCATATTTCTTCTTCCGTGTAGATATCTCTATCTCAATCTCTCTCATATTATCTCTCCCTCTCTCTACTTCTCTCTATATATCACTTTTTGTTTCTAACTTTATTTTCAAGAGGGGAAAATATTCCTTAGATTTACATGCATCATGTCTATAGAAACCTAACTCCATAAATATTTGATGTAAAATTGAATTTCTAGAAGATAGATGATTTTACAAAGAGTTATTTGCCTTGCTAGTTGCTATAAATAATAGTACTAGTACCTGCAAAAAAATATTTCTCTTAGCTACCATCTCCTTGATTACAAACTTAGCATCCAAATCATATTTTATTCTATAAATATTCATCATATTATGATAAATAAGGGCTATAGGGTAGGCACCCATGAATGAGGTTAGGCTAGGCCAAAGATAAAAAGTAATGATGATGAAAATCAATAAAAGTTTAAAATGCACATGGAAACTAGATAAAAATGGCTTTGAGGTTGGCATCATTAGTTTTAAGGTTTTCACCCAAACATTAGAAATTATAAGTTGGATAAAAATAGCTTGAATATTACAACCTAAATAACAAGAACTAAAAACTAGAAAGAAATGATGTCATCAATGGTTGTAACCACCTAACTAGATAAAGAGGCCATGCTAAGCCCATACTTATAGAAAAGGCTATTCATCACAATCATGGTCAAAGATCGAGGATAATAACAGGTAGATGTAAGTGATATAAGATATATTCCCCCTTACATTGATTAGAAAAAAAAGAATAATGAGAGTAAATTAATCTAAGGATAATGATTAAGGAGAATTGAAATAAAGTGGAAAGGAAAAAATGCCAAGCATTTTTAAGAAAGGAAAGAAAGAAAGGTAATGAAACAAGGGGAAAATCTAGGTCATTCACTCAAGAGAAGACACACATATATAGAAAAAAGACAAGTATATATTCTCCTAAGTGACATATAATTAAAAGGATGAATAAATAAGGGGCAAGAAAATATAGGTCATAACCACATAATTGGTAATAATAGATAAATCATAAGAGGAAAAAAGATTGCATACCCCCTAATGGAAAAAAGGACAAAGAGGGAATAGAGGAAGATGCAAAATTTTATTATGATAGGAATATAAGCAATAAGATCAATATGATGTATATTTAGAAAGAATGGAGAGAAATGGGATGCTAAGGTAGGATTAAAGGATAGGAGGATAGAGAAGAAGCGTAGAGAACTTCAAGATAATTTGCTCAATAATAGAAAAATGAAATTGTCCCAAGGATAAAAGAAGGAAAATAATGAATACATAAAGGTATAAAGTTGAAGATGAATAAATAGGAGAAAGTGAAAAATGATTAAACATGATTGGGATCACATTAAACTATGTGGATGAAGTAAATCCTATAAGTATTATATAATAGTTACTAAGTATGGATCATCATTCTCTATTCAATTAGAGTGAGGTAAAATATAATTCGAGAAAAGAAGAAAGGTGAAATCAAGAGGAACTATAAAGAATTGAGAAAGTGGAAGCAATAAGCACAATCTAGAAAATAAGTCAAGATGTAAGGAGATATATATGAGAAGAAAGAGAAACTAGAAATCAAGATGAAGGCAAATAATGAAAAAGGAGACAAGAAACAAGTTGAGATGATCCAAGAGAATCAAGTGGGGAAAATGAGTGATCAAAATAAAAAAAATTAATTAAGACATAAGTAGACAAGTAAAAAAGATTTCAATTATATTCAAATGCGTTAGATAGATCAATAAGATCAAGAATGTGATCCTAAACTTATGCAACAAGACAAGATTTTTTTCATTTCTTAATTTAATCTCTTTTTTTTTCATATCTTATAGTGTGTGTCAAGTGGAATTCAGAAAAAGTGGTATAGTGGCATAGTGTGATAGAGAGAAAGAGGAAAAAGTGGATGAAGCATAAGGGTAAAAACACATACCTGTGTCACACTTTTATAAAGGAACCAACCAATGCAACTAAAACTATTTAACTTCGACCACATAAAAGTGGCATTTCTAAATTGAATTTTGAAATGATGTAAACTGGTCAAATGTAGAAATATTAATGAAATTTAGGTTTGTTATTTTTAAAAAAAAAAATTGAAAAAAATTTGATATTTTTTATATAAATTCAAAGACAGATTTTTTATTGTTGAAAAATACTGAAAATTAGGGGTTCTAGTTGGTGTCACCAAAAAAATGAAAACAAACTTTATTTTTTCTGATTTTTTTTCCAAATAGAGAACATATATATGCAGTGTTAAAAAAATAAAAAAAAATTTGATATATACTTTTCTCGTTATAATATTTTGAAGTCCAACATAGCTAAATTTGACAGTTTTCATTGATCAAAATACTGAAAAAATTATATGTATAGATTCGTGACTTCGAGCTCTACAAAAGGGTATTTTTTTATTTTTGTAAAAAAATATTTTACTTGAAGAAAATTTGAGCAAAAGTGAAAAGTTTCAGAAATACAGAGTTTTTCACCTTTTTTTTGCCACATCACATGACACATAGGCTAGTCTGGTTGGACTGAGTTCAGTCGGACTGAGTCTAACCAAACTCAGTCCGGTCGAACTAAGCTTGGTTCTAATAATAAAAAAGTTTGATTTTTTTTTTGAATGAAAGCATTTGAATTAAGGGAGTTTGGTTGAACTGAGTCTGGCCAAATTGAGTTCAACCGAACTTCCAATGTGATTTCGGCACCACGCGGCCCTGGGGTAGTTCGACCGAACTGAGTCCGATCGAACTTAGTCCGAACGAACCACCCTTAGTTTGCCCAAAGCGTGACACAACTCCATTCTTTTTCCCATAAGCATATGAAAAACTTACCTTGAGTTATTCAAATATTTTTTTTCTATTCTAGCCTAAGTACCTTCAGAGATAAGGAAATAGTAAAGTGTATGAGGATAAATAAATAAAAGGGTGTAGCTCAATTATGATAAAGTAGAAGTTCCATAGTAGGAAATTGATACTAGAAGGGGAAATAATGTACCCTAACTCAAGAGCTAATACTAGGATAAATCATCAATTGAAATAAGGAGTAGAAAGGGAAATAAGAGAAGCATCTTGAGTAGATTGTTTCTTCTTTGACTTTATGCATTCTTTGAGCTAATTTGATATAACTTTGAAGTACATCTCTTAGGATTTGTATGCTTTTTTTATTCTTTTAATTTTACTTTTTCTTCACTTTTTCTTTTGTTGATTCCACCCCAGGTAACTAGTAAGATGGAATGACTCATAACTAAAGAGTAGATTGGGTAGTTATGGATATTATTTCATTAGGATGATATCAACTTCATATATTTGGTTGGATCCACAACCTAGAAGTATAAACATCTACAAGTATAATGGACCACTCAATACATATTTTAGGAAGGAAGGTGAAATGTTGATCCACTCACGAGGCTCTAAGATTCACTATTGAGCAATCATCCATGTGTTAGAGACAAAGAAATTAGAAAGTGCCATGATTTACACCCCAATAAAAACCTCTTTAAAAAAAATGAGTAAAAAATAGTCACAAAATTGCACCCAAGTAAAAGGGATGACTTGACAAGTTACCTAGGCAACCTTAGGTTTTCTTTAGCATCTCGAGGGTTACTTAAGCAGAATTTTACTACCAAAATAAGCAATCCAATATAGGAAAATGGGAAACCCAAAACATGCTACCTTAGATCTCTTAAATATAAAAAAATACTATGAAAATGTAGAAATAAAAAACTCAACTACATTTCCTACATGGATAACCACCCTTGCAAATAATGACCCTAAGTTTGACAACCTTTTTTGACATAAAATATGCAAAAAATCAAATTGGGGTAGAGTGGGTTTTTGTGCACCTATAAGTCTACCTAACAATGAGCCATAGACATAGTCATAATCCCTTGTTGCAAGTTTTCCATTGACTATATAACCTTTTCTAATTCTATTGCTATCAATACACAACTCAATTTTCTCCCTTATTGCGAGCACAAATAAAGTCTAAAATAAAACAATTTTACATCGAGCTAGTTTTTCACCTCTTTGGTAGGTCAACAAAATAAATCAAAATGACATAGGTATACTTCACATGTTGCCATCATGGTACACTCTCTTGTCTCTATTGAATATAATTTAAGCTAACATTTTAGTTACATGCACTTTTTTTGTATTGTAGAAGATTGGAACTCAACATCATCTAGGTGCCTACAATATGGACTTTTCCATTAAACAAAATGTTCTTTGATAGTTACATGCACTTTAGATAGTTCTTTCTCTCTATCTCATAGGTTTTGAATAGGCATCAAGAATAAACAAAGGTAGTATCTCTTTAACCCCATGTCAATGGTGAGCACTCTTGTTGATCTTAAGGAATTAGTCTTAGTTTAAAACTTGCTATATATCCTGCTATGAACCTCTAGGTGTAGGTTACCATTTACTTGTTGATTTGAATGAATAGATTAATTTATTTTGAAAAAGGTTAGAGTAAAATAAAAAATAGATTAATTAGCTTCAATCTTGTTTGGAATAGTGACATTCTATCACTATATTGCATTGCAGAACAACAATGGCTAGATATAGTTTATTTGTGTTATTGCATTATATAACTTAGATTAAAATATAATTCATTTTGAATTCAACATAATCACTCCTAATCATTTCATAAATCTCTTTTTAATAAGACAAGAAAAAAGTGAAAAGACCTTATTAATAGATCTCAACAAATCAAATCAACTACAATCAAAACAAATTAAAAAATACTTTCTAAAATTACACTGAGAATCATCTAATTGCATAAATCAATTACCTCACATTTCACTTTGGGCAAAATACAAAAAATAGAAAAGCTTTATAGTTCTTGCATTTAGATAAAAAAATATTTAGCTAGTTAATTTTCACTCCATGAAGCAAGTGGATAAAACCCCTTCCTAAAATGTTTGGGACAATCAATAAAATGGTCAAAAAAGAAAACATATTGACAATGGTCAACAAGAAAATAATTTTAACTTGTTAACAAGATAAATAAATCGCGAACAAAATGAATGAACGCACAACACACTCAACATATAAAGTAAGGAATACCGCTTCCTTTTCTCTCCCAGTATTAGATTCAGGTGTCTTGGAGTCATAGAGGATTGGGTAAGATCCATTTCATATAAGCTTGAAATTTCACAACCAAAATAGGAAGCTTTCAACTTTGAAAAAGTTTAGGAGCAAGCTATATTATCTTGCAAAAATCCAAGAAGAAAACATCAAGAGATGAGCAAAGGAACTAGCCCTCCTTCAAGAATTGATTGAGATGGACAATCATTGTCTTAACACTTTTCTTGTCGACACTCATTAGGACTAGAAGCAATCCACACAATCAAGGCATTTGGCCACATAACACTTGTTATATCAACATCTCTTCAAAGGTTTGCCAAGCAACACCCACATATTCCAACTATAATTGTATGTATCAACACAATCATTTATCATCAAACACTCTTTCCTTGTGAATTGAGCAATTAAACTAACACAACACTCACCACATGCATAAATATTATTGATAGTCACAAGACACTCATTCCTCATGTATTGAAGAGAATGCAAGATTTATGGGATATGAAAATTACATTGCAATGTCTGTTAATTCACTACTTTGTCAATAGGTGTGTTGAGGAGCTCTTGGTTGGCTAGATTTTGGCAAATTTCCTTGCCTTTGGCCATCTTGCTTGTTCTTGGCACAACAATCTATCAAGGAAGAAATAAAGAGGCTTTGATCACTAGTTGGGAGCTTGTACACTTAGTGACCCAAACCTCACCTTGTTGATGTATGGTAAAACTAGATGATCGTAGTCCCTCTCCATCCTTGGTGGTATAATTCTTGCTACTTAACGACTTTGTATTACTTTTATTTGGATAGTTTACATTGGATCTTGTTTGAACTTTGAAATGTGAGTTTTCCGCAGAACATTTTTTGAATATACACAAAAAACTTTTTAGACATAACTATTAGAAGACACGTATTTGAGATCAATATGCTAACTTATAGATTAGACTATATATATATTTGTTACCTATATCAGAACACATAACAAAAAGAAAAAAAAAAAATTCATTGAAAAGAACATATACATAGGAAAAGAAGAGAATTCATTGGAAAGAGAAAAACAGGAGCAATTGAAAATACATAATGACAAAACCATTATCTTCCCACTCATGAGGTGGTTTGATCCGGCATAAACATAGAACTACATGAAGGGAGAGATTCCAAAAGAAAAACTCAGACAAGAACGGTCATGTCTAAAGAACATTGCTTTCTTGGGGCTGCAAATGGCGGTTAGACATCATCATGTCTGCCAACAGGTCAAATCTGTGCGCCGTTATGCGATTTTCCTTGATAAAATATTTCATGGTTTTGCGTCCTACCTGATTAGATATGATTCAAGAGAGACACCTGCAGCCATCACTTTTTCTCCACGCCAGGTTAATTTACTTGAATTCTGCGGGTCAATTTTAATTCGATAATGCGCCAATCGCATACAGGTGCACGCCAATTATCCAGACACAGGTTGATTATTGAAATTCGGACTGAGATTTGCAAAATCCACCTGTCATTATATTCAATCATGTAGAAATGTGACAGTTGTTGATCCACTGAACCTTCTCGAAACCACAAATATGAACCACGCCTTAGAGGTTTGGTTCTTCTGCATCCAGCGTTTGTTCCTTTTCTATCAGTCAATTTCTGGTCCTGTGCCTCTTCAGGTTTTTAAACGCTATTTTCTGGTTTATCTTTATAGGCCTTGCATCTGACTTTGCCATGGAGGATGAAGAAACAGGGGAGCTTTTTATACCATGCAGGGTATGCAGTCACAAGTGTTTTAATAAGCATGGCAAATACCACGATAAGCAGTGCTTTGATGGGTCTGCGTGTTTCTTCAAAGTTATGCTTGGAGATTTTGCAGAAAGACTGGTAACTTTTATACTTAAGACATCTTTTTCATCTTTTTCTGTCATGTACTCTGTTCAGAATTTGTAAAAGGGGATTATGTATAATTGTAAAAGGGGATTATGTATTTTGTTTACTGCAGCGCCTTCCTCCTGCATTTGTTTCACAGTTTATAACAGACCAACATGAACATATGGTGTTGCAAGGCCCAAATGGGCAGGAGTGGGAAGTAGAATTATTGGGTTCAAACAATAAACTGGAATTTCGACATGGTTGGGAAAGATTTGTCAATTTTCACGGCCTGCAGTTGGGTGATTTTGTTGTGTTCAAGTACATATCTAAGTATTATTTCAAGGTTCAGATGTTTGGAAGATCTGGGTGTGTGAAAAATACCTGTGCTCTTCATATTGAGAAAACAAAGATTGGTTTAGATAAGAGACGCCCTTCTACCAAAATGTGCAGTTTGAATCAGCCAATGAGCAATAACTTGCTGACTTATTTGGTTTATGATGATAAAAACAACGATGAGGCTGAAGCAGTGGCTGAAAATCAGAGGAGAAAAAGGAAATCCTTTTGCCTTGGTAAGCAAAAGTTTTGTCCAGTAACATAGAGTCTATTAAATTTGTAAGTTACAGATGTTTAGTCAGATGGTTTTCACTCTCCATGTTATTGTGCATAGTTGCTAGTATAAACTGTCTGAATTTATCACCTCGATTTCTATTCTTTTCTTTTGTCTTGCTTTCTTTTCGGTGATACTAAATTCACACAGTTTATACTCAGAGCTTATTTTAACTTTCAAAGTAGGCATTGGAGTCCAAATCTTATCAGGAGGATAGGTATAACAACAAAGTTAAATTTTCTGTAGGCCATTCATCCAAGAACCCTGACCATTTTTTCTCCTCTCAGAAGCACATATAAATTGGGTTTGCGTCTCCTTTCAAATTAGGTAATAACAAAGTGGATTTTGTTGCAGGTCATGCTTCCAAGAACCCTGGACATGGTTTCTCTTCTCAGAATCACATGACAGTGGGGCCTGCTGCTCCTTTCGAATCAGATAACAAAAAAGTTAATTTGCTTGGAGACTATTCCTCCAAGAACCCTGGCCATTTTTCCTCCTCTCAGAAGCAAATGACAATGAAGCTTGTTTCTTCTTTCAAATCAGATAAACCTTTTTGTTTAATGGTTATCAAATCATGGAATGTGAATAAACCAAACATGCTAGTAAGATGAATTCTCTGTTTTCTTTCTCTATCAGTATTTTTCTTTAAATCAATAAGAGGGTTCAAGTAAGGGTTTAACAAGCCAAAAATATGCTATTACATAGTTTTTGATTACTCATTTTGCTGATGGATATATCGTAGAGTGTAGACTTCTAATACTATGGGCATTTGCATTTGTGTGAATGGTAATTTATTACATCAACAGAATCCAGTGCTTTATTGGGTTGAAATAACTTATTTTTTCTTATGGTTTGGAATGCAGAGGTTCCCAATAATTTACAAAAATCCACTTCAGCTACCAAGGGTAAATGCTGAGATAGCTCTTTTGGATGGAGACTGTAAAGAGTGGAAGGTACAGTGCATTATTAAGGAAAGGAGGCCTACCTTAAGTGGGGGGTGGAAATGTTTTACACAAGATAACAATATAAAGGAAGGAGATACTTGTATCTTTGAGCAGCTGGACAACAATAAAAAAAAATTTATGTTCAGAGTTCATATCTTCCCTGATGTAAAAAAGGCTCATCTTCAAAAAGATCAGGAGGATGGCTGAAGTGTTTTGCAGAAAGATCTGTAATGGGTTTATTGAGCTGAGATAGAATCAGGAAGCACTGTCCAAATTAAAACAAAAGAAGATAAGTAAAAACAGAGATTTTGATGGAAGGCAGGTTAAAGATGAAGGATAGAATTGTACAAGACAAGTCTTCCATAGAAGAACATAAT
The DNA here is from genome assembly GCF_030272615.1 of Cryptomeria japonica. Taxonomy (NCBI): domain Eukaryota; kingdom Viridiplantae; phylum Streptophyta; class Pinopsida; order Cupressales; family Cupressaceae; genus Cryptomeria; species Cryptomeria japonica. The sequence continues at coordinate 751,417,755 of NC_081411.1, read as the reverse complement.
CTAACAACAAATTCTGTTATCTTTTTGATGGTCAAAGTTGTATGGGAATCATTTCATTTTGGACTTTTTTAATCATAGGCATGAATTTTCAACAGTCCATGTAGTATATACAACCATGTAGTATATGCAAGAATTGTTTGGAAAAATTGTGTATATTTTTGAATCAACGCTTCATATTTTTCTTTGTCCTAATGATGGATTGCTGTGTGTAATCTTAAACATTGATTCAAGGCATACACAGTTTTTTCAATAAGCAAATCTTGCACATACTTTCTTGATTGAAAATGATTTTTTAATAATACATTTAAATCAATTATTTTGACATAACAATTATATAAATTAATTGGATGATATATTAATTGACTTTGATAGAAAGGTGTCAACAATTACTTGACTTTGATAGAAAGGCGTCAACAATTATTTGACTTTGATAGAAAGTATCAGAGAGCAACAATTTAATTGGCTTTGATTATGAACATGTTAGAAATGAATAAATGATTTTTAACATGCTTTAAAAAGTTCACATTTTAAATTTAATTTGATCACAAAAATAATGTCTTTGGTTATTTATTTTAAGATTAGAAATTTATAAATGAATTAAAAAGTATATATTTTAAATTTATTTTATATTTTTACTAAAAGGTAAAGAATGTTTTGAAAGTACTTGTAACCTTAAAATATTACTTACCATAAACTGATCTACAATGAAATGACTACATAATTGTTGTAATTGACTAAACTACAAAATACAAAACAAAGTAATAGAGCAAAGAACAAGAACAAATACATAGAAGATTAAAGTCTATTCATAGTTTCTATAACCTCCCTTTCTTCTCTATAAAAGCTCCCATGTAGGTCTAAAAAGAAAACTCTTCGAAGTTCTTTTTCTTTGTATGGGTTTTTCTTTTCTTTTTACTTTTTGTTTTTGAAATTAGACTAATTGGTTTTTTCATTACCATCCATTTGAATGGTAGGGATCTCACGAGTCTTAATGATTTTCATGTCATTTTTTAGGACGATATTTTTGGTGGTATGATTGTCCCTAACCCACTAGGACTCTTCAAGCTCTTCCTCAAAACTTGTAATTTTTTAAATTTTTGATTGACCCTTTCATATATACTACTTGTTTTTTGGCTTTAAGTAGCGCATCCCATATTCAAAAGATTCTTAGGATTTTTCTTTTAGATTTTTTTTCCATAACAAAAAACTAAAACTACAAAATATTTTAGTTAGATTGTGCCATCTTTAGAGACATTATGAAGAGCTCCCAATTTTTGTATTATATGATTAACCACTTAACAATGTCTTGTATGGATTTCAGATTATTAAGAGGTAAGGTGGAATCCTTAAGAGGGCTAGGGCATGGATTCTACATATAGGAGAAGGCACTAATTGCAAGTTTAGGCAATGACTTTTCCTTCCCTTTCTTGCTTGCATTCATCTTGTGGTTTCCACCTTTTTTGGAGTCTCTTGGACACTACCATAACCTATCTTCGCAATTCCCTTTACCATAACAAAAACATTACAAACATGGGCTTGGGGTTGTATTTAGGGGAACCCATTGTTTACTATTTGTTTTCTCTTACGAGTCTTAATCATGTATTGCAACCCTTCTCTATTAAAGCCTTTGAATTTGATTCACACTTACCCTCACCATCCTCCTATGACTCTTTAAGGGTTATCAAGTTCACACTATGTGGTCCAAAACTACAGTCTATAAGTTACAACATTATTTTCCTTTTTCCCTTTTTTATTTTATGAACATGATGAGGGGTTATAGGGTTTCTTAGTCTAAAAGAATTAACAATAAGCATGACCAACCCTTGGTGTAGGGGAATAATCTTCAAAGCTCTTTTACATTCTGTAGACATTGAAAATTGTCCCAAGTCTCTGATGACACTTTTCACTAATCTTTTGTCTAAACTGATTAAATAATTTTAATTATTTAATTAGTACTAATTCTTAATTATTTAATTATCATCCTTTTAAATCATTAATTAAATAATATTTATTATTTAATTAATGTTCATCATTCTCTCTTTCTAATCAATTAATCTTGATCTTAATTGCCTAATCCTAACTATTCCTCTCTGATTAAACAATTCACTTAATTATTTAATCCCTTTATTCTAAACTAATTATTCTTCCATGATTAAATAATTATTTTAATTATTTAATCCCTTTCTCCAAATTATTCTAATTAAATATATTTTTTAATTTATTTAATTACTATGTGTGGGTGAAATAAATAAATTTTATTTATTTGTGACCCCACTTAACTCTTCCACTTTCTATTTTTCATTCTCCCTTATATTAACATTTTCTTCTAAGACACACACACACACACACACACACACACACACACACACACACACACATCCACCATCCCTTTATTTATCAATTAAATAAAGCTATTTTGTTTAATTGTCTAATCGATAAATAAGAGGAACAAATTAATAAATTATATAATTTATCATAAATATCTGTTGTAGATGTGATTGTTGCGGATGTGATGGTGTTGTTAAGTGGTTGCCATTGATGTCAACATATCGGTTGGCATTGATGTCTCTGATGTTCTTGATGTTGGCGATTTAGAATGTGTTCCCAGAATCTTTGGTGCTCTGGAAGATGTGTTGGTGATCTAGATATTTCAAGTTATTGGATATGGTGTTGATCGATGCTATTCATGCGTATCTTGGTCCCATTCTTATCCTTGTTGCTTTGGGTGTTGGTGTTTAGGTCCAGATTAAGTCTATAATTCAAGGATGAGCAGTGGCTTGTGGTGTACCTTGTGTATCATGGTTTTTGGGTCCAAACCTTGTAATGATTGTAACGTGTTGATCTGATTGTTGATGTGTTGTGGTATGTGTTGGAAAATGGTGTCTCAACCTTGCATTTACATGAGGTTACTATTTATAGTAAGTTTTCATTTGAGCACGAAATGGTACGAAATTCTCCCAGAAACTTTTGGTTGGTTAGATAAGCATGCCTGTAAAGTTTCGTGCAAGATCACAACTATTTTGAATTTTGTTTTGGAGGGGTGCAATTAAAGGTTTAAAGTTAATTTTGGGGACTTTAGACCCTCTAAAATGCCCTGAAAGTGGACATAAAAGCATAGTGGTTTATGAGGAAATAGAGAACTTCATGAGCTTTTTGACGCTTCAAACGATTCGTCAATCGGGCACACAGTTCACAAGTTATGGCCTCCAGAAGTTTGTACTCCTGAAATAGGAAATATAATTTACATTGGACACATAAATGAGTTGTAAAAGGGAGGGACACATGTTGATGTGTGTTTTAACACGTCATAAGGCATCTAGATTGGAGATAAGGTCGACTATACTTTATTGGGTGGTTTTAGCCCATGGTTTCGTAATACCATTTGATAGTTTCTTGTATTGTATCTCCTATATATGAGATGTGTGAGATAGAGGTTATGTGCAAAAGTCTTATGGCTATTGAGTTACCTCTGAATCTCTAATTAGTGGTACTTCTGTGAAGAGCTTTCTCTTCAAGCATATTATAATCTGTAATTGATTGTTGAATATTATATTGGGTGGCTTTTGGAGTATGGGGTTTTTCTCCCGAAAGGGTTTTCTGCATGTAAATCATTGTGTTGTGGTATGAATGTTATTATGTCTATTCTGTTACGTTTTTGTAATTATTGTGATGATCTACAATTTTTTTTGCATTATCCTCCTCTCAAGGTTAGTGTAGGAAGTTGTTCCGCTACTTAACTTCCTTACAAGTGGTACCAAAGCTTGATCACCTTTCGTTTCAGTTATGGGTTGTTGGGTTTTTTGAACTAATCCAGATTTGAGTGGGAGCTTGTGCAAAAGGCACTTTTGATCTTGTTGCAGGAATTTTCAAATGGCAAGTTCATTAGGGAGAATAGAGCTGGAGAAATTTAATGAAATGAATTTTGAGATGTGGAAGCTGAAGATGGAAGATCTGCACTTACAAGCATGCAGAAAGTAGGTACATGTCAAAAATTTGGAATGGGCTTATCTTATTCAATTTATTTAGGGAATGGATCTACTCATCTGGAGCTAACTAATGCAGAGCTTACTCATCAGGAGCTTAAGAACCTAGCCTAGACTTCCTTAGAATAGTAGGGCCCTAATTTGAGGAGGGGTTGGAAGGCTTCAACCTCGCTCCATCCCTGTGCAGGGTGGTCTTACAAAATCTTACTTACAAAGGTCAGAATCTTTATCTCAAAGCTGCAGAATCTACTAGATACTTATGCTACTTATGTTGTTGGATCTACTAATAGATTGAGATCAGTGGGATGCAATTGATGCGAATGTCCAAAGACCCTCAGATCCTACGGTGGTGGCTCAATATGATGTTATGGACCAAAAAGTCAAGGGTCTAATTAGATTGTGCCTGGAAGACTCTGTTCTTATCAATATCCATGAAGAAAACTCTACAAAGAAGCTACAAACTAAGCTTGGTGAAATGTATCAAGAAAAATATTTATTAAATAAGATTTTCTTGAGGAAGAAATTGTATTCCTTGAAGATAAAAGAGGGTAGACGAATTGTAGAGCACCTAGAAGCATTCAATATGTTGTTGGCTCAATTGGTATCTGTTAGTGTTAAGATGGACGAAGAGGAGAAATGCCAAATCTTGCTTTGTTCTTTGCCTGATTTGTGGGATTCTCTTGTTATGGCTATCGGTAGTACTTCTATTGTTTTGAAGTCTGAAGATGTGGTGGGTGCCCTACTTGGTGAAGAGATGCAGAGGAAGGTATCCATCAGTTCGAAGGAAGCCCTAATTGTTTGTGGAAGACCTAAGGAGAAAGGAAAGAAGAATGAGAAGCATAATAAGTCCAAATCTAGAGGGAGATCAAAATCTCTTGGAAAGTCCAAAGTTATTTGCTGGAATTGCAGTAAACTAGGTCACATCCGTAAGGACTGCAAAGAAGAAAAGAAGAAAAAAAAGAAGAATTTCAATTTTGATTCTAAGTTTGAGAAGGAAGATGGTGATGCATTCATTGCAGCTTTGGCGACTCATGCTGGTAATGATTCCCGATTAATTGACTCAGGTGCATCTTTTGATATGACTTGAAATAGAGATTAATTTTTTGAATATGAAGAATTTAATGGAGGTAAGGTGTACTTGGGTGATGATTCACATTTAGACATTGTCGGTCGAGGTAAAGTTAGAATCGGGTTTTCTGATGGTAGAATAAAAAGGATTAATGGTGTGTTGCATATCCTTGGATTAAAATGAAATTTGTTATCTATGAGAAAACTGATAGATGTAGGTGTGCAAGTAGTCTTTTCTAAAGCATGATGTAAGATGATCAAGGATTCTTGGTAATTGCTAGAGGTGTCAGGTTCAACATGTTGTATAAGCTAGAGGAATACACTATTGAGTATAATAGCACTTCTGTAAAAAGTAAATCTATGGGTACTCCATCAGAAGATTTGAGGGTTTCATCTTGAGCGGATGGACATGGCTTTTGCATACCTAAGGGTGCTCTTTCTTCTGAAGCAAAGTTACCTACAAAGAAGACTATGTTATGGCACTAGAGGCTTGGCCACATTGGAGAAAAGGGTCTAAGGACCTTGAAGAATAAAAACCTTATTGAAGGTTTGAATGATTGTAATCTTGACTTTGATTTTTGTGAGCATTGCATTTATGAAAAACAAAACCCCATTTACTTTTACTCGAGTTCTCATAAAAATTTTGGTGTCTTGGATCTTATTCATTCTAATGTGTTTGCAGATGTTCCTTCTATTGGAAAATCCACATATTATGTTTCATTTATTGATGATTTTAGTAGAAGGACATGGGTATATTTTCTAAAGAGTAAATATGAAGTTTTAAGTTGATTTAAAGAATTTAAAGCAATAGTTGAGTTATAGATTGGAAAGAAAATTAAATGTTTAAGGACTAATAATGGTGGTGAATTTTTCTCTAATGATTTTGATAGATTCTGTAAATAATGTGGCATTAACAAACATAAGACAACTCCGTATTCTCCACGATAGAATGGAGATGTAGAAATAATGAACAAAACATTGATGGAGAAGGCTAGGAGTATGCTGAGTGGTGTTGGTCTAGAACAAAAGTTTGGGGCTGAAGCTATTGCCATTGCCTGCTACCTGATTAAAAGGTCTCCTACATGAACTCTTGTTGATAAAATATCTATGGAAGCATGGTCGGGTCACAAGCCTTCATTGAGACATCTTAGAGTTTTTGGTTGTGGTCCGCATGCACATGTGCCAAAGGAGAAGTAGACAAAGTTGGAGAACAAAGTTGTGAAATGTATCTTCATTGGGTACAGTTATGGTGTGAAAGGATACATGTTTTGGGACCCTATTGCACAAAAAGTAATTCATAGTAGAAGTGTTGTTTTTAGAGAAATTAAGTCTCCTTCTATTACATTGCAACCAAAACAAACTAAACAGGAAGATGTGATTCAGTTCCCTTCTATGCCTGAAAGCGTTGAATCGAGACTCCTAAATAGGCAAGAAGTTGAGGAGAGCTCATCTAGCTTCGAATATTCAAAAGAGGAGGTAGAACCTCCAACTCAACTTGTTCAAAGGTCTACATGACATAGACAACCACCTAAAAGGTATTCACCTAATGATTGGAGATGTATTTTTGCTTTGAATACTAATGTGGATGAACCTAGATTTGTAGAAGAGGCATTAGGTATGAATGATGCATAATCCTGGAAGACTATGGAAGAAGAAATAACAACTTTGAAAAAGAATGACACATGAGATTATGTACCATTGCTTGAAGGACATAAACTTGTTGGTTATAAATGGGTGTTCAAGAAAAATATTGGTTTAGATGGAGTCATTGAGAAGTGCAAAGCGAGGCTAGTTGCAAAAGGCTACTCTCAAGCTGAGGGTGTTTATTGTGGTGAGATATTTTCTCCTATTGCAAAAATGACATCCATTAGATTTTTGCTTTCTATTGTTGCTTCTTACGATTTAGAGGTTGAGCAAATGGATGTGAAAACTACTTTCCTTCATGGTGATTCGGAGGAGGATATTTATATGACACAACCAAAGACTTATGTGGTGAAAGGTAAAAGTAATTTGGTCTGTAAATTAAAGAAATCTTGGTATGGCCTCAAACAGAGTCCTAGGATGTGGTACCATAAATTTGATACATATGCGTTGAGTTTGGGATTTGAGCATTCTAAATCAGATCACTGTGTTTATTATAAATATGATGGTGACCATTTCCTATACATTGCATTGTATGTTGATGATATGTTATTCATTGGTAAAGGGAAATGTATGATTTCAGAATTGAAGTCTCAGCTCGCTGCTAAATTTGAAATGAAAGATCTTGGTGCAGTGAAGCACATTCTTGGGATGGAAATTAGAAGAGATAGAGTGAACATAAAACTATGGCTAGGCCAAAGTAAGTGTGTGGTGTTACAAAGGTTCAACATGTGAGATTGTAGACCATTGTGTGTTCCTTTTATAGTTGGAACAAAGTTATCCATTGCAGATTGTCCTACATCCCCATTGGAGATGGAAGACATGAGAAAAGTTCCTTACCAAATTGCAGTTGGAAGTTTGATGTATGCTATGGTTTGTACTAGACTAGATGTTGCCCAAGAAATGGGAGTAAAGTCCAGATATATGTCTAATCTTGGTAGAGTCCATTGGGATGTAATCAAAAGAGTCTTTAGATATTTGAAGGGAACATCAGAGTATTCTTTGTGTTATCATGGTAATTCAGTTGGAGACATGATTTCCCTTGATATTCATGGTTATGTGGATTTAGACTGGTAGGTAATATTGATAGCAAAAGATCCACCAGTGCTTATGTGTTTACTTTATTTGGTGGTGCAATTAGTTAGATGAGTAAGCGTCAAGTTGTGGTTGCTTTGTCCACTAATGAAGTAGAGTATATGGCAGCCACTTATGCCTGTAAAAAAGCCATTTGGTTTAAGAGACTGTGTTCATATATTGGAATAAAACAAGGAGAAATTATAGTTTATTATGATAGTCAGAGTGCGATTTACCTAACTAAGAAACCAACATTTCATGCCTAGACCAAACACATTGATGTTCAATATCATTTTGTCAGAGGTATGGTCGAAGATGTTAGGGTGAAGTTGGTTAAGGTAGAAACTTTGATGAATGTTACAGATTCTTTAACTAAGGTTGTGAGCACAGAGAAGTTTAGATGGTGTTTTGAGTCTATGGGCCTCATGGCCCCTAGCAATTTAATTTATTGTGTTGATACTCAATTTTCTCTTGCAAGGTGTTCAACAAGTGGGAGAAAGTTGGGAAAATGATGTCTCAACCTTGCATTTACATGAGGTTACTTTCTATAGAAAGTTTTCATTTGAGTACAAAACGGTGCAAAATTCTCCTAGAAGCTTTTGGTTGGCTAGATAAGCATGCCGGTAAAGTTTTGTGGCAAGATCACAACTAGTTTTGAAGATATTAAAGTTTATATTTTAGAGGGGTGTGATTAAAGGTTTAAACTTAATTTTGGGGAATTTAGAACCTTTGAAATGCCCTAAAAAGTGGGCATAAATGATGTAGCCATTTACAAAGCAATAGAGAAATTCACGAGCTTTCTGGTGCTTCAAACAGTTCTTCAATCAGACACATGGTTCACGAGTTATGACCTCTAGAAGTTTGTACTCTTAAAATAGGAAAATATAAATTGCATCAAACACATAAATGAGTTGTAAAAGGGAGGGACACATGTTGATGTGTGTTTTAACATGTCATAAGGCATCTAGATTGGAGATAAGGTTGGATATACTTTATTGGGTGGTTTTAGCTCATGGTGTTGTAATATTGTTTGATGGTTTCTTGTATTGTATCTCCTATGTATGAGGTGCATGAGATAGAGGTTATGTGTAAGAGTATTATGACTATTTAGTTACCTCTGAATCTCTAATTAGTGGTACTTCTATGAAGAGATTGCTTTGCAACCATATTGTAATCTTTAATTGATTGCTGAATAATATATTGGGCATCTTTTGGAGTGTGGGTTTTTTCTCCCAAAAGGGTTTTTCCCATGCAAATCATTGTGTTGTGGTATGAATGTTATTATGTCTATTTTTTGTTAAGTTTCTATAACTGTTTGATGATCTATAAAATTTATCCATTATCCTCCTCTCAAAGTTAGTGTAGGAAGTTGTTCCACTACTTAACTTCCTTATAGTATGGTCTACTACTCATTCCTTCGCACCAACAAAATGTTTAATGCTGACCTATTTTAGATCCCTATTTTGGCTGACTTGGAAGGTTATGCTTCTCGAAAAATAGTATATATATGACGATGACCTGATTGTGTTAGATATAGAAAATGTAGCACCCACCACAAACCCCAAGGAAACATACTACAACTACACCAAATGGGTGGAATTTTTTGTTTGTTTGTTTGTGTGTTTACTAATTAAGTTTCCATCCACTAACATCAGCAAGTGTTTTTAAGTTGGTTCATAATTTTATACTTAAGATTAAATACTTAATGGTTGGTTGATACTCTTTGTTTTCCCAAATCAAGTGGAATCATGTATTCTATGTTTTCCTTAGTCTCCCTAGGGTATGGATGTCACTACTTAAATCACTTCCATTTACGCTTCATGCTTAATCAATTTCATTCCATTCTTATAGCAATGCACGCATTTGCATCTGATACTCTAGCTTGCCAAAAGCACCGCTACCTAGGCACCCTAGTGCACTAGCTTGTATGAAATCTTCACTTAGGAATATGATAAGTATGTTGTCCTCTATCTTACTGATACATTATATCGACATTATGAGCAACAAATGCATACTAAGCATGATGTGTGCCTTCTATTCACTAGCTCATCTAAGAACTAGAACCATGCATCACAACCAATCAATCTTATATGCATATCAACATCTACATGTGACGACATTACTAATGCATAGACATTCAATTTCCTTCTAAGCATAACGAGCCATAAAAGCTACCATAGCATGCATATTCCCTATGATAACACTGCATTCAACTAAAAGATTAACTTCTAACCTCTATGCTTACATGCCAACTTATCAAGTATGAGCTAATACCATCCTAATTGCATCTATTGAACTGCTGCCCTATTTCATAATGCATCACATAGTGCTTCTCTATCTAGCTCTACCACTAATTACATGCACACTAGCTTAATCGTGCAACTATATGAGCTGAAACATTGCTTATGCTTAACCAATTTTTATTGCAACATTCCTATGATTACAACAATCCATCAAATTGTTAAGGTTATCAATTCTCTAGTTTAGATATAGTTTTCAGCTATATTAATCTATGTGCACATGCTCATATGTGTTTGTGATGGTATGATTCTACTTAAATTCGTTACAACTTCTAGCCTTAAGGCTGATTTAGAATTTCCATATCGCTGTCCTAGATTATCATTATGTTTTATGTCTTATGTCCTCTTGTTCTAATGTTGATGATTTTATAAGTTCTTTGTGCAAAGTTGTTGGATATCACATGAAGGAGATGCTATCATTTAATTATTTGTATCAGCATACACATAAGAGCACATCATAGCCACTACTATTTCATTCACTTAATCTTAACATAGTCATAAGAAGATAAGCAATATTTTCAGCTTGTATTACATTCAAGACTTGATCACAAGTAACTACATTCTTTACTTAGCTCATAAGCATCATGAAAAGAAACCATATTGCTGATCTGTTTATTACTATCAATAGGCCTTTTACAAGCATTCCACTAATCTCACTACATCATGAATATGCAATCACATAATACAACTTCATGTTTTCTAATCTAATTACAAGGCTTAAGACATTAAAAACATATACAAACATGATTACAACATCATCTTATGTGAGAATGTTTTACAAGGATACAATGAGAGTCCACAAGAATACAATGAGAGTTGTTAATACATAAGAGTACAACCGTGAGTTCAACTCACTTCTTTCATATAATCCTATTCTATTACATAAGGAGAATCTCTCAAATCACAACATGTATAGTACATAAATATGCTCCAAGAATTGTAACCACCAAGAGGAAGATCCAATCCAATCCATGCAAGAAGTGGAACTCCAACAAGAGGGAAAAACCCCAATGGCAAAAAGCTCCAACCAACTGGCCAGATGTGGAACCTATAAGGAACCACCCCCTGAGCTAAGAGGTGTCTCTAGGTCCCAACACACACTCTACACCTAGATTGATGCTTAGACCAAATGAGTAACATCAAGCATCCACACATACTCACATACACATGAACCAATGACAATGCAAGTCAACAATCAAGAAACTCCCAGAGACCGATACATCATCAATCAAGAATGCAAGATGAAAGCAAAGGGACACATGTACGAAGGGAGTGTCATCACATGCTATCCTCCCAAAAGTGCCAAAACAACCCTTTGTGGCATAACATCACCCGAGAGACATGTGGAGCCATTATCCCTATGAGAGAACCAAGGGAATCATGACTTACCACCACAATGGCCTTCTTATGCTTGTCCTAAAACATCCTCCCTAGAGGCACAAGTATTTTTTTCTTTTTAAATTATCTAACTACCCCTCCCATTCATTATTTAGTTATCACTTGATTAAGATATCTAGTAAACTCCTGTGCACCCATAAAGGTCTGGACTTCATGAATCCTTACAAGGAACCTCAAGACAGTCCATCTCTCGTTACCCCTGGTGTCGCAGAGGAGCCCATTCCCTCTACGTGGACCCACAATCATAATGCAATAGACTCTAAAAAAAGAAGTAATCTGAACAAAATGTTACGACAAGTATCTCATGCAAACACAAGTTCAAAGATAATTAGATGCCAAAATAAGTAAAAACAACAAGCCTCTTGACTACGAGAAAGCATAAACCAAAGTAGTAAAATTATTGCATTAAACAATATAACCTAGCGATGTCTACACACTCGTTGTCCCAAGATCAACAATAGGTGAAAATCCATCCTCATGGCATGAACCATCATGAGGGTACTTAAATCCATAATTTTCACATCAAGAGAAAGCCAACTGAAATCTCAATGCAAGCAAAAAACCATAAGAAGAAGAAGGCCTCCAGTAACACAATGCCACCCAACTCACAATACAAAAGTGACTTTGGCAAAAGAAGACCAATACAATTGAAACTGGGCAGCATTATAGGTATGCTTGGCCCGCGCTATAATTCGCGGGCAAGATCAACTGGGCTCAATAACACATTATAGAATGAAACTTAAATTCGTACAAATCCAATTTTCACATAAAATGACCATGGACACAACCATGACTACTTAATAGCCAATTGACAATAAGTGGGAATTATACAAATACAACTCTCAAGAAAATGACATTGACATTTGGCTGGAAAGATGTTTACATCTTCATTTTGGCTTATGATTTCCTATTCACTGAAGAGCATATTAAATTTGAAGCAATAACAATTTCTCATAAATATATATACTGATTCATTTATTTGCTCATTAATTTATACTCCACATTCATGATGTTTGGATTGAATTGTTGATAATCTGAATGAGCGTTGAATTGCTCTGTTTCTTGAAGGCATTCTTCAATTATATTTTTCCTGATTATTATTAATTAAACATGTTTATATATTTTTGTTTTAAAGCTGGGTTAAATTCTAGCATGGGAGGTGTAGACACCTAAAAATGTCTCATCGATCATACACTAATTATTCATCTATTTAATTAAGTAATTCTTTAATTATTTGATTAAACTAATTATTTCTTCTGATCATCACATTCAACATTTCTAATTATTCTATTGCTATTCTTTAATCAATTCATCATTTAATCAATCAAACCCTTCTTAAATATTAATTAAATATTATTTATTTAATTAATTATGACTTATTACTTAGTTATATAGTCTTTCTTATTTAATTAGACTCATTTCTAATGTTTAAATAATTTCATATAAATTATTTAAATAAATTAACAATTATTCCTCCAATCGTCAAATTCTAATTCTAATTAATTTCACCTAATTTCATTTCACATCTTCCTCAAATTCGAATTTCACTTAATTTCATTTCTTCCAAATTAACATTTCACCAAATGTGAATTTCAGTTAATTTCATGTGCATTTAAGCATTCGAAAGACTAAATTCAAATTCAAATCAAATTCATTTTCAAAATCCTACAACACATGCTAAAATCAGAACTGATTGATCAAATCAGTTATCTAATTAGTTAACTCAATTAACTCATCAATCACCCCTTTTCACTCTAAATCACCTTTTCTGACTGATTAATTAATCCACTTACCTCTCCAATCAATTCAGTCATTTGATTCATCAACTCAATCAACTAGCTAGTCTATTCAGCCTAATGGTTAATCAATTCAGTTGACTCCTCAATCAATTCTATTAACATATCAATCTAATGAGTTAACAGATCAATCAATTTCAGTTATCTGTCAATCAACACTTGAGTTCAAATACTCACCTCCTTTGTGTTGAAAATCTATAAACTCAACCTCTTTTCTCAATTCAATCTAGAATCACGGTCTTTAAAGTTATTGTCCATCTTATGCAGGAAATCAGTGCAATACCTAAGAGCCACCTACACCAACAATAATGGAGAAGAACAATGGAAGCACAAATGGAGAATAGGGAATTTAATTTAATTTAATTCTTCCACTTCTTTCATTTATTCTATTGCTTTGTGTTTAAAATCAACTTAATTAGTTAAGGATTTTGTGATTCATCCTTTTAGCCTAACTAGCATATAGATTTGATGATTTCAAGCATGGAAACAAGATGCAGACTATGTTTACACTATATATAGTGCATTGTCTGAAGCTGGATTAAATCCACCAGGGAAGTGTACTGTGTTTTCACCACATATAGTGGTGTGAAGTTCTATTTTTTTTAATTATTAATTATATAATATATTTTTTGAAAAACTTAATACATAGTCGTAGTGGTTTGGTCATATCTCAAAAACCCAGATCCCAAATTTCACGATTTTTGTACAAAATTTAGAGGACCTCAAGGTGAAAAAACCTAATAAAAATAGTGCAAACCCAGATGATAACATTTGATATATGTTCATCAGAAATTTTCAAGCTTGTACAGGGAGTTGCTGCTATAGCAACTTAGTAACAATTGCTCTATTAATCACTACAACATATAAACAGTCAAATTGGGAAGAGTATGATTTTTTCAGCCAGTTGTTTGTGCTTGGTAAATTGAATTTCACATATTATCAACAAGAACAATTCACACAATGACAACAGATAATCAAGCAATTGCAATGAAAAACAACCATAATTTGAAAGATAAAATCTCAGCAATGGTTATACAATTTCATCATTCTATGAAAATATTGCAATACAAAAAGAAAAATCTACAATAGGCTGGGGTTTTCAGAACCTACCTGAAGAAATAAAAAAGGGAAAATTGAAGCTAAGCTGAAGAAGAATTCTTCTTGTTCCTCCTACAACAACAAAGCAAACTTCTAAAAGCCTCCAAAAAACCAATTAGACCAAAAGCCCCAAATTTTTGCAGATTTTTCAAGGAGAGCAAGAAATAATTTTCTTGAGGAAGAGAAAATGGAAGGAGGAGAGAAAAGCCCCCAATCAAAAAAAAATTCACCACAATGCTTAATAAAAATCAACAAAAGCTTTCAACTCTCCTCGAGCCAATCAAATTGCTCCATTTTCAATTTGCATGTTATTAAAACCATGCATTATATTCATATTTTATTTCTCCATTGACTTCTGGAATTTGGGAATTTAAAAATCCAAATAAAATGTAAAAAGGAAAAATGGAGATTATATTATTATTATTTTATTATCTTCATTATTTATTTAATCTCTATTATTTAATTCCTCACTATAAATATTTACAATAAATAAATAACTTAATAAAAATGCCTCAAGTAAAAATCAAATGGTCTTCAAATGAACTTTAAACAATAATCGTCAGTTTAAATCAAGCCATAAGTAAAATCACTAAATAAAATTCTCAAACGTCATTAAATAATCATCAATTTAAATTCAAATGTTAAATAATCAAAATTGTTAATTACTTATAAAATACGATAATGCTCAAATCAAAATCAAATAGACAATTAATCACATGCAAGTGAAATAAATCAAGCAAACCAACTACGTACTCTCAATCACAATGACTTGACGACATGCCAATATGGCGAATCTCGCCAAGACTGACAATAACCAACCTAGACCTAGAGTGCAGGTAGGGAACCAACGACACCTCCGACCACATATTCACCATTGGGAAGAGGCACACTCACACCTGTCAAGCCAGGGGAGCTCGCACTCGGTTGCCTAGGAAGAATTGAATGCCTTAGTACTTGCAACCTACAACTAGCACAAGATACATGTGCATACAACATATATATATATATATATATATATATATATATATATATGACAAACAAGAGGTAGACTATCGCAACGACACAGGGCGCTCACAATGAGTGATGTGTCGTCGATTCTCGCCGAAGATAGTCATACAATATCCAAACAAAAATACATAACATATGCAACATCGTATCATGAGTAAATCAACTAGGGTTAGTACATCTATTACATGATAAACAAGATAAGTAATGTCTATCAAAATACATGATAATTCAAAATGTTAACATTAACTATTTTTGCATCAAATTATGACATAAGAGCATATAAAAGTCAACCATCATAATATTAAGCATCTAGATCACATAAAGTCAAAATCATTAAAAAATGTAAGCACAATTGTCAGAAACCATGGAATCATGTAACATCTATCAGTGATCGTCAATGAAGTACATATGAAAACCAAAATATCATTCATGTGTCATGCAAATCCAATCAAGCCTATGATATCCATCATACAAGACAAAGGTTCGATCAAGTCTGCCACGGTGGAAAGGGAATCTGCTCAAAGGTGGACACTACTCCATCATCTATACAATCATCAGATAACGTGAATCCGCCTAATGCATAGCACCATGCTAGGCAACTAAAATACCTAGCATCCTAATCGTGATCCTGAACATCCTCCAACGGCCTCTGTGAGCCTATCATGGGTATCGCATCAACCAATTCGAGGAGGGGCATTACAGAAAAAGTGTGACATTGTTTTGAAGATATGCGTGATTGGAAAGGAAAGATTTGATAGTTAGTAATGTAAGTGTGTTAGTTTTGAGACACCGAAAGAAGTCCGGTTTTACAGATTGTGTTAGCAGTGGTGGATTTTTTTCTCTTTCTCTCTTTCTTCAACACTGATCCCACCTGCAGTGAGCATTTTGGTAGTGATCCACCCTTTGTAAAAATCACCTTAACTAGTTTTTTATATTGATAACTAACATTCTCAGTGGTTTTTCCCTTCTTGGGTTTTCCATGTCATATCTAGTGTTCAATGTGTGCTTTGTTGTATGTTTATATTTTCATGCTATATCTGTGTTAATTAATTCTGTTGGTTTGGATCCGATTGTGAAAAGGATAAGAGAAATTGTTTTAAGTTATCATCTAATTCACCCCTCCCCATTCTCAGTTTCTCGGATATTCAATAATTGTTATTAGAGCTCTGGTTTCTTGAGAGAAGAGCTTAACCACTTGAGGTAGATCCTGACCCAATGACACATAAATTGACTATTACTATCTTTGAAGGATTTGACTATATTTTTTTGAAAATGAAGATGAGGGGCTACCTAATCTCTTTGTGATACAACACTTGGAAAGCAATGGAAACTAAGTATGCTCAACCGACAAATGGTCTTACCACTCCAGATGAGATTCAAGCTTATGAAGAGAATAAAAAGGCAAGGTATGTTATCTTTAGTGCTTTATCTAAGACTGAATTGACAAAGGTTATTTCATTGAATACTGCTTATGAGGTTTGGGATAAATTGAGAGAAATCGATGAAGGAAATGACAAAGTCAAATTATCAAAGAAGCTAACAGCTAAGCACATATATGATAACTCGAGAATGGAAGAAGGAGAAGACATATCTAGAAACTTTTAGAATGTTGATAGTGCAGTAAATGAAATCAGAGAGCTTGGTGGCACTTTATCAGATGAAGATATAATTAAGAAGATCTTGATGTCCCTATCAGAAAGTTATAGTGACAAGATCTCAACTATTGAAGAACTATGATTTGAAGCAGTTCACTAGAGAGCAGTAGTATGGTACTCTGTCAGCATTTGAGATAAGAATGTTTGGAAAAGACAAGGCTAAGATTGAATCTTCATTTAAAGCGTTTGAGGAAGATCTGGAAGATGTAAGTTCAAATGAGATGGAAGCGAACTTTATGAGAAAATTGAAGAAAGGCACCGACAAATACAAAGGTATGTTACCCCTTAAATATTTTAGATGCAGAAAGATCGGTCATATTGCTACTAGGTGTTCGAAAAAGAATTCAAGACAAAAATCTAGAGAAAATAAAGAGAAATTCAATAAGAGAGCCTATTATGTAAAAAATGAAGCTGGCATTTCAGATGATGAATCAGATTATGAAGATGGTGACTGTTTGTTCTTGGTAGAAAGAGATGTACCTAAGATTGATATTCTAAAGACTGTTGCTACTACTTTACATGCTAGAAGAGATAGAAATGAATGACTGATTGATAGCGGATGTTCAAATCATATGACTGGTGACAAGAGTAAGTTTGTAAAACTTGATAAGTATAATGGAGGTCTAGTTAAGTTCAAAGATGATCAGACAACATAAATTGTGGGAATTGGTTCTATTTCTTTTGATGGAAATATTAATACTAACAATGTTTACTATGCGAAGGGTTTGCATCATATTTTTTTGAGTGTTGGACAAATGTGCGAAAATGGCTACAATGTTGTCTTTCAGGATGATGGTCGTGAGATCCAGAAAGGATCCAAAATTGTTATTGCAGCAGGGAAAAGGACTGACAAAAACATGTATTTTCTAGAAGGAGCTACGTAGAATTGTTTGTTGTCTCAGATCTATGGTAGCTGGCTTTGGTACTGAAGGATGTATCATATCAATTTTGACAACATAGTGAAGATCAACTCATCAAGTGCAGTGAGAGATTTACCAAGGCTAACCAAACTGGATAACAACATGTGCAAAAAATGTCAAGCTGGAAAGCAAAAAAGAGGAACATACAGACGAAAGGAGCATTCGTCTACCAGATTGTTGGATTTAGTGCATATAGATCTATGCAGTTTGACCAAAACAAGGAGTATACAAAGTGAGAGGTATTTCATGTTATTGATTGATGATTATTCTAGAATGTCATAGGTTTCATTTTGAGAGAGAAGTCAGAAGCATTAGAAAAATTCAAAATATTCAAGGATAAAGTTGAAAATGAAGTTGACAGAAAGATTAAGTGTTTAAGGTCTGACAGAGGAGGAGAATTTACATTTGATGTGTTTAACAATTTTTGTAAGAAACGTGGTATTAGTAGACAATTGTCTCCCCCTAGAACACCTAAGTAGAATGATGTAGTAGAAAGGATGAATTAGACAATTCAGGAAGTAGCTAGAACAATGATCAAAAGAGAAAAAAATTCTAGAGAGAAGAAATTCATACTGCGGTCTACACTCTTAATAGAATTCTATACTAGAAAAGACATGGGAGGACATCTTATGAGCTATGACATGGTAGAACCTTGATAGTGAAATATTTCAAGGTATTTGAAAGAAAGTGCTACATCCTGAAAGATGAGGACAATCTTGGAAAGTTTGATAGTAGAGCTGATGAAAGCATATTCCCAGGATATTCTGCAAGGAGCAAGGCATACCAATGTTACAACAAAAGGCTGAACAAGGTTGTTGAAAGTGCAAATGTGAAGGTTGATGAAGATACATCTAAGGAGACTGACAAATTGGCAGGTTATGAGTCAGATGAGTCGGTTGATAGAAAAAACAAAAGAGAAGATCAGAGAAAGAGAAGAAGAAAAGGAAGCTCAGGAAGCTCCGACATCTACATCTAAGACCCTAAGGTATGTTCAAAAGAATCATTAAGTGGATCAAATTATTGGAGATAAGAACAAATGTATCATCACGAGAAGCAAAGAGGCTCAAGGAAAAATTCTATTATGTTTAATTTCAGAGACTGAACCAAAAATAGTAGAAGAATCTTGTAGTGATCAAAATTGGATGAAGACAATGAAAGAAGAGCCGGATTAGATTGAGAAAAATTAGACATGGGAATTAGTTAACAGATCAAAAGATAAGAATGTGATTGGAACTAGAACAAGCTGGATGAAGATGGAAAGGTTGTGATAAATAAAGCAAGCTTTGTTTGCAAATGTTATACTTAGATTGAAGGCATTGATTTTAATGAGACATGTGCCCCAGTTTCTCGGATGGAAGCAATCAGGATATTTTATGCTTTTGCAACTTTTATGGATTTTAAATTTTATCAAATGGATGTGAAATCAACATTCTTGAATGGAAAGTTGAAAGAAGAAGTTTACATTGAACAACCAAAAGGTTTCAAGTTGAAAGATGATTCGAAGATTTTGTAGATTGAAGAAGGCCCTGTATGGAATGAAACAAACCCTTAGAGTTTGGTATGGAATTCTAGATAAATACTTGATTGATCAAGGATTTTAGAAGGGTTTGGCTAACAACAATTTATATTTCAAAATTGATTTAGGTAAACTCCTAATTTTTGTAGTATATGTTGATGATATAATCTTTGGAGGAAATGAAGGCATGAGTAGAAGATTTGCTAATGAGATGCAAAAGGAATTTGAGATGTCCATGATTGGTGAGTTAAATTTCTTCCTTGGTTTGAAAGTTAATCAGAATGATAAAGGATTTTTAATTTCTTAGTTCAAATATATCAAGGAATTGTTGAAAAAGTTTGGGTTAGAGAACTCCAAACCGGTGTGTACACCTATGACCACCATATGCAAATTAACAAAAGATGATAAGTCCCCTAAAGTAGATGCAACTCAGTACAGATCAATGATTAGAGGACTATTGTATATGACTACTACTAGTTTGGATATCATGTATGTATTTTGTTTAACAAGATTTCAATATTGTGGGAGTGAAAAGAATTTTTCAGATATCTAAAGGGAACAAAGGAGTTTGGTTTGTGGTACCGTAGAAGTTCAAATTTCACTCTGGCAACATATACAAATGCAGATTGAGCTGAAAGTATTGATGATAGGAAAAGTAAAAGTAGTGGAGAATTCTCTCTTGGCTCTCAATTATTTGCTTGGTCAAGAAGCAAGATTCTACATCTCTTTAGCTGCAACTAAAAAAAAAATATTGCAACATCTTCATGTTGCAAACAAATTTTATGGATGAAGCAAACTTTGAAGGATATTGGAGTAACATTCAATGAACCTATCTCTATTATGTGTAATAACACTAGTGCAATAAACTTTTCTAAGAATCTGGTACAACATTCCAAAACAAAGCACATATCCATTCGATATCACTTCTTGAGGGAAAAGGTGTTCAATTATAAGGGAAAGCTTGAGTATGTACCTACAAAAGAGTAGATTGCAGATATCTTCACAAAGAGACTGTGCAAAGATACTTTTGAGTATCTTTGAGAGAAGTTAGGGTTATTGCCCCTTTCCAGTATCAGCTAATGTGCATTGGTCCAGTGAGCAACTTGCATATTCTTATCTGGACTAATACTTGGATGCTTCCTCTTAGGGGGAGCAGGAGTGAGTTTCATAGGGGAAGTTATGCCTGTGTATGTCACTGTTGTCAAAGGGGGTTGAGATTTTTTTCTACAGCGTTGTTGCAATGTCATGCAAAAAATATTTTTTTGTTGATGAATGTTTCCATCAATGTCAAAGGGGGAGATTGTTGTAGATGTAGTTTTTGTGGATGTGATGGTGTTCCTAAGTGGTTGTCATTGATGCCAACATGTATTGATTGACATATTGTCTTCGATGTTCTTGATGGCGATTTAGAATATGTGTTCCTAGAATCTTTGGTGCTTTGAAAGATGTGTTGGTGATCCAGATATTTCAAGTTATTGGATATGGTGTTGATTGATGGTATTCATGCTATATATGGTGAAAAGTGATGATAAACTACTGTAAAACCATAAAGATTCAACCACAAACAATCTAGGTCCTATAATGAAACATTCACCAATACCAATAGAGATACTTAAGATCATGCAAATCAACAAAATAAAGCAATATTACCATTCACATGTCAAGTAGGGTTTCAATCTCCATTGTCTCCTATCTCCATTGATCTTGTTTGATATATTTTCTCTCAAATTTTATGTGTGCGTAAGAGCTCAACAAAGAACAGAAATATGATAGATAGATTGGTTGCAAGAAGGTTTGATTGCATCACTAGGGTTGATAATGAAGGAGAGTATCCTCTTATATAGAGAACAATGTAGGAAATGAAGGGATAAGATTAAGAGGTATAAAGATAAATGGATTAAAGGGTAGGTAGAAGAAATAATAAAATGATAAAGGGGGTAGGTAAGAGAAGAATTAAGAGACAAATGGCACGTGTCATGGGTAGAAAAGAATAATGAATTAATTAAATAAATAAAGATTTATTTAATTAATAGAGGAAGCGAGACCAATTAAATAAATAAAAATATTTATTTAATTTAAGAAAAAGACAATTTAAATAAATAAAATTATTTATTTAAATTAGGAAAGGCTTAGAAGAGGATTAATGAATTTATTTAATTAATAGAAGACTTAGGATAAAATAATAAATAAAAATATTTATTTAATTAGATAGGATAAGTTTAGGTGTCTACACATGTGGATCTTCGTCCCATTCTTATCCTTGTTGCTTTGGGTGTTGGTGTTTAGGTCCGGATTAAGTCTGGAATTCGAGGATGAGCAACAACTTGTGGTGTAATTTGTGTATCATGGTTTTGGGTCCAAAATTTATAATGATTATAATGTTTTGATTTGATCGTTGATGTGTGTTGTGGTATGGTATACTACTTATTCCTTCCCACCAATGGAATGTTTAGTGTTGACCTATTTTAGATCCCTGTCTTGGCCGACTTGGAAGGTTATGCTTCCTGGAAGACAATATATATATGAGGATGGTCTGATTGTGTTAGATATGGAAAAAGTGTGGCTTGTTTTAGAAGATATGTGATATTGGAAAGGAAATATTTGATAGTTAGTAATGTGAGTAAGTGTGTTGGTTTTGAGGCACCAAAAGAAGTCCAATTTTGTAGTTTGTGTTCTCAATGGTGGATTGTTTCTTTCTTTCTCTCTTTCTTTGACAGTGAGCCTTTTTTTGGGCAGTGAGTCCACCTGCAGTGAGCATTTTGGCAGTGAGCCACCCTTTGTAAAAATCACCTTAACCGGTGTTTTATATTGAGAACTAACATTCTCCATGGTTGTTCCCTTCTTGGCTTTTCCACGTCATATTTAGTGTTCAGTGTGTGATCTATTGTATGTTTATATTTTCATGCTATATATCTATATTAATTAATTCTATTGGTTTGGATCCAGTTGTGAAAAAGGATAAGAGAAATTGTTTTAAGTTATCAACTGATTCACCCCCCTCCTCTGAGTTACCCAGAATTCAAGAATATCTTCTTCTACTTGTTAATTTTAACTAACAATTGGAGATAATTAATTAATTTTATTTATTAATTACTCCATTTATCCTCTTCTCATGTTAAGATAATCAATAAATTTTATTATTAATTTCACCATTTATCCTCTTCTCATGTGGAGATAATTAATGAATTTTATTTATTAATTCTTCCATTTATCCTCTTCTCATGTGGAGATAATTAATAAATTATATATAATTTCACCATTCACCCTCTTCTCACGTGGAGATAATAATGACTTTTATTTATTAATTCTTTCATTTATCCTCTTCTCATGTGGAGATGATTAATAAATTTTAGTTATTAATTTTACCATCTATCCTCTTCTGATGTGGAGACAATTAATACTTTTTATTTATTAATTTATCACATTTCTCCTTTTCTCAAGTGGAGATAATTAATAAATTTTATTTATTAATTTATCGTATTTATCCACTTTTCATGTGGCTCGATAATTAATAATTTTTATTTACTCATTCCTCCAATTATCTTCTCATGTGAAGATAATTAATAAATTTTATTTATTAATTCTCCATATTATCCTCTTTTCTTGATATGCTTGATCTCTCTGACTTTTTCCATTTTAGCTCAATCTTCTAAATGACAGCTTTGAGTTACATTCGATCATGTCTTTAAAATCTCCTAAAAATCAATTCAATCCCGACTGTTCATTGAAATCCAAATTTATATAAAAGGAGGCCTCATTCTTCATTCAAGATAGTTATTTTTGAATTAATTTTCTCATTGTTATTCCTCCAAATTAGTTTTTGAATATTAGCACTATTATTCAATCAAAATAGTCTTAGAATCACGATTTCTAGTATTCTTGCTATCATATTCCTTGTTTTCTTTCTTCTTGTTTTCTTTCTTCCCGTCCATTGCTTTTCAAAAGCAACAACTCCAATAATCCTGGTGCATTTTATTGGAGAATACTTGATAATAAAATTGTCGAGAATGAAAATGTCATGTTTCAGGATTTTGTGTTGTGCTCTTCTTTCCATTTCGTTTTGGTACAAACCATTATTGCATTCAACAATAACAAATGACATACAATGAATGAAAATAATCGATGTTGTGCATCGTGATGTACTACACCGTTTCCATTCAGTTCCAAGTGCAAGAGAGTATTGTCTACCCAGGGTCTTTGACTACTATAACATCTTTTATGATTCTTTTGGTTCTATTCATCTTCATGAAGGCTCACATTGATGTAAAAATATTGAATATAGCTAAATTCAAAAATTGTGTTATTTCTATATGATGGATTATGGAAATCTCTTCATTGATATTTTTATTTATTAATTAAATTTTTCATTTTCAATTTAATTAATTTAAAAAATACAATAAGAGGTGCATTGTGATTTCTAGATAGACATTGCATGCAAGACTCCTTTCATCCAATTGCACAATGCTCAAATTTTACGAACTTTTACTTTGCTCAATGTAGATTGGATTGGTTACAACAACATTTAAAAGTGTTGAGAAATGCTACAAAAAATATCCCTTTCATTACATTTTGATGTATGCACACAACTTATTACAATTGCATATAATTCATTCAAATTATTGCCTAATCATATAAAATAATAGTAAAGCTTTAAAAGTTAAAAAAATTATCAATGTAAAATAAAATCATCTTACACAAAAAATTGAACTTATATTTAAATTCAAGCATACCTCTTACTCTTACCAAGGAAAAAAAGGCATTACAACACTAGTAAACCGCTAAAAATAAAATCTTTCACATACAACTATACAACATGAATCCAATGGAAAATTAAACATAAACTTACTTTGTGATTTAGTTTTTGCACGCTAGTATAGTGATAGAACTTAAAGAAAATACATGTCTTGCTAGCAATTATGAAATGAGGTAAAAAATGTCTTTTTTAATATATTTTTTTAATAAATTGGAAATCAATACTCCTTTGTGTCTTATGTGTGCTACATTTTGCATTCATATTCACCAAGATAAAGTCAACTAAATCTCTTAAGAAATTCATCTATCCTTGGTTTGATGGATGTTTGTACCTTGTTCTAAAGCTCCCATTCTGGCATTGATCTAAATTACGTATTCAAATAACAATACTTAGCATACTATATGGTTTTGTAATTTTTAACCAAATCATTTATAACAACAAACTTGAAAAGAAATGTATGTAGCTCCATCTAAGATGCTTTATTATCTTCTAAATCTAAGTTTATAAATTTTGAATAGAATTCCAAGCATCATCACATCCCTTTAGAGTTTGGATTAAATTGCTAAATGTGAATAAAACAATAATTAAATCAAAATTTTCAAAAAACTCATATATTTTTACCACCCCAACTACATGGGGTCACAACTTTTAGCTTGATGGATGAAATTTGGATCTATATACACCATTGAAAAGATCCCCAAAAGCTCTAGTTTCAATTCCTAAAAATCAATGCCTTCAACTAGATCAACTTTCAAGGATCATCAACACTCTTAAACCCAATTTCATTCCAAAGGCCTTCGAAATACAATTTACAAAAACATACAAAATATAAAAAAAAAATCATTTTTCAATAATTTTCATCTTTTCTTGCCAATGCCACATCCAAGTGATTTTGAATTACTATCGGATCAAGTATAGGTTGAAAGTATGTCACCAAACATGATATGGGACGTAATTAGGTAGGACAATTATCTCAATTTATCATTAGAAGAGGAATTCTCAAGAAGAATATAACACAAGAATTTTCTAGCACAAACACTTCTTACATGAAAAAGGGGAAAAGCGCAAGAAAAAGGTAAGAGTGATAAAGAAGTTGAAAGAAGGCCCAAAGCTGGAATATCAACTTATAAGAGGAAAATTGATAAAGATAGTGCAGTTCATCCTAATTCACTAAAGGAATAATGGAAAGCCTTTTTGTATAGAAAGTGAAATTATGATGTCTTAACCAAGTATATTTTAAGTGACTTTGTTGATTTTATAATGGAAATTAGAGGTTTTCATCAAATAAAAGATAATTAGAATAAGTCATAAAATGACATGATCCAAGGATATGATGATTTCCAATATCGTATCCATGTTTCTCCACTCCCAAGAATCTCTCTTGCCATTGAACACTTCAATTAGTATTCCTGGAGGGAGAAGGATAGAGGAAATTTTTTCTTGAGCAATGATTTGTTTTATAAAGTTTTGAATGAAATCGTATATCTTCCTCACTAGGGTGGCATAAGGCATTCTTCCAACTATCAAAGGTTTAAATTCTTCCAAATAGATGTCAACTTAGTGATAATTGCTTTGATTCTCTAATGCCCTTGCTATTTTCTCTGTGAATTTTGTTTTAGTTTAGACACTCCCTAACTAAGATATGCTCTTGTAATTTGAATCATTGGTGTTAAGGATCCTTCTCCTTTAATGATATTTATTTTTTGGTTTTCTACTCTCACCCTTAAAAGGTAGCATTATCTCATTTAGAAAGTTGCATCGAGAATTATTGTAATAGATATTTTAAAATTAATGCAAGTACAATTATGTATTTTTTCAAGGTTTCAAATTATTTGTGTGGTTCTTCTTTCTAATTTTAAGTGCAATTTAGTTTAAACAATGTTGAGATGTTGTAGTATTTGATGAATTATGGATCCAACTCATAAATGCTTTACTTTTTTTATTGGCAATTGATATATATTTTATTAATATTGAAAATAAAGAGGTCCATATAAGGATAGTTCTATGTTGTACCATTTGACATACTTCATACTCAAAACTTTAAATTTGCTATCATACCTATTATCCACCCCTTAGAATCAAAACTAAACAAATCTATGGACATCTTGCTACCATTATTAATAGCTACCCTTGAGGTTCAACAAACATCAACACTATATATTTATATAAATTGGCTTCATATAAAAAAATATGCATTCAGTGCATCCTAGCCAATTCGAGCCTCAACTTGTCACTCCTGCTTATCACTTAAAGCACTCCACCTAATAAATGGATGCAAAGTTGGTTCACTCTCACCAATTTTAATCCAATCCCCTTCATCTACGACAATTGCTACTCCTAAGTGCTCCTTTGTGAGGGAAATGGTGCATCCCAGAAATCCATCTAAGATTAGTATGCACATCCAATATCTGATGGTTTTTCAAAACAGATTACAACGTGTGAATACAAGCACATACTACTATGCCATAAAAGTGGAAATAGACATAGTTGATTTCCCATACATTAAACCTTAAAAGAAATATGATGCAATTTTTAGATTTAAGACAATTTTAGTAGCATTACGACATACAGATTTAATACTTTAGAATCATGGAACAAGAAGAATGAGACAAAAGAGAGAACACATATATATGCGGGGAAAAACCTTTTAGGTAAAAAAATCCCACACTCCAAAAGATTAAGCCAATGTATTATTCAACAACAAGTTACAATACATTTTCAGGTTCTAAGCCTTTACATGTAGATTTACATCTTGTTCCATCCTGGAGAAAATTTGACAACACGACGCCTATGAAATGAAATCGTCTCCTCTCTAAATCAACAAAGGCATCAACATATATATATATAGAGCTCAACACAAAGAGGTAGATGCCCATGGTTTTGAAAACCATCTTCAATGCCTAAGAGGTAAGTTGTGTCATAAACAACATATTGCTAATCCCATGACATGTTTCTCATAGCAACTTCTAAGGCAACTACACCTATCTCATCCATAAAAGTCATCTTTCCAAATACAGTGTAAGTACAACATAGAAATTACTATGACATGTTATAGGTGCCTTCCTTATCTCACACACTTGTCAAAAGTGAACTACTCCACCATAAATGCCAATAGCTTAAAACACAACTTTGATACATAATAGAAGTCAAAAGACAAAGACTCTTTAGTCAACGTAGGTAATTAGCAAATCAATTTCTACTCCAACATAGCATCTTCCAAGTGGGTGCCAACTTCCTAGAAAATAAGGAATATGCTAACTTGGAGATAAGGAAAGGTGTTAGGTGATTTAAATGTATACAATAACATAAAATCACAAAAAAATCAAATAGAGAATGCAAATGAAGTGTTATACCTTCTCTTCTCCTTCGGATTGAACCTTTGGTGAAGCAAGGAATGTGTCCTTTCCTTACTTGATTGGATTGGTGTAATATCAAAAATCTTACCCTAAGCAACTCAACGTGACAAATGGTGCCTTCCTCCATGTCATCGGAGGTTGGGCATCACCACCTTTCTCCTTTTATCCACTTGGATCACTCAGTGAGCTCCAAGCAGGCATTTCACCAACTCTGCCAGCCTGTCACCTTCAGGGACTAGGGTGCAATGCAAAGACATCCATGCGGCGTGCTAGCATCCTATGAATCTGACAATTCACAAGTGGTCATTTGAGAACTATGCTTGTGCCTAGAAGGAGTCACAACACCCCTGCATGTGCCCACCAACATCGATTTGCCTTCCAGGGCCTATATCTCTCTTATTTGAAGGTATTTTTGGGATATTTTGGCATTTTTGAATCTACTTCTTGTAGGTTGGAGATTTTGGGAAATCTCTTTGGGAAAAATTCATAACCTTTCTTATAAACATTACCATTGTTGCAACTTTCCAAATAGCTCACAACATCTCGAAAAAGGGGAGTTTACTTGTTCCCTTTTCCATTTATCTCACACATTATCGTTCTTTTATCTTGCATTGTCTTTTAATTATCTTTATCATTTATTTTCCCCATGGTTTTACTTGGGTTGTACGTGGAGGTGGAAACACCAAAACGGGGGTCTGACTTAGGCAGGGTCCAAAATGCAACCCCCAACATTTTCTCTCTTGTGTGTGTAGGTTGTTGATCATGGTGAGTTCGACTAGCTAGAGGCTTCATAGCTTGGACCTTTTGTGTGTTTATTTCTCTACCTTGTCCTTTCATCTTGTTTTGTTGCTGGTATTCACATAATAATCATTTTTTTAGTTAGTTGCAACTTCTGGATAATCGCACGAACGTCAAAGTCTTTCTATATGGTTTTCTACTTTCTACTCAGATAAGATGCCAATGTGACATGTTGAAGTCCCTTCCACATGTGTTCATCCTATTCACAAAGAGTTGCCTGAACCGTCTAGGAGCTCGTCTAGTCTGCGATTTTCTTAGTTTGTTGTTTGATATCCTCTGGTTCATCTTAGCACTAGTTCGAGTGAGGTATCAGAGGGTCTATTTGTTCTCTTGTATTTATCATCCTTGAGGTAGAAAATTTCCTCTATTACAATTGGTTCTTGGAATTGGATGTGGATTTCTCTCCACTACAACAACAACAAAGAGATTTTGATAGACGGATGGAATGATGGATGAAATTGGCTAAGTGTGGAGTAATTTTGGTAGCATAAGGGTGATATGGATAATTATAAGGCCTTTTTGGACAACATAAACTTGCATAAGAGATGAGATGAATTGTGAGGGGAGGAGACTCAAATTTATAGATTGGATGAGGGCCAAATGAAGGGCTAAGATTGATTTGAAATGGAGGGTGGAGATTGAAAGAAAGTGGGAGAGGATTGAGAGGACAAGGTGTGAGGGTCAAGAGATTTTCCATAAAGGCATTTCTTGTCTCTACGTCCCACAAGGTACATGGGAAAGAGATCCCTAAGTACATTGGGAAGAGAAAAAAGAATTAAAAATTCCAAGAATAAGGAATGTGTGGGGAGAATAAAGGAAAAATGAATTAAAAATTCCTTGGGAAGAGAGAGCATGGGGATGTGCAAAAGATTTGAAATCCTTTGACATGACCAAAGTGGATGCATTTAAGGTTTGGAAGGTGAGATGGGAAAGCCATTTATGGCAAAGAGTTGACTTTCTCCTAATCTTGGGGATTAGGTGGGTTAATGAGGGATTAGAATGCAAGTGGGAAATTTAAGAGGATGTGACATGAGGAGAGAGAATGAGTGGAGAAATATAAAATTGAGGGATATTGTTAAGCATGATTATAGAGGAATTAATTAGGCTAAGTGAGGATCAGAGAAAGTGATTTGTAGGAATCACTTTAGGTTAAGTTAATTAATTATAATGTGGGACTTAGAAGAATTAATGATTTAGATCACTTTAGAAGAATACGAAAATAATTAATTTATTGATAAATTAATTGTTAGACTATTGTGATAAAATTAATTAAATTAAATTAAATTAATTTTAAGAACAATAGGAGTAAACATAATTTAAAAGGCTCAAATTAATTAAATATTTAATTTTAACTAATTTTAGATGTCTACACATCTCATCATCTACCATGTAGGATGCCACCTCACAAAGAGGTTGCACAAAGTGAATGACAACTTAGGAAGTTTATAACTTAAGATAAATCGATTAGGAAAGAATTAAATAAATAATTAAACATGTTAGGACTCTAAGGTTAAGACACCTTAATCCCAACATTCTCTCACTATTCAAAGACCTCTCAAGAGTCTAAAGAATCAACTTCTTAGGAGCCAAAATGATGAAATCATATCTATAAGGAAAGAAGAGTGTGAAAACGCCTTTCAAAATGTCAATTTATTAGAGGAGAGAAGCAATGATTAATTTTAATTGCAATTATAGTTATTAAGATGCACATAATAGAAAACAAAGTAAACAAGATTCACAAGCAGAGAGAAGAAACATCAGAATTCTCATGGGAAATCATTATAGGTGAAAAAACCATACACCAAATGGTGCAGGAGCATCGTTGCAGTATTTGAAGACCATTTGAGAAATGAAGGCTCTTAAAGGTTTTTATAGGTCCCTTGAATGTTCTTGAGTTGTAATAAGGTCTTTCAAGACCATTCATTTTGTTTTGATTATCCATGTAAGGCTTTGATGCCATTTTGTAGTGTGAACTTCTTAGGACCTATTTAGTCAACTATGGTCAAATGACATCTAAAATGCCTAAATGAGGCTAGAATTGTATTTTGGCTCCTATGAGGCCTATTTTTAAGGTTTATGGTTTGTCCTAATAGGTTACATAGGCAAAAGTCATAGATTGTCAAGTTTGTGTAAAATTGTCAAGTTTGGATGACAACTTTTGTTGTCAATTTGTAACTAATCTCCCTCCAACGGCTACCTAATTCAAATTTCAGTTGGAGTCAGCTGGGGAGGTTGGAGAAAACTTTCTTAAGGATTTGGAGGTTGAGGGGAAAGGATTGATGAAGTTCTGATGAAGTTTGATGAAGTTTGGATGTAAACAATTATCAGATTCAATAAAACACTCAGAAATTTACTATAACAGTGCCTTGTACAGTCATTGTATGGAATCCATGTGCAAGATAAATCATTTATTTGAATAGGAAAATGTGTTTATATTCATTTGGTTTTTGTTTGGCAGGAAAAGACTGAGTAATAAGCGAGATATTTGCATTTTTGTGATAGGTGGTCTGAAAACCCTCTCATTCCTCTAGCCAAATTGGATCAAAATCTAGGGAACGGTAGGGGATAGAATTTATTTTAGGATTTCCAAAGTTTCTGAGTGGTCCGTTGAACTAGTGGAATTTGGGATCAAGCCGTAGGCTAGGCATCCTCATGTGACTAGCTAGTTTTAACTGTTAAAAATTGTGCAGCAGCAGAACAAAGAGTGGTGAACTCTATATAATGGTGGATTTGGTGTTTTGGGATGTCTTTGGACCTTTCCCATCCATTTTTATCATTGGATCAAGCCATTGGAGTGTGGTTTTGTTGTAAAAGTGTCCTAAAAGCCCTATTAGGTCTCTTATAGCAACAATGTTTGACCCGGTCAATGCAAGAGTTGGGGTATGAGTTTTGGAAGTGTTTTGTGTCACAAATGGAGGAATCAACAAGTGTCAAGAGTCTATGGTATCATTAGGAGTATTTCCAATTTTTTAATTAAAAGTTCAAACAAGGGTACAAGGAATAGGTGTCTTGTAGAGGGCAAGTCACTTTGATTGAACATGTACTAACAAAAGGGAGTTGTCTTGGTTGTGGTTAATATCCCTAAGGTTGGACTAGAGGCTCTATAGGGTCCATACCTGCTCTGCAATGGTGGATGTGTCATAATCCAAATTGGTCATAGGTGACTACAGGAGAGTTGGTATCAAGGAGAAAATTGATGTGAGAAATTTTATCTCAATGAGTTATTTAGGAATCAAAAGGGGATCCATTGAAAAAAGGGGAGTGTCGAAGTGTCCTGACATGTTGTTGATAGGTTTGTCCAAGAATCTATAAATGTTGATATCTTAATTGAGGGTCTTGTAGAGTGAGTTTCTGTGAGAGTCCTTTGTTCCTTGGGGCTCTGCATCATATTGGTATCAGAGCAACTTTGATCATTGGGAGGACAAATTTTGGTGTATGTCAGCAGAAGAGAGCCAAGTAGAGGTTAGCATAATGCCTCCAAAGAGAATGTCCATAGAGGTGGCTAATAAATTCTAAGAGATTTAATAAATGATCAAGACCGAGGTCAAGGAGATACTTAAGGATGAACAAAAGGCAATGAAGAAAGGAAAATGGCCAAGTGAGGAGACTGGTGAAGAAGGGGAGCAAGAAGATGAAGAAGAAGAACCCCAAAGGTAGGAGCCAAAGATACCTTCTGATCAAAGATAATTCATTGAAGCCCTAAAGACAATAGGAAAAGACTCTTATGAAGCCAAGATGGAGATTCCTACCTATAGTGGGAAGATGAATGCTAAGGAACTTTTAGATTGGATAGATGCCCTAAATAATTATTTTGAATACAAGGAAGTGGCCAAGGAGAAGGAAGTAAAGTTTTCTAAGACCAAACTAAAGGGTGCTACTTTAAATTTAGTGGAACTACATGTAGATGTATAAAAATGACCATATTCCTAAATGAATATTTTATGTTCATTCCTCTATTTAGTTAAATCTAATTTAATTAAATCACCCACATTCTTCTATTTAATTAAGTAAATTATTCAATTTATTTAGTTAAATTCACTAGAACCTGTTACATCATTTAATTGAATAAATAATTTTATTTAATTAAATCCCTTCTTACCTTTTAATTAAATTTATATTTAATTAATAGTTTACCCCAAATTGAATAAATCTAATTTATTTAATTTCCCAACTTGCAACCAAATTGAAATAAAGTAATTTATTTTAGTTAATCCTATTATTCCTCATCCACTTGCAAAATCCTACATCTCCCACTTGCATCCTAAACCCTATTCCTAATTTCTTCTAGAATCCATCTAATCCTAATCAATTAATCTAAACCCATCCATTATCCCTTTTCCCTAATTTTGAGGAGGTCACTTCCCAAATTTGGAGTAAAGTCTCCAAAAAGCATTAAAGCCTTTATCCATTCAACAAGCTGACTTGTTGAATACCCCCAAATTTGAAAGGACTCTTACAAATTTGTCCCCAAAGTCTTCAAACCATTAATGGTTAACTAACTCTTAGTGGCATGGTTAGAGACTTTTTGACTAACTTAACCCTCATCTAACCCAGGGGTCTCATCAAGCATTCATTGCTTTGACCATGGTTATCCCTTTAAACCTTTGCACAAGAGTTTATCCTTTGGGTAAAAGCTTTATCCACTGGATAACCCTAACCTAACCTTAACCCTTACCTCCTAGGGTAACCATGAGGTCTTCTCAAGCATTTAATGCTTCTTACCTCTCCTCTCAACCAACCTTATGTTGACAATTGTCACCATTTCATTGGTGAAAATTGAAAACATGGATTGACAACTTTCAAACTTGACCCTTGATTAACTCTTTCAATCTTGACCATCCATTGCCCTATTTTCACTATAAATAGAGCTCTCATTCCTCCATTTTGAGGATCCATGCAAGATTTTAGTATCTCATTTATGCTCAATTTTATTAACATATCTAGCTTCTCTTTGTAATAGGAATTAATCTAATAAGCATTTTAGACTATTTCCCTTGTCATTAGCTTAACTCATAAAGTAGTATATCATGTTAGGATAGTATTGCTACTAATCTTGTCATCTTATAATCTAGTTTATTGCATTTGTATAATCATGCATAGATAGGATGCATTTTCATAATTAAATCAATCATAAGCATCCCTTGTTTTTGCATTTGTCATCCCTAAGCCACTTTGCTCAGTGATCTGAGAGCAAAGGCATTGGCTTGAGGGACCCTGTGAGATAGAGAACCATGGAACCAACCTTGGGAAGTTAGGTCATTCTTCATGACTCCGTAAATTGCACCAAGAAGTCCCGTGGGTGTGTGAACAAGCCTCTTTGAGACCACATTTTCACTTTTTTAGTTTCATTGACCCACTTTTCCTGCACACATTTCTGGCACCCACCGTGGGGCACTACCCCATTAATCAAATTGGTTTTTAAAAATAAACACTTTTGTAGGTACATGGGAAATGTGAATCAGCGCATAGGGAACATCCCTTAGCGCATCTGGTGGATCTTGTAGCGCATTCGGTGCATTGTTTGGCATGTGGGGCTCATTCCCTAGCACGTGCAGTCTATACCTTAGTGCATCGTCCCCACTAACATTTTCCTGTAGGTCTCGGCGTTGGAGAATAATAAAGTAGCACATCTAAAACATAGTTCAGCACGTCGGGTCTGTCCGATAGCGCATCCGGATTATCTCGTAGCGTGTACAGTCTGTTCTATAGCGCATCTCAGACAGAGGCAAAAATAAAAAACTATAACCAAATGTGAAATTAGACTTGTTGAAGTTCACAAAAACCTAAAGATTTTCTAACAATTTTACTCATATCTTGTAGGATTTTAACAAGTTTTTTTTGTAGATGTGAGCTTAATTTTAGGATCATAAATAGTTTAAGCTTTTACTAACTTAGTTAACTTAGTTAAAATATAAAGATTTTTTATTATCATTATTAGATAAAATTGAACTCATTTTGTTTGGGCCTTAAAAAGAACCACAAAACAAATTTTTCCTTGCTTTTCTAGGAGAGAAAATTTTCAAATTGGGTCTTAAAAAGAACAAGTCAATTTTTTTTCAAATTTTGCAAACAAATGGATTAAAACAAACTTCACCATCTTTTGGTGTATAAGAGGATCCATTTTAAGTTTTAGCAGAGTAAAGAATCACACAAAGTCCAAAAGTTTTTCTTGCAACTAAAGAGGGAACATCTTCCCCTTTCAATCGATTTCTTTTATTGACGAAACATTGCATTTATTTTGTTGACCAAGTTTTTTTTTTTAGATTAGAAAATCATTGCCTTGAAAGGTTAAAAAGAACACCATGTTTTCGTGGAGCAACATCTCCATATAGGATTAGCAAATCATTGCTTTGAAGGGCTAAAAAGAACTTGTGTGCTTTGTCTCGAAAGTGGAAGGTATATGCTCTCCTCTTAACTAGGTGATCAAAAAGTCAAACCACTCTTAAAATCTTTCTTTAATTCAAGCAATAAATCCTTTAGCAGGCATGCCTTCCCGAGAGGTTGAAAAAATCTTAAAGCCATTTTTGGTCAGTGTGAAGGGAACGACCTAAGTGGTAAACAGTTTTGAAGCCAAGTGTTCCAACCCACTATAATCAAAAGTGGAAAGTGACAAAAGTCCTTTTCAACGGTTGCACGCATTGATTAGCCTTCCCCCAGTATCCTTGAGATACGTAAAGCCTTTGTTCTAAAGGTTAGGAAGCCTCCTGAGGGAGTTTATCACTGACGGCTGAATAGGAAGCTTGATTACAAACCTTAGCATAGAAACTTTGAGCTGAGTCAGTAACTAGACATTTGCAATATCATAGTGCAAGGGTGGGGAAGAATCCACCCCCAAGATCAATCACCATATATCTCCCAAGATAACTACTCAATTGTGAAGCAATTCACTTTGGATTAATTTCTGGAAAAAGGCAAAAAAATGGGCGCCCCTTAGGGGGTGACACGGCTGTTTGAGCTAATGGAGTATTGAGACTAGTGGGCTATGATATTGCTTATGACCCTTGAATAAAGAGTCTGATTGAAGTGCATGTTGTATCTAAACCTGTTGAAACATTTGGGATTTGAACACATCCTTGTAGAACATACACTTATTATTTAGATTAAGCAAAATTGTTGTCTCTTTGGTGTCGAGCTTTCATTTGTTACTTCAGAAAATCATCTATCACCACTAAAAACTCAAGGCCAAATTCAAAAATTGCAGAAAAACAACCAAGTCAAAATATATCAGGGCAGTTTAGTGTGTAAGGGCAACTTCTTAGCATGTGGGGACCATATTTTAGTGCATTAAACCTTATCCTTAGCGCATCAAGTCTTAACAGTAGTGCTTCACCAGAATCTAAAAAGAAGCAGTTGCAATTAGCGCGTCTTGAAAATAGTTTAGCATGTTGAAGCATCATCTTAGCGCATGGAAGCCAAACTTTAGCACATAGGGTTTAACTGTTAGCGCATAGGCGGCCCATATTGATGCATAACCTTTTGAACCAAAGCTGAAGCAAAATTAAACAGTATAAACCAATTAGTGCGTATCAGGGGTAGTGTAGTGCATGGGGTCTTTTCGCTAGCACGTTGAGAACTTTCTGTA
Source organism: Cryptomeria japonica (assembly GCF_030272615.1). Lineage (NCBI taxonomy): Eukaryota > Viridiplantae > Streptophyta > Pinopsida > Cupressales > Cupressaceae > Cryptomeria > Cryptomeria japonica. The sequence goes on along the minus strand of NC_081411.1, from coordinate 751,381,809 downwards.
GCGTATCACGTCTCTGTTTTAGTTTATAGTCAAAACCACAAAAATAGGGGGCAAAACAAAGGTCATTTTTGAAAATTTTGAAAACATTCTCAGAAGTTTTCCTTCATCAACCTGAACTTCATCAAACAGAAAACCAAAAACAAAGTATCAAAACTATTTCCAAAGCAAATTTCCATCAAACAAAGTTGTCTAAAATCTGAAACTAGTCGCTGGATAAACATATCTCTCCTATCAAAATTAGGAACCATCATCACAAGTGGCAAACAGGTCCTTTAAATCAAACGGATTTCTATCCCAAAACACACTTGTTTCAAACTCCAAGTTGTCAAATCGAGTTTCCCTATCGGGAAAGCTCGTATTCCATATCATTTGACGCACTTTGTCGTGAGGGGGTATATAAACCTTCACTTTGATAAAGTAAAATTTGAGTTTCCAAAACAAGCTAAACTGAATCCAAAACAACTCAAAGGAAACCATTGATCGCTTGTGCATGACTAATCCTCATATTCTGAGAAGAAAGAATATTTATCATAACACTAAGTTGAAGAAACAGCAACCAAGTTCTTCGAAACTTACCAAAAGAAATAAATTTTTATACATCAATCGTCAACTCTTCAAATCTCATCAAACATTCCTTTGTCATATATGATTATATCTTCAAGACAAAACAAATGAATTTGACAAGGAACTATTGAGGAGTAGAGCATTTTGTCAAAAGTCTGCATTCAGCCAACAAATAAATCATGGAGGAAAGATCAATCCAGCATTCTTTCCTGACGAGTGCATCACTTATAACATACCAAGGTTGCCACCACCAACCCCCCGAAGATTTCTAAATACCCATTGTTACTCGCTCTCAACGAAACAAACAAAGCGAAACACAACCTAAATCAAGCATGAATCGAAGATTATCAAATCCTTTTGAGCATCCAAATCTAGAGGACACTGAAATTTCTGAAGAACTTCTTCAAGAATGTCAAGAGAGTGCTTCATTTTAAAAACTTGTGGAAAGACTCATCGAAAATGACAAAGAAAAATACCTACTCATGCTCACAAGCAAAGGAGTTAAACTTCCGGAGGACTTTGACACAGACATTTTTAGAACAAGATCTCAACTTTACGAATATCAAGAACGATAAAGAGAGGAAGAAGCACGTGACCCTAAGCAAGATATTCCTAAACAAAATCTACCAGAACAAAATATACCTGAGCAAAACATCCCCGAGCAAAACATACCGTTCCACACACCATTTCAACCTAGAACTAATGCAAGGGAAGAATTATTCCCTCACCAAACAAATGCACCCTTGGTTGCTCTTACTCAACAAATGCAAATGTTACAAAGACAAATGCAAGACATACAGCAAGGGACAACAGTACGGTATTTATTAACTGAAATTTGTCCTTATCCATTTGATAGACGATTGAACATGGTGCCTTTTCCTCCAAACTCAGACATTCCCAAATTTGACAAATATGATGGGGAAAGTGATCCCCGTGATCATGTTTGAGAATTCTATACAATGAGTCTTGAATTTGCTCATGATGATACCTATTTGATGAGGTTATTCCCAAGAAGCTTGGGAGGGAAAACAATGGAATGGTTATCCAAAATCACACCTCCCGTCAAATCATTCGATGAACTAGTCAACAAATTCATAACTCAATATTCCTATAACATTCAACATGCTATCACCATGTTAGATGTCTGTAACACCAAACAAAAAAAAATAGAAATATATTTCATATATATTTTATTATAATTAAAAAAATAGAAATATCAAATTACCTTTTGACAATATTAACAAATAAGTTTTCAACATCTTTAACACCATTTTCCTCTATTTGAAATCCAACTAAGTACCTTATTCTATTTATTTATTTAAACTTTACATTTAATTACAATATCAATTCAAGTTGTAAATCATAGTCTCCACTATTGTTTAGTTATTAATCATACTACTGGATCATTTAAATGCTTACTTAGAGGCCATGATAAGTTCAATAATTCTCTATTTAATATTTATTTTCTTATTTTAAAAAAATATTCTTATACACATTTCTATGATAAATCTTATTTCTCTTTTATTTAGATTTTTCTTAATTATTTTCAATAGAAAATCTGATGATTTATTATTATTTATGAATATTAAATATCTTCATATTTGATATCTCTTGATATATTTTACTTGATTTTTAAAAATAATATATTAATATTTATATTATATTTATATAAATATATATCTTGACAATTATAAATATATATTAACACTTCCTCCACAAGTCAGCGTGGATCCATGACATGTTATGTTCAATGATGGTATACCATTTTATATGATGATTTGTATGTTAGGAATGTCATTGTGTTAGGTATACAATTTAGAAGGTGGACGGTAGAGGATTAACTATGAGCATTTAACGTAAAATTCAGGGATTAGATTTTGGCATACATATTAAGCCTAGAGAATGTTAGTCAACTCTACTGTTTAACACTTCTAAACTTGAAAGTCAAAGCTTAACGTGTGTGATTTAAAACATCGACACAAGAAGAGCTTCTAAAAAATGGAGAGATTACTGCTTCAGATTCTTGATACTCAAATTTAATGTTGTTGCTTAAGATTCATTCATCTCTCTACTCAAATTTAATGTTGACTTCATCTTGTGGCTTTCCCATCTTCTTATTGCATACTTAATCTGAACAATCTTTCCAAAATGCAAAATCATTCTTTCCCGTTTGCCATTTATAATTTCACAGTTGGGCACCATTTACACGATAAATGGCAGAATATACAAGTACCTGTGGTCTTTCATCATATTTAGTGGGTTTTAAGTGGATAGATAGCTGCTTCCAGCAAAAAAACGGGGCACGGAACACACAATAGATTCAGGACTAAAAACAGATCCGGCAAGAGTAAAAATTGAAGATAAATGTTATAATTTGGTCCGCCAAATGATTTGGTATTAACGATTTTCATCTTGGTAGTGGTACACTTTTTTCACTATAAACAGCTGCCTGCTTTTTAAGTTTTGACTTTGAAACTTCTGGAAAATTTCAACCGAACACATCTCATATACATGACAGAGCAGAAATCTTTTAGGGTTTTGTGTCACCTATGTGCTTGTAAAACAAACCCCAACACGTCGCCTAATTTCAACTCTATGGAAATCAAAATCTTAATTTATTTTCCTTGATTATGATAAAACACATTAGGGTATCATTCATGACACAACTCTTGCCATTAATATATACATCATTCTGTATTGAGTTTGCTCAAAACTCGTTCGTTTTTTTTTACAATCTACATCAAGTTTGTTTCAAAAGTTTTTGTTTTTTTGGTCAATGAGTCTTTTGGTCTACTGGTGAAGTTGAATGGCTCCAAATGAGCCCACCAGTTTTGCTGAGTGCAAGGCTTGAGGCCGGGATCATGCCCTGAACAGTGTGCCGCTGTATGGGGTGGCAAAAAATACTTCGTGAAGGCCCTTGCTGGGCTGGCAGCTCACGGGCTTCATGCCCTTGCTGGGCTGTACTTCGTGAAGGCCCTAGTTGGGCTGGCAGCTCGCGGGCTTCATGCTCTTGCTGGGCTGTCATGCTCGTAGGTTTGGACCTCCATCAAAAAAAAAAAAAAATCCTTTTGGTATAGAAGTTTGATTCTTGTGGGTTCAATGTTCATAGTAATAGTTAAAATTGGGAGGTTAAAGTAGAAATGCAAAAGGATGGGGATCAAAAAGTGGTCATCCACTTTTTCATCTCATAGAATTTACAATACAAATATATTATAATGTGTTTGTGTTATAATAAAGATTAAAAAAAAAAAGATTAAGAAGTGGAGTTCATTTGAATTAAGCCTTTCACTTGCAAAACAATAGTTTGTAATATTTCTAGGATCACATTGTATAATCATCGTATCATTATTTTGATTATCATGAAAATGCTACACGGCATTTTCAAAGTTGAGGAGATTGTCCATTTTTTACTATAAAAAATTGATTGAATAGTTATTTACAAATGGTTTTGAGTGAATAAGTTTAATGTTTAGGAATTCAAATTTCCAAATCAATTGATAAAAACCCTCATTCACAAATTCAAGAAACTCTAATAAAGAACAACCATAGAAATGCCCTTTAAAAATGTATTGATATCCTCTTGAGATGCAAAAAAATATATTAGAGAAAATAAAAATAATAAGAAATAACTTAAGACAATAAAAAGTAGAGGGATCTGATGGGAAAAACCTCCAATGGTCTACACTTACCACTGCACTAAAATTTGTTTTTCTCACATAGATTTTGTGAGTGGCCAAATTAACACTTGTTTAAGCAAGAGGGAAAAAATAAGATAATATTATGCCAACAAATTATCTTCTGAATTAATAAAATTAAAAATACTGAAATTTGATGTCTGCACATTGCTCATTGACCAACAAACTAATGCACCCCTACATGGTACTTGTAGGATGTTCCCTATCCATTAGTGCCACCATCAAGAGTTAAAAAATTTATTTTTTGGCATAGGTGGTTGATAGTTTTTTGGCATTCTCCATGCAATAACAATGAGGTCCCATAGTACTTTTTGATAAAACTCTTACAATTTTGTCTACAAAACCCCAAACTATTTTGACATTCAAGAGTTCCAAGGTAGAGGTTGGCACTCTACAGGATATAGTAGGGGCACAATGTGCCCAAAACTATGCAATGAGACCCCTTGTGAGGTCATACATTAAGCATTCCTCAATCCCTTCCATTGTAAATGAGTGTATCGAAGTCAATACCTTATTGTCAATCAACTCAATCAATCCTTTTAATAGGATAGTAAGTGTCTAATACAAGGTGATGGGGGTGGGTCTAAGGGGTCTCAACATTCACCTCACTTATGTCAAAATTGTAGATTTTTTTTATTATTATTATTATGGGTTTAAGGATGATAAGGATACATGTAGCCGACAACAAGACACATCTTTATTAGATTAGATTGTTTTAATAGATTAGCTACTGAATCAAATATAATTTGGCATTGATAGATAGGTAAATTTGAACAAGGTCTAATTCAATTTATTAAATTTCATTTCAAAATATAAGATCAACTAAATTACTATAATGAATCCAACAAAATTTTAGGGTTAAAGTGTTCGTCCTACATTTAATGGCCTTTCAATTTTTTATTACATGATAATGTTGATGCCATAAATATGTATTAGTAAAGAAAGAATAATGTTGGATTCCAATGTTTTTGTTCTCCTTTTGGTTTTTGCTTGGGGGGCTCTTCCTCCTTCTTGGTTTTGGGCTATGGGGTTGCATGGGGCCTTATGCCCTATTTTTGTTTCTTCCATGTTTGTCCTCCTACTCCTAATTATGTCACTCTTTTCTTAGCCATTTGGTTTATTTCCAATATTTTCTTTTGAGGTGGTCTCATCTCATATTGAGGTTGAGATGATGGGTATTGGAAATATGCAATTTCCTACTAAGGTGGAGATGGTGGTTGTGATTCTTGTTGGCAGAAGTTGGAGGGAGGCCTTGGAGCTTATGGCTCTTGTTTGGCTTGGATCTGAGTGTGGGCTCATTTTTATCTTCACCCCTTTGCTCCTTATTGAGGTGGTGATGTTGGGGGACAGTTTTTTCTCGGATCCAAGTGCTTCCTCTTCTGTTTTGGAGGATCTTTCTCTTGAGGCGGGTGATTTTTTGGTTGTTGGATCTTTGCTTTCAAGCTCTTTTATGTCTTTTCCTATAGAGGTGGAGAGTGCGGTGGTGCTTTCTTGTATGGATTCTATCTTGATTAGGCCTCTATTTCAACTCAAGGTGGTTGAGGGTACCACTTCAAAACCCTTTGTTGTGGTTCTAGGAGCCATTTCAAAACCCAACTTTAAGGTTAGGGAAGTCTTTCAAAATCCCTTTGTTTATAGTCATCTTGTGTTTATTCACCTTGTCTTATCTTGTCTAGCTAGCAGCTGATAGTTTTCAAGGGCCTAGTTCAACTTGTGGTTGTTTTTGGTTATGGACTAGTCATGCTTTCTGTTGTCTGAAGTCTTTATCTCAGGTCAAGGGAGCCAGGAACATCCCTGTTGTTTGGTTGAGGGTGCCTGCTGACCATTGTCATTTGATCTTAAGTTTGAGGCTATAGCCTAGTTGGTGTGGCCAACATGATTTGTATTGATTATATCTTAAATGTATGGCTGGTTCTTTTTGCCTGTGGCAGTGCTGGTGTTTGGCTGGCTTTTGTCAGCTCAGCTGTGTTTGGGCTACTGGTTTTTATGGTTTACTATCATTGACAGTGATGTACTACGGGTTCCAGATCCTGGTAAAATCTGAGGGTTTCAAGTCCCTCCAAAACCTGTTGTAAGGGGTTTCGGGTCCCCTCAAAACCCATTATTCCCATAATCAAAAAATAATATGATACATAGAAATCATTTAATATGAATGGTAATATTAAAACTCACATTGGATATTGAACAAATTAATGTTGGACTTTCACAATTACCTGTATGTTGGAGTGGCAATACATCTTATGTTGAGCTAAGCTTAATTATTTTTAATCATTAGATATTTATAAAATAATGCTAAGAAGATTTTGATAATATAATAACATTATTTACATAATTTAATATTCCTTTTCATACAAATACCACACTCGAATATGAAGTTGTTTTCATAGTAGACATTAAGCATTCCTCAATCCCTTCAATTGTAAAGAAGTGTATCCAAGTCAAGATCTTATTGTCAATCAACTCAACCAATCCTTTTTACAGCATATTAAGTGTCTAATACAAGGTGATGGGGGTGAGTCCAAGGGGTCTCAACATTCACCTTTATGTCAAAATTGTAGATTTATTTTTTTATTTTTTTATTTTTATTTTTTTGTGTGATTATGGGTTTTAACGATGATGACGATACATGTAGCCAACAACAAGACACATCTTTATTAGATTAGATTATGTTGATAGATTAGCTACTAAATGAAATATAATTTGGCATTGACAGATAGGTAAATTTGAACAAGGTAAAATTCAATTTATTATATTTCATTTGAAAATATAAGATCAACTAAATTACTATAATGATTGTAACCAAATTTTAGGGTTGAAGTGTTCATCCTACATTTAATGGCCTTTCATTTTTTTATTACACTACAATGTTGAGGCCACAAATATGTATTAGTAAAGAAATAATAATATAGGACATATAAATCATTTAACCTTATATGAATGGTAATATTCAAACTCACATTGGATATTGAACAAATTAATGTTGGACTTTCACAGTCACTTATATGTTGGAGTAGCCATACATCTTATGTTGAGGTATGCTTGATTATTTTTAATCATTAAATATTTATAAAATAATGCTAGGTAGATTTTGATAATATAATAGCATTATTTCATTTTTAATTAATTATATAATTTAATACTCATTTTCATATTCATACTACACTGGAACATGAAGTTGTTTTCATAGTATCATCTTCAATGCCTTTGACAAAGGTACATGAGATAGATTAGAAAAAAAATTATTCTATTTGCTATTTTATTTGTCTATTAGTGAAATTTTGAATGATATTCATTTGCAGTTTAATATGATCTTGATGTTTGTCGTAAGGCTTCACAACTCTAGTTTGTGAACCTCCCCATCTTACAGATGAAGAGGAGTTTTTTTTAAGATGATGAGATCACGATAATGATTATTTCGTTATATGTCATTTTAATAATATTTTATATATTAACGTAACACTTCTATTGTATTAGGTGGAGCTCAAAAAAAATAGACAAGATATTAAGTTGGTCGGTTCAAAAAAAACCATCATTGTATGTCTCTCCATCCACTAGATAGTCAAAGGTACCTCATGATGTCTTACCTTCTCCTAGAGGGAAGTGATCATATTAAGTTCCTTTGGTGTATGCCTATATGACAATTTTGTGCATATATTTTTATGTTATAGATATGTGACATTATATGCCTCTATATCATTGTTATAAGCCTATATAGATTTTATGTTGTCCATATTTTCTTATGCTTTATTATTCATGATGTTTCCATCTTTGATACTCTTATGTCATTTTATCTTATGGATATACATGTTTCCTCTATGCATGATATGTTGTTGCACCATGCTTGTATCTTTCATCATATGTAAGCACTAAATATTTTTATCCATGTATTTTATGTATCCTCTTGCTCCTTGTCCATTCTTTCTATGGCTAGTGATGTGGTTGTTTTAAACATAATAATGTATTACTTTTGAACACCTTTGCATCCCTTGTTGATCATAATTTCAACTTAACTTCTCATGATGCATCTAGTGAAATACCTTCATGTGATGTTGACATAATAGTTATCTCATCCCTTCTTCATCTATTATGTCCCATACTTGTGCCTCTCATACTCATCTTACCTTTATAATTTCAATGAGAGTGATACACATATTTCAACTTCACATGAAATTGCTAATTCTCATAGATCACTTCACTTAAATTATATTGATAATGTAATGGTAATAAAAATATATCATTGTATTCTATTGATGTGGCTAATGGCTCTTTACTTCATGATGTTATTCTATGATGCTTGTAGAAATCTAAAAAATGGTAATGCATTGTTCATATTGCCTAAAGATTAAACCAATGCTCGATAATACTAATAGGAAAATGCCTAAAAAGTAAATCTAGGCCATCAAGATGATTACCAATGCATATAAGAAATCCAAGGACAAATAATTCATAACTATAATATAGCTAAAATTTTGTTACAAAGGGTTGAAGAATTTGTTTTATTCACTTTATGTACATTGTGGAAGAACAAGGCAAAAGTAAAAGATACCCAAAGTGTTGTACAAGAATTTAAAGGAACCTTGCATGGAGAATGTACAAATGATAGTATTGATAGATGTTGGTAATCAAACAAGAAAGGAGGAAAATGTAGGCAAAGCGTCAAATTAAGAGGAACTGAAATCGATTATTCAATATTTCAACCATGCCTTTCATGAGGTTGTAGACCACTTGTGATCAAAATTTTCTTTGTAAATTAGCATTCAATAAAATTTTGATACAGTCGGTTAAAGCATTTTTGAAATATTAAAATACTAAGTTCGCATCCAAATATTTTCGCCCAGCTAAGAAAGAAGTTCCACTTTCAATTCGAGTTGGAGATTGCCACACAATCAAAAATGTCTAAGAAATGTCTTCATTTGGTGCTCTAGCTACTCTAAATTTTGATTCAAAAAAAACAAGGCTAAGAAAAACCACTACTTGCCCCCAAAATAATGTAGCCAAAGCTCATGTCCAAGTGGGAGTTCGAGCCAAAATTATAGGGCACATTTTTGGTCATTTGTCCACCATATCCAATCAATTTTGTTTATAATATGGTGTACTATGATATTATTTGGTTTATATGTTTCCTTTGGCGACTTTCATTGATCCTAAATCATATGCCTTTCTTCTATTTTTTTATTTTTTTGTAGCCAGCAAGACATCAGAAATAGAAAGAACTTTTTTAAAATTGTTTCTACTTTGTCCGTTGTATCTATCAAGTTTGCTTATAATATGGTCCACTATGATATTCGGACGCGTCTATTCTGGGTCCAAAATGGCAGTACGGATTGACTAACACGCGTGTTAGTCGCACGTTTTACACCGTCGATTTTGCAATAAACGGCTCCAATTGACTAACACGTCACTATCACGTTGTACGAAAGGTCTGTTTTGGAGCCAGAATAGCTTCGGCCATGATATTCTTTGGCTTTGGCCAGTCTCATTGATTTTAAATTATATGCCTCATTCTTCTTGTACCATTCAATTCTCAAATTAAATATATATTGACACATTTATTTATTTTGCATTGGCGCATGTACGTATTTTGCTTTTGAAATTATATTTAAAAAATATACATGAACTAATATTCAAAAAATATATATATATTTTTAATTGAAATTTAATTTAATTTTAGAATTTGAAATGATATACAAACAAAAAGAAAAAATAGTATAAATGCGTATCCATAACATGTTATGTTGAATGATGGTATGCCATTCTATATTATGATTTGTATTTTACTGTGTAAGGAGAATAGTTGTGTCCTTTCTTAGAGCCACGTCGCATTTTGTGTGCTCCATACACAATTTACATGGTGAACAGCGAGCATTTAACGGATCAGATTTTGGCGTGGTGCACTGCAACAGCTTTTAAGAAGCTTAGGATTCTTTACTTTAACTCTCACTCCTCTTCTTTCTTCATTCACCCATATCGCTACTCAAATTTAATGTTGACTCAACAACTCTTCTTTTTTGTCACTTACGATTCATTCATCTCGGTACTCAAATTTAATGTTGTCAATTCTTTTCTATCTTCATCTTGTGGCTTTTTTCCCATCTTCTGATTGCATACTTATCCAAACAATCTTTCTTCACCTGCTTTCTAAAATGCAAAATCATTCTTCCCATTTGCCATTTGTAATTTCCCAATTAAACACAATTTACTAGATAGATGGCAGAACATACCACAACGTTTACCAGCTTTCTTATGTATTGGATGGGTTTTATGTTGATGGAGGGAGGCCCTTAAAGTAGTAGAGGTTGTGGGGGCCCTATAAAGGACCAGTAGGAGCACAATAAGGTGGGTTTCCTGCATTTCACTTAGCGGCAGAAGACCAGCGGGTCTCCAGTCGACTATCCATTCTTCTCGTATCCCACTCCTCTCCCTCCTTATAAGGGAGAGTACCTGATGGTACTCGCCGAATCTGGATAGCCGCTTCAACGAAATACGGGGCACAGAATTCACAATAGATTCAGGACTAAAAACAGATCTGGGAAGAGGAAAAATTGAATAGACGTGTTATAATTTTAGCGATTTCCACCTTGGCAGTGGTACATTTTTCTCCGCATAAACAGATAGCTGCTTTTCAAGTTTTGACTTTAAAATTGCTGGGAAAATTATAGCCGAACACGTGCTAGAGCAGAAATTTTAGGGTAACGTGTCACCCATGCATGGGCTTGTAAAGCCAGCTCCACACGCGCTGTATGCCTTTAGAAGACCAACACGTCGCCTTATTTCAACTCTGTCGAAATCAACATATTAATGTATATTTCCTGATTATGACAAAACACATTAGGGTACCATTCACGACACAACTCTGGCTATTAATATTATAAAAATGCATCATTCTATAGTGAGTTTGTCCAGAAAGTCCCTTCTCAACATTCTCTGATAAGAATGTGATAGTGAATTTAGTCCCACTCAACCTTCTCTCAGTGCTCGTACCAGCGAAGTTTGATTCTTGTGGATTCAGTGCTCAGCTCTCAAATAAACCGTTTTCTACAATGGATGTGAAGTCGTGGAATGTATATCAGCCTCTCATGCTACTTTCTTTAGTTATATATATTTTTATTTTCAAATCTCAATTAGAAGGTAAGGGTTTACAAATCTAAATTAGAAGTTGAGGGTTTATAAAGATGTGAAATAATGCAATGTCAATCAACCTCTCATGCTAGTGAGATCAAATTCCCTACTCCTCTCTCTATATATTAGAAGTAGAGGGTTTACAAAGAGATATTTAAAAGGTTAATAATTAGATGTCAAATTTGCATTATTCTTTTGTTGTAGTGTGCCAGTGGTGACATTTTAGAAATTTATATAGAATATTAAAAATATGATGTAGATAATAGTTTTGATATTATATCTTTCATTCATTTTAGGAGGATAATCAGGTTGAAGAAGAGTATGATGTGGTAATGGATGAGGCCAATGCAGAGGATGATGGTGACAAAGAGGATGGCATGGCAATGGATGAGGCTCATGTAGAGGATGATGCTAACAAAGAGGATGGATCCACTAATCATGAGGAGGTAGAGAGAGAAGCTAATGATGAGGCCAACAATGAGAGAAAGGTTGATCGTAAAGAAGAAAAAGTGGATTTAATATTACAATTACTGTTTTATTTGTCAATGTTTAAATGTTGTGCATGCAATTATTTTTCATGATAAAAGGTATGTTATTATTTTTGGAATTGTTTGTGCAGGTCTCTACTCATCATAGAATTGAACAGGTAAATGGTAGATTATTTTATTTTTGTGAGTATGGTTCATGTTGCATGGGAGTAAGGCAGAGATTTTGGGATTTGAAAACTTTAAATCTGCATAGGGCATCAAAACACAACCTTCCCCTCATTCCACCAGGAAAGCATGGCCGAAAGTCCATAGGACAACAACGAAAACATCCACCTCCTTCACCAAAGAAAATAAGAAAGTATAATGAAAAGAGGCAGAGTGATGTTGAATGTCAATTGAGGTTGCAGTATTGTACACAAAAAAGGTGTGTAACTGAGCGTAAATGTAGATCACATGGTGTACAAAATTATAAGGAACTCCCTAGCAAAGCAAAGGAGGAGGTTGAAGCTGAAATGCAGTCTTACAAAAATAATGAGGAGGAAAGAAGGAAGCAAATAATGGCATTGATAAAAAGGAAAAAAGTTGAATCAAAAGGTAATGGAGGAGGTTGAAGCTGAAATGCAATCTTACAAAATAATGAGGAGGAAAGAAGGAAACAAATAATGGCATTGATAGAAAGAAAAAAGCTGGACCAAAAGGTAATTTGCAATTTTACTCTTAAATCATGTTGTTTGATTAGTTTACTTAAGTGGTTGTATGCATTCAAATTTGATATAATGTTAACATTCGTGGCATCATAGGTCAATGGTCAACTCCTTGGCAAAGCAAAGGCTGAGGTTGAAGCTGAAATGCAATCTTAAAAAAATAATGAGGAAAGAAGGAAGCAAATAATGACATTGATAGGAAGCAAAAAGTTGAATCGAAAGATAATGGAGGAGGTTGACGCTGAAATGCAGTCTTACAAAAATAATGAGGAGGAAAGAATGAAACAAATAATGGCATTGATAGAAAGAAAAAAGTTGGATCAAAAGGTAATTTGCAATTGTATTCTTAAATCATGTTGTTTGATTAGTTTAAGTGGTTTTATACATTCAAATTTGATCTAATGTTAACATTCATGACATCATAGGTCAATGGTCAAGAAGGAACTAATGGGATTTAAAAGGTACCATAGTTTTGGGAGAGAGAAAGCAATTTGTTTTACTAGAATGTTTAAAATAATGTTAAAGATTGTATATTTTGTTGTTTTAAATTTTAAATTTCGACTTTCGGATGCTTCTATGTAATCTTAACATTTTTTTCTAACATGGGGGACTTTGCAAGGCAACAAAGATTGTGTAATCTAAGGCATTGTCCTCTTGTTCACTGAACTCAAAGAATAAATTGTTCACTTAATGAAAGATAATCTTTATTGCTACAATCAATAACTTTTTTGTAATTATTCTATCTTTTCGCCTTTCAACATGACCTTCACAACTCACAGATTCTACATGTACATTTTATTCATATCTTATTGTGATGGATTTATGTGCAATTGATGCTACTGTCATTTGGTTGTGTATCTACCTTTTCTCCATATAGTTATTGGTCAAATGCAAACATTTGAACTTAATAGATAGCTTATGAATCATCTATAGTTAATTTCACTTATATTACATGTGTATAATATAATGTGAATCCAAACTGATGCACTTGCCACTTTGATATTTCTATCTTAATTTTACATGTTGCTTTTGTAAATGAGGCCAAATGCAACGAATCAATGATATATTTGTTGAGACAACCTTTGGAAGAATGGGATGGGGAAAAGCTGGATAGGGAAAGAGGAAGAGTACAGAAAAAGTCAGCACCAATGTCAATATTGAAAGAAAAACCTGCAATGCAGACAGTCGAATAGAGGGGTTTTAACAGTGACAGAGAGAACACTAAAACCATGAAATGAATGCAAGTTTAGCTGACGCTTAAGATCATGCATGTTCTCATACTTCATAATCAATTACCTGAATCTTCTCTCGATCCTTAAATTACTTAATTATAATAATTCATTCATTCATTTTAAGCCGGCTAACAACATTTATTTGTACCACATGCGGCTTTTGTCTGCATGGCTCGCATAACCTTCAACTTATTACATAATAGAGATTGAAAAACTGCATTCATTGCATTCATTGCATAACCTTCAACTAATACAAAATTTCTTCAAGAGAATGAAGTCCTAAAGCATGCATTGCATGCACGCAATTACAAGCAAACTACGCTATCAAACCAGTTAAATGCTTATGGACAGGATTATTTACCGAGCAGAAGCGTACTAAACTCGATTTTCTCCAACTCTTTTCAGTTTTAAAACCTTCGATATGAGTTCAACAAGGCACAGCAAAAGAAATACCAGTATATCGGCTTCTGCTGATACTCATCAAATCCCCATTCTCTATTATTGATTAACAGTTTTCAACAATGGATTTACGGGAAACCTTTGATCTGGCCGTTTTAAGACCTTTGATAAAAGACCAAAGTCGAGGAAAACTGCATAAAATTGAAACAACTACTAAAAAAGGAAATAGTGCGATCCAAAGGCAACTGTCTTTCTGATTTACTGAGCATGTTGCTAAGTGAAACTACAGTTCGATGCCAGGGCAGATTGAACTCTGTTTGAGAAAATTAAATTATAGATTATACTTTTATAGAGTGGAAGAGCTTTTTCGTATATGAAATTGGATTGCAATGTTCGTGGGTATATTTATTCACCATATTCTTTATATTAAATATACATTATATTTCATGAATGTCTGGATTGGGTAAATAAATTTTAAATTCTATGTAGTGATTTAATTATGCTTAAAAATAATTAAATTACATTAATATAATGGTACATAACTTTTAAATTTTATATATTGATTTAATTTCAAATTTCTTTATGTCTAAAAAATAATTAGATTATATTAATATTATATATAATTGTAATTAGTTAAATTTGAGATCTTTTTGTCCGTCAACTCACTCAAACCTTTTTATAACATGTTAAATTTGTAATACAATGTGATAAGGATGAGTCTTGGAGGTCTCAACATTCACCGAGCACTTATGTCAAAATTCTAGTTTTTTTTTGTTATTATGGGTTTGAGGATGATTAGGATACATGTAGCCAACAACAAGACACAAATTTATTAGATTAAATTTTCTCATTAGATTAGCTACTCAATGAAATATTTGGGATTGATAGAGAGGTAAATTTGAACAAGGTCTAATTCATTATTATATTACATTTGAAAATGTAAGATTAACTAAATTATTAAATTGATTATAATAAAGTTTTAGGGTCAAAGTGTTCATCTTGCATTTGATGGCCTTTTAGATTTTGATTTCATGAGGATGTCGAGTCCACATATATGTAATTAGTAAAGAAATAATAATTTAGTATAAATAAATAGTTTAACATTATATAAATGGTAATATTAAAACTCACATTGGATGTTGAACAAATTAATCATGGACTTTCATCATTGCCTATATGTTGGATTGGTCATACATCTTACGTTGAGGTAAGCTTGTTTATATTAGTCATTAAATATTTATAAAATAATTTTGGTAGATTTTGATAATTTAATAAAATTATTTAATTTTTAATTAATAACCATTTGATATTCCTATTGGTATTCATACAACACTGGAACATGATGTTGTTGTAGTGTCATCTTCAATGCCTTTGAAAAAGGTACTCGAGATAGACTAGAATTTTGTATTTTGTTTGTCATTTTATTTGTCTATTAGTAAAAATTTGAATGATAAACATTTGTAGTTCAATATGTATCTTGATATTTTTTATAAGGCTTCACAACTCTTGTCTATCAACCTCCCCATCTTTTTAAAGATGATGAGATCACAATAATGATTATTTTGTTATATGTTATCCTAAAATATTTTTTTATATAATTAATGTGTATAATTTTTATTGTATTAGTTGGAGCTCTAAAATAATTTGGAGAGGAGATTGAGTTAGTGGGTTTTAAAAAAACCACCATGAACCATGTCTCTCCATCCACTAGATAGTCAAAGGTACCTTATATCTTTTCTTCCCCTAGACAAAAGAGATTATGTTAAGTTCCTTTGTTGTATATGTAGAGTCGTAAATTTCACCCCATGTAATTCCAAGCTACATAAGAGCCTTCACAAATTTGCAATCCAAAGGTGGGCATAGAAGCAATACACTTGTGCCTAGCAAAGCTCGCAACACCTCTTCTCACATCCATTGACTTCGGATTCATTGCTAAGCTTCACATCTTATCTTGGGAGCTTCATTTGGTCTCTCTCTACTTTTTGGAAATTGATTCTATACAATCTTGTTAGCTCCCTCTTACCAATTTCTAGAATTATTGGCTCTCTTTTGGTTCTTCTTTGCTCTCACATTTTGAAGTTTATGCTTGAGACTCTCACCACTTTTCATGCTTTTAGGAGGACTTCGTTCTTATTCTTCTCCATCATCTGGAAAGCTCTCTACTTTGCATGTAGAAGGGGAGTTCTTCTCTTCTCATTGTTATCTCCATTAGCATAGTTGTTAGTGTATTTACTTTCTATTTTGTCTATCATTTTATCTATCAATCTATCTAAGTGATTCTCTATAGAGGTGGAAAAACTAGAACAGAGGTCTCATTGTGGCAAACCTCTAAATCATAGCCCCAATATTTTAATTTCTTTCTTGTGTGTAAGTTGTTGAAAGGTTTCTATTGCTAGAAGCTCCATTCATGGATTGGTTAAGAGATTGCTTCTAAGCATCTATAGTCATTCCTTTTATTTCTACCAAAGTTTGTTTAGATTTAATTTATCTAGAACACAAACTTGTTGCTTTGTATTTTCTATATGGAACTCTTCACTCTATCTGAACATGATGCTAGTGCGTCACGTACTCATCCATGAACCGCATGTCCGTCCTTGGGCAAAGAGCTAACGAATGTTCATAAAATATCTTTGTGACCTATCTCATGTTATTTATGGGGAACCTAATAGCTTTGTGCTTTGTACTCATCCTTAGTGGAGAGTCCAATTAGTGAGTCCTCGCGACGTTGATATTCACCTATCAGAATAGTTTTCTTTCCCACTCTACATTTTGGTGAATCTGATGCAAAATTTATCTTGTGTTTTAACTTTAAAGCATTTGACAATTTCCTCTAATTATTATTTTAGTACTTATCTCAAGCTCTTCCCTTGCACCCTTTTTCAGATTTGATGAAACATTTTTAAGGCTTGTCTATGAGCTTTACAACTTAGACTGCCTCTAGGGTTGTTGTGAGGAGAACTTCTAGACCAAGTATCCCTCTAAATTGATATAGTCCTACTTGGTTGGGCTTGATGTTCATAGGTATGAAAACTATGGTGAGCCCTTTTCTCCTTGTCCCGTTAAAGGTATTGCTACTAGGGGCTCTTCTATAAGCAATTCTCAAAATAATTCTTGGAATAATACCCTGACAAGGATATCCTCCTATCATCAATCATGAATCTTCTCTTGAGGTTTTTTTCAACTAAATTCACTCTTTAAGGACAATCTAAAGGACTTTGAGAGTTTCCTTGAACAAGAAAATGTCCTCCCTTAGGCCACCTCTATTATTCATAATTTGAAAGATATTGTTGAGGAAGTGTGCCTCAATCTAACGGGTTGAAACCTCTCATAAAGGACTTGTTTCAGAAATTTTGATGTGACGATGAAATGGTCTTGACGATGAGCTAGGGATATCGGTGTAACACTCCAGTTTGGTAAAACCCTACTAGCAGTTCGTAGAAGCCTTGTTTCTTAACGATATCGGTGAGACAGTTGGTAAGCCTCGGTGACGTGAGAGTTCGGTGAGAGACTCCAAACCGATGGCCGGATTCATAGTGCTACACCGACAAGGTCTATTTTGAAGCAGCTTTGGCAAAGTCTTGGCAAAAACAAAGATTTTGTTGCAGCTTGTGGCTTCGGTAAGATATTCCCTACCGGTAGCCAAAGTCCTTCCTCTTTCTGATATTGATAAGATAAGCGATGGGTTTTGGCAAAGTAAAGGAGTTCGATGTGATATTTGAGTTCAATAATACTTGTTAAGCCGGTAGTCGAAGATCCTTTTCTTGGTGATAAGAGTATTTTAGTATAACTTGAAGTTTCGATAATGATAAAGAAGATTTCGTTGTAGTGTTTGTTCGATCTTGGCAACAAAGGGGTTTTGGGTGTGACTTAAGGGTTCGACAAAACTTTTCAAGAAGAAAGACAGACACATTGTCTATACTGAAAAGCCAATGTCGAAAGGACATTGCCGAGTCTTGGCAATGAAGAGATTTTCGGTATGACATTACATTTTTCTAAGAGAGTTTTAAGGCATTGTCGTAATGAGGAACTCTTGTCGATAAGCCATGAGACTAAGTGGGGACCACAATGTGACTCATTTTGATTGGCTAAGGTGGATTCGATGATTTGTCCAAGCCGGAGCATTGGGAATTCATTATGAGTTCTATGTGTCTCTTTGTCAGCAGTTGGAAGCAATGGAATTGAATCAAACCGATTTGCAGAAGAGAGATATAAACTTCTGGAAAGACAATTGCAAGATTATTGATGGTTGATTGGTGATTTTTGTTATATGCTGAATATATAATTAGTTGCAGAATAATTTGAGATTGTGATATGTGGGTTGAAAATAATATGGTGTTTGTATTACTACCTAAACTAAGACTAGATCTAAGCACAAATCTATATCTTGTATGTAATTTAAAATTAAGATAATACACGTGATTTTCTTTTGTGTGTGGTTTTTTTTCTTGTAAGGGTTTTCTCATGTGAAATCTGGTGTACTTTGTTTGATTGTGTATCTTTGTTGTTTACTCTGTTATTTTATTGTTGTGCATCTTAATGATTGTAATTGGAATTGAAATACATCTCTGCTTCTCTCGTCTAATAAATTGACATTCTGAAAAATGCTTCTAAACTTTGCTTTCCTTACAAGTGGTATCAGAGCCTGGCAAATTATATATCCTTGTGGGTTGGACAAATTTTTTGTGTTAATTTTGTATTGGGATTTTTCTAGAGGAATTGTGTGTGAAATTGCAATTTGAAGATGGTGAGCACGTTAGGGAGAGTAGACATTGATAAGTTCAATGGTGGCAACTACGAGTTATGGAAACTCAAGATGGAAGACTTGTTGGTAGATAGGGATCTCTGGGTTATAGTAGTGTTTGGAACTAAACCAGCAAGCATGAAACAAGAAGATTGGGACTCCACAGATAGAAAAGCCAAACGGTTGATAAGGTTATGCCTTGCAGATTCTGTTCTCTCAAATATTCATGAGGAGAAGACAACAACTTCTTTGTGGAAGAAACTTGGTGATATTTATTAGGGAAAGTCTATGGTAAATAAGTTGTTCCTGAGGAAGAAGTTGAAGTCTTTGAAGATGAGCAAAGGGACATCTAAGGAAGACCATCTAAATGCTTTAGCATTATCGTTGCACAATTAACTTCTATGGGAGTAAAGATTAAGGATGAGGATAATTGTATTCTTCTATTGTGTTCCTTGCCTCACACTTTGGACCATCTGGTGATGGCTATTGGGAGTACAACAACCACCTCTAAAATGGAAGATGTGGTTTCTTCATTGCTTTCAGAAGAGGCACTAAGGAAGTTTTTTGAAATGGCCAAGGAGGCTCTTGCTATTTGAAGTAGATCAAAGGAGAAAGGCAAACAAAAGGACAAGAAATCCAAATCCAAGTTGAAGGAGAGATCAAATTCTCCTAGGAAGAAGTTTAAGGTGAAGTGTTAGAATTGTGGGTAGTTTGGTCATATCCAAAAGGATTGCAGGAAGGAGAAAAAGAAGATGAATAACTCTTCTGATTCTGAGACTTCTCATAGTGATGTTGATGCCTTCATTGCTGCCTTGGTGACTTAGACGACTATTAATTTCTAGTTAATCGATTCAAGTGCATCATTCCACATGACATCTCATAGAGAATGATTCTTGAAGAATGAGGAATATGATGGTGGAAAGGTGTATCTAGCTAGTGATTCATCTCTTAAAATTATTGGCTAAGGACAAGTCAGAATACATTTTCTTGATGAAATATTTAAGGGAATTGATGGCATAATACACATACCGAGTCTGGCTCGAAATTTGTTTTTTGTTATTGAATGATGCTGGTGTACAAGTTTCATTATTGGGTGGTGTTTGTAAGATTACTAGAGGCTCCATAGTGTTGGCTAAAGGTGCACGAATTGATACTATGTTCAAGATAGAAGCACAATCTGTTTAATGCAACAGTGGCTCTGGAAAGTCAGACAAGGCTAGTTGGGAGGAGAACGTTGCAAGATCAATGGAGGTCAAACTTCTTACTGAGAAAATAATGTAATGGCATCATAGACTTGGTCACATAAGAGAGAAGGGATTAAAAGCTCTAAAAAATAAAAATCTTGTTGAGGGGCTTGTGGATTGTAACTTTGAATTTGTATTTTGTGAACACTGCATATATAGAAAGCAACACCATGTTTCTTTTTACTCTAGTCCTCATAAATCTTCTAGTTTGTTGGATTAGGTTCACTTTGATGTTTTCTGGTCCAATTAATTTTCCTTCATTATCAAATTCTAGATATTATGTTTCTTTTATAGATTATTATTTGAGATGGGCATTTGTATATTTTCTGAAAAGTAAATCATAAGTGTTCAATTAGTTTAAAGAGTTTTAAAACTTGGTTGAAAATCAGACTAGTATAAAAATAAAATGCTTAAGGACTAATAATGGCATTGAGTTCTATTCTACAAAATTTGATGAATATTGCTAAGACCATGGAATAAAGATGCACAAGATTACACCTTACACTCCACAACACTTTATCTTCTTCAGTTGCAAGAGCTTTGAAATCATGATGCAAGTAGTATTCTCTTATGTCACTAATACATTTGTGGTCAAATTCCGACGGACAAGGAACATTGTGTAAAAATTTGATTTTTTTTCAAAAAAATGCCCATGTTCGTCGGAATTCCGACGACCTCGGGCATTTTATCAAAAAAAAAAACACAACGCATTTTCATTTTGAAAGCAAACCGAAGCAAGCGGCGACCCGCATCTTGCCTCCCTGCCCCCCCCCCCCCCCCAACCGGAGCGATCTCTACACAAGCAAGGTAAGGTTTTTTTTTTGCAATCAAAGGAACTCTTTGTTTTTCAATGAAGGGCAACTATTTTTTTTTCGCAATGAAGGGCAACTGGTTTTTTTTGCGAATTAATCCATTTTGTGCATATCCTGTGATCTTAAAATTCCATGAAATGACATCTCTTTGAGGTATTTTGTCATACAGTTCACATGTCGTGTGTATGCTACCCCATTTTGTGATTTTTGTTATTGGAGCATTTGCAACTAATTTCTGACAAAAAACCCCCTTCGATTATGCTTTGATGGATGTCCATACCTTGTTCCAAAGCTCCTATTTTGGCACACGCAGGGAGGATGTTGGCAAACGTTGCATTGAGATAAACATGACTATATTTCATGAGGATTTGAACTCAAAGCATTGGCACTATCACTTATGGCTATATTAGCTTTTTAAGACACTTTCATAATGCACTTCACCTATCCTAATAATGGACTATCATGAGATTCTTAAGAATAGAAATACTCCAAACATTCATGCCCTCTATGTTGTCATTGTGGTTTTCAATCATTGCGACTACATGCTTTTCAAGGACCAAGTAGAATTCTTTTTTCATTGTTGTACTATGGTTATCAAGCTGCACCAACATAGTTTTATTTAATGGCTTTGTTTTGATAGTGATTTCTCCATGGCTTCCACTATCTTTTTCTTGGCACATTCAATGCATTGTCATCTATCACTACTATTTATTGTCCTTTTTACCTTTATTGAGGTTGTTCTCATACATGTCATTCACTTTGTCTATGAGTATATCTCAACCAATTCACTGTTGTAAGTAGAAATAAAAGATTAGTCTCATCTCTTTTACTATTTTAGACCTTCATAGTAATCTTTGCAATATATCATTTCCTTCCAATTATATGGAATAATGATTTTCTTTTTATGGAATGTGATGAAGGCTTGAGTGTGTCTTCTTGAACTCACTTATTATCAGCTCCTCTATGATTACCTTAGATCTTCGTGGCTAAGAATTGTTCTTGATGAACTTATGCTCTTTATTGATTTCTTTTACTACCATTATATTATCCTGAAAAAGGCTTGTTCAATGCTCCCTTAGCATGCATGTGCTCTCTTTGTATTGATCTAGGGCTACTCATTAATGTATATATGGATTTCCCTTATTCACTATGTTGTGACAGTCATTTGCAGATTTGGGACTATCATCATTCATAATTTGATGTCTTTAAGATGTAGGTACTTGCTTGACAAGAAAAGCTCAAGCATTTGTGAAGTTCAAAGAGTTTAAACCCCTTGTTGAATGGTCATCCAGTTGTTCTCTAAATGCAAAATGCTCAAGTAAATGAGAAATTTACTCAAAATGGTTTATCCACAACTAAAAGAAAACAACTAACCACTACATATATGCATCAACAAAACAGTGTTGTATAGAGACCTAATCATGTCTTCATGGATATGTAGAACAAGTTCCTACATTTTGGACAAAAGCAATTCACACAATAATATATTTGTTGAACACACCCACCACAAAGATTTGGTTATGCAATAATATATTTGTTGTTAACTTTGTCATGGAGGATTTGGTTATGCTTGTTACAATCAAGGTTTGACCAAACTAAATCTTAAATATACAAATGAAGAGTGTGGTTGGTTGGTGACTAATTACTCTTTTTAACACCATTTACAAGATCATATCTAAATCAAGTGTCTCAAGAATTAAGCTACTACTAAGAAGATAGTTTGCCTAAAGCAAATGGGTTTCTTGGGTGGCTATTTCTTAGTTCCTTCATGAGAATCAATCAATTTGGAACATGTAGAACTCACATTTGTGACATGTCACTAATGCAATTCCTTAGTACTTGTTTGAGTACTATCTCCTCTATTGTTTTCTATCCACTTTTGTGTACTTCTTAGAACAAATAATAGATTAATGAGAAGGTGGAAAAGGTGGATTCACCTAAGAGGGAGTGGATTTTCTCAATAATATGTTAGATTCTCCCAAGGATGGATGGACTATACACTTGAAAGGTAGATGATTAAGGATGATGACAAGGTGAATTTTCCTTAGAATGATAGGGTTGATTTTCCTAAGAACAAGTAGATTCATGTAAACTAGAGGATACAAATTTGGACAAAATAATGGAAGGAGACTAAAACTAGATAGATTCGCCTAAATGGGAGTGTAGTCATCTAAGGATGGGAAAAATTCACCATTTGCGTAAGAAAGATGGATAAGATAAATGATTTATGTGAAATAGATTCACCTAAGAGAAAGTAGATTCACATAAGGATAGGTGGATTTTCCTAAAGATGAAGGGATAAGACTTAACAAAAAGAGGACTTAGGATGATGACAAGGAGGATTCATTTAAGGATATGGCATATTCACCTAAGGGATAGTGTATTCTCCCAAGAATATGGAAAAATTATTGATTGGTGGAATGACATACTAGATCAAGGAATGATACAAGGGTAGATTCACCTAAATATAGGGCAAATTCAGCTAAAAGAGTACCCGTGAGATTGTGGTACTGAGTACCTATCTATGGATGGTGTATTTGGATACAAGTATGATGAAACCATGCTTGTGTATGATGAAACAAAGTCCAGATCTCTATTATAGGTCCAACATAATCTCTATTATTTGAGACACCATTTTATTAGCATATCCAATTAGGGTAATTTATGGGTTTAATTATGGATGTATTATGATTTATTTAATTTTGAAGTTATAAATAAATTATGTTTGTACCTTAGAAAGGGTAACTCCAATTGATGTTTGGGCAGTTTATTTGAAAACTTATGGTGATTATTGCCCTATGTTATGTAATGGAGTTATTTTTACACTAAGTAATTAACTAGAAAAATGATTTTGTATTGTTGTACAAGTATGATGAAACCATGCTTGTGTGTTTACATGTTTGTGCATCCTATTGAGAACCAACCTCGTTGTTGAGGAACTCAATAAATGCGGTGTTAAGTAGAAGAATGGAAAACTCAAGAAGCTATGGTGACATATTGTGGCATTAGTAGGGATTATCTCTATTGACCACACCTTTCAAAGATAGTATCCCCTAGTTCTCCTCATAGAATAGACCATTGGATGGCTCATAGTGGTATCCTATCCTACATTTATCTTGATGGCATTGCCGATAGTTGGTATGTGGTTCTTGGTATGGGTTTCCTCTTACCCTATTATCTTATTTATATCTTTGTTCCAACATGTGGAGATTGATTTTTGTCATGCTATGATGATTTTCATGTTTGCATGTGTTTTGACATTATGCAAATAGATATGATGTCGCACCATACTTATGTTTTGATATAGTGTAGGTGATGGTTACATGTTGTTGATGGTAGCGATTTGGGTTCAAAGACACAATTCCACACACACACACAAATATTTGAAGATGCATTTTATATTATTCCTTCTTAGTGGCGATTAGTGTTGGAAGATTTCCACACATGTAGAGAGGAACTCATGTTAGCTACAATAGGTTGTGTTTGATAACATATGAATGTGCCTCATGATGTATACATATAGCTTTGGTGTGTGACATGCATGCACATTTTTCCATAAGACACATTGCTATGTGGCATGTACCCTATGCATGTCTTCTTTGTGTGGAACGTTGCTATGTGCAATGTGGCCCTAGGTGTGTCTTCTCTATGAGGTGTATTGCCATGATATGTTAGGATTTGTAGTGTGCAGGCCACAAATGCATGCATGAGGGACTATTATTATAGTCATGTTTTTTGGGCATGTAGCCTAGGCATGTCTTCTCCATTAGGTACATGGCCATGCCATGTGGGAGTTTTTGTGTTCATGCCACAAATGCACACATGAGGGACTATTATTGAAGTCGTGATGAATCTTCACTCTATTTAGCCACAATTTCTAGTCGTATAGTTATGTAATGTGCACTTTTAAGGATTGTGAAGTTTCCTTCAATTATTGATGATCTCTCATCTTTGTTGCATGGGCCAACAATTTTATTTTATCTTGTTTGAATTAGTTTAATCACTATTGTGAGTTTTCTCCATTGTGTAGTTATTGTGGCTATGTTTGATTTGCTATTGGAATTGAACACATTTATTTGACTTATTATTGGTACTATCTTTTCTTTCTTTCAATATTTATGATCTTTGGTAGTTTAGTGAAACTCTTGCTATTTTTAAATGTTGCCTTCTTTGTTGTGATGTGATTCCTCACCAAGATCGATGTAGATAACCTTGGATGAGTGTATATAAGGAATCAAACATTGGGAAAATTTGAGGATAGGGGTAAGTGTTTGTTGTATGGGTAGCTACGATCCACTTGTACATTCTTAGTGATTATTGACGGCTATGTCTTGGAGGCTAATCCCATTAAACAAACAAGTGGGAAGTCATACATAATCTTATGGATCCTCCCTAGTTGTGTGTGGATTCAAGACCATCATTTCATATGGTTCTTGGTTACTTTGTGAGACCATGGCATCCTCTTAGACCAATATGTGAGCCTTGTATTCTTATCCCTGCAATGTGGATGAATAAGTGTATGTTAAAATAAATGCTTTGCATGCCATATAGTTGCATATGAGTTGTTCACATCATCAGATCATGAGTTAGAATATGTGAATTCTTTTATCCATGTGAAGTCAAATGATTGATTATGAAAATGTGTTATACATTGAAGCATAATCTGTAAGATGTTCTCTTCAAGAAAAAATATTTATGCTTTCATAGTGAAATGTTGACGAAATGGGGTCCTAGTCTAGGAAAGTAAACTACAAACTTATACATTCACCATTTCAAAACATTTTATTGGGGAATAGTCAATTTGGTTCAATTTAATTCCTCTAGGAGAGACCAGCAATATGATTAATTGTTCCATTTTGATGTGATTGGATATGATTAGATATAATTTCATTGAAGATGCAAGAACTAATTAAAACTATGCAAAATTGACAAGATTAAGCATAAACAGGCAAATAATAAAGCAAAAAGCTAACATAGAGGTACATATTTGGAAATAAGACTCTAAAATGAACCTAATCAGTTACCTATAGGGAAAATGAGGTTAGAGATAATCTACCTATATGGAAAGTGGTTAAACTCTACCTCTAAGTGGCTCATCTTGAGCATTGTTAGTATATGGGCATTGATGGCATATTATATCTGGTTCTATCATTTTTGTGGGTGCAAAATTAACAAGGCAAAATAGTATTAGTGGGAACGTGATCTCATCAAAATGGTTTTGGCTTTGCATTTATGATATCACATTGATCACACCTTACAAAAGGTTCCAATCTCATACATAGCATCCCAAAGTAAGGTTAATAATGATGTAACTTAATGCTTAAACTGGAGTTATGGGTAGTCATATACCGATCATTTCCAGGATTGATGCTTAAACTGGAGTTTTGGGTAGTCATATACCCATGGCATAGGGTAGGGGTGACCTGCAAACAATGCTAGTTCTAGATGCCTGTTTGCTTGGTGTATAACTTGTCAAAATTAGATCGATTGGCTATAGGTCTGCCATAAAGTTTCCAACTTATTACCAATGAAAATACAAGAACCAAGGCCTAGAATACTCAAAAATGTCTCTCAGAAAGTCTACAACAGGAAAACTTTTAGTAAGAATTTGCAAACACAATGCTCAAAAATTCACACAATCAGCAACATTAAATACATTCTCTATTAAGTTCAATGTTTTAAGATGAAAAAGAAGAGTTAAATGGTTTTGGTTCGATTTGCAATTTTTGTGAAGCTTTTGTACTGAAGTTTCCATAGCCTGATTTTTTTGCCTGTGAAGGAAGACCATGTCAGATAATATCAGCGAAGAACGAAATAAGGAGACAACTACTAGATTATGGTCTAACTTGAAAAGAAAAGGTGATGGGAAATGTTATTGTCCCTCCAAAATTTGTAAGGGCTTAAAGATTAGAAGACTTCTAATCAAAATAGCTAAGAAACATTGTAGGCAGCATGGTCACATTAAAGGGGGACATGATTATCATCCACTGGTAAGTTGTTCATTATATCGTTTTAACAATTTATATACATAAGAAATCACTTGATAATGAGATCATGATCATGGTTTATTTATGTTGATCATTTTTATATAGGTCAAGCACCCCGGGGCACATGATATGGACCAACACAACCCGAAAAATATGGTTTTTGAAGTGGAGGAACATGGAGGTGTGAATATCGAAGTTGAAGATAATGATCCCATGGAAGATGATGATCATGCACCAGAAAACACAATTGAAGATGATGGTACAAATACATTGATCCATGACACATTTAGTACTGGCACAGTTGATCATGATGATCAGGATGACCTTGATGTTCATGATTTACCTCTTCTTGAGAAGATATATGAGCCCCTTTACAAAGGCTCCCAAACAACTCTTCTCTCTACTGTACTGTTGTTGGTGAACTTGAAGGTTATGAATGGTTTATCCAACATAACAGTCTCATGTATGTTAAGGTGTGTCATACATGTCATTACAGTTAATAAATGGTGAATCATGTACCATTAATATTCTTTATATTAACACCTCAAACTTTTTTTTTTTGTTGTAGCTTGATAGGTGAGTTTTTCTTAACACCATCAAATATTCTACCTCGCTCATACCGAGAATTATCTACCATTATGAAAGATATTGGAATGGAGTATCAAACAATAGATGCTTGTCCCAATGATAATATTATATATCATAAACAACATGAATTTGGAACAGAATGCCCTGAATGTCATATCAGTAGATATCGAATAGATCAAATAACAAAAAAGGTGCCTCACAAGGTTCTTCGTTATATTCCTATTATTCCACGTATGCAACGATTATTCAAGTGCACTAACTTGGCACAATTTATGGATTACCATGCACGCAATAGAAGTCGAGATGACATTATTCGAATGCCTGTGGATGGTTTAGCATTTATGGACATAGAGGAAAAGTGGCCACACTTTAAAGAAGAACCTCGTAATCTCAAGCTTTCATTGGCAGCGGACGGTGTCAATCCATTTGGAGAGTTGAGATCTGTTTACTCGATGTGGCCTATTTTTGTTATCAACAATAATATTCCTCCATGGATGTCAATAAAGAGGGAGCACATAATGTTGGCAATGATTGTTCTAGGTATTTTATCATTTAATAGTCATCTACATTTAATTATAAATATTGCAGTAAAATGGTCATAATAATTATGTAATGTTTTTGTTCATTCCACTAGGCAAGTACCAAGTTAAAGATATGAATGTATATATTGAGCCTCTTATCGATGAGTTGTTGGAGTTATGGAATGGTGTGACCATGTATGATATCTCTAGACCAATAGGACAAAGACAATTTCAATTCCATGCAATGCTTGTATGGACAATACATGATGCCCCAGGGCTAACACATTTTTGTGGTATGTTATAGTGTTCAAGTCGCGCATAATAATTATAATTATAAAAATTAACAGATTTAATAGAATTATACATTATCTTGTAGGTCTTCAAACAAAAGGAAAATTTGCATGTCCAGTTTGTGGTCCAAAGATGAAATCTCATCATTCAAAAAGTTTAGGAAAGCAGGTGTTTGATGAGTATAGGCACTTCCTTCACAAAAATCATAAGCACCGGAACACTGAAAAACATCTTTTCAATGGGAAAGAAGAGACTACATCAAAGCCACGAAGAATGACTCCTCACTTATGGAAGTTGGAATATAATAGAATTAATCGTCAAGGTAATGTCATTCCATCTAATGGTTTATGTTTGGAATTTGAATTTTTCTATTGTGTTTTGTTTACTTATGATGTAATTGATGATACTGAAGGTTGTCAAGGCATGGATGGCCACCTTTGAAAGGGACTAAAACGTTATCCCAGACAATTCAGTAGGTTGCCTTACTAGGAGCAGCTACAAATTGTGCATTTGTTTGATACAATGCATATTGGAAAGAATATAACATAGACATTATGGAAAATATTGGATGGAAGGTGTGACAAAGAAAAAATTGTCAAAATTTGTAGTGACATTGTGGAATCCAATCATGCAATGAAAAATGTCATTCAATCAAATAGCAATGGAGATCAGATTAATATAAGTGCCCTTCCTTGGTTATTAACGGAGTAGCAAAGCAATTCTATAAAACAAGTCATACGAAAAATTCGATTTCCCACAGGATTTGCTGCAAACATAAACAATCTCATATCAAAGAAGAGTGAATTTGGGCCAGGGATGAAAACGCATGATTGGCATACCTTCATTAAGGTAAATTGTGTTCTTGTGTATTTACTATATATTTGTATTTTATAACTGTTGCAATATGTTCTACCTCTATCTCTCCCAAACCACTTCGACAATAATATCAAGCAAGTCATATATGATCTTGGAAAATACATGAGGTAAGTAGTGATGTTTGTTCAATTTGTTGTATAGATATTATATTTGCCATTTGTTTTACTTGTTATGTAATATATTGTATATTATTTTGTAAAGTCTCATTTATATATTTTTGCGTCTTCAATCTCTTTTAGGTGGTTGTCATCTAAAGAAATCCACAAGGAAGATATAAAATATTGGAAGAGAAAAATCCCTCATCTAATGTGTGAAATGCAAAAGTGTCAATGTGGATGGTTGAGAGGCACTTGAAATTTTTGAAGGCTTTGGTTCAACAAAGAGCACATCCTAAGGGTTCTATGGTGGAGGGATATATGGTATACCAAACTATGGTGTACATTATTGAATATCTTCCTAAGTTTGCAGCAAAAATCCACATATATCACATTTGGGATCCCAACCCCATTAATAAATTCGAAGGGGAGCACTTGATGGGGAAAGGTAGATTGAAGAAAGTGAGAGATAATTATAAGATGTTATTGTAGTAAATTAATTCTTCATCTTCTAAATAAATGAGTTGTAAGTGGTCTATTAATTATTTGTATAGTTGGTCGGGAGTGGGATGCACTACATTTGTATATTGCAAACAATCTTGATTGGATGATGGTGTGGATTGAACGATGTCAACATTTTGGTCGCACATTAACATGGGATGGTGTCACTTCATTGGTTAAACAAACTCATCGTAATGGAGATTCCAATGTTACAAAAAGGGAAATTGATTTAGCATATGGTTTAAGAGATCAACAGGTACGTATAATTTTATTAATCACCCGTATGTTTATCAACTCATGATGCAATAATTTTAATATGTTAGACATATTGCAGGTCAAACACCACAAGGCTATGTGCTACAATGGTCATAAATTTTGCATCAAACAGTTGGATGACATGAAGAAAACTTGTGATTCTGGGATAACTACAGTCTTTGAGGTGACCAATATTTCATCTAGAAATGACATACATCCTCAAGAGTCTCAAAATTGATACTATGGCATTTTGGATGATATACTTGAGTGTGACTTTAATTCCTTCAAATTAGTTATGTTCGTCATCAAATGGTATAGGCTACGACTAAATAAAAATGATCCTGATAGAACTGTTATCGAACATGATAATGGATTTACAATGGTTAATACAAGATCGTTTGAACGAGTTGGGGATGAGCCCTATGTTCTTCCAAGTCAATGTGAGCAGGTATTTTACTCGGAGGTTCCACATAAATCGGTTTGGTCATTTGTTGTTAGACATGATCCAAGAGGAAGGCCGATAATGTATAATGTGATGGAAGAAGAAGATACCGAAGAAGTAGAAGATGATATAGATGATGATCACGATCGACAGTTAGTCGATGATGTTCCTGACGAAAATGTACACGAAGAAGAAGCTGATGATGATGTTGTTGCTGCTGATGGTGATGGTGATGGTGATGGTAATGGTGATGGTGATGGTGATGGTGATGGTGATGATGATGGTGATGGTGATGGTGATGGTGATGGTGATGGTGATGGTGATGGTGATGGTGATGGTGATGATGATGACGATGACGAACACGATGACGACGATGACGACAACGACGAAGACGATGACGATGATGATGATCATCATCATCATCATCATCATCATCATCATCATCATCATCATCATCATCATCATCATCATCATGGTCATGATGATGAGTTGGATGAAGAAGAAGATCAATGACATGAATGAAATGGATGAGATGCGATTATTATATTATCTATTTAATATTGATATCTTGATAGAAATTGATTTGACTTATATGGTTACATAAATAATTCATATGTTTTGAATTCTAATGCCATTACTTAATTAATTCATGATGCACCTCTAGCTATGTGATAGATGGTGATTTAAAATACATATGTGATGGATTACATGCTTATGATGATACATGTGACATTTTTTGAACTTTGTGTTTATTTATGAAATGTGGACTACTTATTAGCTATGTGATGGATGGTGATTTATGATACGTATGTGATGGATTACATGTTTATGATGATACATATGTGATTCTTATGATGCTCAATTACATATATGATGATACATATGTGATGCTTATGATGCTTATGATACTGCAATATTTATTGTTTATCAAATTACAAATGTAATGCTTATGATGCTCAATTGTTGGTGCAGGAACCTGAACCCCTTTGACGAGGATCCTGCACAGTCTCATGGATCAACAGGTATAAGTCAATACACCTTATAGAAATAATATATTTTTTAAAAATTACAAGAAAAACAAACTTCCTCAGTTTTTCAAACCTCAACATTAGCAACAAATCTAATATAGTTATCAACTCTTAAGGCCCCAGTTGGACTTACTCAAATTTTAATCTCAACATCAACTTTATGGCCGACTTCTTCATCAATATTACCCTCATTTGCAAAATATCTCTCTCATTACCAACTAACTCTCTCATTTGATGGTGCACAAGTATCACCAAATAGGTATTTGTCAAATGTGTCTTCCTCGAGTGAGGAAAATGCAGGAATAGAAGAGGAAAGTGAGACGTGTAGTAGATCTCAAATAGGGAGATCAATTAGAGGTCAAAAGATTAGAAGAAAATTCAATAAACGCATTGTATTTTTTTTTGCTCAAGGGGGGTCATGTTCTTATGATGATGAGACCAAAGGCAACATTGAGGTTCCCTTGAGGTACAAACATCTACTGTCAGCCAATTATATACAACAAAAAGATAATGATCAAAGTAAATGAGTGGTTGTATACATTGATGGAAGGCCAAAAGCAACAGGGAATATTGCAGGTTTTATAAATAGTACACGACTTGGGTCAACTAATAAGCAACCCAATTGCATATTTGAGGCACGTGAGGGAAATTGTGTGTTTGTATGTGCGATAAAATCAATAAGTGTAGGGGAAGAGCTGCTAATCAATTACAATTTGAATCGTATAGATACAAACAAAGTTACTATCACGAGGGTGGTACGTACTATATATATACCATTTAAGCCAACTTCCAATTAATGAATCCAATAAACCATTGTATTATTAAGTTTTTTTGCTAAGTCTATTGGTTTCATTTCACTAACATTTTTATATTTTTTCTTTGTCACTAGGCCACATAGATCCACCACATAGCATAGATAGGGGTGTAGGTCCCGACACTTCTACGGAGCAGGTAAACCTCATTGTAATTGTACAAATTAGATAGAAGCAAACTATTACATTATGATCTTTTCTTGAGTGTTTTGAAGTAATTTTGATAGTGTTAATTATATTCTTGTCATGGATGGATGTTTGGGATAAGGGAAAGGAACCTACACTACCTCAGCACCTCCATAGGGATGTGGGGTGCTCGACAGTGTTATGCGCTGATGACATCGCACTTAGCACAAACCCTATACAATTGGTACAAACGAATATTAGAAAAATTAGCCAAGAGATTGTTGATTTGGCAACCATAAGCCCTCAGATTGATGAGATAACAGAGAGGGTGCAACTATTGTTGCGGACAGTGGAAAACTTGCAAGTAAGTAGTAATGAAAGCTTTAATCATAACAAAAGTTCAATAATGGTTTATATTTTTTTCTCTTTTATGTCATTAACTAAAATATGTATGCGTTGTTTTTACAAAAATTTATAAGGGCTCATCATCCTGGTGGCGATGATCAGGGTATTGCAGGTAGTTCAGGTGATGACCATGTTCTATATATTAAAACCACTCCTTTGGACTTGTGAACTTGCTTCTTTAATGTTTTATATATTTAATGTATTACTCTTCAGGTGCTGACATGGGTCCGAGGTTGACCCCAACTATATTGTCGACTGCAATGTCGGCAACACGTAGCATGTAGACATCATCTGTTACACCGGCTCATGTTGACCCACCCACTGGTGGTAGATCCCTCTTTTTCTCTCTCTTTCATTATGTGTTTATTACCCTTGAAGTGTTCTTTCTTGGAGGCATTTCATAGTGGATTCATTTACTATGGCAGGAGATGCACATGAGGATGCGCTAAAGGTGACTAATGGTGATAACATACCATCATTTCCTGGATCTTCCCGTATTGCTAGTACGGGAACGTTGCAAGCCACATTGGTGGTGAGCGACGAAGAATTGATTCCCTTAAAGATACAAAAGGTTCCAAGTACTTTAAAATTATTATTATATATAGTCTAATTGTAATTTACTTACTAATCACTCATTTTGGACTAATGATCCCATGTTTTTTTTGCAGGAAATGATATTTTTTATAAAAATCTTAATGACATTATATTGCAGATATTTGGGCCCACCATATGTAAAAGGTGGAACATCATACATGAACTAACCCTTATCCACTATTTTGATTTCATATCATTGCTAGAATAGTTTTCCTTTTATCCATTTCTTGAACTATATCAAAGGTAGCTTCAATTTCTTTCTAAATCTAACAGGTTTGTTTTTGCTTTAAAGGTGGAATGACCAAGAAAAAAAGTTAAAAGATGAACTCACAAACCGTATGGTAGGGTTGTTTGGAAATGACACATTCGACAAGACTAAGCTCCTAGAAAAAGTTGGCACATATCTAAAGTATGTAAGGGACCAATACAGGACACATTTAGATAAGAACGTAAAGTATGAGCGTCCCCCCATGATTCCAGAGAGGGAGTGGAAGGACCTGATTTTGGATGCAAAGGAGAGAATTGAAAGGAAAAAAGGAAATACACCACTAGACGCCAGAAGAAGGTATGTGGTACTATTAAGAATGTGAATATGTACTAATCATTCATTATATTTATATAATCTAACATATTTCAAACTTTTCATAGATTGATTGACACATCAAAGGCAACCAAGGCAAGACAAGAAAAGCATGGGCAACACAAACTTGGCTCTGGTGATTATATGAAACTTGCCGCACGAATTGTAAGAATCAGTAAATTAAGTATCACATCAAAATATTTATAAATTGTCAGCAATTTTTTTTTATCAAACAATACAAGCAAAATTCACAATACTAAGCAAAAATGCAGGGCTCTGAATTCAATAGAGCACCCACAGAAGATGACAAGAGAATTGGCTACTAGCAAGGCTATATAGTCGTGGTTGAATGGCTACGAGAATTGAGTGGGCAAACATGAGATTTTGATGCATCTGTCACAATGGTAAATAAGCTAAATGAAAATTATTTCAAATTGAATACTTAACCAATAATCTATTTGATGTTAAGTTTCAACATAAAGTGACTATATTTTTTTTAAATAAGCAAGCAATGATAACACTGCGCGTGACATTGGAATGCAGCATGATAATCGTGGAACAGAACCTGTACATGAAGGTCTGAATGTGCATCCTAGTAGTGGAGGTATTCATTTTCTATTCAATTTTTTTTATGTAATTATTAATACAATTAAACATCTTAAATTGAAAATTAGTGTAGTAATTAATGTAACCTTTATTGTTAATATTTTAGAGCATGTAGTTGGAGGTGACCAAGTGGAGCATGATCCGGGTAGACAACATCAGGAACGTGATGTTCCCCAATCAGGTAAAGAGGACCAATGTTATTCCTTTAAACAAATTTAATTGCAATTGGTGTATTGATTAATGTAACATTTCGTATTTCAACTCTAGAGGATCTAGAGGGTGTTCAACATGTTGAGGTTGAGGTTAGACAAAATGATGTGGAAGATGATGTGGCCCCATCAGGTAAAGAGTGTAACGGTTGTGTTCTTTAAATTAATGAAATACTTGTAACAATAATAAAAAAATGTTTTGAATTTAACCCAATTCTTTGTTATTGCAGAGGACCCCCCTTTGGTTTAGCATCCTCGTCCTTTGTATAGGACTAGGCATACATCAAGAGCATGAGAAGAAGGCAAAACATCTAAAGATGGGGGAAATGATGAAGAAGACGATGTTGCACTTAGACTTTACATAGCTTCAAAAAAAAACAAAGAAAGAAATGATTGTAATCTACCTTATTTGATAATGACTAATTTTTATGTGTTAATGAATGTAATTATGTGTTGATGAATGTTCATGAATGATATGTGTTGATGATTATTGATGAATGTTGTGTATTAATGAAAGTTAATGAATTTTATGTGTTAATGAACATTATGTGATAATGAATGAATGTTATATTTTAATAATGGATGAAAAAATGAATGAATGTTAGATGTTAACAAGGAATTTAGAGTGATGTTAGGGGGGGGAGGGACCAAATGAGCTTCCACCTTCACGTGGTTGGCCCTGTTAAGTAGAGAATATTAAACTATTCTCGAAACAAAGCAAAGCTCAATAAGATAACACACTTTTCAATATTTCATTATGTTGCACAGTTAATCTTATTGAATAATGTACGTATATTGAATCTTAATTGCAGGGTCCAACAGAGCGAACATGAACAACACCATGGTGTGACTGCAAAAGTTGTGAATATGCCTCATCATGAATAAAGCTGAATTAGCACATTCTTTGTAAAATCTCAAATGCTCTATACTTTGGAAGTTTTGAAATTTTTATGATCATATCGGTCCCCTGCCTAAAAGCTTTTTTCCTTGATTTGTTTGTAATACACATTGAGAGATTTTTGTTTTCCTTTTATTTATGCATGTCTTAACCTTTCTCCACATGCTTCCCATTCTTATTTAGATTGTTGTATTTTTACATATATCTGCCATAATAATCCATGATGAAAACTACCAAAAATGGAAATTTATCTTAGTTCGCAATTACAAAATGCTTTTGTATAGGCCTCTCGAAGATTAATTACATCAAATTGAGACTTTATAAATTGAGTGTATGTATTAGCAATCTCCCAAATTGTTCAATGGTCTCCAAACCTTGTCAATTTTTTATTTTTATTTTAACTCAAATATGTATGGTATAGGCATATCATTGGTTGTGTGATTTTTTTTTTTCTTAAATGCTTCTACGACCAAAAGAGACAAGTTTTAGATGAAAATGGGGTCTTATGGGCCTTTTTGACACAATGGTAGGTTCTTTAGACCTGAAAATGCCCCAAAAACTAGTCGATTGCCTTAAGTTACAAACAAATCCCTGTTTGTGAGCATGCTTCTTGATCTCCAATTTTGGTGGAATGAAAGATAATAATGAATTTCTCAATCCTTTTGGATGCTTCGAAACCACCAAAAAAAAGCTACTTTGATCATTGAAATGTTGTAGTGACTTGGATAAAAAAATAAAACTAAGTCTAAACTTTAGAAGTTAGTTTTTTCTTGTCAAATTGTTTTCAATTTTCAAATCATCCAAGGATGCAAGAGGAGTATATTTTGTTATGACAAGATTAAAAAAAACTTAGAATCTTTTGAAACCATTGAAACATGGGGACCCCTTCCCCCCCTCCAAAATCCCTATTTTTTCAAGATACAATACTTAGGGGAAACATCCCCTTGCCGCACCACTTAGGGACGTCCTAGGGACTCCAAGGAGTCTCTTGACCATCTTGAGGATGCCTATGAGTCTCCCATGGCCCCCAATTATAAACTCCAATTCTAAACAAAAATGGTGAAATTATTGTGAAAATGTCATCCGTAAAGGTTTGGCAATGCCTCCTAACCTTGATGGGGGCTCTGCCCCAAACCCCCCACAAGGGGCACTACCCATTGACCCCAAACCTCTACCCACCATTCTTATTGTTAATGCAATCGTTTCCATTTTTTTTATGTTGACTAGTTTAAACACTTAGTATGCCAAAGTTTCATCTGCAATTCTTATACTTATTCTTAGTTTGTTCCCAAAGTTCCAAAACTCTACCACCATTGTTAATGTTCAAATTTCAACGCAATCATTGACATATTTTTAACGTTTATTGTAAAATTTACATAGTGTGGCAAGTTTTATTTATAGTTTTTATACTTATTCTATACACATCCTTTTATAATTAATTTTTTAAGTTGTATATATATTTGCATCCCACCCCGCCCCCTTCGTCATCCCCCTGTCATCCCCAAACTTAAGCCGTTGGTATGTTAAGATATGAAAGCTCACAATAGTTTCATTTGATATGTTAATCAAGGAAAAACCTACAATATATAGCTTCCAAGATTCCAAATCCATGAGGATCATGAAGAGGTAGAAAACCAAAAAAAGAAATTGCTTATCCAAATTTCCAAATTTGTGACAAGGAAAAAGTAGAATCTCAATCAAAGAAGGAGAATGTGAAACTCATTATCTTATTCTACCTAAGTAAAAATATTACCTAATTAAGATTTTTAATAGTGGAATATCACACTTAGGATAAAACATATCCAAGGTAAATAAAATATTACATTGATAGGCTTCTTTGGTTGCTCTAAAAGTGGTACCTTATGAATTATGTTCTTGGATACTAAAGTTTCCAAATTCTAGGCACTCTTGATAGCTTCTCATAGAGATTGTGATTCGAAGGCTTTAACCAAACCTTTCAATGGTTTCTATTGATGTGTTTTTTATGCACTATGCAACACAAAATAAAATACTAAGTATTCTATCCTCTCTTGAACAAAATCCTCCCGAGTGCTAAACTACGTGATCAAATGGGATGACTCCAAGATTCCAATAGTTAGGTCTTGACATTATATTGCAGATAGACTCAATGATTGTGATGTGATATCTGCTGGAATCACAAGGGGGACTTACATTGCTTGGGTCAAGACCTATCCATTCTCATGTTTCATGATTGATTTACACTCCATGATTTAGGTCATCCTTGAGCAACATCTTGACTTAGCCAAATTTTGTTTTTTGTACCCTAATTCTTTAATTTTGACCCCTTACTAGCATTGCCTTAGGTTTTATTGGAATTCTTGCTTCTCTAGCATGGGCACATTTCTAGGGTTCGTTTGCACAAATTGCTCTTGATGAGCAAGCTAGTATCATGACCATGACTTAAACAAAATTTTAACTTAGTCAAATTATCTCCTCCAAACTTCTATGAGTTCATCGCCTTCATTCTTCATCATTTGGATGTCTTTTGTCATTGGAAGGTAATTCTTGACCACCATACCTCAATCTTGACCTATGTTACCCTAAAACCCTAGAACCTAGTCATGTTTACAATTGAGATCTTGGTGACTTGATCACTTAATACAGCTTAATCATGCAGATCTCATCTAACTCTGACTCCAACACTTAAGCAAATCAACCCTAGCAACCAAGTACTTTGGTAAATAGCTTGCAACTTGACAACATGGGTAATGATGGAGGAATGGAAGGTGAGACCTAGAGAGGTGAGAGAGAGAGAGAGAGAGGGTGAGAGGAAGAGATAATGACCTAGAGAGGGTAGAGAAAGAGAAGTAGAGAGGGAGAGAAGAAGAGAGGGATGGAGAAAGAGACCTAGAGAGGGGAGAGAGAAGAGAGATAGTAGAGAGGGATAGAGAAGGGAGATAGAAGAGAGATACCAATGTCAATCTTTTTCTATAATTTTTTTTTTTCCAAAAAATTGACCTATTATCGGAATTCCGACTCCAAAGGGTAAAATTCTAACAGAGGAGTGCCGTCAGATACACAGCATCCTCGTTGGAACTCTCAGTTCTGACAAGGATGCTATGTATCCGACGGCACTCCTCTGTCCGAATTTTACCCTTTGGAGTCGAAATTCCGACGATAGGCTGAGATCGCGACGGTATTCTTTCAAGGTATGAGCATCCATGGCGGTCGTTGGAAGGGTTGGAGGTGATGTTGGAATTGTGATGACCACAAGGATAGTCGGAACTTTCAACACAAATTTTTCGACGGCTTTTTTTGTCAGTAGTGCAACGAAATTGTGTCAGAATTCCGATGATTTGTCATCGAAATTTTGACCCAAATGTACTAGTGTGTAATGATTCATTTATGTATTAGAGTAGGTTTTCATTTATGTTCATAATGTAATAAGAACACTCTCATTGAGGGGAAGATGTAATGTAAACTTGATGTAATGATGTTAAGTATGTGGTTGTTTTGTGAGTTTAGATAGTATGGTGTTGGTACCATCTATCCCTTATGAATGACTAGGTTCTTAGTGAGAAAATGTTAGTTGTAATGCATAAAATTATATTTCATGAGCATAGTTTCATTTATTTAAGTTCAGTTGCTATGGCTATATGATAATGTGGAAAATAATCTTAGGAACACTTGGATTTTGGGATTTAAAATGAACTTAGTCCCTAGGAGTAATCATGTTACTTAGTTCTTATATGATATCATTTCTATGTTAAGATTCATTTATTTACTAAGGCACTATGTTATGTAATGGTTAGATTAGATTTGATTATTTTGTCTTAGTAAGTGTTAGCATCAATCCTTGTAGCAATGGTAGGGGACCTTAGAGGACATAGATGTTATTATTTTTAGTTGTTTCTACTTGTGCTTAGATAATTTTTTAGATCATGTTTAATATTATGTTATCCATTATTATAGTTTAATGTGTTAATGTATCTCTTTAAAAAAAAATATGTTTGTCTTCTTGAGGTTGGTTAGTTAGTTAGATGAGTTGTCTTCTAGGATTCCTTAGCGAGGCATTGCAAATGTAATTATGTATGTTCACAGGCCCAATTCAGCCCAAGTTTTTGATGGTAGTATCACAATTATAAATGATTTAGACAATATTTACCTCTTAAAGATAAGGTTTTACTACAATAATTTCAGCCCATAGTTTGGAATCTTCATTAATGCAAATGTAGGGACACCTTGAATGGGTGTATACACTCTTATCTATGGGAGAGAGGATAGATATGGACCTAGAGGATTGGAAGGATGACCTAATCACGCTTTCTATAGAAATACACAAGTAGCTTATGCTAAGACGGGGATTTCTATCTCATCTTAAGGGAGCCATATGGTGAGTATCTTCAGGGCAAAACTAGTTATGCCCTTCCACTGAAACTATCATAATATTTGGTCAAAATAATGGGTGGGTCTCTACAAAAAGGTTTTTAGTAATTGTTTGAGGAACAAGACCACATACACATTCACTTTGAAACCCACTAAAATCTCTTACAACCCTTATTGGGCCTTGATGTTCGAAGGCTATCAAACTCAGATTGCACCTATTTCATATTCACCCTACAAGATAAGGTTTTTCTTGCTACCCGTTTATATAGAAGTTGAATAGAAAATATGCTTAAATGGTCATTACTTCTTCTAGGAGTGATCACTTCTTTGAAGAGGCAAGCCTTTTAAAAAAGAAAATGGATCCTACTACACAAAATGTGCAAATGGACAAGCACTTCAAGCATATGTTCTCTTTAGTGCACTAAATTAAAATATGAGCGAGCTTGAAAAAAAAACACATTCTGCAAGAACACTAATTCTAATTAGTTTGTTTGTTTTTTTTTGTCTTTGAAATATGGACACCAAATGCTAAAGATGAAACATTAGTAGTGAGAAAAACTCACTCATCCATGCAACAATATAAGACCTTAACTAAAAGCAAGAAATGGTAGACAAGTCAAAGTACTATCTCACTGTAAATTACTAGTCAAATGTGAAATAGCAACATGACAAATGCAAAACTCTAAGGCATATGAACGAAAAAAGAATTGAGTGTAGATACAAGAGCAATTACAAATGAATGTGAAAATTATTGTGATCAGATGCGAATATTTGTCTTTGCCTGCCGAAATTTGTCAAAACATTAATTTTAGACAATATCAAGATTTTAGAACATTAAGATGGGAATAGGCAATACGTTATAATGTATGGTGTAAGCTAGAAAGCACATTTGATACATACTAAATCTTTTTTTTTTTTCAAGTTCGTTGAAGATCTATTTTGCGCAGAGTATTTGTCGCCATTGTCTTTTTATATGCATTTCTTGAGCTCATAAATGATGTCCTAGAATCTTTGGTCATATTATGCATGGGCCATCCTATTGTTAGAAAAAAAATACATTCTCCTATGCACAAAATATTAGTGAAAATGAGCCAATTAAAGCACAAAATTGAAACCCTATAACTCAATAGGGCTCATTAAATGCATGGACAAATATGAAGTTAATTTCACACAAATGCAAAAATTTTGTTAGACAAATAAGAAATTGATAATATGATGAATGCAAGATCAATTTAACAAATAAGGAATAAATGATATGCAAATGCGAATATCACTCAAAAAATATGAAAAATCTGAGTGCGATTGTGAAAATCTGAACTTGCACCTAGAAGGTCACAAAAATTAAAAAAATCCAAGAGTTGTTGACTTCATGTCAAGTTCACCAAAATGTATAAGAGGGGAATTTGTTGATCAGGCTGAAAGCACCAAAATATTGAGGGGGGGGTGGGGGAGGTGAATCAGTATTCCCACAAATTAAAGAAAAAATTTCACCAATTATGACTGTCCACAAAAATACCAAACAAACTTGATTGATATAAAGCAGTTAATGCAGAATAAACATGAAGAACATAAGCACATTTGATGAACATTGAATTTTATACATGGAAAACCCAAATGGGAAAAAACACGAAGAGTGTTAACTCTCAAGAGAATATAACTAGTTATAATTGTTTACAAAGGGATGCCTCACTGTCAAATTACAAAAATAGCTCACTATCGGATTGCTCACTGCAAATATACCAAGAGATGGCTAACTATTGAAATGCTCATTGCAACTGAAAAGTTTGAACTGATAAGGTTTGCATCTCCAAATGGATGGGATCAGTTCCAAGTTTAAGCTCAAATTACAAATCACAAACTCTATAGTAGATCCAATTAGAGACCTCTGTACAACTGTCTTACAGCGGGTCCAATAAAGGACTACTGCAACACTATATGCCTTTGCAACTCACACTTCACACATACTACTATCCTCACTGCCAACTTTCTTTTGCGTATCATACACACCTTCACTCACTCAATCTCTTGCTCTTTTTTTCTTCTACTTCTACTACTACTTTTGTATCATGCTAATACATATGTATATGTATATATACCGGAGGGCACAAATACAAAATAGTGTGTTGGCCAAGCCCAACATGTTAGTAATATGTTTGTGTTGACCTGCACAAGACTTCTACATGCTTCCTTTACATACTTTGATTGCCAATGCATATACCAAGATTACCGGAAAGGGATAGGGTCATCCAAACCCAAGAATACAAACCCATGACCATAGGATCAAGCCCAATATCTCCAAAATGTAGGCTCCATGTGTACCAAGAAAACTGCAACACAAAAATCAAAGAGATACTTATGATAATTACCAAAACTAGTAAAACTGAGACACATAACTGATACCAGGATCAATGAGAACTCCTAACACTGGTATGTTGGGATCAATGAGAACTCAATGAAACCTCTAAATTCATTATCCAGGGTTGTCCATGCTACATAATAACTTCTGACCAAAACCGCAACATCTAAACCGCACATCCATACTGATTGCATACAATAACAACAACCATAACATCCATAACATTCAGACTAATGTTCGGACCTCATATACTATCTATTCCAAACCAAATGGTTGGTTTGACATCAATGACAATTTTATTCACATGTCTAACAAAATTTACCATTGCTAATTAAATTAATAGGTAGCCAGAAAAACCTAACCTAGTTAATAACTTTGATCATAAGACAATAAGAGTTCGCTAATAAATTTAACAATAAAATGAATCAAATCAAACAAGACTCTATTTTGAATCCTAGCATATCACTTCTATTGTTCTTCTACTTCTTGTGAGAAATTGGCCCTCAGAGTTGCACTATGAAAAACCTGCAATATTTTGACACAACAATTCAAAGATAGTGGTGTATACACCTAAAAATGGTCTGAAGATAATTAATTGAATAAGAAATTATTTAATTAATCTCCCTCCCCAATTTAATTGAATTCATCAACAATTTGATTAAATCCTCCCTTTTCATCTACTTATTAATAAATCTAAGGATTTACTTAATAGGTTCATCTCAATAATTCCCTTTGATTAATTAATTCTTCTCCATCAAAATCACTCTTCTAATCCTCTAATTAATTAAAACAAATCAAATTTATGAGTTGTTGAAATTAATTAGCCTTTTCCTATTATTTGAATTTCTAAATTCAAATTCTCCTAACTTTTAACCACCTAAACTAACCATTCCTAAACCTAACCCATACTACCTACCCACATATTCCCTTTCATCTAAACTCTTCTAGAAGCTTTGTGACACTTGTCACTAAGTGTTCCCTTTCATCTAACCTCTTCTAGAAGCCTCTTGACACTTGTCACCATAGAGATGACAGATGTTCCCTTTAATCCAACCCCTTTGCCAACCTCCTCCAGTTTAACCATTGATATCTTCAAATCAATCTTGACTGTTGATTCCTGCCACCTCACCCCTAGCCTTGGAAATCCTATAAATAGACCTCATTTTGGAGCACAAAGGGTCCCAAAATTGATCCCATCTCATCTTCATCTTATGCATTGTTACTATAGGCATCTAGCTTCTACTTTATTATTTTAGCAATGTTATCATGTTCAATCTTAGCTAAAATCTTAGCTTATTTTCTAGATCAATCATGAAATCATGTAGCTTAATCATGCTATCATTGCTAGATCATGCATCTTCATCATTCAAATCCTCCATCTAAGTGTAGTCAAGTCACTGGAATTTGCATAACAAGATCTGAGAGCAAAATCCATACTCGCATTTACTAGGGGGTGATAGATCGCTTAGTTATGGTTTTATCTTCCTTTGATTCAAATTCATTAACCATGCTTGTAATTATTTATTGAGTGTTTTGTGTTTGGAGGTACAGGTACACTTCACAATACATGAAATTTTGGCACCCACCGTGGGGCCGGAATTATCATTTTTGGCCTCTCAAGCTTCAACAAAACTTCATCTCTGTCGGATCTAATTCAGAATGTCATACAAGTTGATTTTCCAACTCGTACGAACTTCCTTTTAGGTTGGGACGAAACCTAATCCTAACTCGTATTAGGTGAATCTTGTGTCATACGAGCCCATTTGCCTTGTTGTACGAGAGCTAAATTCATGTCATACGAATTTCTAGCTGGTAAATTCTATGTCGTACGAGTCTATTTTAGCTCCTATCTGAAATTTAAATCTGTGTCGTTTGAGCTCATAAATAATGTCGTATGAATCTTTGCATCTGTGTCTTCAAACAAACTATGATTTTTAGGATTTTCATGTTGAATTTGATCATTTATTAATGCTAATCCTGACCTGTTTATGAGATTTTTGGCAGCCTAACAAGTTGGCAGGATGTTG
Organism: Cryptomeria japonica; assembly: GCF_030272615.1. Taxonomy (NCBI): domain Eukaryota; kingdom Viridiplantae; phylum Streptophyta; class Pinopsida; order Cupressales; family Cupressaceae; genus Cryptomeria; species Cryptomeria japonica. Next base: position 751,337,267 of record NC_081411.1, on the reverse strand, counting down.
TCAAAGTTACTCTTGTCAAAGACCAAATTCAAAAAACCAATCAAGACTACTAACGAATTTATTTTGCAGATTGCCTAAGAAAATTTGACTAAATTTGTGTATTCATTTAAGTTTTCTAGGCACACTTCAATTTTGCTAAGGGAAATGAACCATCATGTCTTATGTGATTGTGATGATAGGAGAGTATGCTCTCACCTTTCTTAGGTGATCAGAAAGCTAGACTCATCTTTTACTTTCATTAGTGCATTTCTTTAGCAGGCCTTCCCTCCTAAGGAGCTTGAAAACTCTTAAAGCCATTACGGTCGATGTGAGGGGAATGACCTAAGTGTGAACAGCTAACGCCAAGTAATCCAACCCACTATAAAATAAATGTGATTTGATGAAAATCAAGTCAATGGCGGTGCTCAAGAATAGCTCTCCTCCGTACCTTCGGGTATATCAAACCTTGGTTTTCAAGGCTAGGAGACCTCTTAATTGAGTATTATACCTTGACGCATCGAACGGATCCCTTACTAGTTTCGGTTAAATTAGAAGCTACCTGATTCACCTCTGAAAGGGTGACAATCTTTGTGCAAGAGAGATAGTAACTCTCCCAAGACACTTGCCATATCATTCCCCCATTAGCGTTTGGAGTCGGATAATACAGCGTTGAGAATCCATTGCGTGAGACTCAGCAGTCATATTCTGATTAGCTTTTGAGTGTGTACCTATGCTTGCAAGCAAAGGTTTTCATTCTTAGCCAATTTCCTTAGGGTTTAGCATGCTTGGAGTCACTTATCATATCATGTGTTTGTTTTGTATTCATCTATAAATTGAAAAAATCAGACATCTAAACCTGGAAAACATAAGAAAAACATCAAAATTCACAAATCCAAATTCAGCAAAACAAACACATTTTTCATTGTCTTGTTCTATGTTGTACGAGTCAAGTTTTCTATTGTATGAAGAAACTATTTTGTCATATGGTTCATAAATTTTTTTCATACGAGATTCTACTTTTTCAAGGGAATTTCTTATTTGTCATCTGGTCTTTTATCTTTTGTCATATGGTTCATGAAGAAGTGTCGTACAAGTCTCTGTTTTTTATCAATCCAGAGCTGCTACTTTGCATGACTTTTTCAGGTCTGTCATTCTGCTTGATTAATTTGCAGTATTCATAAGCATCTACTATCTGTCACTTTGTGCTTGGATTGTCTCCTTTATTTTCTTGTTCAAGTTATCATCCATCGAAATCGGACTCTAGAAGATAAACACATCAAGATTTTCAAGTACTCACCCTCAACAAGTTTGAGACCTAAACACCTCAAAGTGCATTATCACCCTTTTTGATAAATTTATCACTCAAACATAGTTTCTCATCAGGATCAATCATCCTTTATCACGAAACTACAATGCTTGGTCAGGATAATCTTATCCCACATCGTAGGATATATCGTTCCTACTGGACTTGATTTTTATCAAATCATCATCATTGCACTCCTAAATGGAAGATCGAAAAACTTGCAAACTTTTAAACACTTGAATCATCTTTTCGTGTCCTATCATTCTAGCGTATTTACCTTGACAATTGATCACTTACCCAAAACAACTTTTGGACAATCGAATTCTAACACAATATCTAGCACACGTGTATGCCCGTTCTAACTAGAGCTCAGAGACAAAAAATCACAGAGACTGAAATCGAAACATTGGAAACAACTATAATCATGGAACATGAAGATGAAATACAAGTTGAAGGAGAAATAACAAAATAAAACATCAGAGACATCAAAAAAGATCCTCAATTTGATAAATTTATGTAAAAATTGTTGGCGGAAGAAAAAGAAAAATATTTTCTAATGTTAGCCAAATCTGGTGCTACACTCCCCCAAGATTTTGATGTAAACAAATTGACACAAAATAAAAGTGATTCTCCTCCTAATAACAAACAATATGGGGACATATTTGGTCTCAAAATGAATGACACATCAATTCCTCGTAACACCAGAACCAATGAAGAGACTTGCATTCCCAAAAGAGATGAAGTAGAAATTTTGAATAACATTCAACCCAATGAAGATATAAGAAGGACTAGGGATGAACCAAGAAGATATCGAGATCCTCCTAGAATGCAAAATCAGGGTTATGTGAGAACAAATCATATTGATAATCCTATCATGACTCTCACACAACAACTAAAAACAATGCAAACACAAATTCAAGATATACAAAGAGGAAATGTTAGATGATACTCAATTCAAGAAATTTGTCCTTATCCATTCGACATAAATCTAAACATGATACCATTTCCTATAGGTTTTGAAACTCCTAGATACGAAAAATATGATGGAAGCACTGACCCTCAAGATCATATACGAGAATTTTTCACAATGAGTATGGAGTTTGCACATGAGGATACATACTTAATGAGACTATTTCCGAAAAGATTAACTGGACTAGCTATGGAATGGTTCTCCAAACTTCCACCTGGAATCATATCATTTTCAAAGTTGGTGGATAAGTTTGTTTCACAATACTCTTACAACATACAACATGAAGTACCAATGCTAGACCTATGTAATGCCAAACAAAAGAGTGGAGAACCTTTCATGACATTTTTACAACGATGTAGACGGTTAGCTTTGCGGTATCCTCGTACAGTGCCAGAATACGAAAAAATGGACATATTCATCGACAACTTAAATGATCAAATGAGTTATTACTTAAAAATGCAAGGAAATCAACGTTTTGGAAAAATGGTTGATAATGGAATCAGAATGGAAGAAACCATGATAAAGAAAGGTGAGTTGAAAATATACAAAGAAGGGGTACATCCTCCTAACAACAACAATAACAGCAATCACAATGATAAGCCAAAGTTTTGGAATAGAAATTGAAATGTAGTTAATGATGGAATAGTAGATAACAACAATGTGAAATGAAAGCAACCGGTTTTCAATTTATCTACTCACTCAGCAGCAGCACAACAAAACAACAATCACTAAAGAGAAACTATCAAAAATTTCTTTCGAAGACAATTTACAGACATTGGTGAACCCCTGAGGTGAGCATTAAAAATGTTTCACAAACAAATTGATTTCTTTACCAGAAGAAAGGAACTATGAACCTCAAATAAAACCACCATGGTGGAATGATAATCAGTATTGCGATTTCCATCGAAACAAGGGACATCTCACAAATAATTGTCAAAAGTTGAAACATGTCATACAAGATTTGATTGATAATGGAGTAATAACTATGGACGGACATATAACAAATGAATATCATACAGCTTTTAAGACTCCACTTCCAAACTATGAGAAAGGTAAATCATCAACAACGAATAATGGTAAGGATAAAGCAAAGGTAAACTACGCTCATACATATGACAATGTGGTGAATGTGATTGTAGTTAAAGAAAAAAAAACCAAGAACATGCTCAGGCTATCACAAGAAGCAAAGCCAAAGTTGTTTTACCGGGTCCTACAACAAACACATCATCCGCTAAAACAAAACAATACAATCTAGTGGAATAATTGCAGAAACACCCACACAAATATCCATCTTAGAACTTTTAAAGCTTTCACTTGCACACAAAGAAATTTTTGAGCGAGCATTAGTAGATACAACAGTATCCAAAAATCTTGATATTGATCAATGCCAAACCATGGTGTGACACCTCACAACCCCTCATTGCTTATCATTCACTGAAGAAGACGACATGTCCTTGCAACATCCTCACAACGCTCCCTTGCATATTGAAATCCTCATTCACAAAACGCGAGTTAAGCATGTTCTAATACGGTGGAGCTGGCCTAAATATTTGTTCATTGAGTCTTGTTCATGCCTTAGGATATTTAGAAGATGCAGTTGATGTCCAGAAAAGGATCACCATAAAAGCCTATGATGAAGAAGAACGTTCCTCCAAGGGAATTGTGATACTACCCATCAAAGTGGGACCTCTACAAAAAGACACAACATGCCAAGTTCTAGACTTGGACTTATCATATAATGTACTCCTCGGGAGACCATGGATACATGACTTGCAAGCTGTCCCATCAACATATCATCAGTGTGTCAAACTTCCCTACAAGGGACAAGAAATCACGATCTGTGCAGATGCGAATCCATTTCAATACTGCAGCAATTTAAAAATGGCTCAAGAAATAATTGTTCCTCATAATAGGGAGGCAACACCTTCAAACACACAATCCAAGGAACAATATTTGCCTCTATTCTATCAAGTATGGAAAAACAAATGCAGCTAAGAGACCGAGGGAATGGAGAATATTCACTATCACAATTACCACTCTTCTAAATCCTTGGGAAAACCATCAAACTCTAAACAACAACCAATTGTGAAACATCTTCCGATATTTGATGGAGCATTCATTAGTGCTAGAACCTTATCAAAGGAGATAGAAGACAAAGATGTACTACAGTGGCTATACAAAGATGAAGAAGGTCAACAAAAGGTCAACAATGTCAGAATACCTACAGAAAAATGTGGAAAATGATTCAACATTCTTCGAAGGATGGGATACACCAGAACAGGTCCTATAGGAAAAAGAAAAGAAGGTATTTCAGAACCTATTCAGCCTCATACTCGGTAGACCAGACAAAATAGGTTTAGGGTATGGACAAGTCACTCTAACAAAGACACATCTTTTAGTCAACAATAAGAGGAATATGTAAATAGACAAGAACAATTAGCAATTGAAAGGGAAGAAAAATCAGCTAAACAACAAGCACAAACAAACACGAAATGGAAAAAGAAGCAATCCTCAAATCAACAAGAAAAACAAAATGCAGATGTCTCTCAAGAAACATTAAATCTAAATCAAAACAAGAAAGAAGCTAATATAAGTCAAGGAGACCTCATAGCAAGATTAACAGAACTCAATCTCAATCCTGAAGAAATCGAATATGAAAGAAGGAAAAACATAGCCAGAAAAGTAGAAGAAAGGCTATATGACCAAATCTGTAAGTTACAGGCTACAAGTGATACAGATTCTAATGAATGGGAATGAGATTCCTATCACTCTGAAGAATCAACTGCATAAAATTGCCTTAAAGAAGATGTAGGAGTCGATGTAGTTCACACATATGCAAGACAAATGTCACGAACTAGTTCACTTGAATTAGAATCACATTCAGCTAACTTGGACTTAACCGAGGACAATCAGGATTTTCTTATGCGAATCATTATAATGAGAGTATTGTTCTAGACATCGACATACACATTGAAAACTTTGATACATCTATCATGACCCTAAACACCCTAGAAACATCCCAACATGAAGATCCCTTACCTCTCATACACCCCAAACTTATTGATTGGGAAAATGAAGGACATACTGCCATTGATACCTTTCCAAATGACCATGCCATATCTATATATCTTAACGCAATTGAACCCCTAACAATTTCCACCAGGAATGTTAGCAATGCATCTTCTAGTCAAGTGGGTGCCAAATCTCCTAGTTGCAAAAGTGAAAATAAAGAAAACAATATCAGGTCTAATTCTGAAAACCATTTCTTGGCAACATTAGATCAAGAAAAAGTAAAAACAAAGGACACATCTAACAGTGAAAACCTCCTTGAGGCACCAAAAGATGGGAGATTTGACATTTACCTTAGCACTATCAAGAAAGTTCATCCATTTTGATCGAACCAATAGAGGCAATAAACATTGGCACAATAGAGCAACCAAAGATTCTTCATCTAGCAACTTCTTTGTCTGAGAAAGAAATGCAACAATAGGTGGAATTCTTCAAATGATGCCAAATCAATTTTGTCTGGTCATATGTAGACATGCCAGGGTTAGATCCAGAGCTTGTTATGCATCACTTAAATGTTAGTCTAGGAGCCAAACCAGTTAAACAGAAGTTAAAGAAGATGCATCCGCATATCACTCTTCTAGTCAAGGCAGAACTAAAGAAATTATTGGATGTCAAATTCATCAGACCTGTAGCTTATCCTCAATGGGTATCCAACATTGTTCATGTTTCCAAACCAGATAAAAGCATCAGAATATGCACAGACTTCAGAGATCTTAATAATGCATGTCCAAAGGATGACTTTCCTTTGCCTAACATTACCATCATTGTAGATTTAACTACTGGACACTCCATGTTTTCTCTAATGGATGGTTTCTCCATATACAATTAGATCAAAATAGCACCTGAAGATCAAGAAAAGACAGCTTTCACATGTCAATGGGGTACTTTCTGCTAGAACGTCATGCCTTTTGGACTAAAGAACGTCGGGTCTACATATCAAAGGGCTATGACAACTATATTTCATGACATGATGCATACATTCATGGAAGACTATGCAGATGACATCTTAACTAAATCATACAACAGAGAAGAACATATAGAGATACTGGAAAAGATCTTTGACCGGTTAGAACAATACAAGCTACAGCTAAACCCTAAGAAATGTGCCTTTGGTATAACTTCAGGAAAGCTATTGGGATACATTGTTTCAGCAAGAGGTATCAAAGTAGATCCGGCTAAGGTTAAAGTGATCATGGAAATGGCATCTCCCAAGAATATCAGTTAACTTAGATCACTCTAAGGAAGACTCCAATCAATCAGAAGATTTGTGGCTCAACTAGCAGATAAATGTCAACCATTTACACATCTATTGCACAAACATGTTCATTTCAAATGGGACCATCAATGTGAAGAAGCATTCAACAAGATCAAGGCGTATCTCATGCAACCACCTGTTCTAATGTCACCAATTCTAGGAAAACCATTATTACTCTATGTATCAACTACTGAAACATCATTAGGAGTTATGCTCGCACAACAGGACAATGAAGGAAAATAAAGAGTCATCTACTACATTAGCAGAACACTAGTGGGATATGAGATCTGTTAGAATATTTAATCTTTACTTGGCTTAGGTTTATTTGTATTTAGTTTAGGATATTCCTTTGGAATTCCTACATGTAATTTGTCCTCTAGTAGATGTGTGAGGACAAGTCATTTCTTTTATTTTCCTTTATTAAGGAATATTAGATTTCCTCCATAAGAGGATGTGGACACATGGCACACACATTTTATGAATGGTGGCATTCATAGATTTGGGAGTTACTTTGTAACTCCTCTCCTCATCTCTATTTAAGAGATGTCTCCTCTCTCATTTATTCTTAATGAAATTATTGTAAAGAGCTTCTTGCTCTCTCTCTCTCTCTCATTTTAGGCATTGCCTCATTCATAATATCACAGGGGGTTTTTCTTTGTTTTTCCCCTTTCAAAAGTTCTTGTGCCTCCTTCTTCACATTTGGGTGATTGCTCCAAGGTTTTTTGCATTTCTCTTGGTAACATTTACTTTATCAATAAACTTACTTGGATTTTATTATTCTTTCCTTGCTCTTGTATTTCCTTTCATGGTATCAGAGTAGGTTTCTAATCCTTGTTTTAAGTTGACATTGATGAAGTTACCATTCTGTGGAGTTCACCTTCTTGGAGGCATTCTTGAGAGGAGAAGAAGTTATTTTTCTAATATTTTCTACTGTGCAGGTCTTTTATTTCAAATTTTAAATTTTTTTTCAAACTTTTTAACAAGTTTGCCTGCAGGTTTAATCTTCTATTCTATTTTTTTTAATATACAAAAACTTTGGAAGGCTTGCCGCCAAAGTTTCTTCTTTCTGGTTTTAAGTTGTAGTTTTGGAAGGCTTGCCACCAAAACTCCATTTCTAACCTTTTTTCCTGCATTCTATAAGTTATATTTATCAGTTTGGAGGGCTTGCCGCCAAAACATTTTGCATTATTCAGTTGCTTCTCTGTTTATTTGCAGGTTCTAACATCTTATTTCACTTGCAGATTATTATTGATTTATTTTTCTAACTTTTTATGTTTGCAGATTTAAAAAAACAAACAAACTATTTTTAGTGTCTCTCTACTTTAATCCTTTTGTTTTTCAATATTATTTCAATCTTTCTGTTTAAATCTATTCAAAATATTTGTCTAAATCTAAATGAAACTTATTACAGTTTACATCTGAAACTATCTATTTTAGCTTCTGGTCAAGAAGAAATCAGTTTGAAGATTAAGCTCTTCCATTCACATTTATTTTATTTTTTCCCAGCGAATTTTGTGCTTTTCCTTGCTTTCATCTTTTCCAGATTGAAAGTTTAATCTATAAAAAGTTAGCCTTTGTATCTTCCTGTATATTCAAGTTTTAAAAGTTTAAGCATTTTAACATTACCGTATAAACTCTCTAAGAAGTTTTTTGTGCATCGTGTTCCTGCCTCCATTTACGTTTATGCTCCTACTGTTTCTTCTACAATGCAAGTCTGAATCATCTGCATGTCGAAACGTCTTTGCTCTTTTATTTCTGCAACCTGTTGCTCTAAAACCTACGACCTTCTGAATTCTCTGCTAAATAGCATATTTGTTCTTTGTCATTTTGTAACGTACTTACTTTTCATTATTACATTCAAGTTTTATCTTTATATTCTTCCATTCATAACGTATATATTGTTGCCTTGCTCCCTGAACCATTCTTTAATCATTCATTTCATGTGATAAGCTTTAGTTTTTGGTCTTTTCTTATCTATACGTGTAAGAAAGTTTATAAAGTTTATAAATCTTTCTTAATAATAAAGTTTACTTAACCTACAAAGTGCTTTTAATAAAAAAATTAATAAAGATTTAAAATCTTTACTTTAAATAGTGTTATTTTAAAGATTTTTTTTTTTTAATAAAGTTTATTTAATTAAAATAGTTTTTTTTTTTAAAGCTTTAAATTTGTTATTTGAAATTAATATTTTTAATAAATAGTCTCTTTAACATTTTTTTTGTTATTATTAAAATTTTGTTCAATTGTTTTTAATCAAGGAAGTTATTTTTTTAATCAAAGGGGGTAATTTTTTATTTTTATTTTCAATTTTAACCATTATTTGTTCACATTTATTTTGCTTTCATGTCTACATTAATTCCGGAAATTAAATTAAATAGTTCCAATTATCATTCATGGAAAACACATATCTCGTTTATTTTTCATTTCAAACACCTTTTGGATTTTGCTACTGATAAAACCTTTGAGCCCGCTACAACTGCTCCTCAAGTCGACCAAGATAGATGGAAGGCTCAAAATGAGGAAGCACTTGGTTTAATTGGTATTTCAATGGTTCTTGATTTGTATGTTTTAATTGGAAATTGTACAAAAGTGTATGAAGCTTGGGAAATTTTAAAAACAACTTATGATAGCTCAAATGAATCTCAAAAAATTCAGCTTCAAGATCAATTTGAAGATCTCAGGTATACAGATTTTAAAACCATGGATGAATTCTTATTAAAGTTTGATTTTGTTAATAGTTAATTAACTAGTTTAGGAGTTATGTTAGCTAATTTACGTTTAATTCATCTTATTCTTTAAAAATGTCTTCCTCGTCAATTTCAACAATTTATTACGAATATTCATGTTCAACTTGTTGTTCCTAGTTTAGCTACTCAATTAACTTATGATATTTTTCGTAATTTATTACGTCAAGAGGAAACTAAATTAATTCAATTCGATACTCTTAAATATAGTGAACATGCTTTTATGTCTAAAAACCATAATCATAATAATAATTTTAGATCCAATAATAATAATCATAATCATAATAATAATCACAAATCTTCTAATTATCAATCTCATTCTAAATCCTATCATAACAATTCTAATAATAATAATAATAATAATAATACGTACAATAATCAAAGGAATAATTCTCAAACAAGATCCCATTGCACATATTGTGGGAAAGATGGACATATTACTAATAATTGTTTTAAGAAGCGAAATGGTAAAAAGCCCATGAACCAAAATAATCAAAATAACCAACAACATAAACCTCAATATAAGAAAGGTAATAATAATGGTAATTCATCTTGTCATGCATTTACATGTACTTATAATGTTTCTCAACCACTTGAGTGGATTATTGATTCTAGTGCATCTCAACATGTTACCTCTCATAAAGAATGTTTTGAATCTTTGCATCCTGATACTTCTAATATTCCTGTTCAATTAGCTAATAATCATAGTTGCAAAGTTGAAGCTATTGGTGATGTGAATGTTCCTAATGGGAAATTACATGATGTTCTTTATGTTCTTGAATTAAAATCAAATTTGATTTCAGTTCCTAAACTTTGTCAAGATTATAAGATTAACTTATAGGGGCATATGTTATATCATTGATCTAAATACTAATCATGTTATTGCTACTACTAAAATGGATAGTGATAACTTATTCAAGTTCTATGAATTTGCTCCTCCAAAGTATTATTTGCTTACTACTGTTGATTTTACTAAATGGCATGAAAGACTTGGCCATCTCAATTCTGATTATATTTCATTGATGCAAAAAGCAAATATGGTTGATGGATTGTCTAGTATTGTTCCTTCTCAAATTGTTTGCAATGGTTGCATGAGTGGTAAGATGCATAGGGAACCCTTTCCTCATGGTCAATCTTGGAGGGCATATACTAAATTGCATCTAGTTCATAGTGATCTCTTGGGTCCCATGGAGAATCCCTCCATCCAAGGTTCAAGGTATTCTCTTACCTTTGTTGATGATTTTTCAAGGAGAACATGGATATATTTCCTTCATAGTAAGGATCAAGAGCTTGATGTGTTTACTGAATTTCATATGTTTGTGGAAAGGCAATCTAGTTCTAAAATTAAGATTCTTCGTACTGACAATGGAAGAGAATATGTCAATAATGCATTTAATTCTTATTTGAAATCTTTTGGAATTAAACATGAGCTTACCATTCCTTATACACCACAACAAAATGGTGTGGCGGAATGGAAGCATAGGACAATTGTTGAAATGGCTAGATGTTTATTACATGCAAAAAAATATGGATTACAAGTTTTTGGCTGAAGCTATGGCTTGTGCAACTTATTTAATTAATAGAACACCTACCAAAGCCTTAAAGGATAAAACTCCAGAAGAAGCTTGGTCTGGTAAAAAGCCCAATTTGCAGAACTTAAGAATTTTTGGTTCCATAGCTTATGTTCACAAACCTAAGGAGAAAAGAAAAAAATTAGATGCTAAATCGTCTCCTTTTATTTTTGTTGGTTATGATGAAAATACTAAAGGTTATAGAGTTTACAATCGTATTACTAACAAGGTAAAAGTTGCAAGAGATGTTTGTATTGTAGAAAAAGGCATTCATGATTGTTCTAAAGTGGAGGATGATGAACTTGCTCAAAGCAAAGTTGTGCTTGTGGAGGACCAACCTCCTTCTCTTAACCCTACTCCTAATGCATCTCTTTCTATTCCTTCTAGTGATAGTGATGATGATAATAATAACTCTACTCCTCATGACTCTTCTTCTAGTGATGAATCCATTACTTCTAAAAGAAGACTTAAATGGTTTAAATCTTTAATTCAAGATAGTGATGAATACTTAGCTAGAATGGATAGACTTCAAGCTAGAAGAGTTAATTATTGTAATTATGCTTTAATGACTATTATTATGAATTCTAATGATCCTAAAACATTTGATCAAGCTAAAAATCAACCACATTGGCAAAAAGCAATGAAGGAAGAATATGATACTTTAATTTCTAACCAAACTTGGGATTTAGTTCCCTTGCCTCATGGTAAAAATCTTGTTTCTTGCAAGTGGCTTTATAAAACTAAATTGAATGCTAATAATCAAGTTAGTAAATTTAAAGCTAGATTAGTTGCTAGAGGTTTTTCTCAAATTGAAGGCTTAGATTATACTGAAACTTTTGCTCCTGTTGCTAAAATGCCTACAATTAAACTTGTGCTTGCTTTAGCTTCTAGAATGAATTGGCCTATTCACCAAATGGATGTTAAAAGTGTTTTTCTTAATAGTGATTTACATGAGGAAATTTATATGTCTCAACCTCATGGTTTTATTAAAGAAGGTAATGCACACTTAGTTTGTAAATTGAAGAAATCAATTTATGGATTAAAGCAATCTCCTAGGGAGTGGTATTCAAAGATTAATGCATTCTTTCTTTCTCAAGGCTTTATTAGAAGTAAAAATGATCCTAACTTGTATATTAAACATAGTGAAGATGATATTATCATTATTATCTTGTATGTAGATGATTTGATTCTTACTTCAAGTTCCAATACTTTGATTTCTGATATTAAGTTTCAACTTAATCAAAAATTTCAAATGACTGATTTAGGTCTTTTACATTATTTCTTAGGAATGCAAATTTGGCAAACCTCTAAAGGAATTTTTTTATCTCAAAGTAAATATGCTCAAGATCTCATAGATAAGTTTAACATGAATGATGTTCACCATGTTTCAATCCCTATTAAATTAGGCACTAAGTTAATGCTTGATATGCAAACTCCTCTCGTTGATCCTACTTTGTATAGACAATTAGTTGGAAGTTTGAATTATTTAACTCTTACTAGGCCAGATATTGCTTATAGTGTTGGTTTGGTTTCAAGATTCATGTCTAAACCTCAACAAACACACTTTAAAGTTGCTAAAAGAATTTTAAGATATATTAAAGGAACTATTAATGTAGGTTTGTTTTATGATGCAAATTCTGATTTTACTTTAAAAGGTTTTACTGATTCCGATCTAGGTGGAGATCCCAATGATGGGAAATCTACTTGTGGTTATTGTTTTTTTGTTGGTTCGGGAGCAATTTCTTGGAATAGTAAAAAACAACAATCTACCTCTCTTGGATCCACTGAAGCTGAGTACAAAGGATGCACTAATGCTTCCAAAGAAAGTCTTGTGGCTTAGAAGACTACTTGAAGATTTGGGTCTACCTCAACACGAATCAACTCAATTGTATTGTGACAACCAAAGTGCCATTGCCTTGGCTAAAAATCTAGTTTTCCATGCAAGGACAAAACACATTGCTCTCCAACACCACTTTATTAGAGAACAAATTGAAGACAAGCAAGTTTCACTCCTCTATTGCAAGGGGGAAGACCAAGTTGCAGATATTTTGACCAAGCCACTTTGTAAAGAAAAGTTCCAATTTCATTGTAAAAATCTTGGCTTGCAACCCATTGAAGGGTTTGATGTAAACTCCCCAAGTAAAGCTTAAGGGGGGGTGTTAGAATATTTAATCTTTACTTGCCTTAGGTTTATTTGTATTTAGTTTAGGATATTCCTTTGGAATTCCTACATGTAATTTGTCCTCTAGTACATGTGTGAGGACAAGTCATTTCTTTTATTTTCCTTTATTAAGGAATATTAGATTTCCTCCATAAGAGGATGTGGACACATGGCACACACATTTTATGAATGGTGGCATTCATAGATTTGGGAGTTACTTTGTAACTCCTCTCCTCATCTCTATTTAAGAGATGTCTCCTCTCTCATTTCTTCTTAATGAAATTATTGTAAAGAGCTTCTTGCTCTCTCTCTCTCTCATTTTAAGCATTGTCTCATTCATTATATCACAAGGGGTTTTTCTTTGCTTTTCCCCTTTCAAAAGTTCTTGTGCCTCCTTCTTCACATTTGGGTGATTGCTCCAAGGTTTTTTGCATTTCTCTTGGTAACATTTACTTTATCAATAAACTTACTTGGATTTTATTATTCTTTCCTTGCTCTTGTATTTCCTTTCAAGATCAAATATTCATCAACAGAAAAAGCATGTTTGGCAGTAGTTTTTGCTTCTCAAAAATTACGACACTATCTACTATCTCACTCCATCAAGTTAATAGCTAAAATCGATCCTCTTAAGTATTTGCTCAGAAAAGCCACATTGACAGGACGACTAGCAAAATGGATCATGATTCTAAGTGAGTTTGATATTGAATATGTTGACAGAAAGCTATAAAAGGACAAGTCATTGCAGACCAACTAGCAGAGATACCACTTCAAGATGATCATCCTTTACAAATTGAGTTTCTCAATGTTGATATCCTAACAGTCACCACAAAAACATGGCAATTATACTAATGGTTCATATACACAGCATGGATCAGGAGCAGGTATTCTATTCATCACACCACAAGGTCATACAATCCCAAAAGCATACAAATTAAGCTTTCCATGCACCAACAATATAGCAGAATATGAAGCTTTGGTTACAGGTATCAAAATGGCTATAGAATGGAATATTACACAACTTCGAATCTTTGGAGACTCTCAGCTCATCATCAATCAAATTAATGACGATTATCAAACAAAGGACGAAAAGCTAATGTCATATAAAAAGATGGTTGATGATATCAAGAAGTACTTTGTAGAAATAACTTTTCAGCAGATTCCAAGAAATGACAACAAAGCAGTAGATGCCATGGCTACACTTGCTTCTCTCCTTCAGACACAGGAAAATCAACAGCGTTATGAATTCCTGGTAGAAGAATTGTTTTACTCTGCTCATAATTGTCCTGATTCCCAAACCATTTGTCACCTTGTTGTACATTATTCCTCCCTCTATGGCCAAACTTACACATACCTGAAAGACAACACCCTACCTCTTGACTTATCGAAGAACCAAAAGAGAAACTTTATTCGCCAATCCTCCCATTTTACTCTTGTAGCGAATACCCTGTTTAAACGAGGTCTAGATGGTAGTCTCTTAAGATGTCTAGAACAAGAAGAATCTAAGAAGGTCTTACACGAAGTCCATAACGGCATTTGTGGCACTCATTCAAGTGGTCTTACCCTTTTGGAAAAACTCATATGCTTGGGCTATTATTGGCTGACTATGGAACGATATTGTTTTCAGATAGCTAGAACATGCAAACATTGTCAGATCCATGGGAATTTGATTCATGCACCAGCACAAGAACTTCATGCTTTAGCAACATCTTGGCTTTTTTGTCAATGGGGTCTGGATCTGGTAGGAAAGATAAATCCTTCTTCATCTAATGGACACAAGTTCATCCTTGTAGCTACAGAATATTTTACAAAATGGATTGAGGTTGTACCTCTCACAAACATCACAAGAAAACAAACTGTTGCATTTATCTTGAATTGTAAAATTTGTCGCTATGGAATACCAATGACCATTATCACTGATAATGGGTGACCATTCAAGAACCAGGATGTACAAGAGCTATGTGAGAAGATCAAAATCCAATACAGATTCTCCACTCCCTATTATCCATAGGGAAATGGGCAAGCAGAAGCATCTAACAAGACTATTCTGAAAATCCTCAAAAAGACAGTGAACGATGCTGGAAGAGATTGGTATATTCAACTAAACCCTGCTCTATGGGCCTACCGTACCACTATCTGCACACCAACAGGTGCCATACCTTTCTCTCTTGTATACGGATTAGACGCCATATTTCCAATCGAAGTAGAGATACCCTCTCTACTTGTATCATTAAAAGGTCTAATCCTAGATGAAGAACAAAGAGTATCTAGACTGCAAGAGTTAGAACTGATCCATGAACAAAGACAAAATGTCTTTGATCCTCTAAAGGTATATCAACAAAGAATGTGTTGGAGTTATAATCATAAGGTTAAACCATGAGTCTTTCAAGTTGGAGAAATAGTGCTAAAGGAAAATCCACGCAACCAAGCAAATCAAGAAAAGAAAGGAAAGTTTGAACCAAACTAGTTAGGTCCATTTGTGGTCACAATAGTATTTGGGTCAGGAGCATATCAGCTATCAACACAAGACGAAGATCAACTTGAGGAACCTATCAATAGCATGCATCTAAAAAAAAATGTTTGAAAAAACAGAAAAATAAAAAAACAATGAAAAATCAAAAAAATCAAAAATAGTGAAAAATCAAAAAAATCAAAAAGCAATAAAAAAAAATCAAATATGAGAAAAAGTGCAATAAAAACAGACGGTGAAACCCTGACAAACATGCACTATATGTCTGTTAGCTCTTCCATCTGTTAGCTTATGCATCTTTCCACTTGCATTCATTTATTTTCCATCAGCGTTGATCATCATAAAGCCTTTGTACATACGTAGACATCCCAGGTGGCTTCTTGACATGGTTTGGATCATTGGATATATCATAACAACTTTGTTTCTAGGCTTGGGGCAAAATCCTACACCTAGCTGGGGGCAAAACTCTTGATCATTTTGAGCTTAATCAAACAAGTAAAACAACAGTTAGACAACTCTTATCAAGTGAAAAAAAAACACATCCAACATTGAACATGAGATCAAACTATCAACTATCAAGCTATCACGAAGTCAATCTAAGCACATCACACACTTTTTAGTGGATAATATCTTTTTGGATAATGATTGTAACGTGATTGTTCAACTTTTCTATACTATTTTTCGTTATCATGATTTCTGAGTGACTCTGGGATGTCTTTGACTAGAGGAACAAGGAAGAAACATGATATTTTTCTTGTCTGTTGTCTGAAAATTAATCATTGATATGTGCAAATTTGTCTCAGGACATGATGATCATCAGAGTATCATTGAAGACATTTTTGATTTGCATATTGAAATGATTAATACTGCCAATCTTATGCAAGGAACACTCAAGTCATCTCGGTTCAATTATACCTCGATGCTTGTGCTAACTTGCTATATCAAAATCTAGGAAAGAAGTGCTCAAGTCATCATGGTTTATTTATACCATCGATGTTTGCACTCACTTTCCAAATTTCAAAAGCTCGATGATGACAAAAATGCAATAATCCAGTGACTAGTCCGATCATAGCTTTGCATTCCATTGCATTTTCATTTGCATTTTAGCTTGCATTTCATTCTCACATGGGATCCCGCATGATCCTTTCATCCAAGGTTAAATCTATCACAGGAATCATCAAAGTATCATCACAAGTGTATACACAATCAAACGAATAATTCATATCTCTTCGGATATTGCCAACCCAGCAAAAAATCTTATGCTATCTCTCTCAACATAATCAACATCAACATATCCGAATCTTTCTGCAACTTGATATCAACAAACTATCAGTTCTTTATCTAATCAACCTTATCAAATCAAATCAATCAATCAAACCTAATTAATTCTATCATGTCTTATACAAGATGTATCTTTCCTGAAACCAGACAATCTGATTCATGTCTTATACAAGATGTATCCTTCCTGAAACCAAACGTTTTGATCATGTCTTATACAGGATGTATCCTTCCTGAAACTAGATGCTTTGATCATCTTTGTCTTATACAGGAGGTGTCATTCCTGAAACCAGACTGAATCTAGATCTTATCCATCTAATCGATCAAGATTTTTCAATCTTATCTCATCTAAGCAATCAAGCTAAATTCAAGAACTCGCATTTTCATCAAACACAGTTGCAGAAATCAAATCAAATTTATCGAGATATCAATTTCGTAAAACTCCAAAGATCAATTATCTCAATTGATCTCCCGAGGGGGAATCATCGTATCGGAATTCAGCAATCAAGAGTTGGGGCATCCTATCAAACCAATATCATCATCAAAATGAGATTATTCTTTGAATCAACGCATCATCACACCTCGCTTCAAAGAGGGGCAAAATGTATACACCTAAAACTGGTTTGAAGATAATTAATTGAATAAGCAATTATTTAACTAATCTCCCTCCCCAATTTAATTGAATTTATCAACAATTTGATTAAATCCTCCCTTTTCATCTACTTATTAAAAAATCTAAGGATTTACTTAATAGGTTCATCTCAATAATTCCCTTTGATTAATTAATTCTTCTCCATCAAAATCACTCTTCTAATCCTCTAATTAATTTTTAAAAATCAAATTTATGAGTTGTTGAAATTAATTAGCCTTTTCCTATTATTTGAATTTCTAAATTCAAATTCTCCTAACTTTTAACCACCTAACCTAACCCATACTACCTACCCACATGTTCCCTTTCATCTAACCTCTTCTAGAAGCTTTGTGACACTTGTCACTAAGTGTTCCCTTTCATCTAACCTCTTCTAGAAGCCTCTTGGCACTTGTCACCATAGAGATGACAGATGTTCCCTTTAATCCAACCCCTTTGCCAACCTCCTCCAATTTAACCATTGATATCTTCAAATCAATCTTGACCGTTGATTCCTGCCACCTCACCCCTAGCCTTGGAAATCCTATAAATAGACCTCATTTTGGAGCACAAAGGGTCCCAAAATTGATCGCATCTCATCTTCATCTTATGCATTGTTACTATAGGCATCTAGCTTCTAGTTTATCATTTTAGCAATGTTATCATGTTCAATCTTAGCTAAAATCTTAGCTTATTTTCTAGATCAATCATGAAATCATGTAGCTTAATCATGCTATCATTGCTAGATCATGCACCTTCATCATTCAAATCCTCCTTCTAAGTGTAGTCAAGTCGCTGGAATTTGCATAACAAGATTTGAGAGCAAAATTCATACTCACATTTACCAGGGGGCGATAGATCGCTTAGTTATGGTTTTATCTTCCTTTGATTCAAATTCATTAACCATTCCTGTAATGATTTATTGAGTGTTTTGTGTTTGCAGGTACAGGTACACTTCACAATACACGACAAGTGGTTACCAATAATGAAGGATTGAAGTGTGCTATGAAAAACTTGCAATATTTTGACATAAGAATTCGAAGATAGTAGCTACCAATAATGAAGGATTGAAGTTCAATTCATAGACTTCCTGAATTTTGATGAATGGTTGATATTGATTCAACTACAGAGTTGATCTACCATAGAAAATGATTGATACAAAATAGATTAAGAACTCTTAAATTGATTGAGAGTATAACCCATTTGATTGAGAGTCATGAAGATTGATTGACTTTTCAACGAATTTGATGGATTTGTTAACTAGTTAGATTGATGTCAGGACTGAATTGATTGGTTAGAAGACTGAATTAATTGATTTGTTAGAATGAGTTGATTGACAATTGACTAAAAGTCAGTGGTAGTTAGAAATTTGACATGTGATGTAGGAAATTAGAATGAAATATCATTGATTTGAGTTTAAATTTTTGAAAATGTCAAATAGAATTGAAATTGATGGAAATGAAATGAATTCAAATCTGGAGGGAATTTAGTTCATTTGAAATTAGATAATAAAATTTAGATTAAGGGGACATAGATAGACAATTGAATAATTTAAAGAAATTATTCAATTATGGGAAAATAAAAATTTAATTTAATTAAACAATAAAGATCATTTAATTGAATTGGAAATTCAAAATTAATTAAATAATAAATTAATTTAAAATGAGAAGGGTTTATTGATTTAATGATTTGGATGAAAATTGAATAATTATTTTTTGATAAAAAAAAGATGAATATGGACTTAGAAAAATATGAAATTGGATTAGTTAAATAATTAAGATCACTTAATTAATATAGAAGATTAATTAGTCATGTTAGTAACAAGACAATTTTGAGTGTCTACAAGATTAACTTTACTCAAAATGAATATTAATAATATGTTTTATATATAAGTATAATAAAAAAATAGAAATATCAAGTTACCTTTTGACAATATTCACAAATAAGTTTCAACATCTTCAACACTAATCTCTTATATTTGAAATCCAACTAAGTACCTTGTTTTATTTATTTATTTAAACTTTAAATTTAATTGCAATATCAATTCTAGCTCTAAATCATAACCTTTTTACCTTTCTTTAGTTATTAATCATAGTACTAAAATCATTTAAAGGTTTACTTGGGGGCTATGTTAAGTTCAACAATTTTCTATTTGCGGTTTATTTTCCTATGTTTAATAAATTTTCTTATACACATTTCTATATGAGAAACCTTATTTTTCCTTTATTTATATATATTTTAATTACTTTTAATAACAAATTTGATGATCATTATCATTTATAAATATAAAATATTTTCAATTTTGATATCTCTTGTTGTATTTTTACTTAGATTTTTTAAAATATATGAATGCCATGGAGAAGGCCCTATGATGGGGATGGTAGTGGGACACAATTAATCTATTAGAGGAGCACAATAAGTGTCATGTCAATACTTATCCCCAAAAAGATGCTCGAGTAATTTTGAAAAAGCAACCCAATATGTGATGCCTATGCCGCATCAACATGCCAATAAACATGACTTAGTGCACAACTATGGGTCTTATTTATTTTTTGGACCATTTTGGACACCTTACGAAAAAGGCATATGATGTGGCATCATATTTGACCGTGTGTACTTAAAACCAAATTGTTTAAAAAACTTGACCTATAAATAGTTGTACAAAATTCAAATTGATTTGAAATATTTAAGACAGATTTTGAGAAGCTTGAAGTTGGGGTGCTCCATTATAAGACCCTCTTCCATAATATTTATGCAAATATAGATCATCCCCTTTATAAATATGATAAAATAAAACAAAACAATAACACATCAAAATAACTAATTTTGTATGTTAGGCATGTCACATTTTGTGTGCTCCATAGATGTTGTGTCTGTCTTAAGATAAAAGATTAGGTAGCCTTGTCGCATTTTGTGTGCTCCATAGCTATGTTGTGTCTGTCTTAAGATAAAAGATTAGGTAGCCTTGTCGCATTTTGTGTGCTCCATAGGCAATTTAAAAAATCTCAGTACTCTTTACTATATTCATCTTGTGGTTTTCCCATCTTTCTGATTGCATAATCCGATCCTAATCTTTCCTCGTCTGCCTTCCAAAACACAAAATCATTCTTCCCGTCTTCCATTTGTGATTTCTCAGTCGGGCACAATTTACAAACTTAGCAGAGTAAAAACAAGTATTGGGTTTTAAGAAGCGGGATGTTGCTGCTTTGGATTCTTTCATCTTCTTTCTTCATTCATCCATCTTGGTACTCAAATTTAATGTTGACTCGACAACTCTTCTCTCTTGTTGCTTAGGATTCATTCATCTCGATACTCAAATTTAATGTTCCCAACTCTTTTCTATCTTCATCTTGTGACTTTCTCATCTTCTGATAGCATAGTTAATCCGATCAATCTTTCCAAAACGCAAAATCATTCTTCAGTTTGCCATTTGTAATTTCTCAATTGGGCACAATTTACACGATAGTGGGGCACGGAACTGACAACAGATTCAGGACTCAAAGAGTAAATATTAAAGAGACATGTAATTTTGTCGGCCAAATGATTTGGCAGATAACAATTTCCATCTGGGCAGTGATACAGCACATTATAAAATACATCGTTCTCTTCTTCACTCACCGTTGTAATTCTATTTGACATTTCAGGTTGTCTGTTTTCAGATTCTCTACTTGAGTTTGTCCAAAAGTCCCTTTTCGTCTATTCATTCATTTAGGAATGTGGTAGTGGTTTTACTTCCACTTAACATTCTCTCAGTGCTCGTACCAGAGAAGTTTGATTCAACTCTCTCTCACCCTCTTCTTATACGCTTTGCATCTGAATTTGACATGGAGATAGAAGAAACGGGAGAGCACAATATGCCATGCCCAAAATGCAGTCAGAAATGTTATAAAAAACACCGTGAGAAAGAATTCTTTGATGGGTCTGCTTCTTTCTTCAAAATTATGCTTGGAGATTTTGCAGAGAAACTGGTAACTCTATACAACATATTTTATTCTTTTATTTCATGTATACTGTTAAGAATCTGTAAAATCTAATTGTTCATTGTGTTTACCGCAGCGCATTCCTCCGGCATTTGTTTCCTAGATCACAAATGATCAAGATGAACGTATGGTGTTGCAAGGCCCAGATGGGCAGAACTTCAATGTACGGTTATGGCGTTCCATCAAAAAGTTGGAACTTCAACACGGCTGGATAAACTTTGTAAATTATTATGGGCTGGAAGTGGTTGATCTTCTAGTTTTTAAATACACTTCTAAGTCATGCTTTAAAGTCAAGATTTTCGATGAAACATCATGTGAAAAAAATCAAAGAATACAAAGAAAATCTTCAATTCAGGGTAAGAAAAGTTTTTGTTTAAAGTTCCATAACTAATTTATCGAGTTATTTGAATGTATTTTTTGAACAGAATGGGAATAATATAAAGTGATTTTTTGTTGCAGGCAATTCATCCAATAACCCTGGACATTTCGCATCTGAGAAGCATGGGACAATGGAATCTGATGCTCCTTTTATATCAGATAAACCCTCTTGTACAGTGGCTATCAAATATCATGAGCGTAGTTCAAATCAACAAATAGACAGTAAACTGCTGATTGATCTGGATTCTGATGAAGAAGATAACCCTGAGTTTCAAGCGGTGACTGAAATTCAAAGAACAAAAAGTATGCCTCCCTTCCTCGGTGACATGAGAATGGAGTCTGCTGCTCCTTTCAAATCAGATAAACCCTTTTGTACAATGGATGTGAAATCATGGAATGTAAATCAACCTCGTGGTAGTGAGATCAAATTCTCTACTTTCTTTAGTTATGTATTCTCAAATCTAAATAAGAAGTAGAGGGTTTACAAGGAGGTATTTAACACGTTAGTAATTTGCAATGTATAGAGATGTCAAATTTGTGTTAGTCTTGTGTTGCAATGTTCAATAGTGATGTTTTAGAAATTTGGAAATATTAAATCTGTGATGGAGATAACAGTTTTGACATTATATCTTTCATTCACTGTAGGAGGATAATCAGGCTGAGGAAGGGGATGAGGAAGCAGATGACCTAGCAATGGATAAGGCCGATGAAGAGGAAAATGGTGATAAAGAGGATGGTACAACGATACATGAGGTTGATGAAGAGGATGGATCCACTAATCATGAGTTGGTAGAGAGCAAGGCTAACGATGAGGCCGACAATGAGGGAAACGATGATCCTAAGGAAGACAAGGTGGATTTAATATTATAATTATTGTCTTATTTGTTATTTTTTTAAGAAAATTAATCACAAAGAGCAAATACATCAAAACAAGACTGGAGGCCTAGCCAACCATTAAACTACCCTATCCTTGTCCAAATCAATCTAATACACTAGAAAGATCCAAAGGTGAAGAACTCTTGTCAACAATATTCAATCCCTCCAAACGATCATATGCCCACTTAGCCAAACAATTTGCTACACAATTCCATTGTCAAGGAATATGAAAAAAAGAGAGAATAAAAAATCCACACTCAAACTGAGAATCTGTCAAAGAACCTGAGCTATCCGCCAATTAACCACATCCAACAGCCTCGCAGTCAACATAGAAACCATCACATCAGATTTATAGGTAACCCTTCTCAAACCCTCAGCATAAGCTCTTTGTACAGCATACCAAATAGCAAGAACTTTCATAAAATTATTTTATTTTTGGAATTGTTTATGAAGGTCTCTACTCACCATAGAACTGAGTGATTCGATAGTAGATTATTTTACTTTTGTGAGTATGGTTCATGTTATTTGGGAGTAAGGCGGAGAATTTGGGATTTGAAAAGCCTCAACGCACATAGGGCATCAAAGCACAACCTTCCCTTTGTTCCACCAAGAAAGTGTGGCCGAAAGCCCATAGTACAGCGAAAACATCCACCTCCTTCACTAGAGAAAATAAGAAAGTATAATGAAAAGAGAAAGAGTGATGTTGATTGCCAACTAAAGTTGTGGTATTGTATACAAAGATGGTGTGTAACTAAGCGTAAATGTAGATCACATGGTGTACAAACTTATAAGGAACTCCCTGACAAAGCAAAGGAGGAGATTCGAGCTGAAATGCAATCTTACAAAAATAATGAGGATAAAATAAGGAAGCAAATAATGGCATTGATAGAAAGAAAAAAGTTGGATCAAAAGGTAATTTGCAATTGTACTCTTAAATAATGTTGTCTGACAAGTTTACTTAAGTGGTTGTATGCATTTGAATTTGACCTGATGTTAACATTCATGGCATCATAGGTCAATGGTCAAGAATAATGGGCTTTAACAAGTACCATAGTTTCAAGAGAGAAAGCAATTTGTTTTATTGAAATGTTTAAAATAAGGCTAAAGATTGTATATTTTATTGTCTTAAATTTCATATTTCTCCTCTAAGATTTGTAATGTTTAACATTTTTTTTTCCATCACAAGGACTTTGCAAGGCAACAAAGATGTTACACAAGAAGAAGTAGGTTTTCCTCAAAACTTTTGAATAAGGCTAAAGAGCGTGAAAAGATAGTTTGAGGTGTTGTCTACAATTCTATGATTTTGTGAGGGCCTCCATTAGTGCACAAGGACCCCAATAAGTATGTTAGATTTAATGAGGTTCTTTCTTCACTAGACAGTGTAGGAGATAGTGTAGGGAATAATGAGAAGAGTTGGTAATTGTACTTTTCTATTCCTTGTCAATTAGTAATTTGAACGTTATATTGTTGAAAATTTATGATGAAATTTTAATTATTTGCTATGTTGGAACAATATAAAAATTTACATTTCAATATAGATGTATGTTTCTCACTTGGCAACTTTCTAACTTCCTTCTTGCACCACTCCGACTTTCCTCCTTTAAACATGACCTTCACAACTTATAGATCCTACATATACATGATATTCATATTGTATTGTGGTGGATTTTCGTACAATTGATGCTACTGTCATTGTGCCTTTGTTGTTGTATCTATCTTTTCTTAATGTGATTGTTGGTTAAATGCAAACATTTGAACTTAATAGATATCTCATAGTTAAAATCACTTATAATACATTTGTACAATATAATTCTAGCTGATACACTTGCCAATCTGATATTTCTATCATATTATTATACTGAATTTAAATGTTGCTTTTGTAATTGAGAGGTAAAATTGTATATTTGAGACAATTTTTAAAGTAAAGACAAAGACAACCTTTGGAAAAATGGGATGGAGAAAATCTGGAAAGGGAAAAAGGAAGAGTTCTAAAACCTACAATGCAGACAGTCAAATAGAGGGGTTTTAACACACAGAGAGGGGACACTAAAACCATGAAATGTTCTCAAACTACTACATGGTGGGGGATTTTAAGACAATATTTGAGACAATTTTTGAGTAAATTGTCTTAACTTGAGACAAAATAAAACTTGTGTATTGTCTTAAATATCGTCTTTAAGCGAGTGTCTTAAATAAAGACAATAAAAAACACCAGCATTATTGTCTCTATAGAGACAAATGTCTTTAATACCACTTATTGTCTTCTTAAGACAATTAAAACATTCTCATTAGATAGAATATCACTTTTGTCTCTCAAAAGATGATATAAAGAAATGAATTTTAAAAAATAGTGCACTATTTAGATAAAATCAATATTGTTAAATATAAACTACAAAATCATTGATTAATTCATGTTAGGGCACGATGGAATCGAACCACCATCCTCCTGCTTGTAAAACAAGTAGGTGCTCTTCCATTAAGCTAGCACCCTTTAAAGAGAATTATGCCCTTCAATAATCTTGGGTCTCACTACAGATTCAAAATGAAATCATGAATTAAGCTTTTGTATAACCATAACTGGTAAATACAACCTAAATTATTTTCACAAGAGAAACAAATAACTGGTAAATACAACCTAAATTATTTGCACAAGAGAAACAAATAACTGGTAAATACAACCTAAATTATTTGCACAAGAGAAACAAACATATTTTGAATGGTAAAGAAACAAGTCACTCTATCAAGACATACATCCAAGCTGAAATCATGAATTAAACTTTTGTAAAAATGTAAATTTTAGCAAAACTAACATTTTCCTCCATAGTAACATAAGTATTTAGATCTTGATTTATGTAAAAATTTGATGCTTTTGCTTACGAGTTTAGTAGCAAGAATAAAGAGTTATGTGTTCTCAACAAATTTCTAGTATAGGTAAAATAATTTGGAAAATATTTTAGCAACAATACCAGAGACCCACTTAAAAGGTTGGGGGCAAAATTTTGAGTAAAGAATTCTCACTTCACATGTAGGAAGCAATACAAACAATGGTATTAAGACATTCATATGTTGCCCTTTTATTCACACCTAATACATCTTGCTTACTATGAGACACTCTTCTATTGCTCAACAAAAAAAAATTGGGGGATGTTGATTGCATATTGCATTCCTTGTTTTAGTATGGCTCCATAGGTTTGCAGAAATTTGTACCTCAATAGACAACGATTGGCCCCAATTCCTCCTCAATTTGTAAAGATGCAAAAGAAACTTAACTAAAGTTAGCTAGATACAGATGCCAAAGTGATACAACAAAAATACACTTGCTAATCTAACATTTGTTAGCTTTTACGTATAAAAGTACCTGGTTATATTTGGCAAGTAGCTCAGATCGACATGGAACTCCAGTCTTCATTTGGCCCCGAAAACAAAGACATGATAATTACTTAGAAAACTAGAAAATTTATCTTAGCCTGAGTGGTGTGGAGATTTGAATGCACCATCATAGTAATGTTGACGCAAAAAGGCTTTTTTATTGTTTATCTTATGACCCAAAAGGGGTTACCGTATACTAGTGAATATTAAATAAATTGTTTGACAAAAGAAATTATCCTCTTGGGCATATAGATTAACTGTTTTAAATCAATGGTTGCACTGGAAGAGCACTAAGAATGCCTTGAAAACACATTTACAACCCCAATTTATGCAAAACGCAAACCTCCTTTTAAATATTGTAAACATAGCAACAAATAAAAATGACCGTACACAAGGTCATTTTATAGTATTGAATGCCATTTCCTAATTCAAAGAAATTATTTGCCACAAAAATGCATTGACATTAGAAAGGAAAGTTAGATAGCTACCTCCTCCTTGAAGTTCAAACCTTACATTTTATCCTGACCATAAAACTCAAATGCAGCAACATCCATGCCAATCCAAGTTGCAGAATGTTGTTCAACCATATCCAACTGATGTGACTATATCTTGCACTCAACATTTAGGCTATAAAAAACACATGAAATATTAAAGCCAAAAAATAAACTATATCTTCAAATGATGGAAAACTTCTGAACACATCCTCATGGCCTCTTTAAAATGATCAAGCTCCTATAGGAAAAATCATGAACACCTGCATTACAAATGTTATATGCAATTAGAAAAAAATAACTGAATATTCGTTGCATCTTATCTACATTCAAAGACTTACATGCTATGTTTAGAAACAGTAACGTGTAGGCCGCATTCATTATGGAAACAGTTAAGGCAGGATATATGTGAAATTCATAAAAGCTCACAAACATATCAGCAACATGAATTTTGAGAGGAATGTTGACAATAAATCATTTAATTAAAAAGCATACCCGCATTGCAAGTTTGTTGCTTGCATGTGAGCCTTTCTTGATGACATTAAAGGCAAGTACAGGCATCACTAAGTTTTTTGTTGCCAACAACATTGGCAATGTGCTACATATCATGATCACTAGATTTCAAAATACTCCCAATAGACCAACAAAATACTCATGACATATTATGCCATGTTTCCTTTATTCTTATCATTTACATGTTTAAAGAAAGGAAATAATCACCAATCAAACACCCCTCAACCAAGACGGATGCATTTTCCCTACCAAGATCTTAAGAAGGATAATCAGAAAAACCAAATAATTGTATGATATGTCTGAGCAAAAGACTTTCTTCCATTTCCATCTCAAAAACATAATGTTCAAGCACAGAAAAATGGCCCTTTTACACAAGCCACCATGTAATACAAGTTTCAAAAGGTGACTTTGTTACCATGCCAAAGTTTGAAGATGGCACTTGCAAGCAAAAAGGTATTAACAAAAAAAATACCTGATAAAGAGGAAATTTCTTCACATATTCCCTAGCTTTGCAAACTACCAGAGATATAGTGCCTTCATCCAAGTAGTTGTTCTGTGATTGTAGTTACGCTTTTTATAGATGGTAGTGGATCCAATGAAGTGTCATAGACCTCAAATTACTGCAAATATTGTTCTCTTCTTGCCTTTTGGATTATATATTTCCTTGTCATTGCTTCTCAAGGTAATGACCCTAATAAGGGTTTGTTCATCCACCTTTTATTATTTTTAAGAAGCACAAAAACAAGACCAATCTTTTCCCTCTGTCATTTTTTAGCTTCATGAGGTTATGATTGTCATATTCTTCTGTCACCACTATACTGCAGATATACCTATCTTGCTAAGGTTTAAGACTCTTCTATGCTTTATTTTCTTCCTTAATTCTACTCTTGTAGCCATCATTAACCTTTGGGGGCCTTCTTGTTTTTTGTTCTCCCCATTCATTGCTTGGTTTCTTACCAAACAATGAGATTATGTCTTTTCATTACCTCACCATGAATCTGAACCTTTCTACTTTGTCTATTCATGGAGTTCTCATTGTCACAATTCTCTACTCCATAACTGCCTCTCATTCATTTCTCTTTGGTAAAACTGTGTTATGCTTTCTGATTTCTTACTACATTCTTTGTGTTATTGCTAGGTGCTTGGGACTGCCCTATGCACTATGTTTCTAATGACTGTAAATCTATCTATCACTATGATGATGGGCTACTTTATTTCATCTTATATGCTCTCAAAAGAATTGGCACTAAGACTTTATTTGTGTTTGGTAGGTTTGGACCATTATCATAGTCATGGCATGATCTCATTCATAAGGATTTTGTTTCTAGTTTTGACAGTCATAAGATCTTTGTATTTTGCACACTGTTATTTGATAGTCACACACAGTTTACGACTCATTTTGCTAACATTATACACTATCATTCCATTGACCTTTGAAAATTGTAAGGGTATGACTGTCCTCTTTGTGGACTTGATGACTTTTGTCAATCCTTTCAAGAAGACTGTAAGTGTATTGTTCTTTATTCTCGTCATGACTATGATGGCTTCTACAATCAAAGTGCTGCTCATTCCATACTCACTGTATTTCTTCCTTGAAAGTGAAGTATTATTGTTTTAATTCTCATTTCATGGTTGCAATATTTTTTGACATGATTATGATCCTCTATCACAAGGATTTTTTTTTATTCTTTATGAATACATGGCTTTCATTTTCTACTCTTTTTCACTATTGCTATTTTAATATGCTGCATCCATGTTTTGCTTTGACAATACAAGACTATGATGACTTTCCTCAAATTGTACTTTGCACTTTTTACTGGCTTTTTCAATGAATGGCCTTCAATGGTTCTTGACTGTTCTCCGACCCAAAAAACAAAACTACTCCCCTTTGTAAAAGAGCAACAAATCTCTTTCTACCCTTAACCGAATGTTTCTTAGTTTCAGTGAATGAAAGAAACCTCCTCATTTTAAATGCCATAAGCCCTTTACACAACTAAAAATATCAATGAAATCACTTATCTCTCAAGGAAAAAGGCTTTTTTTAGTCTTGAAATGCCTACCTCTCAATGTGAGTCTTGACTGAAACCCTTGAAAACTATCCTTCAACTACTCGTGGAAGCTTTGTCACTGCCTTTCAATGCATGAATAAAGACCTATGGTGTGCTCTTACTGGTGTAATAGAAGTGTAGAAGGCCTTGCCTGCAATTTATTAGAAGAAAACACTCATTCCATAGTGAAAGCTCTAGATAAAATGAGGAAACTCAAGGTGAAGCTACAGGGAGACCCTAAGTTCTGCATGAAGACCTAAACTTTAAACTTTCACTTTCCTCGAATGGACTCAAACCTTACTCACTCACAGGGAATAAGACTTGGTTGGATCTATCTCTTTCAAAAAAAAAAAAAATTTCAAACACCATGCATGGGTACTTGGCTTATTCAATGTGGGAAGCATGAATTTAGGAGCTTGGGACTCAACATGAAGGGGAAAATTTTAGGTTGCAACCTCTTTCCAATGAATCAATACAAACTTTTTATTTTAAACAAAACATGAACTCCCTTTTCCTTTAAGCTAAGTTCTTCAAAATAATTTTCTATGAAGACCTAAGACCCTATGTAGAGCCATGTTTGATTTAAGAGGTGAAAAATAGGCAACACAACCAACAAGGATTTGGTTGGCTTATACAGACACATATGACTGCCTACCCTTTTCTTGAGTTGAAGTTCAAAGGGGGTGCTTATATTCTTGAGCTTGTATTGAAGGATTGGATCTCTTCAGTGGTTTGTGTTAATCCCATTTTTAGAAGTTGTTGAATGAGAGACATAGAAACGGGCAGTGCACCTTGTTGTGACAAAACAAATGTGAAGAGAGGACAATGGTCCCCTGAAGAAGATGCTATACTCAAACATTTTGTTGAGAAGCATGGAACAAGAGGCAAATGAATTATTTTGCCTCACAAAGCTAGTATATTGTCACAACAAATGTGAATAGAGGACCATGGTCCCCTGAAGAAGATGCTATACTCAAAATTTTTGTGAAGAAGCATGGAACTGGAGGCAATTGGATTGCTTTTCCTCACAAAGCCGATATATTATTGTATACCTAATTTCAAAACATTCATAATTTTGTGTCCAGAGTGAACTTTGTAGCAGTGCATCATAAGGGATTTAGTATTATATTTGACCCATTTTAAAACATTTGGGTATTTTTGTGTTTAAGGGTGTTTTTTATTGGCAATGCATCAAATTGCAATGCTATCTAGATCCATTACCTGATGGGGAGACCTCAAACTATTGGAATCTAATCAAAACAAGCATTTGGTCCCAGATGAACATAGCAAGACTGTATTTTTCACACTCGTTATGTCTTCCCATTAGCTGAGTGGCTAGATATAGTATATAGATGTTTTGAAGCTTTAGCATAAGCATCTTATGTGGAAAGACTTCCACAAAGCGCATAGTGAATGGTCGTTGCATTGCTTGCAGCAATGTCCATGTGTCTTTTTGTTTTGGAAATTTACAAGACTTGTCCAGTTTAGTGCTAGATATATCGCTTTTGTGCCTATTAGACAAGAGATCAGATATGTCATAGAGGTCTTGAAGCATGAGTATATGTAGGCTATGAAGAAACATAGTGAGTGGCAGCTATAATGCTTACATCAATGTCTGTGTACTTTATGTTTGAAAGTTTGCATAGGGCCTGTTAAATATGGTACTAAGTAGATATATCACATATATTTCAAATAATTAAATGTTTTATTGATTTTACAGGAAGTGCATGCAAGAAGCAAATGATGTACTTGGAAATTTAGTGTGATCAAACATAAATATCTTGAGCAAGAATATGATTAATAGCCAAAAGTTACCAACCATTCTCATCTGGTTTAGTAAGGAATAGTCATCTTTTAATGAATAATTTTATATAAGTGGTGATCTTACACCAATTGAATAGTTATAATGCAACAACACGACTAGAAATGCAGAACACTATATCAACTAACAATCTTGATAAGTGATAAACTTTTTAACATTAACATAAATAAACAACCCAAAGAGATTTATTTGATCAATTGATCAAGATATGCTAAAGACAAAGAGAGATTTTTGTGAACTAGAAAATTATTCAGAAAATTATGCTTAGAAATTACTATTTATAAACAATATTAACTATCATGAACAGTGGGAATAGTATATACCTTATTAACATTATTTTACAGTCACTCAACATTCCACTATATTAATTGTATTTTACAATTAGAGACAGCAAAACTCATAGCTACAAAAGTTCTTAAAGTTCTTGCCATCCAGGAGTAAGGCAATAAAACATACCTTGAGTGTATATTACCATGCACTAATGTAATAAACTTTATCTGGCATCTATAAGGGTTGGACGAATATCTATCATAATTTATAAATGGGACACAAAATTATGCTAGCACAAAATTATCATAGCCTAGTTTGTCCCCATAGGCTAAAGCATAAAAAAAAAATGGGACTAAGCAATAATGAAGGAATTAAGAATATCAAATAAAGGGAGCAAAAAAGATAAAGTCGTGTTTCATTTACATCTAATCATTAAAGAAGGGGCCAACTTAAGTATGGATGTCAACCTTTACTAGGCAAATTCACCATGGTGGTAAACTAATTAATGATAGGCAATTATTATTAATGCCTAAGTCGCCTCAATAAAGACCAAACAAGTATGATCGATTCTTTTTCTTGGAAAAAGAATTATATATAAAGGGAATCGTGGGAGCCGAATTATTATTGTTATTCTTACTTTGCTCTGCAAATTCGATACCAAAAAGCATTCTTCCAAGAAGCAACCCCTATGAAGACTTTTCTTCTGGACAAAACCCCTAAGATCTTGGAGATTTCCATTACCAGCACTGGGGTGCAAAAATACATCAACTGTTGGATGACAGAGGCAATATTCCTTGCATTTGAAGGTGACAAAGCTCAATCTGAAGCAGTTCGAGGGTTTCAGGTTGTTTGACAATAGTAGCATTCATTATTCAGTCATGCACAGATCCAGTCTATATCCATGGCAGCCCATGGCAAAGGAAAGTGCGGCTTGTAGGAGGGTCAAGATACCAAAAAGATAAAATTCGCAAGTCTAAAATATGTCTGAGACAATCAACAATGTCAATGATCATATTTTAATCAAGGGTATGTTCGATTGTCCTATTGGATGTATGCAAAACCATTTTGTGTGAAAGAACTCACTAAGATCAGTAAAAAAAGGTAATAATATTGTTCGTCTAGTATTAAATTTCGTTTGTTCAAGTGTTGTATTTATTACTGAGAGTCAAATTGTTAAAAGAAAAAACAAAACAAATTGCAAAAGCTCCATTAAGCATAGAAAAATAATATTTCAAGTAAGGAGAGCATAGTCAAATTGTTCTCTGAAATCAGAAATGTAATATTTTATCCTGTTGCAAAGACAAACTTGAATGACAGTGCAGGTTCTCTGAAAGGTAAAAGGCCATCTTAAGGACTGGATACTCAATTCCGTCTTTAAGAATTTAATGAATGATTGAAATTTTTTAATAACATCCACGAAAATGAAGTAATCTATAAGATTTAAGAATAGATCACTTTTAAAAATGCAGCAACAAAGCATAAACATTAACTTACAGTTAATCCAAATTTGCCAACTTCCTTAGCTCTGGTGGTAGTGTTCCAAAACAACAATTTGTACTAAAATTCCTGTACCACACACAAAACAACAATTATTTCATGGAAATCAACATAAATATGCAGCTGACTTCATTCTTATGTGCGCAGAGATGGATGAAAATATTACAGAGATATCAACTTAGCTAGATTCCCCATTTCCTTTGGAATTTCACCACTTAAACGATTTTTTCCAAAAGAGATGTCATAACATACAGATTACAACTTAAACCATTAATACCAAACATCTTGAACAAAATAATGCAGAATTTATATGGAAAAAGGCTCTCACTGGCTTACAGATACTCAAAGATGTGTTAATGAGAACATAGCCGGAATCGATCTGCTCAAAAAATTGTATCCTAGGTCACTATTGAAAACATTATACAATTCATTTAATTAAGCTTATTTTCATTACTCCAATCAATTTGAATTGGCAGGAAGAATAGAAGCTTGAAACTATATAGGTTGTACTCACAGGCTTTGTGAGTGTGTAATATTAGCCAATTCAGGGGGCACAATCCCTTGCTGTTCTAGATATATCATTATTCTGCAATATAACAAGATAAATATATATCTCATTCCATAAATGATTAAGAAATGCGATTTTGAAGGTAAGAGTTACTCACAGCTTAACATGGCAAGTGGTATGTTTTGCTCAAAAACACAGCTGCATATGACCCCACGTGATCCAGCTATGTCGTCAAGATGATGCCAGTTTGTATCATCACTATTGCAGGGATCCAAATTGAAGTTCCAGCTCAAAACCTTCAGTTTGTTGGCAATTACTTTGAGCGCCTCGATTATAAACACCACAAACAGGCAAGCTAAAATGCTTTATTTATTCTGAAATAGGGCATCTGAATTTCTTCCCAAAGATCCTTATTACAAACCTCCAAAGCAAATGAGATAATAATCTTTCGAGCCTTGGTCACAACCACCTGCTACCGCTATAGAACCCCTACGGGTCCTTCTCAGCCCACCCAACCCAATATGAAGGGGATGTGTGGGAGGTAAAGTAGTCGCTCCCTAAGGAAACTACAGGACCAACAAGCAGAAATGCAAGATGAAAGCAGTGGAAATGGGATTAATCAATCTAGTAACAGAAATCCTGCAACTAAACACCTGATAATAACTCATGATCATTGGTAGAGTATAGGTGGACTCGGCTGATAACCATAGATGGTAGCACGCCCCACCTACCTTTTCTCTTCGCTGCTACTCCTAGTTCAGTCCGGGTGCTCCCGCATTGGTTAGAAAACGTCCTGCACCGTTTCATTAGTTGGGGATACACCCATCGTTCCTTCTTTAGTCTCTAGTATATAGGGGTCCCTACCGTGGAACACAGAATATTATCCAGCTGATTCCACAGTCGATCTAGCATTGCAGTAGCGCCAATAGCAGCTTGAGTACCCGTTTACCCAATGCCCAATAAAGAAAAATAGGCAGAGTTTGTCGGAAAACTTTACAGAACCCTACCAGAACAGAATTTTTTTTAAATGAGACGAACCAAAACTTATCTCCGAAAAGTGGATCTATAAATATTGGATCTGAAAAATATTAGGTTTTTAGGGCTACCACAAATTTTGCCCTACTAATCAACAAGACCGATGAAAAAAATGGGCAGAGTTTGCAGGAAATATTTTGAAACCCTAAATACCACAGCAGGGGATGAACCAAAACCAATCCCCATACAAGCGTTGCTTCAATTAATTTACAGTAAATGAAGAGTGGATCCAAACTTAAACAAATCAAATATTTTTAACATAAGTTTACTGATTAAAAAAAATGCACTGGACGCCCAGAATCTATTGACTCTGTATAATTTTTAACTTTATAAAGAGGAGTTTAAAAACCTCGACTGCCAGAAATTTTAAAAAGCAGACTCGGCATAGTCACTTCCTGATGTGCATGAGGCACTTTCGATGGGCGTAGCCCACCTAAACAATTTCTATCGGCTAATCACATACCTGGTGTTATAAGTTTGCAGATTAAAGGAATGTAGGAACGAGAGACTTGGTTCGAATCAATGGCATCTGTCGTGACTAAAAGGGCAACCTCTCCTCTCCAGAATGAACAATCAACAATCTCTCCCCCTATTCCCTCTCCTGTCAGGTTACTACTTATGCTCTTTCGATATGGTAGGCATTAAACCTCCCGTAGTAACATGTAGTGCCCTTGCCCTTCACAGACGTGTGTCAATGGTTATGGCGTTGATTCCTTCACAAACAGGCCTCTCCCATTGCTTCTCCATCAACTCTTGCAGATTTGTGAAGGAGCCTTCCTGCTATTGAAAGTTGCATGCGGATCAATATGATGTCACGCGGGAAAGGGGAGAAAAGGTGGGGAAAATGAGTTGAGCGAGAGGGAAAAGAAAAGTTTTAATTTCAGAAAATTGTTTTTCCTTATCGTCTTAATTTGAGACAATAAAATACTTAAAAAATATATAAAATAAACATAAAACATGTGTTTAAGACGAAAGTAATGTTTTGTCTTAAACTAATGTCTTAAATACCTCTATTATGTATTAGTATATATATATACTACTACATAATGTCTTTTTGATTTTTTGATGTCCAACTGCTGTGAACTATTGTTTCCCGAGTTAAACTGCAGTCCGATCCAGGGCAGATTTGAAATTTTAATATCCTATTCTTTATATTAAACATATCCTATGTTCCTTATATTTATGAATGAGTATATCCTATAGTCTTTGAATCTGGAATTTGATGGTCTAAATGGCCCTTTTTTTCAATTTAAAGTCGTTGTATACATGTTTTTTTTAATTATTAATAAATTAAAATATATATAATAAGTAAATATAATATAGTATTCTAATTTATAAGATTAATATAAAATATAAATTGGTTTAGAATATTTTTAAAATAAAAAGTTTCTAAGTTTTAGAATTTATGTTTTTTATTAATTTTTAGAATTGTTTCCTATATGAAATTAGAAATTTATTTGAATTGTAAGATTAAATTTAATATTTTTGTATATAAAATTTATAATCATCATTGTTTTCTATTTGTATGTAAAAATATTTCAATATAAAAGATTTTTTATAAAATTCTTCATATTAAATATTATTTGAAAATTGATATTTTTTTTTAAATGTCAAATGAAAGGCATTCAAATGACTGGACCATCATAGAATTTTCATATGACAACTAGGGATGAGAGTCAAATTCTTGGTCTAGTCCTTATATTTCATCTAAATTGCATAAATAAATTGTAAATTTTGTATATTGAATTAATTCAAAATTTCTTTATGTCTAAAAATAATTAGATTACATTAATATAATGGTGCATTAATTTTAAATTTAATATATTTATTTAATTTTCAATTTTTTTATGTTTAATAATAATTAGATTACATTAATATAAACATCTCAAGTAAGAATATATATATATATATATCAATTAAACCATGAATTTTTGAATGGTCACTTAAATTTACAAAAATAAAAGATTTAAAAGTGAGCTAAACCATTTAATGAAAAAAAATTATCCATTTAGTCAATTTAACATGACAAGATAAAATTAATGATAATGCTAGACTTTTCTCAACAATCTCCCCCTTTGTAAAAAAAAATTACAATGAGCAAGAGTGAAGCATCTGGAGCTAGCGTTTTGGTGGTGAGGGAGACGTAGGGGAGGATGATGGTGAGGTAGATGGTAATGGGGAGAGTTGGTTTCTATGGTTCTTGTTGCTTGTTTTGTAGGTGGCGACAAATTGTAGACGTAGGGGAGGATGATGGCGAGGTAGATGGTGATAGGGAGAGTTGGTTTCTATGGTTCTTGTTGCTTGTTTTGTAGGTGGCGAAATGTTGTCCTTCTAACAAATGGTGTAAGGGAAATCTTGTGATGGTTTTATCTACCTCTATTGGGTGGAAGGCCATCTATGGATGGTGGTTGGGCTGCAACCATATTTTCTTGACTCTATTGTTGTGGTTTGATGGGGCTTTGTTCCTTAAGATATTGTGGCACCATGTTGCAATCTATTTTGGGGTTCATGGGATGCCCACCACTACACTTTGTAGTGTTGTTGCACCTCTTTCTCATTCGTGTTATGGATCTGGCCCTTCCCCCTTGTGAGTTTGGCAACCCCTTGTGTTTGTTAGGGGATGATGTGTGTGGGTACTCCTTTTGGCAATAATATTGTCCAAGAGCTAGTAGATCAGTTGGGGAATGTAGCAAACATTTCCTGGGTTGTTTTTGGTTCTCCATCCTTAAGTTAGCTAGGGTTGTGACCCTAGGGTTTGATAATGGGGTTGGGAGGTTTCAAGATTTGTCTTTGTAGGTCCTTGTGAAAGATGGTTGTTCTCTTTGGAGGTGGTTCTTCACTGCCAACTGTGAGAGGGCTTTGGACATGTGTTGAGGTCCAGCTGCCCTATGGGTGTTTAACCAGACTTGCTTCTAGGGTGAACTTTGGTTTCCTTGGTTGAATGTTGCTCTTTTCTTGGGTCCTTGTTGATGCCCCCTACTCCCCCTTTCATATGGAGTGCTTTTACAAGTCAATTCGCTCAGAGCAGGTATTGATTGACGAGTCAAAAGGGATCTTCTTTGTGTTGGGTTTCTATTTCACAGATAAGAGACTTGTTGAGGTGATCCACGTATCTATTGAGGTGGTGGACATGTTATTTTGTTTGTAGGCTTTTCTACAAATCAAAGGTTCAGGAACACCTTTCAAAATCCTGTGAGTGTTTTTGAGTTAGTCCATTTAATGATTACTTTCTTTATTGTTTTTTTGTAATGGCTATATATATGCTTCTTCTTTCACAAGTTCTCCAGCTGTCTCTGGATTGTTGGGGTTTCCCTCCTTGTTGAATTTGCAAGATGGTCCTATTGGTAAAAGGTTGTGGGAAGCCTTTTAAAATCTGTTGTGTTTCAACCATTCCCTTGGCTACATCAATTATACTCTAAGGGGATTTTTCAAGAAGATGGTTCGAGGTTCCTTCCGAAACCCCTTTGTTTTGATTATGTAATTTTATTGTGTTAGGACCCTTGTTCCCATTGATTTGGTGCTCCAATCAAAAGAATCCTTTCAAAAATATTCCTATCCATTTTTGGTTCTTGTAGTCTAGATGGTCTCATTGCTTGTGAGTTCCTCCCCTTTGTGTTCCTTCGTGGTAGTTTTGTAATGTTTTGGGCCTCTCCCAGTTTTAATTAATCAAAACGTGACAAGACAAAATTACTATCAATCTCATCTTATGGTTTTTATGGAAATTCTAATCATAATTTTAAACTTAATCATAATACTAATTAAAACTATAACATTAATACTAATTCCAAAACTAATTTCACCCATTAATTTTAATTTAACTCAAAGCCAAAACACTAATTCTAACCAGTAACCTTAAATTTCAATCAAACACAAACACCATTCTAGTACTAACCAAAATCTATATTCTAACCTTAAACAATTTTTTAAATGGGAACTCTAATTTTAACTCTATTGTAATTCTTAGCTTAAGTTAATACTAGTCTTAATTAAAATTTTAATTTAAAGATTAACTTTAATAGTAGGGCAAGTTAGAATTAAGGTTAGGATTAAATTAAAAACATATTACAATTGAAACACCAACATATTGAATGCTTCCAGGTGGTTTGTAATCCATCCACCATCTTCCATTTTCAATGAATATAATTTCTTTCTCAATAGAATCTAATTCAATAATGATCTTTCTTGATACATCTCGCTAAGCTTTCTTCAATAGCTTCTTTCTAAAGGTATCTTCATGGACATTGATTAAAGTAGAGTCTACCAAACATAATCCAATTAGACCCTTATATTTATAGTCTATAACATCATTTTGAGTAGTTGTAGTAGGATCTACAGGCCTTGCAACCTTCTCATCAACAACATCCCAAAAATCTTGATATATTATCTAAAAATCCTCCATCTTCAGCTTCCACATCTCAAAATTACTTTCAAACAATTTATCCACCTCTATTCTGCTTGACGAGCATACCATCTGAAAAAAATCATTAACAAGATCAAAATTATCTTTTACACAAGCTCCCACTCGAATCTAATTTTTTTCAAAAAACCCAAAAATCCACAACTGAAACCAAAGTTGATTAAGATTTGATATCATTTGTAAGGAAATTGAGTAGTAGAACAACTTCCTACACTAATGTTGAGAGGAGGGTAATGAAAAATTCAA
Source organism: Cryptomeria japonica (assembly GCF_030272615.1). Lineage (NCBI taxonomy): Eukaryota > Viridiplantae > Streptophyta > Pinopsida > Cupressales > Cupressaceae > Cryptomeria > Cryptomeria japonica. Next base: position 751,298,392 of record NC_081411.1, on the reverse strand, counting down.
TTTTTTATTACAGTTAAAGAAACTTAATAGAAATAAACATAAATAGCATGCATACCACAACGCAATGATTTACATGGGGAAAGCCTTTTTTGGAGGCAAACCCCACACTCCTAAAGTTATCCAATATATTATTTAGAAAAAAAAAATTGATTACAATAAATTTGTAGAACAAGATTCTCATAAGTGTACCACCAAAAGAGATCCAAAGGCAACTCAACATTTTTCAGACTCTCAAAATACATCACAATACATAGTCATAATATAATGCCATTATAATATAGGTTTGACTCGCAAATTTTCACTTGGAGGATGAATCTCGAATAGTTATTAATGCTATTATTAATGGTGAAACCACTACCTAGGAATTGAACAAATTTATTAAAATCATTAGAAATATTTTATCAAAATTTGAAAATTTTATAGTATCTCACACATTTAGAGGTGGTAATGAGGTGGCAGACACGTTATCAAAGGTGGAAGTCTCACTAATGGAAGGACATGGGGATGAAATATGAGATTACTATCACTCAATCTCTAAGATTTCCTATACACCACCAATTTTAGTCCTCATTATGGTAAGTTGGGTGTTATAAATATGGTGGTGAGGTGTAGTCTAGAATGGAAGCCAACTTTACGCTCATCACTATCAAACAATAGGTGGATTTCCTTGGTAGAGTCTCAGAGAAGAGAATGCAAAGTATTTTTATTTTTATGATGATGATCTATTTTTACAGATTATGGATATATTTCCTGGTGAAGAGTTTATGAGGGTAAAGCACTACTACCAAACCAACATTGATATTGTTTACATGGTCCTGGCATTGACGTTAGAACTGGGGAATAAGGAGGATATTTAGTGGGTCATGTAGGAGTGCATTCAAGATGAATGGACATATAACATGAACTCCATACTAGAAAAGGGTTGGGATTAAGGTGTCTCAACCTTAGAGTCTTAACATGTTGAATTATTTAATTAATTATTTCCTAATTGATTTATCTTAAGTTATAAACTTTCTAAGTTGTCATTCAATTTGTGGGACCTCTTGGTGAGGTGGCATCTTGTGTGGCACGTGATGAGATGGCATATTCCTTATTTTCTAGGAAGTTGACACCCACTTGGAAGATGCTATGTTGGAGTGGAAATTGATTTGGTAATTATCAATGTTGAGTAAAGATTATTTCTTTTTTTACTTATATTATGCATCAGTATTGTATTTTAAGCTATTGGCACTTATGGCGGAGTTTTATATTTTAAGCTATTAGAATTTAGGGTTACTATTTATTGGTGTTGTATTTTAACCAATTGGCAGTGATGACCATTATTGATAAGATAGGTGTAGTTCCCTTGGAAGTTTCTATGAGCAATGTGTGATGGGATTAGTAATATGTTGTTTAAGACACAACTTACCTCTTAGGCATTGAAGATGGTTTCCAAAACCATGGGTGCCTATATCTTTAGGTTGAACTCTATATATATGTTGATGCCTTAGCTGATTTAGAGAGGAGACAAGTTCATTTCACAGGGTTTGTGTTGTTAGATTTTCTATAGGATGGAACAAGATGTAAATATCTATGTAAAGGCTCAGAGCCTGAAAATTTATTGAAACTTGTTGTTAAATAATGCATTGGCTTGATGTTTTAGAGTGTGGGTTTTTTTTTTACCTAAAAGGATTTTCCCCACATAAATTTGTGTTCTTTCTTCTATCTCATTCTTCTTGTTTCATGATTATAAAGTATTAAATCTATATGTTGTAATGTTGCTGAAATTTTCTTAAATTGACAAATTGCATCACCTTTCCTTTAAGGTTTAATGTATGGGTCCAAATCAACTATGTTTGTTTCCTCTTTTATGGCATATTAATGTGTGCTTGTATTAGCATGTTGTAATACATTTTTAAAAATCATCGAATACTGGATGTACATATTGATCTCATATGGCTTTCTGGGATGCCTAAGTTCTGTTCAATTGGTATCAGAGCTCAAGCAGCTGCTTCTCAAACTTTGCAATCTCCAAAAACACCCTCAACAAGCATTATTCCATTTTCTCCTCAGCCGGACATTGAGCCTAAACATAAGATGCATGATGGTCTTGATCCTGTGCGAGTTAAAGATCCTATTTTTATAAATCTTGATGATGATATAGATGAAAATGTTATTCATGATGTAAATGCTACTCCTGTTCATTCTGATAGTGAATATGAACTTGTTGATATTGATAACCATTTATCTAATGAATTTTCTAAAGCACTTATCCTAGCTCCTAGACAAGAACAACGTGGCTTGGAACATGAACATAGCCCTTGTTTGGATCTTGTGATAGCTCCATCTGTTGTGTTGGATGTTCCTCCTCTAGCGTGTTCCCTACCTTCCCGAAACATTGATCAGCAAGATCGGGGGGTAGATGACGTGCTAGACTAGTTACATTAGCATAGCAGATTCTCTCCTCCTCTCTTGTGTTACTTCTTCTATGTGTACTCTCGTTCTTCTATTTGTTGTCCTTAGTGTTGTCTACTTGAGGACGATGCAAAGCATTGAGATCTCTCGATCTCTCTCATGTTGACTCAAAAGACACATGTGTTCCCTTCTTCTAGGTGACCTTCCTTGATTGGGGAATGAAGAACAATTATGCATACATACATATGATATATATACATGACTTATCATACAGCATACTGACCCTGAGGAAAGCGAAGTCACCTTGTGCTTTATGTTTTGTGTCTATTATCCTTGGGCTTATCTCACACTTGGGGGCTAAATCCTTGTGATAACGTGCTCCTTTTCCTTTCTCATTTCTTATATGTATCACTACCTTAAAGCAATCACCCCCGGTGAGGCGTGTGCGATCGCTTTAACGTAGGGGGGCATACATCCCGTCCATATCTTTTCAAGATACTTGAAAATTTCTTGACATTTTTTGCATGACTCATAGTGAGGGAACCTTACTACTGACAGTCATGGTTCTCCCTCGTGATCTTCCCTTTTACTTTGTCAATCGAAGTCGTAAGATCCTTAGTCCACTGGGGGCTTGGTGTATCTTGCCTCCTTGACGTGGTGAAAGTCTTTCAATGTTGTTTCCTTGTACTTTACCGGAAGTATGAGCATACATACTCCCGCTAAAGTGGGGGCTAAATGTAGCGTCCTAAAATTGCGACACTTGCAATTTCGACTGCATTTCGGTCTTCACGATGGCGACGCAACACGCAACCTGAATGGAGACCCCGAAACCTGATTATGACACTGAAAACTGCATTTTCTTGCACCCTGGCCTGAACCTCCTTTGCACCCTGCTGTCCCGGGAGGTGGGACCAGAGCGCCCAGCGCCCTGGTCCCTAGGACCATGGCGCCCAGCGCCCTAGTCCCTGGGTCCTATTTTGGGCCCGGTCTCCTATGGGACTTCGGGTCTTTTTGTTTGCAAATTGGAAATTACATTCCCTGGTTGGCCTAAGGTCGGGAAAATCAGTCTATCAGCCCTAAATGACAAGTATATAACTACATTTTCCTCTCTCATTTGGGTAGATGGAAAAAAGGCGAAAGCAAGATTCAAGCATTCAAGCATTCAAGCATTCAAGCATTCAAGCATTCCTTCTAAGTCTCCATTCAAGGCTAAGTGTTGCATTCAAGACAAGGATTCAACCATTGAAGAGGAGATCACATATTACTACTACAACATACTACAACAACATACAACATCTATACCTTCACACATAAGGATACAAACATCCTTAGAACAAGGTTGCAGGTACGCGGCTGAAATTGAAGATCTGGAATCCTTGTGCAGAGACGAACAGATCCCCCTTCGTTTCGCGGATTTTTCGGAGGACCGTGGCGGTCGGGCGCCATCGTCCCGACGACTTTTGCTCAAATTTGCAGGACAGCGTCGTATCGACATTTTACTGCTAATTCCAGGTCCGCAGCTTCATCCTATATCCCTATGTCAGTTTATAAGCGAATCTTGTCACTTTCTATGCATTCCTAGCTTAATTCTCCTATCAACATTCTTTACAAAAGAGGGTAGCCTTGCTTTCTTAACCCTTGAAACACATTTAGCATCCAATCTTGCATTGTGTGGGATGGGATCTTGTGGGTTTCAACCCCTCTTTTGAATGTAAAGTCTCTCCCCTAAGTGAAAACCATCAACCCTAGTGAATCTCCCTTCTCTCTCCTCGGAGTTGGAAGAGGGGAGTGCAACTAGGGTTCGATCGCGATTTTCCGCTTTACACTTGGAAATCTTGAGGATTTTTTTTTTGAAGGAATAGGTTGATTATTAATCCTTTGATGAGTGGAAGTCTTACAATTGATTTAGTTTTTAAGAGACAAAAAGCATTTTAAAAGATGATAAAGATGGAGTTTTGTGGAGTTAATCATTTTCTTTCATTTAATATGATGTTGATCTGGAGCTCCTATTTGATAGCATTATAACCCCAATGCATGGTGGTGATGTTACATTTCATGGTTGTGGGCAACAAAGTTCTCATATTGGGTGCCTTAAACTCCCTAGCAATATGGATAAACTTGGGTTGTCTAAGCTATGGTGTTGATGTGCTTATATTGGGTGCTTGTTTTAGTCCCTAATATTTGAAGGCATTGTTTCATTATCTCTGAATGCATAGAGGATATGGATTTAATAATTGGATGATCTAGAATATTTTGGAATAACCTATCTCCCTCGAATGCATGTACTAGTGGTGGTTATGGAGTTGGCCTACAAATGGGCTTGAAGTTCCTGAACTATATTTTTGTTATGGCATGGCTTGGGTTCACGTTCCTTGGATCTAAAGGTTTTATGCATTTTACGCTCAAAATCTATCATGATGCTCATCTATGATAATATTTACATTATTTTGGGTTGATCTTTTTTAGTGTTTTCAAACTTTTGAATCTTCCAAATGTGAAGTGGGTATGGATGTTCATGGGTGTTCTCAAACACAATGGTTTTGATGGTTTTACATGATCGAGAAAAACTTGTGGTTTTTGTTGGCATTTGATCTTAACCGGTAATTGTTTGTTTGCTTGATGCAACCAATAAATATTTGATTAGATTGTTGTATGATGACTATGTTGTATGTTGTCATTGATGGCAACTGTGTTTCTACATTCATTTAATTCCTTTAGGTCAACCGGCAAGGCTTAACCAGTAAGCAAAGATAGTTTTATCAGAACCAGTAATTAGGACTTTAACTGGTAAAAGACAGACAAAGTAATATTCCAACAACCAGTACAGGAAATCTACGAAGAATGAGATGATGCGATTTTGAAGGAGCAATGAAGACTAGTAGATGAAGTTATGTTTGTGATTGCATGAGGTGATTCGATCAGGTGAATGAGATTTGATTGATAGAGCAGGTACTCTAACTGATACTTAACCGGTAGTGATGAAAATCACTCAAATCAGTAAAACATCACAGAATTGGATTTGTTATGTCGGTGGCCGACATAACTAAGGTGTGCATTGCAAGATTGTCTAGATACATTGAACCTAGGGAATTGTTTCAAGGTTCTATCCGACCTAATAATGTTTTTAAGATGTGTGATGGGGTAAGAAGGGATATATGAGTATTAGCTTGAATGTGTAAGGATTGATTAGCGAATTTTGTATTTCTGATAGTGCGGTGATCAGAGGAGTTTAGAGATGAATTATATGTGATGTTGTAATATTGTGAAGCGGATCTTATCAAACATTGAATGTGTTATACTGAGATCATTTTGTACTTGTTGTCTCCCTAATAGTTTCAGAAAGAAAATCCTCTTATAAGGTCACTCCTAACAGGGTGCACTCGGATTCTAACAAGTCTGATCATTAAATACTCTAACCAGGTGATACATTAACTTGTGTTTGCAAATCCTAGTAACTTGGGTAGCTCCTAATAGGGCTGGTCCTCACAGGCCTTATTGTATAGCTCTTAACTGGTCTTAGACACTTCTAACAGGGTGTGCCCCTAACCGGGTGTTGTAGACCTTAACCGGTCAGATCTCTATACTACAGATAGTGGATCTTTGTGGGTACTAACTCCCACTGTGGTTTTTCCCATTTGGGTTTTCCATGTATAAACTCTTGTGTCACGTGGTTTATGCTTTATGTGGTGATTGCATACTTGGTGTTATTTCTTATATGCTTATTGAGTTTGAAGTTGATGAAATTGATAATCAAATTTGTATTGTTTTTACTTGCACTAATTCAAACCCCACCCCCCCCCCCCCCCCTCTCAGTGCCTTATAAGTTCATCTATTTTGTGGATCTACTAAAAACCTATTTTTATTGACCCTGTTTCTTGTTCAAGGTGACTTTGGATGAGATAGTTGTAGGTCTACATGTATGTTTTGTGCATGGTGAGAGGAAGTGTGATACTTTCTCTACATGGAAATGTTGGTACATGATTAGTCGTTCAACATTTATATAGTTATGCCTGATAGGTTCTTATATTATGGTGCTCGATGTGGACATGATTATGGCAAATTAGGTATGTACCTGATTTGATTCTTGAGTCATGTTGTCTACATAATTATTCTCTTTGAGATCTTAGTTTCGCAATTTTCTTATGCAATAATGGGTTTGCATGTTTTAGTGATTGAATCTATGAATCATGCAATATGTTGGTGTGTACAGCCTACTTGGTTGAAGTGGGATGACTCAGAGGCAGACTATCTATATCCATAATTTGATTCATTATTTTTTGAAAACTTGTTAGTTGACCTTGTCTATACTTGTGCACTAGAGTGGTTGATTTTGAGATGAGAGGATGGATGATGAGTGAGTAACTCGATAGTCGATTACGGGGTATTGTAGCATGGATTATTTCCTTGGTTTGGAGATATTGGTTTCACTTGGTGTGATTATAAGTATACTTACATGTGTGTGAACCTATAGGATTTTTAGATTTGGGAGATGGTGTGTCATGATGCTTGGAGATATTGGTACCATGGTTTAGTGGGAGCTTTAGTAATGACTATGTAAGCATCACCTAGTGATGGATGTTCATTTTTTTATTGATGTAGATGGTTTTGAGGGATTCTTAGATCTTGTTGTTGTAGAAGAATTCTTTCACCTTTGCATGTACACTATTTGAGGATCCGGGTAACATCTCAATGCCATGGAGGACTCTTGAATTCTTTGGTTGAGATATTGGTGGTTCTTGACAGGTGATGTTGGTTTAGAGTATGTTTGGTGTTATGACATGGTACTCTTGATTGAAAATTATAGTTTTGGCATGATACATTTCTCTTGAGAAGTTATGTTATGTTCACTTGGAGCATGTGATCTCCTAATAGGGGATGTTTAGATCATGTTATCATGATGGGTTCCTGTTTCATTATTGGAGCTTTGGCAGTGGTGTGGGTTGTTCTCTTTGTATTGAGTGTGTTGGTCATATTCTTGAGAACTTCATGGGAGTGCAATGTCACATTTTGGAGCTTAGCACGGGTTGATTAGTTGTTGGTGCTCATGGATATATGGATACTTAGGTGAGGTTGTAGTTCTCTTGAGATGAGAGACATGTGTTTATATGGTTACTCTTTATGAGATTTCAGACAAAAGTCTAAGGAACCTACACCTTGGTTAGACATGAGTTCAACACATACCTATGAGGATATTTTTCTTGTATGAGTCACGTTGACTTGGATATCTTGGAGGAGCATTCTCATTCCTTAGTCTTGATCTACTCGACAGTTTATCACTTGAGATACATTGGCCTTTGTTTCTCTTAGGTGCTTTATTTTTTTCTTTCATATTCATGAATCTTTAGCTATCATCAGATGCTTCTAGAGGATTAATTATGAGATATGGGTAGCATGGTTATCTCCTTGGTATGTGTTTTCTGTTTTGATGATCACAGGGGATGGTAGTGGGCTGATTTATAGAAATATGAAATGGAGTAGTTTGATCTTCTTTGAGAAGCTTACATCCATGTAGATACATGATAAATATGTTATGTTTTATCTCTTGAGGTTGAATGGGTTTGGATGTTGTTATGGTTTCTCTCTTGGGGTTGTAAAGGAGATCATACTTGGCACAACTAGAATTTAGATCAAGTGTTATGAAGAAGGACATACTACATGTTCATGGTTTGTAGTTTCTCTTTTCTTGTCTTAGTGATCTTCCTGGAGGTTCGGATTCACTTGACACTAGATGTGATGTTATGTGCGGAGCTATGGTGATCACTAGTTTGTGGTCATATGCTGTCAATTGGGTGATAACATGGAAGTTCATGTATCTCTTTCTTCTGTTAGATGTGGATAACTCAAGGGGCTTGTGGAGACTTGTTGAGAGATATGTTTTTTGCAGCAGTGTTATTATGGGATTTGCATATTTTTATGAATGGTCCTTGGTACCTCATGATCACACTTACTATGTGTTGTGGTTGGTAGAATCGATATGCCTTTGATCTTTTGAGATTCAACATTACCCATGTAGTGGGAGTTTTTGGATGTGTTTGTTCTTCATCAACCAGATTTCCCATGGAGCTTGTGGTTGCAATTTATAGGTTGGTTATGCCAGTGGCATGAGTTTATTGATGTTGGATACCTTTGAGGTATGTGTGATTAGATGGCATAGCACTTACTGTGGGTGCTATTTTCAGTCCTGTGGGTTTATCAGTTGGATGGGAGCAATCAATTTTATTGTTTATCTAGCTGATGTTCTATCTTGTTTTCTGGAGGATTACTTTTCAGTCGTTTTCTAGTTATGGGCTTTGAAGTTGATGCTTTTGTATAGCCTATGAGCACAATGGAATGGTGGTAGTATCTTGTAGCCTTTGATATCACTAGGATCTTGTGATTGTGTTCTTTTAACCGGTGCATATTAACCTTGGTGTGTTCCTTTCTTCCATAGGTGGCACATTGGAGGATGATGAGGATTGTTGCCTAAGAAGGTGGACATCATGGATGTTAATACAAATGTCTTGATTGGATCATGAGAGCATGTTCAAAATCTATGTGATTTCATGGATGGAAGTGATGATGTTATTGAGAATGGGTGTCTCAAACTTATTGGTTGAGATCTCGATTAGTTGGCTTTTGGTTTCTGCAGTGACCAGTTTGGTTGGAAAAACTTCATGTTATCGACAAGCTTTGAAGGCGGTGGAATACTTTTTGTTTTATACACACAGTGAGAGAAGTCATAGTCCTTCACCGAGGTTGCACGAGATAGCAAGGAAGAAAAGGAAATCAATTCTTTCGTCACCCTATGCAAGCAAAAGATAAAGGAAAATGAGGTCACAGGATAGTAGGGAGAAAGGAGACTTGGTCTTCCCCACCAACCCACGTGACACCGCGAGGCATAAAGAAAAGGTTATGAGATAGCGGGAAAAAAGGAGACTTAGTCTCCCTCGCCAATCCATGAGGAAATTAGAACGAAGCAAAAACTCTGAGAGCCAACGGGGATAGTAAACGGTCTTAGTATTCCCTGCCACCCCACAACCTAAAGAAGGACATGTAGAGGGACACGTTGGCTAGTGGGGAAAGAGAAGGCACATGCTTCCCTACCACCCTGCAAGAGATTTCAAAGGTCGAGAATGAAACATGGATAAAGGGGAAGCAAGGAGACTTGGTCTCCCCACCACCTCACGGGGTGCCAAAGAGACTCCTGCTGATAAGCTTTGAAACAAAGTGGGCACCACACAAAACTCATGTTGACTTGTTGATTTGTATATTGGTGATTGGCCCGAGCTAGAGTCTATGGAGCGTGATTGGAATTCAATGTAGATTACACATTGTATTATCGACAACTGAAGAGTCTAACAGTTGGAGTCACGAGGAAACTAAATTAAACTGGTTTTTTTTACAAAGATGTATAAACATCTGAAAAAAAGGTTTCGGTGATGGATCATTGATAGTTGATCAATAGGATGATTTTGTTGGATGCCAAATTGCAAACTAATTGTGAGTGTAATCTATGTAGATCGAAATTGATCTGATATATCTATGTTGCTTGAATAGAAACTAGAACAAAGCATTTGAATGTATATCTTATACGTAAATATGCTTTATTGTAATACAAGTGATTAGTGCTTCGGTTGGTGTTTTTCACCCGTAAGGGTTTTCCCATGAGAATTTTGGTTTTTCTTCTCTCTGCTTGTGAATCTTATTGTTTACTTTCTTTTCTGTTATGTGCATCTTAAAAACTGTAATTGGAATTATAAGTAACCCTTGCTTCTCTCCTCTAAGAAATTGACATTTTGGAAGGTGTTTCTGCACTCTGCTTTCCTTACAAGTGGTATCAGAGTCTATCCAGTTGTGTTATCCTTGTGGGTAGGATGGGTTTTTTGTGTTGATTATATAGTGGAAGTTCTGCAAAGGGTTGTTGATTGAAATTACTAGTTGGAGATGGTGAGAACATTAGGGAGACTATTAGATATCGATAAGTTCAATGGTGGCAACTATGAGTTATGGAAACTCAAGATGGAAGACTTGTTGGTGGATAAAGACCTTTGGGTTGCAGTATCTAGGTCTAAACCCTCAGGAATGAAACAAGAATATTGGGATCTCACATATAGGAAATCCAAAGGGTTGATTAGGCTTTGTCTTGCAGATTCTATACTGTTGAATGTTCATGAGAAGACAACAACTTCTCTATAGAAGAAACTTGGTGACATTTCTCAAGGAAACTCTATGCTAAATAAGTTATTCCTAAGGAAAAAGTTGTACTCCTTGAAAACGAGTGAAGGTACATTTGTGGCAGATCATCTGAATACTTTCAACATGATTGTTGCACAGTTTATTTATGTGGGTGTAACAATTATTGATGAGGATCATTGTATACTTCTATTATGTTCCTTGGCTAACACTTGGGATCATCTGGTGATGGCTATTGGAAGTACAACAACCACCTTCAAAATGGAAGGTGTGTTTGCTTCATTGCTTTCAAAAGAGGCACAGAGGAAATATTATGAGATGGCCAAGGAGGCTCTTTTTGTCCAACACAGATCAAAGGAAAGAGGCAAGTAGAAGGACAAGAAGTCTAAATCCAAGTCGAAGGAGAGATTAAAGTCACCTGGAAATAAGTCCAAGACGAAGTGCTAGAATTGTGGGCAGTCTCATCATATCTGAAAGGATTGCAAGGAGGAGAAAAATAATAATAAGAAGAAGAATTTTGACACCGAGTCTTCTCAGAGTGATGTTGATTCCTTCATTGCTACCTTGGAAACTCAGTCAACTGATAATGTCTAGTTAATTGACTCAGGTGCATCATTCTGCATGGAATCTCAAAGAGAATGGTTCTTGAAGTATGAGGAATATAATGGTAGAAAGGTATACTTGGCGAGTGACTCATCTCTTGAAATTGTTGGCCGAGGAAGAGTCAAAATTCAATTTCCTAATTGAAGAATTAAGAGAATTGATGGCATTATGCACATATTAGGTTTGTCTTGGAATTTACTTTTTGTTAGTAAGTTAAATCATGTTGATGTACAAGTTACATTCTTGGGTGGTGGTTGTAAAATGACTAGAATCTCGATAGTGTTGGCTAAGGGTGTGAGGTTTGGTACTCTATCAAAGATGGATACATAGTTTGTTCATTGTAACTATGCCTCTGGAAAGTCAAGAAGGCTACCTAGAAGGAAAACATTGCAATCTCTATGGAGGTCAAACTTCTTGCAAATAAAATGATCTTATGGCATCATAGAATTGGTCACATTAGAGAAATGGCTTAAAAGCTCTAAAAAATAAAAACCTAATAGAGGGGCTTGATGATTGTAGTTTTGAGTTTTAATTTTGTGAACATTGCATATATGGAAAGCAACACTATGTTTCATTTTATTCCAATCCTCATTAATCTTTTAGTTTGCTAGATTATGTTCACTCCGATGTTTTTGGTCCAATAAATGTTCCTTCATTGTCAAAATCTAGATATTATGTTTCTTTCATAGAAGATTATTCGAGAAGGGCATTTGTATATTTTTTGAAAAATAAATAAAAAATGTTTAGTCAATTTAAGGAGTTTAAGAACTTGGTTGAAAACCAAACTAGTAAGAAAATGAAGTGCTTAAGGACTGATAATGGCGATGAGTTATATTCTACAGTTTTTGAACAATACTACAAAGACCATGGAATTAAGAGGCATAAGATCACACCTTACACTCCACAACAAAATGGAGTTGTTGAAAGGTTGAATAGAATGTTGATGGAAAAGGCAAGAAGCATGCTAAGTGGTGCTAACCTAGAGTAGAAATTCTAGGTTTAGATTGTATCCACAACGTGTTATCTACAAAATAGATCTCCCACTTCAACATTGATAGACAAGACACCAATGGAAGCATGGTTTGGTAAGAAGCCCTCTCGAAGACATATTCATATCTCATGTAAATAGATCTAAGTTAGAGAATAAAGTTGTTAAGTGTATCTTCATTGGCTATGGTATTGGTGTGAAAGGATACAAGCTTTGGAATCATGTCACTGAGAAGGTGTTGTATAATAGCATTGTTATCTTTTGTGAGCTAAAACCTACCTCATTTTATCTGCAACCTAAAAAGATAGAAAAAATAAAAAGCAGCAATCAAAATTTCTCTAACTTCAAAAAAGGAGGAACTGTAAACCTCAAGTGTACCTGAAAGTGAGGGGAGCTCATGCATCTCTGAGAGTTCTAATGAAGAGGAATAACAAGAACCTCCACCTCAACCATTGAGGAGATCTACATGGGAGAGGATACAACCTGATAGGTATGGTTATTCGATTTTGGATTTGAATTGTACCTATACTTTGATTTCTAACACTGATGAGCCTAGGACTGTGAAACAGGCAATTAAAATGTCCGATTTTGATTACTGGTTGGAGGCTATGAATGAATAAATTACTTCACTAAAGAAGAATGAAACCTAGGATCTAGTGCCCTGGCCAGAAGGTCGAAAAATAGCTGGCTACAAATGAGTATTTAAGAAGAAAATTGGTCTCAATGGAAGTGTAGAAATGTACAAAGCTAGGTTGGCCATGAAAGGTTATTCCCAAGTTGAGGGAATTGATTATGGTGAGATGTTTTCTTTTGTAGCGAAGCTAACATCTATTATATTTCTTTTGTCACTTGCAATAGCATATGAATTTGAGGTCGACCAAATGGATGTGAAGTGTTCCTTCATGCAGATTTGGAGGAAGAGATTTATATGTCTCAGCCTAAGCACTTTGTTGAAAAAGGTAAATAATCCTTGGTTTGCAAATTAAAGAAATCTCTTTATGGTTTGAAATAGTCACCTCGAATGTGATACTGGAAGTTTGACACCTTTGTGTTGTCATTCAAATTTGTAAGATCGAAGTCAAATCATTGTGTATATTACAAAACTGAAAATGGTCCTTTACTTATCATTTCTCTATGTGTGGATGACATGTTACTCATTGGGAATGACAAGTGTATGGTTTTTTATTTTAAATCTCAACTATCAGCATGTTTTGAAATGAAAGATTTAGGGGTAGCTAGGTATATTGAGGGGATGGAAATCAAAAGGGATAGGAAGAGTAGAAACTTTGGCTCAACTAGAGTAAGTACATTAGTATTGTCCTTGAGAGGCTTAATATGGCAGATTGCAAGAAGCTAGTTGTTCCAATGTTGCACAGAATGAAACTTTCTATTGAGGATTGTCAAAAATCTCCTACTGAGAAGGAGGACATTGCCATGATGCCTTATGCAAGTGTTGTTCGTAGCTTAATGTATGCAATGGTCTGTACTAGGCCAGATATTGCCTAAGCAATGGGAGCACTAAGCTAGTTTATGGCAAATTCAGGAAGGCCGCATTGGGATGTTGTGAAGAGGGCGTTTAGATACCTAAGAGGTACTTCTCAGTATGATTTGTGTTACCATGGGAATTTGGTTGGATCATAGAGGACTATCAACATTCAAGGATATGTGGATTCTAATTGGGTAGGGGACATTAACAACAAAATATCCACCAATGGATATGTGGGTACGTGCACAAAGATGGTGGTCAGAAAAATGGACACCACCCAAAAAAAACATGGAAAAACAAGTTGCACATACGTGGTTCTAAAATTTGAAATGACCACGTACGCGCTTAGGTTTGTTGTTCTTGAGCCTAGAGAAGGTAGCGCGTATGCGCTACTTTTAGGGAAAGTAGCGCGTACGCGCTACCTCTAGGAAAATGAGTGCATACACGCTACTTATAGGAAAATGAGTGCGTACGCACTAATAATCCCAAAAGAACCACATATGCGGTGCCTATTAAATTTTTTTTTAAAAAAAATAGGTCTTATTTTCCCATTAATAACATGTTTTTAGTTTGTTTTTTCTTCATTTTCTCTACTAAACCGCGAACGGGGTGCTATATTTCTCCTCTAGACACTATGGGTCAAGGTTAGTGTAGCGTCCTAAAATTGTGACACTTGCAATTTTGACTGCATTTGGGTCTTCACGATGGCGACACAACACTGAACCTGAATGGAGACCCCGAAACCTGCTTACGACATCAAAAACTGCATATTTCTGCACCATGGCCTGATCCTTCCTTACACCTTGCTGTCTCGGGAGGTGGGACCATGGTGCCCAGCGCCCTGGTCCCTGGCCCTATTTTGGGCCCGGTCTCTTGTTGGGCATCAGGTCTTCAAGTTTGCAATTTGGAAAATGATGTTCCTAGGTTAGCCTAAGGTCGGAAAAATCAGTCTTCTAACCCTAATTAACAAGTATATAAACTACATTTCCCCTCGAAAGGGTAGATGGAAAAAAGGTGGAAGCGACATTCAAACATTCAAACATTCAAGCATTCAAGCATTCCTTCAAGCAAATGAGCATTCTAAGTCTCCATTCAAGGCTAAGTGTTGCATTCAAGACAAGGATTCAACCATTGAAGAGGAGATCACTTACAACATACAACATCATTACACCTTCACATGTAAGAATACAAACATTCTTACAACAAGGTATCAGTACTTTATTACATTACAAACATTTACATTTACAACATTCTCATTTCTTGGTTAATTCCAAAACCGGGGTTTGACCTGAAGGCAAACCCCTAATCCCTAACCCCCCAATCATCCTCTCTTTTCTGTGTGTAGGTTGCAGGTACGCGGCTGTAATTGGAGATCTGGAATCCTTGTGCAGAGACGAATAGATCCCCCTTCGTTTCACGAATTTTTCGGAGGACCGTGTGCACTCCGGGTGCCATCGTCCCATCAACTTTCGCTCAAACTCGCAGGATAGCATCGTCTCGACATTTTACTGCTAATTTCAGGTCCCCAGCTTCATCTCGTATCCCTATCTCCATTTATAAGCGAATCTTTCTTACTTTACATGCATTCCTAGTTCAATCCTTCTATCTACATTCTTTACAAAAGAGGGTAGCCTTGCTATCTCAACCCTTGAAACTCATTTAGAATCCAGTCTTGCCTTGTGTGGGATTGGATCTTGTGGGTTTCAACCCCTCTTTTGAATGTAAAGTCTCTCCTAAGTGAAAACCGTCAACCCTAGTGACCTCCTTTCTCTCTCCTTGGAGTGGGGGAACACCTAGGGTTCGATTTTCTGCTTTACATTTTGGTGAACCTGACGTGAACATCCTAATTCTGATTATTCATGGTTAGATCTAAAAAATTTGCTTCCTTAATTACATTTCCATGTTTGATCTTTTGCAAATTTTAGAGGTTAATTGCATAAAAACCCTAAAATTTTCTTTTTTGTAATTCAGCTTGTGAAATGTTTAATTGTTAATGCTTGTTTCAGATCTACCCTTCTATTGCCAATTGTTAATTCATATTTGTGCTTTAATTCTGAAAATTAAGTGGTTAAGTGTCAAAACCCTAATTTTTAAAACCCTTTTGATTCAACCTTTGACCGATGATTTCACTGATCAGAACACCTCCAAATTGGCTGTAACTTTGGATTCCGCAACAAAATCATAATATCTTTCATCCCTGAAAATTTTGAAAAAAGTTGCAAGGACCGTGTGCACCCCGAGCGCCACCATCCCTGACATTTTTTCTGAAATTTCGGGAGCTAGATCTTACTGTATTTTTCTGCTAGAATCCAAAATCTTGGCTGATTTCATCAATTCTAACACATTCAAAATTAAAGTCAAAGTTGGTCTAGTGATTGCTTGGATTAAGGCTTCTAATCATTCAAAAATTGTTGAAATTGAAATTTCGTGTCAAAATTGTGTTTCTTACTGTCCTAAATCTGAAAAGTGTGTTGGCATTCATTCGAAGTTTCAGTGCTTTATTCAAATTTTTGCAATTTGTGACTTTTGAAATTAAATGTTTAATTGCAACAACTTTGATTTCCACTTTCAAAATTGAATTTTGCATGAAATTGAGTCAACTTTTAAATTTCAAAGCTTGCATCGCTTTTAGTATTCCCTCTAAAATCATAAAATTCAAAATTTCAGTGTCCCTCTCTTTTTCAAAATTCAAATTTTGCATTTTTCAACAATCTTGGTAGGGTTCAATTTTGAGATTGCAACTTTAATTTGGCCTATCTACAGATCGTAAAATCACTCAATTTTTTCAGATTAACTTTAAAATCATCATAACTTTCATCTCTGAAAATTTTGAAAAAAGTTGTGAGGACCGTGTGCACTCCGTTCGCCACGGTCCCTGACATTTTTTCTGAAATTTTGGGAGATTGTCGTGATTGCATTCAACAACTTAAATCTAGGAGATTGGCTGATTTTATTGAAATTTGCTACCTCTAAATTCAAAATCTTCTCTCTCTCTCTAGTGCATGAGTTTTACAACAATAAGCCTTACTTACACTATTCCCGTTAGATGAAGCCTTAGAATTAAGTCTTTCCAAGGTTTAATTACCGAGGAGATGGAACCTAATTTGAATGGCCTTTTTAACGAGGACACGGGTAATTCCTCTAATCCTCTTAATGATGAAGAAGCTCTCCATGAGGTTTCAGTAGAACAACTTTCGAAATTGGATAACCAATTTGATGATTTTCAGCAATGGATGTCTCAAGAATACCCCGATAGTCAAGCTCTTTCATTAATTGAGGGTCTAAAACGTATGGTTCAAAGTGATAAGAATGGAATTGATATTTTGCGTAGTATTGCACACATCGTGGATTCGAATGTGTTGCCTATGAAGAGTTGTGCCGAAACGTTAGGTTATACACAACCTCCTACTCAAGTCAATCATTCTATTCCTTTGACAACTTCTTTTGCTAGTATACCTACTTTTACATCAAACATAATGAATACTTCAATACAAAACATTCCACCTATGATCACCAGTCATGGGGGCAATCCTTCCTCTTCAATCAACCCTCTTCCTTCATTCAATCCGACTTCTTCATTCATTCCTTCAATGAGTGTCCCTATTACATCTCCACAAATGAACATGACGCAAGGGGGCAATTCATTCAACCATTCCATTCCTCCTTGTAGTGCTCCCTTTTTCCAATCATCTCCTATGACTAACCATCATAGTGTCTTGCCACCTTACTCTCAATCAATACCTTCTTTCAATAACATAATACCTCCATCACAATCTAACATGTCTAATATGAACTCTTTGACTGAAGCAACCATTAACAATCTTGCGCAAACTGTCTCTTCTTTACAACAACAAATTGCCTCTATGAATCAATCTAAGTTTAGTGTGCCCACATTTGATGTTGCAAGCCCACTTTCTCTTGACATTGTTCGAGCTATCCCTCCTAAGCATGTTGAAATCCCACAGTTGGAGCTTTATAATGGTAAAGGTGATCCTCTAACACATGTTAAGACCTTTCAAACAGTATGTACCGATTTTGCTCATGACCAAAGGTTGCTTGCAAAACTATTTACTAGGACATTAAGAGATAAGGCTCTACAATGGTATTGCTCATTGCCTTCCTATTCTATTACTTCTTTCCAACAACTTGCAAATGCTTTTATTCAACAATTTCAAAACAGTATAAGTCCTAAAGTTACTTTGATTGATTTAATGCATTGTAAACAAGGTGTTAAAGAAAAAGTGACTGATTTCATTGGTAGATATAAGCATTTGTGTGCTTAAATTTCTTTTCCAGTACCTGACAATGATATTCAAAGAATCTTTATTTCTAATTTACAAAAAGATATTAGAGAAAAACTTCTGTTTTCTGAGTTTACTTCTTTCCAACAGTTGTGTGCAACTCTTCACAATTATCAACTGACTGTGAGTCAAATGGAACAAGCAAATCCTATGGCTCCGAGTGATAAGGGTGATAGTAGTCAACAACCATTTGGGAAGTTTAAACCGAACAGAGGGTTCGTTAAGTTCAATGAAAACATCATCAACAATAATGTGAATGCAGCATCAGGTGTGCCTCCTATTTCTAAGTTTTTCAAGAAAGAAAGAAAGTTTACTCCTTTGAATGAATCATTGCATAGTATTATGAATAAGTTATTGGAACAAAATGTGCTTACTCTCCCTCCTATAAAGCAAATAGATCCTACAAAGATTAATTCACCCTATTTTGATAACAAATCTTTTTGTCAATTTCATCGTCAACCTAGGCATGATACTGAAAAATGTTTTGCTTTAAAGGGTAAAATTCAAGATTTGATTGATAATAATACTATCTCTGTTTCAAGTGTGAATGATAAAGGCAACACATCTGTAGCTCTTCCTAACCAAAATCTTAAGATTTTTACTGGTCCATTACCTTCTCATACCTCTAATGTGATTGAGACTAATGATTCCTCTTTCTCACCTGATGGTCTTGTGTCTATGACTCCGAATGTGATTAACTTTGTAGAGCAGCAAAAAATCCCTAAAGAACCTTCCATCACATTTGATTCCAGTGAAACTATCAGGGCACCTAATGGTCCTTTATATATAGTTGCAAAAGTCAAGAATACACCTTGTCGTGGAGTGCTTATTGATCCTTCTTGCATGGTTAATGTTATTACTGAAGAATTTCTCTTTACTTTGCAATTGAATCAAGTGATCTATGACAAAACAAATGTGGTTGTGAAATTATTTGATGCATTTTCTTCTCCTGCAATTGGTTCTATCGCATTACCCATTGAGGTCCATAACAAATCCCTTGATGTGAGCTTTGCTATTATTCCATCGTCCGAACAATTTCGTGTGAAGCTAGGCTATCCTTGGCTATCTTCCATGAAAGCTATTGCTTCTCCTATTCACAAGTGTTTGAAATTTCCCCATAATGGTGAAGTTGTTACTATCAATCATAGTCTCTTTAAACCAACTGAAAGAACTTCTAGTGTTCCTATTGATTATTTTTGGCCTAAACAATTCCAATCTCTTCCACTGCGAAGTGATCATCTTTTCAAATCTTATCAAAAGTGGAAAAAAGATATGATCCTATCTCTAAGTGAACCTTGAACACCCAAACTTGATATTCCTATCATTCTTGAGAAGGAAGTTCTTCCTTTGAAAGATAAAACTAATGTCTTTCCTCAAGAAGATTCCCAACCCATTCCTATGGATGTGACTATGTCTATGTCTAATAAACTTTCTAAAGGTAGACCTATACCTCCTCGTCATGATGGACTTGGTCTCCTTCCTAAACCAGATATTCCTCCTTTATATGGAGCAGTTCCTCCTCCTTCCTTTTATAAAGAGAAGAGACCTTCCTCTTCTCCTATTATCCAACCTAAGAAACCACAACCTAAACACCCAAGTGATAAGGATGAGAACATTCCTCCTCCTCAATCTCCTCAACTTCCTACTAAGACTAGACGAAATCATTCTGCGCGTGAACACCAACAAAAGCGTCATCTTAGAGCTCGTGCAGCTGCTTCTCAAACTTTGCAATCTCCAAAAACACCTTCAGCTAGTATTATTCCGTTTTCTCCTCAGCCGAAAATTGAGCCAAAATCTCCTAAGCATAAGATGCATGATGGTTTCGATCCTGTGCGAGTTAAAGATCCTATTTTTATAAATCTTGATGATGATATAGATGAAAATGTTATTCATGATGAAAATGTTACTTCTCTTGCTTCTGATAGTAAATATGAATATGCTGACATTGATAACCATTTATCTAATGAATTTTCTAAAGCACTTATCCTAGCTCCTAGACAAGAACAACGTGGCTTGGAACATGAACATAGCCCTTGTTTGGATCTTGTGATAGCTCCATCTGCTGTGTTGGATGTTCCTCCTCTAGCGTGTTTCCTGCCTTCCCGAAATATTGATCAGCAAGATCGGGGGGTGGATGACGTGCTAAACTAGTTCATTAGCATAGCAGACTCTCTCCTCCTCTCTTGATATCTTTTGTTACTTCTTGTATGTGTTATTCTCATTCTTCTATTTGTTGTCCTTAGTGTTGTCTACTTGAGGACGATGCAAAGCATTGAGATCTCTTTTGGTCTCTCTCATGTTGACTTAAAAGACACATGTGTTCCCTTCTTCTAGGTGACCTTCCTTGATTGGGGAATGAAGAACAATTATGCATACATACATATGATATACATGAATTATCATACAACATACTGACCCCGAGGAAAGCGAAGTCACCTCGTGATTTGTGTTTTGTGTCTATTATCCTTGGGTTTATCTCACACTTGGGGGCTAAATCTTTGTGATAACGTGCTCCTTTCCCTTCTCATTTCTTATGTGTATCACTACCTTAAACCAATCACCCTCGATGAGGCGTATGCGATTGCTTTAACGTAGGGGGCATACACTCCGTCCATATCTCTTCAAGATACTTGAAAATTTCTTGACAAATTTAGCTTTGCCTTGAAAATTTTTGGTATTTTTCTTACATGACTCATAGTGAGGGAACCTTACTACTGACAGTCATGGTTCTCCCTCGTGATCTTCCCTTTTACTTTGTCAATCGAAGTCATAAGATCCTTAGTCCACTGGGGGCTTGGTGTATCTTGCCTCCTTGACGTGGTGAAAGTCTTTCAATGTTGTTTCCTTGTACTTTACCGGAAGTATGGGTGTACGCTTATACTCCCGCTAAAGTGGGGGCTAAATGTAGCGTCCTAAAATTGCGACACTTGCAATTTTGACTACATTTGGGTCTTCACGATGGCGACGCAACACTGAACCTAAATGGAGACCCCGAAACCTGTTTATGACATCAAAAACTGCATATTTCTGCACCGTGGCCTGATCCTTCCTTGCACCCTGCTGTCCCGGGAGGTGGGACCATGGCGCCTAGCGCCCTGGTTCATGGCCCTATTTTGGGCCCGGTCTCTTGTTGGGCATCGGGTCTTCAAGTTTGCAATTTGGAAAATGATGTTCCTAGGTCGGCCTAAGGTCAAAAAAATCAGTCTTCTAACCCTAATTGACAAGTATATAAACTACATTTCCCCTCGAAAGGGTAGATGGAAAAAAGGCGGAAGCAACATTCAAACATTCAAGCATTCAAGCATTCCTTCAAGCAATTGAGCATTCTAAGTCTCCATTCAAGGCTAAGTGTTGCATTCAAGATAAGGATTCAACCATTGAAGAGGAGATCACTTACAACATACAACATCATTACACCTTCGCATGTAAGAATACAAACATTCTTACAACAAGGTATCAGTACTTTATTACATTACATTTACATTTACAGCATTCTCATTTCTTGGTTAATTCCAAAACCAGGGTTTGACCTGAAGGCAAACCCCTAATCCCTAACCCCCCAATCGTCCTCTCTTTTCTGTGTGTAGGTTGCAGGTACGCGGCTGTAATTGGAGATCTGGAATCCTTGTGCAGAGACGAATAGATCCCCCTTCGTTTCATGGATTTTTCGGAGGACCGTGTGCACTTCGGGCGCCATCGTCCCGTCAACTTTCGCTCAAACTCGCAGGACAGCATCGTCTCGACATTTTACTACTAATTTCAGGTCCGCAGCTTCATCCTATATCCCTATCTCCGTTTATCAGCGAATCTTTCTTACTTTACATGCATTCCTAGTTCAATCCTTCTATCTACATTCTTTACAAAAGAGGGTAGCCTTGTTGTCTCAACCCTTGAAACTCATTTAGAATCCAGTCTTGCCTTGTGTGGGATTGGATCGTGTGGGTTTCAACCCCTCTTTTGAATGTAAATTCTCTCCTAAGTGAAACCATCAACCCTGGTGACCTCCTTTCTCTCTCCTTGGAGTGGGGGAACACCTAGGGTTCGATTTTCAGCTTTACAGTTAGTTTTTGTTTATTTTTGTCTTTCTTTCCTGTTTGTTCAATTTGTTTTACATTTTGAATTTAATTTCATTAATTTTGATTAGGTTTTTTTATTTTTTGTTTCAAAAACCAGATTCTTCTAATCCACAACAAGAACAACCAAATGCACCTCCTAAAAACCCACAAGATACACCCCCAATTCCTCCTTTTGACCACACACCTGAAACACAGGAGCAATTAATTAATCAGTTAGGACAAAATACATCTAAAATCAATAGAATGATTGTTAAATTGAAAACATCTAAAATTGAGCATCATCAATCCCTCGCCACTAGCCTAGAAACATTATCTAGTGGTGTCATAGTTGTTTCCACACAAATTACCAAATGGGGAAGCTTTAGGGATAGGTGTCGTCAATTCTACGCCGATGGGCTATCATACGAGGGAGTAAAAAACATAAATATTAGTAAACAACAAATATGTTCCCTTTTTGTTGATCCCAAAACTAGTCAGTCATTACCTATTAATGTAAAGAGGTTTCCCATACATTGGTGTACCAATGTGCAGATGAAGAATCTTTTTTGGTAGAGGTGGTGGATGGTCTTTGATGATCCACCTTATAATAATTATGAGGTGCCATTATATTTTTTGAGAAAAGTATATTGTGAGTTTGTGCTCAACGTGCGCCCAAACTATTTTGACATGGGAGAGTTCCATGGTAGAGATGGTGGCTTTGCCCAAGATAGACCTGAAGCCTGTAGGCGATTACCTAGCACCCAAACCCAAGGTGCATCAGGTTGTCCCAGTAGAGTTGAAAGAGTCGATGGAGCTACAGACTCTTCGGGTGACCACAATGTTGACTAGTGCCATCATCCAGCATGGGATGTCGTTAGCACACCCTATTGTATTGGATGATGAGACATTAGTTGCTCCAAGTGGCGACAGAGAGCCCATCCAGCATATGTGTGTCAGTTGCTCAGGATATGCTTGGGGATAGATGATGCAGTCAGTGTAGATGGATCCACATCTCATCTGTGCATGATTTGCGGGAGTAGATGTCAGGCCCACATGACTGAGGATTTCACGCTGACAGATGAGTTGATAGACATGGTGTTTTCCCATGAGTGACAGACACAGGTATGTTGATTTGAATTCATAGAATTTTATTTATCAGTCACTTTAAATTTGTAATTACATAAATGAATTTTCATTTATACATCGATTTAAATTGAGACAAATAATATGCATTTTAGGATGCAGTAGTGGTATCCCATGCTCCTCCCCCAGTTACTACAACTGCGACTTCGATGCCTGAGGTATAAATTTTGTAACATGTTAAAATAGAATAGTACACCTTGAATTCAAAAAAATACAAGATATACCAACTATCTTTAATGCTTGGTCCAATTTTTGGTTTGTAGGTGTTGACAGGGGACCAAATGTCCTAGATTGATGACATCATGCTCTCAGCAATCGATTTTGGCCTACAAGGCTATATGGCATCATATTTTGTACAACCCTTTTTATGTATTGTTTTGATGGAATATGCAAGTCATTTCATTTTAAATTTTTAAAATTATGTTTAATTTATTATTTGTACTAATATATCATGTTAATTTTGTTTTTTTAGGGTACCCCCTCCGCATCTAGGGCTCGTCCTAAAAAAAAGAATTCCTCGAAGATGCCAAAACGTGGGAAGAAGGTAATTGAACACATTTTTAGTTGTACAATTGTTTGAAAATGTTGAAATCAAGTATTAGTTGGGGTTTGTAGATTGATTAGTGTTTTTTGTCTATTTTACATGTACAACAATCATTGAGCTATGTGGATTTGTTGAATGCACCTGATTCGCCTGTGGATTAAGAGAGGGCGGAGGTATGTATCTCTACTTTATTTTCTTGATTTCATGATTATATGCACGCATACATGTGAACTTGTGATATATTATAATCTTATATTTTTTTCATACAAGAAATATCCATACCTATTTCATCAATGGTGAACCCTTCTTCGTGCACTGGAGAAGAATCTCAGGATCCGGTACACTTTTGTTTGATATATTACATTAATTGTTTTTAACCTACAATACTTATCATTATATTAATTGCATTTAATCTTTGAAATTTTTTTGTATAGGTAATAGCAACAGTTTCTCCATCGATGGTGAGCCATCCTTAGTCCATTGGAGAAGCATCTCAGGCACAGGTATGTCATTGTTCTCTATATTATAGCTTTTAAGTGTTTTTGATATATTTATGTTAGTACATTGTATTAACTATACATTTAATCTATAATAGACCCCTTCGTGATACAACCATAACGTGGGTCCATTTAAGTATGTCTTCAAGAAAACTCATAAGAGTGACAAGGAGAGGAGAGCGAATACATTAGCTCCTAGATCAGCCGATGAGGTAATCTACATTTCAATTGCAAAGGAATTGTAGTTAAATGCATAGTTATGTTGTTAATTGTGAACTATTTTCTACAAAATAATTCTAACTTGGCTTTTGAATTGTGGTTTTGTAGCCATCTATAGAGTCGTGTACTACATCGAAGAGGCTTGATTTTGATGATCCACCACAAGTTTAGGATCATATAGTGTTATTTTTGGTCATAGAATGACCAGTGTAGATATATTCTATATTTTCATTGTATATCGATTTGGACATGGCATATGCCACATTTTTGTAATACTTGTATTGACTTGGCAGACATGCCTTTTATATATATATATAAATGTCGATATGTGATCCAATAAATGTGTAGTGAGTTCATTATTTTATATTCGTTGTATTTTGTAGTTTTCCTTTTATAAATTTAATTGATCATTTGCCTATGTACTCAATAATATGAATATAAACAACAAAAATATATGATATAAAACATTGCAATCGTGGAATATGATTTGATAAAATTTCCAAAATGTTGAATTAACCCTACAAAACTCCTTGTATTTAGTTCATTATTGTGTATTCATTGTATTTGGTGGCTGCCATTTTATAAATTTAAATGAATATTTTCATATGTAATCAACAATATGAATATAAACAACAAAAATCGACAATATGAATATAAACAATAATATGTGTTTGGTGCGAGAGCACCCTCATGCTCACAATGGTCAAATTTTGTTCGTCGTGTGCACAAACTGACATCGCAAGCCCATCTGGGTGGCCAGGTTTACGCTAGGCATGCCCCTGTCGTGCATCCCAAAGTGCCAGAATGTTGAGAGTCATACCATACCAGTGCGATCTCTTGAGTGCCCTGAGTCCAAAAATTTGTCAAAATTTGACGACCTATTTCTTCAAATCCAAGACACATATGGTCAATCCATTTAAACTTTTGGGGTCTCATGAGACTCCTCTACAATGGCCTATCTTGGTTTTTGACGACTCAGAGCCATTTTCAATTGGTAGCATTTTTTCGCTTGCTACAAAACCGTTAGTTGCATGCAATGCAAAGTTGTAGGATTGGCTATAATTTATTCAGCTCGTCGTGTGCACAAATTGACATCACGAGTGCATCTGGGTGGGAAGGTTTATGATAGGCATGCCCCTGTTGTGCATCACAAAGTGCCAGAACGTCGAGAGTCATACCGTACTAGTGCGATCTCTCAAGTGCCATGAGTCCAAAAAATTGTCAAAATTTGATGGACTGTTTCTTCCAATACAAGACATATATGGTTGATCTGTTTGAACTTGTGGGGTCATGTGAGGCTCTTCTACAATGGCCTATCTCAGTTTTGGATGACTCAGAGCCATTTTCAATTGGTAGCATTTTTTCGCCTACTGCAAAAACTATTAGTTGCATGCGATACAAAGTTTCAAGATTGGCTAGAATTGATTTGGTTCATCATATGCACAAACCAACATCATGAGCGCATCTGAGGGGATAGGTTTACACTAGGCATACATCCCAAAGTGCCAGAATGTCGAGAGTCATACTATACCAGGGTGATCTCTCAAGTGCCATGAGTCAAAAAAATTGTCAAAATTTGACAAACTGTTTCTTCCAATCTAGGACATATATGGTCAATCTATTTGAACCTGTGAGGTCATGTGAGGCTCCTCTATAATGGCCTATCTTGGTTTTCAATGGCTCAGAGCCATTTTAATTGGTAGCATTTTTCACCTGCTACAAAAACTGTCAGTTGCATGGAATGCAAAGTTTCAAGATTGACTAGAATTGATTTGGTTCATCATGTGCACAAACAAATGTCACAAGAGCATCTAGGTGGGTCATTGTATGCTAGGAATGCCCTTGTCATGCATCCCAAAGTGCTGAAACATCGAGAGTCATACCGTACTAGGGTGATCTCTCAAGTGACATGAGTCCAAAAAATTGTCAAAATTTGACGGACTGTTTCTTCCAATCCAGGACACATATGGTCGATCCATTTGAACCCATGGAGTTGTGTGAGGCTCCTCTACAATGGCCTATCTCAGTTTTTGATGACTCAGAGCCATTTTCAATTGGTAGTATTTTTTCGCTTGCTGCAAAAATCGTTAGCTACATGTAATGCAATGTTGTAAGATTGGCTAGAATTAATTTGGTTCATTGTGTGCATAAATCGACATCACAAGTGCATTTGGGTGGGCAGTTTTACACTAGGCATGCCCTTGTTGTGCATCCCAAAGCACCGGAATGTCAAGAGTCATATCGTACCAGGGCGATCTCTCAAGTGCCATGAGTCCAAAAAATTGTCAAAATTTGACGGACAGTTTCTTCCAATCCAAGAAACACATGGTCAATCCATTTGAACCCATGGGGTCATGTGAGGTTACTCTACAATGGCCTATCTTGGTTTTTGATGACTTTGATCCATTTTCAATCGGTAGCGTTTTTTCGCCTGCTGTAAAAACCGTTAGTTGCATGCAATGGAAAGTTGCAAGATTGGCTAGAATTGATTTAGTTCGTCGTGTGCACAAACCGACGTCACGAGCGCATTTGGGTGGGTATGTTTACACTAGGCATGCCCATGTCATGCATCCCAAAGTGTTGGAACATCGAGAGTCATACCGTACCGGGGCGCTCTCTCAAGTGTCATGAGTCAAAAAAATTATCAAAATTTAACAGATTGTTTCTCCTAATCCAGGATACATATGGTTGATCCATTTGAACCTATAGGGTCGTGTGAGGCTCCTCTACAATGACCTATCTTGGTTTTTGATGACTCAGAGCCATTTTCAATTGGTAGCATTTTTTCGCCTACTGCAAAAACCATCAGTTACATGCAATGTAAAGTTGCAGGATTGGCTAGAATTGATTTGGTTCCTCGTGTGCACAAATCGAGGTTACGAGCACATCTGGGTTGGTAGGTTTATGCTATGCATGCTCCTCTCATGCATCCCAAAGTGTCGGGATGATGAGAGTCATACTGTACCGAGGGTGATCTTTCAAGTGCCCCGAGTAAAACAAATTGTCAAAATTTGACAGACTATTTCTTCAAATCCAAGACACATATGGTTGATCCATTTGAACCTGTGGGGTTGCATGAGGATCCTCTACAATTTCCTATCTCAGTTTTTGACGAATTGGAGCCATTTTCAATTGGTAGCATTTTTTCGCCTGCTGCACAAACCGTCAATTGCATGTAATGCAAAGTTGCAGGATTGGCTAGAATTGATTTGGTTCGTCGTGTGCACAAACCGATGTCACAAACGCATCTGGATGGACAATTTTACTCTAGGCATGCCCCTGTCATGTATCCCAAAGTGCCATAATGTCGAGTCATACCCTACCGACGCAATGTAGAAGTTGCTTGACAACTTTTTTGACAACAATGACAATTTTTGCTCAAATTGTATCTAGTCTCAATATATGACCCGAATGACCCGATAATGACTCAAATAATTCTCCGTGATTATACAAGAATCAAGAATTCTCATGACTAACCAGGGACACATCACATATACTCAAAACATAGTCACAAAACATTGACACACAAAATAGTCACAAAATATTGTTACATATTATTCAAAAATTTGCCTCTAAATATGGTCAAATCAACCCTTGGCTATTTGATTATACAAAAAAATGTCTTACAAATCATCTCATGGGATTTTATACAGAATTTGGCATTATAATATGTACGATTCAGCTCAT
This sequence comes from Cryptomeria japonica, assembly GCF_030272615.1. Classification (NCBI taxonomy): domain Eukaryota; kingdom Viridiplantae; phylum Streptophyta; class Pinopsida; order Cupressales; family Cupressaceae; genus Cryptomeria; species Cryptomeria japonica. The sequence goes on along the minus strand of NC_081411.1, from coordinate 751,270,303 downwards.
CGCCATTTTAATATACAAAGTTTGGCATGTGCATATGTACAAATCAGCTCATTGCCATTTAAATATACAAAATTATGCCCCTAAACATGTAAAAATCAGCTCATGGGCATTTATATATACAAAAAAATGAATTTAGAACAATTCGTCGACAATTTATACAAAATTCTCAAAATCATTCTACTCTAAACCGTAGAATCAATCAAGTGAGCCTTCAGGATTGGCTCTAACCCGTATTGTGTCAAGTATTGCCTCGTGGTCAGATTCACAAACTTTCCATAAAATCTTGTTATGAGGTCTACCACGATACTTCATCAAATGAATATTTGTTGCAACAACAAGGTTAGAGAAATGAAGAATATATCTATGTGTTTCAAAGTCCTCGAATAACCAAACATCAGAATTCTTGATAGGGTATCTATGAAGCAATGTTCTTACATCATGACAACAAACCCTATTGGGTACTTAATACCCTCTCTGTCAATGATTGTGGTTGTCAATTTTCTTTTTGGCTCAACACAACGACACAAATAGTAATATGTTCCTTCTTCATTGTTCTCTTCTGCAACAACTGCATACACATGACCTGTATTTTATAAAGTGTTAATTAATACCAAAAAAAAGTATGATGTACAACAAAATGAACCAAAAAGAATACTTGCAAAAAAATTAACTCAAAAAATCACCTGAATCCATTGGGTCGGATACATGGTCAAAATCCACTAATGTCTCCATCTGGCTCAATTGTAGTGATTTGGGAATTTGATATGAATCAATGGGAACCAACGGTCTACAAGACCATTCATCAACCCTCCCTTATGATTCACATTCTTCCCGTAAACAATACATGTATGAAGAGCAAAAACATACCATATGTCTCGTATAAATTACCAGTGAACTTGAATTTGAACTCATAAATGAGTGCATGTCACTCGATCCTACAACTATACAACAATCTAGATAGTTTTCAATGTTAGATTCAGTGATCAACTAGAAATATCTATGAACCATTGACATACTTGGATTACCTGGACCCATCGTAGACTTACAGGTCATCGCACAAATTGTTTCTGCATCTATCAACTCAGCACCACCTTCGTACTTCAATTCTTCTCTAGTTAGGGCTCTTTTCACACATGCTCCTGCATCATCGTGCTCTCCCTTACCATGTCCAGCCTCAGTGAAATTCCAAAAATGTTGTACACCGCTTGTCATATGCATCCTTGTCAACCAATAAAACATCCTTTCATTCTTGAATTGTGCCATGCAATTATCTGAACATATTAAGTATCAGTTGTATCGTATGTTCCTTTCCCTTCAACTATGATAGAAAACTTTAAAACGTACTTATACAAACTCTGATGAATGAGTATGATCATCACTTATGTAGAAGTGATACTCTCTTACAACCTTTCTATCCTCCTCTGTGCTATCATCTACATGCATGAATGCTATGTGTAAAAAAATAGAAACTTGTGTAGAGTGATAATACATATATTGCACTTCATTTTGAGGTTGTAGTGTATAATTTTCAGTGAAATCGACGATAGAGATAATGGTGCCAAGAGGAAATGTGTCCTTACAAAACTTGAATTGCTCATCTAACTATTGAGTTCTATGTGTATGCATTATGTACTCATAAACTAGTTTCTCGTTTTCATAAATTCATCTACACATATATCATTTTTCATTAGCTCACATCTCTTCAAATCTTTTCCATCTTTAACTCCATATGTGATTGTCTTGTATTTTTTGAAAGAAACTAGTTTCGTACCAATTTCATGTGTGCTCTCCAAATGTACACATCTTGGTAAATGTTGCAAACCACCACATATAGCACAAGAACCTTCCAAACAAGGCATCTTATAATAAATGCAACCATCATGTCTATTACATGGAACACTTCAAATAAATTCTCTTACCAACTTAGGAGGTGCTTGTATATTGCATTCCTACAAAACATCATTAGTGTGAAAAGTAGAACAAATATGACGAAAAATATCATAGTGCATGGAAAATTCAATATGCATCCCACAACAACACGTGATGCGTACATGATTAATCTTAATATAAAAAGGTTTTGCCATTTCAAAAAATCTTTGAGAAATTCTTATTTGAGGAAAATTTTGAAGGAATATTTCATAAAATTTAGTTTGAGTCATATCTAAATAGTGTTTGGCATGTGGCTCATGATTTGTAGACCCAATTCGCCTTCTAACAACATCTATTTGGTTGGGCGAAACTCTTGTGTTGTCATAACAAAAATTTTCAATTAATGTTCTTAGTGCATCAACAAAAACCTTGTCTTTGCATGGTAGTCTACCCGAGAACGCCCAAAGAGAATTATTGTTAGGTTCCTCTATTTTTTCCCACCTCTTTAATGCTTTACTTAATGTTGTTCTACTAACATTTAATGACTTACTTGTTTTGCTTATTAAATGGTCTTTTTTAATTTTCTTGCTCATTATGATTGATGTAATGACACGTCGAGTACCATTAGAATCTTTAGTACGTGATTTTGAACCAATAGCTTGATATGCATCAAATAGATTTCTCATAATAGTTCTTTCACTATTACTTTTTGATGATCTTAGGCCTAGAATTTTCATTGTCTCTCTAAAATTCAAATTTTTAATCATTTGAAAAATTAATTGACATCTTGTAGTTTGATTTAAGTATTCAAAATAGTTTTGCCATATTCTTTTAACCATTCTCCTACAATTTCGTTCATTCATTTTACTGGGCATTGGCTTCAATATATTCTCATCAATGTGAATTAGATACTTTGGTTTCCTACAAATGATTCTAGGAGGTGTTAACATCGGTGCATTATGTACATTCAATTCATCAAATAGAGAAGGTGTATGTTCATCATTTAATTGATTATTCAATGTGGTATCTTCTTCAATTGCATTAGGTTCGTACGATAAATCAAATGTCTCTTCTTCAATTTCATTAGGTGCATTATGTTCATTTGGTAAATTGAATTGAGATGTTGAGGATGACATACCTTCTTCTCTCATTGTTCTTATGTCATGTAATTTCTTCATATGTTGCCTTTGTCTTTCCTTTTCAACCTCTTGTTGTTCCATCGTTCCTCGCTTGTTCTTTCCCATGGTTGATATCAGTTGTCCTAAATAGAATCATATTACATATATATGTAAACAAAAGTTCATAAACAAACAAATAACCATAAATATGCATCTTATCACTATTTTTTTGGAATCAAACTATTAAACAATCACAATACTATTGACAAAACTAATAAGAACAACAATTCAAACATTTGAAATCATTCAAAAACAAAAAACTCACTTACTTCTATGTATAAAATAGTGACAAAAGTGCATACACAGTTCCAGTGGGGCCTTCAATGACCTCAAAAACCTCTTTTGAGGTTGTTGAGGCTCTTGGGCAACTAAAACTATGTCTATGTATCACATACGTGCTACATTAATAACCGTGTGCACGTTGTTAGTCCATAAAATGTTGGCAAGCCCAACAGTATTTTTTCCCATTCTGTACTAATAAGTAGCGCATACGCACTCCTAAGCCTAAAAAATGTTATCGCAGGGGTAGCGAATAATGGGCTCAGTACCCCGTACATGCTTACAAGTAATAAGTATCACGTACGCGCTCCTACGCCTTAAAAAAGTTATGGCAGGGCAGTGAACTAATAGGTTCAGTACCTCGTATGCGCTATTGGTAGTAAAAAAAATGTGAATGAAAAGGGAGAGAGAGAGAGAGAGAGAGAGAGAGAGAGAGAGAGAGAGAGAGAGAGAGAGAGAGAGAGAGAGAGAGAGAGAGAGAGAGAGAGAGAGAGAGAGAGAGAGAGAGAGAGAGAGAGAGAGAGAGTAGGGGGAGAGTAGGGGGAGAGAGAGAGGAGGGAGGTGGAAGGGAAGGAGGGAGAGAGAGAGAAGGAGGGGGAGGGAGAGGAGAGGGGGAGAGGGGGAGAGAGAGAGAGAGAGAGAGAGAGAGAGAGAGAGAGAGAGAGAGAGAGAGAGAGAGAGAGAGAGAGAGAGAGAGAGAGAGAGAGAGAGAGAGAGAAGAGAGAGAGAGAGAGAGAGAGAGGTGAGGAGGGAGAGGAAGAGAGAGAGAGAGAGGGAAGGAGGGAGAGGGAGAGAAAGGGAGGGGAGAGGGAAGGTAGAGAGAGGGAGAGAAGAGGGGGGGAGGGAGGGAGAGAATAAGGGGTATGGAGAGAGAGAGAGAGAGAGAGAGAGAGAGAGAGAGAGAGAGAGAGAGAGAGAGAGAGAGAGAGAGAGAGAGAGAGAGAGAGAGAGAGAGAGAGAGAGAGAGGGGGAGGGGGAGGGAGAGGAAGAGAGAGAGAGAGCATAACACAATACGACCCTTAGAACACAATATGATCCCTAACAACATCTAAGGGGTCATAGGGTGTCCTAAGGGGTTATATGACACTATATTATCCCTTAGCACACTATAGGACCTATAACGACACCAAATAGTGTCCTAAGGGGTCATAGAACACCATACAACCCTTTAGAACATCATATGGTGTTGTTATGGGTCATTGGTGTCCCGAGGGGTCATATAGCATCCTATGACCCCTTAGGACACCATATGATGTTGTTATGGGTCGTGTGGTGTCTTAAGGGGTCATATGGTGTCCTAAGGGGTAACAGGACACCATATGACCTCTAATGACACCTAAGGGGTCATATGGTGGGCTAATAAAATGATATATTAAATTTAAAGTTATGAATAGAACATCATACAATAGAACATCAATAGTTTAGTTTTGATATAGCTAAGTTAGACGATTATCAGCATAAGAGAGGCTCCAAGATAACAAACAATGAGGCTTCGCTAAAAAGAAAGTATAAGAGCTTGACCTAACCCTAAGAGTACTGCCTAAGTTCTAAAACATATGATGCTATTAAATTTGCAAGGTTATAGGACTGATCTCAATTGTGACTATAGGAATTACACACTTGATTTCTTTCATGGGTATGTACCATTCCAAGCCTTTTGACAGGTGATGATCATCATATACTACCACTTCCATGCATACAACAAACTTTAATCTCTTTAGGTGACAGGCGTTGTGTAACAACATGAGAACTCTCGCATACCCACCACTATCATTCTCTAGGACATCATCTGTGTTACTCTCCCTCTTTCTCTTCCTACTAGTTGTATCCTTTTGAAAAACATATTGTAGGTACTTTGACTCATCATGTTGTTTTGTTGACACTATTTTCCACATCTGCTCTACTCATTAAAAACACATTTAAGAAGAATATTGTTGCAGGTTTCCTTGTTTGTCACGGTAATGCACCCGTGTTTCAATTTCAAACCCTATTCCTCCTATTCAATATACACACACAAATCCATCAGTCAATTTTCTTAGGAGAGCATACATGATAAAGATCAAAGAGGAAGTTACAGACAAGAAATAAATTCACTTACTTCTATAGAAGTGCAGACACAGTTGCAGTGGGGTATGGAGGGAGGGAGGGAGAGATGAAGAGAAAGAGGGATGGGGTATGGAGTAAGGCAGAAGGTGTGAGAGAGAGAGGGGGATGGGGTGTGGAGGAAGGGAGAAGGGGGGAGAGAGAGAGAGAGAGAGAGAGAGAGAGAGAGAGAGAGAGAGAGAGAGAGAGAGAGAGAGAGATCGAATCCTGGACACAATATGACCCCTAACAACATCTAAGGGGTCATAGGGTGTCCTAAGGGGTCATATGACACTATATTATCACTTAACACACCATAGGACCTATAACGACACCAAATAGTGTCCTAAGGGGTCATAGAACACCATATGGTGTTGTTATGGGTCATTGGTGTCCCGAGTGGTCATATGGCATCCTATGACCCCTTAGGACACCATATGGTGTTGGTATGGGTCGTATGGTGTCTTCAGGGGTCATATGGTGTCCTAAGGGGTCACAAGACACCATATGACCTCTTAGGAAACAATATGACCTCTAATGACACCTAAGGGGTCATATGGTGGGCTAATAAAATGATGTATTAAGTTATGAATTGAACATCATACAATAGAACATCAATAGTTTAGTTTTGATATAGCTAAGTGAGACCATTGCCAACATAAGAGAGACTCCAAGTGAACAAACAACGAGGCTTCTCTAAAAATCAAGTGTAAGAGCTTGACCTAACCCTAAGAGTACTACCTAAGTTCTAAAACATATGATGCTATTAAATTTGCAAGGTTATAGGAATGATCTTGATTGTGATTATAGGAATTACACACTTGATTTATTTTATGGGTATGTACCATTCCAAGCCTTTTGACAAGTGATGATCATCATATACTACCACTACCATGCATGCAACAAACTTTAATTTCTTTAGGTAACAGACATTGTGTAACAACATGGGAACTCTCGCATACCCACCACTATCATTCTCTAGGACATCATCCGTGTTACTCTCCCCCTTTCTCTTCCTACCGATTGTTTCCTTCTGAAAAACATATTGCAAGTACTCTGACTCATCATGTTGCTTTGTTGACACTGTTTTCCACATCTGCTCTACTCATTAAAAACACATTCGAGAAGAATATTGCTACATGTTTCCTTGTTTGTCACGGTAACGCACCCGTGTTTCAATTTCAAACTACATTCCTCCTATTTAATATACACACACAAATCCATCAGTCAATTTTCTTAGGAGAGCATACATGATAAAAATCAAAGAGGAAGTTGCAGACAAGAAATAAATTCACTTACTTCTATAGAAGTGCAGATACAGTTGCAGTGGGGTATGGAGGGAGGGAGGGAGAGAAGAAGAGAAAAAGGGATGGGGTATGGAGGAAGGGAGAAGGGGAGAGAGCGAGAGAGAGAGGGATGGTGTATGGAGGAAGGGAGAAGGGGGAGAGAGGGAGGGATGGGGTATGGAGGAAGGGAGAAGGAGAGAGAGGGAGGGAGAGAGAGAGGGATGGGGTATGGAGGAAGGGAGAAGGGGAGAGAGAGAGAGAGAGAGAGAGAGAGAGAGAGAGAGAGAGAGAGAGAGAGAGAGAGAGAGAGAGAGAGAGGCACCTTGTATGTGTTTGAGAGGGGGAGACAATGCACTTATATGTGTATATATACTTAATATATTGTATATTATTATATACATATACATATACATATACATATACATATACATATACATATACATAATATATATATATATACACATATACATATACATATATATATATATATATATATATATATAATATGTATATACACATATTACATATACAATATCATATTATACACACACCCAAAATTTTAACGATAGCATATACGCACTATTTATAGTAAAAAGAGCGTGTACGTGCTTCTTACACCATAAGTACCACGTACGCGATTTTTATACCATAAGTACCCCATACACGCTTTTGACTGTTTAGGCTTGGAAATAGGCCTGGATGACAAAGCTACAGTTTGGAAGTTTGATTTCCCTCCATTTCTCTCATTTTTGACGTGTTTTATTTTATCAACTTGGTTTATCGACTTTGTCATCATCAGGGTTACACTTCATCAAGTGGGTATTTCTATAATTGCTACCATATTTTCACCTATCTTCTGAGCTTTCTAACCATATAATTTTTTTAAAAATTTGAAAAACAATAACATATTATTATTGAATTTCTTTTACCAGTGTCTCCATAGTTCTCACAGACATAGGTGCACCATTTTTTTAATAAATTTTGATATAGTTATCCAAAATTTAAAAACTTTATATATTATTGTAGTGCACTTGATTCTTTACAATTTAAAAATAAATAAATTATATTTTTGATTTGTTTAGTGCAACTTACGCTTCACGCACGAACACGTACCTAATTTTCAGGACGTGCTCGATTGGAAAAATCATTAAAAAAAAAACTCAACAAAAAATTACAAACAAAGACACATCTTCTTTTGCTCACCCTTAACTATCTTTTTGTGAAAGGATTTGTCAAAATAATAAATCTAACTATGACTTTTTTGATGCACATGTCAGACACTATGTTATATTTTTTAGAAAAAATCAAGGTCTATTTTTCGTGCGCGAAGGATTTGACCCCCTTAATCTTATCCAATTTTGAAAATGTTTAGTAGTTTGAAAACTAGATTCAGAGTAATACAATATTTTTTCTTTGATTATCTTCATATCTTTTTTGTATTAGAAATTGAAAGTCCAAAAATTGGAGAGTTTATACAAAAAAAAGGCGGGAGACAGAGCCTTAGCCACCAAACTATGAAACTAGACTAAGAAAACAACATATACAGTTATTAGCTATATATGTACAGTCTATATAATTATGATTTTATCAAAGGGTACTACTGCAAGACCTCGTCCTGATCTTCTAGCCAAGTGGTCCAGCCTAGTGGTCCTTCCATCCATGCCACCTTTTTTCCTTCCAGGATTTGGAAACATATTTCTACCTTGTTGAACGGTGGAGGCCTATTGTCCTGTAGCTCCTTAATCAATTTCTTCATAGCCTTATCAAAGGAGACTTGGTTCTCAGCGAGTTTGGCCCATTCATATCCATCTTGCATCTCATAAACAAACATAGTTGCTTTGCCATCTTTGAGGAATCGCAGTAGCTTGTTCCTCTCAATGTTCATCAGAAAGCAAACCTACACAACAATTTTGTAATGTGTGAATTTTTTAGAAAAACCAGTAAGTACCCTTTCATTACCTTGAAACTTCTCCTCATTCCTTAGTTTCCAAATAAACCAAAGTATGAAGGTAGATAGAATTTGCTAGACTAGGTTAGCATCCTTCTTGAGCCCATGAATAAAACTAGTGATTATATCAAGAGTACATACATGTTTTGTGATAGAGATTCCAAACATTAACCAAATTTCTCTAGCAAAAGGGCAGTCAAGGAAAATGTGGTGTGCAGTCTCAAGCTTCTTGCAAATAGAGCATAAGTTGTATGCAACAATCTTATTCCTAATAGGTAATCTGTTAAGTATAAGTTGCCACCTAAAGCATTTGATCTTAGGGGGGATGGGGGATCTCCATAATTTCTCAAAGGTTTTTTGCCACGCGTGGTGGTTATGGTCAACATATTACAGAGCATTAATATGATCGATCATCGAGGTGTCATTGTTGAGCAGGGTATAAATAGACTTGGCCTTGATCTTGGGGAGGGTGGAGCCATCTTTCCAAAGGAAGGTAAGGTACCTATGAGCATCTACATGTGTGTTTCTAGGAAGATGAAGGGGAGTGCATGCATTTTTAATCATGTTGTAGGTCCTCTTGTGCGAGGGAGGGAGATCATATTTATTGCTAAGACTTTCCCAGCTGATAAGATTGTCATGTTCTAGTATATCCATAAGATACTTGATACCTTTATTGTGCCAGTACTTAGCAAAGCATCCTTGGGTTAAGGCAAGGGGTTTAGAGTTATGATATAGGTTCCACCATATTGACCTTTCACCATGGGGAGTAGTATCACAATCAATGTTAGAGTTGACAATAAGTCTACGCACATGCTCCTAGGCTTTCTAGATAGATTTAAACACCCAGGTACCTTGGACAAACACAGAGAAATTGCCTGCAATCTAATCACTAAGCGGGAGGGTTTTCCAGGTTTTGGAAGTCTTGGGAACACCATTTTGTATGTTGTTTCTGATGAGAATCTTCCAAGGTTCTTGACCTTCCAGTGAGTGGAATATCCATTTGGCCGCAAGGGCTATTCCCTGCAGTCTAAGATCCTTAAGACCCAACCCACCAAGCTTTTTGTCTAAATGGCACCAGGTTCATTTGACTGCGTGAGCTTTCCTCTTGCCCTTGCCATCCGACCAAAGGAAATGTCTGATAGCCTTTTGGATTTCAAAAACTTAATAGTTGTTGAACATCCAGATAGAGGAATAGTAAATACTATAGGAGGAGAGGATTTTATGGCAGACTTGAATCCTGCCGGCTAGGGATAGGACCTTATTGTCCCATTTATTTAGCTTTCTATCTATTTTTTCCTTGATCCAACTCCACATGTCTCTTAGAGAAGGGGATACCTAAGTACCTAACTATTTTGTTAGGTCCTCCCCAAGCGTAACCAAACTGCTGAAGCCAGTCCGGAGGCTCATCTTTCCACCCAAGTAGAATGGATTTGGAGCTAGAAATCTGAGCGCTAGATGCTCTACCAAAGGTGTCAAGTTTTTGATTGAGGGAATCAATATTATTCTTAGAGAGCTCCAGGAATAGCGAGGTATCATCGACAAACTGAATGTTGATTAATTCAGAGTTGTCCGGCATCTTGATGCCATGCACTCTAGGGGATAGGGTGTCAAATCTCAAGAGATAGTACATGGCATCTGATGCAATGACAAATAGAGCAGGGGCAAGGGGGCAACCCTGCCTAATTGATCTAGAGAGGGGAATAGGCCGGGAGAGGGACCCATTAACTTCGATCAGGGCAGATGCATCTTTGAGGAGGATCTAGACATAATCACATAATTCACTAGGGAAGCCAAAGGCTTTGAGCATCATGAGGATGAAGCCCCATTCCACCCTATCATAGGCTTTTTCAAAGTCGACAAGGAACATGGCTGAGTCCTGGTTCGAGGTTTTAGCACATTCCATGGATTCCTAGCTGGTCACAAGATTCTCCAATATGTACCTACCTTTGATGAACCCAGTCTAGGTAGAGCTGATGAATTTGGGGAGGATCTTCTCAAGGCGGGAGGCTAAGGCTTTGGCTAAGATTTTGTAGGAGACGTTGAGGAGGGTAATTGGCCTCGAGTTTTTTATGAGGGCTTTGTCCCCATATTTTGGGATAAGTTTAACAATACCCATATTGATGAACTCTCCTAGGGTGCCAGTATCAAGTGCTTCATTATATATATCATAGAGATCATTAGTAATCCAATCAATGTTGAATTTGTAGAATTTAGCAGGAAGACCGTCGGGACCTGGGGCCTTATTATCCTTGAGCGCCTTAATGGCATTAGCAATTTCTTGCTTGGAGATCCTAGCTTTGAGGAGGAGGGCTTCATCCTCAGAGATTTGTTTTGGAATAATGGAACTACATTTAATTCGAGGAAATTCCGAGGCTTCATTATCCTCTAAGGTAAACAGGGTCTTGTAAAACACTTTGAAGGCATCTTTGATATCATTGATATTTAGGAGCTCCTTATCTTCTACCGTTATTCTGTCAATTTTCTCTTTGGTTTGTTTTTGTTTAAGAAGACTAAAGAAAAGTTTGGAGCCTTTATCTCCATATTTAAGCCAGTGATTATGGGCTCTGATGAAGGCACCTTTGATTTTGATTTGTTGATGTTTTCTGAGGATGTCCCTAGCTTCAGAGACCTGCTTGGCCAAGGTAGGGGAGGAGGGTTGCATTTGTATTTCTTGTTCCAAAGAGTGAAGTTGATGTGTAAGGGTTTTCTCCCAGGATCTAAAGTCCTTGGCTTTCTTCTGGCCAATGGTTTGGAATATCTTCTGCCAGGAGGAAATGTTCCTCTTCCAATTGGGAATATGGGATTGGGGAAGCTGAGGCTACATGTTGAAGAGACTAACTATTTTTATGGCATTAAGGACTTCCTTATCTTGTAGCAGGGAGGTGTTGAGCAAAAATTTCTTAGTGTGAGGGTAGCTATTAGTGATGGAGTTTCTAGTGTTTATGATGGCTAGGATAGGAAAATGGTCAGAAAGGGTTACTACTAAGACAACCACCGCGTTCCCAAATTGATTGGGGGAGAAAGAAAAGAAATTATTATTAACATAAAACCTATCTAGTTTGGAATAGATTCGATTAGTGCCTTGCTGAAAGTTGCACCAAGTATACCATAGGTTATGGGCATCAGATTTGGCACCTTCCAGGAGGTCAAACAGCTGGAGTTGCTATTTAAACCTGTCCCAGTGAGGTTTTTCTGGAGTTTTACATTCAAAAGGAAGGCCCCCAGCCTTGTCATCCTAGTGTTCAGTCATGTTAAAGTCTCCGGCCATGACCGAGGGGATATTTGGGAGGGATGTCAGCCATATCCAAAGGGACAATCTTTCCTTATAGTCATTGGGTGCATATATGGAGCATATGCCAAAGCAAGATCCTCTAATATATAATGTATCCTATGCCACTCTATTACATGGGGAAGTTCCCTTATCCTTGAGGTAGCTTGCCCTTTTAGGGGCTATAAGAAGGCCAACTCCTCCCTTTCCTCTTGGGTGCTCGGTGCAAATTTTAATTGCATCTCTCCAAATGAACTCGAGTGCGGTGTCAAGAGAGAATCCAATAGCTTTAAGTTCTTGTAGCATCAGAAAATCTAAATTTTTATGGGAATCTAGAAATATTTTGATAACAAATTTCCTGTTAGGTGACTCAAGGCCTCTAATGTTCCATGATATGTACTTCATTAGAAAGGAGGGTTAAGTAGGGCTGGTAGGGAGATCATGCTGATCTCCAAGCTTTTTCTTGTTTTTGGAGCCCATAGGTCTACCTTTCTTCTTATTCATGGAGGATCCTTTCATAAGGTCCTCATCATCTTCACTAATCTCAGATGGCTCAGTTCTAGTATCCGCATTTCCTCCTATGTCGGACCTAGACAACTGGGAGCCTGGAAAGCCAAGGAGCATAGTGCTAGACCTAATGTCATCCAGACCCTTATTGGCATAGATAACTTCTATCACATGATTATCCTCTATTTCATTGAGCTTGGAAGCTATCGAGGGGTTGGTGGTGCTAATATCAGAGGTAAGTCCTACAAATGAAGATGATACCATTTGTTTGGGGGTTCCAGATTTGAGTACCATTTTTGTAGTATTATCACTGATGCTAGCATCATCAGCACCGCGATTAGGGTTTTCCAAATTTTTAACCATTTTTTTAACCAAAGAATTAGTCGGGTTTTGCAAAGTAGATGGTAATTCCTTAATCTCAGGAGGGGGAAAATTGCTATTAACGGCCAATTGGTCGGTAATTGGGACATTAGAGAAGCTTAGGGCATTTTGGTGGGTTAATTTCCATCTTCTCTTTCTTGAGGTAACCACTTGAAAGAAATCAGAAGGCGATTCTTCAAGACCTTTTGAGGGGTCAAAAATAGGGATGAGGGGTTTAGGGACCAGAGGTGCGAGATCAACATGCATTGGGTTTAATTCATTGGGCTTGGAATCGGGTGTGAAGGTTTCTTTGTTAGCAGGGTGTAGGGGAGTCAAATTTAGGTCATTATTGGTTTTAGGGTTTTCCAGAGTATTGGCTGAATCATTCTTTTGTTTCCTACGATTGATGATTGGACAATTTCTATGAATATGCCCTTCCTTTTTGCAAAGAAAACAAGTGTTCAATCCTCCAAGCATCTCAATAGGGCAGAGGAAGGTATCTCCATTAATATTTAGGTTTAAGCATGGGGGGATGTCAATTCCAGGCTTAATGGATATGAGCATTCTTGCATCTAGGTTGGGTACCAGACGAGTAGTCTCATCAACCCTAATTGTTTTTCCAAATGGTTCCATTAATTGGGGAAGAAATCACCAAAGAAAGGGAGGGACATCTTTAAGGATGCCCCATCTAGGGGAGGAAAGTGTGAGAACTTCTTCATTAACCACCTCTGGAGACCAGGCTAGGGCTCGAAAGGAGGTTTTCCCGACCGTCCAATATTGGTGTTTGAGGGCTTTTAGTTGGGCTTCATGCATGTTAAAAAAGATAAGGTAGAGACCTCTTTGGATTAGCCTACAAAATGATATTTTAAGCCCTAGTTTCATTCCAAAGATTATTAAACTAGTCATCTAGGAATTTCCTAGGCGGACATTTTTGAATGTCAACACAAGCAAAGAAAATAGCAGTATCACATAACCTAAGTTTTTTTGAAGCAATTTCATTCAACATCTCAATATTTGGTGAAATGCAGAAGGAGTCCGAGGCAATGCGAGGGCACTTACCATCCTTACTGGGTCCTTCGCCTTCAGGAGCCTTAAGGAATTGTGCTGATGGGTGGACTCCATTCGCAGGCAGGGTGATGGTCTCTGCAAAAGATTTTTTTAAGGCTGGGTTGTGTGAGCAACAGATTTAGGGCCATTAATGGCACCTCCATCTGCTCCAGCTCCATCGAGAACCAGGGTTGGGTCGCACGGGGTGCGTAGATAGGTGGTGTAGTTTAGACTTAATTAAAAGTGTAGAGCATTAAAAACACATAGATTTTTAAAAGATGCAAGTGGATGAGGTAGAGATTGCAAACTAGGTGGAGGAGGTTAACTCCTCCACGTTGACTCCTCGATTTTGCTTCCACCTTTGATCACCCTAAGTTCAAAAATTTGCAGACCTCCTCATGATTATCTTCATATCTTGAGTGGATGACTTTTAAATTTTGCCTCCAAGTTCAGGTTCACCTGATTTTAGAAAAAAGTGTCTACTTATACCCTCCTTTTTGACCACCATCTTTGTGCACTTACCCATGTATTCATGTTGAATGGTGGTGCAATGAGTTGGATGATAAAGCAACAAGTTGTAGTTTCTTTTCCCATTACAGAGGAAGAGTAGATGGCAACAACTCGTGCCCATCAAGGCTATTTGGCTTAAGCATTTATGTTCTAATGTTGGGTTCAATGTAGGGCATATTTCTATTTTTGTGATAGTTGGAGTGCCATTTATTTGGCGAAAATTACCTCTTTCCATGTCAGGACAAAACATTTTGATGTGTAGTATCACTTTGTTCATGACATGGTGGAAGATGGAAAGGTTAATTCAGAAAAGGTGGATACTTTGAAGAATGTTGTAGACGCATTGACAAAACCTATGAGCACAACTAAGTTCAAATGGTGTGCTAACTCTATGGGCCTTGGAGCCCATGATTCTCTTTAGTCTCAAATGTTCTGGAGCTACCAGTAAGTTCTTCATCAAGTGGAAGAATATTTTTTATTATAGGAAAAATAGGTTTTGAAGGGACCTCGAAACCCTTTACAATAGATCCTTAAAAGATAAGAGCATTAAGAAACAAGAAAAGACATTCTGCAAAAAAAACTAGTACAGTTCTGGGCAAAAACCAACATAAAAGCCCAACAAAACCAGCAACATCCAGCCAAAACAAAAAAAAGAAAAATTACTTAATGTTTTTATGAGAATTAGCCAAATTTCTACTAATCCCTTGCAAATCTTTGATATTATCCCTGAGCATAGGGATTTCCTTGGAAGAGGCCAAAGTAGCTTTTTTCATACTCACCCTAGTCCTTGGAAGAATGTTGAGAATGGGTGTCTCAAACTTACTAGTTGAGATCTCGATTAGATGGAATTTTTTTTTGCAGTGAGCGGTTCGGTTGGAAAACATTCATGTTATCGACCAGCTCCGAAGGTGGCGGAATACTTTTTGTTTTATACACAGTGAGAGAAGTAATAGTCCTTCACCAAGGCCACGTAGGATAGTGGGGAAGAAAAGGAAATAAATTCTTTCTTCATCCCACGCAAGTAGAAGATAAAGGAAGACAATGTCATGGGATAGTAGGGAGAAAAGAGACTTGGTCTTCCCTGCCAACCCACGAGGCACCATGAGGAATAAAGAAAAGGTTGTGGGATATTGGGAAGAAAGGAGACTTACTCTCCCCTGCCAACCCTCAAGGAAATTATAAAGGAGCAAAAACTCTATGGGCCAGCGAGGATAGTAAAGGGTCTTAGTCTTCCCCACCATCCTGTAGCTTGAAGAAGGGCATGTAGAAGGACACTGGGCTAACGGGGAAAGGGAAGACACATGATTCTCCACCACCTTGCAAGACATTTCAAAGGCCGAGAATGAAATGCGAGATAAAGGGGTAGCAAGGAGACTTTCTCTCCCCACCACCTCATGAGGTATCAAAGAGACTCTTACTGATAAGCTTTGAGACAAAGTGGGGACCATGCAAAACTCGTGCTAACTTGCTGAGTTGTATGCCGGGGATTGGTCTAAGCTAGAGTCTATGGATTGCAATTGGAATTTGGTGTAGATTATACATCACGTTATTGACAACTAAAGAGTCTAATGGTTGGAGTTGTGAGGGAACTAAATTAAACCATTATTTTGACAGAGACATATAAATGTCTAATTAAACAATTTTACTGGTGGATTATTGATAGTTGATTGATTGGATATTTTTGTTGGATGCTGAATTGTAGACTAATTGTGACTGTAATCTGTGTAGATCAAAATTAATCTGATATTTGTATGCTTCCTAAATAGAGACTAGAATATAGCATTTAAATATGTATCTTGTATGGAAATACTCTTTGTTGTAATACAAGTGATTAGTGCTTTGGTGATGCAGAGCACCAAGGAACAAAGGCTTCTCACACAGACTCACTCTACAAGACCCTCAATTAAGATCTCAACATTCATAGAATCTTGGACAACCCTATCAACAACATGTTAAAACACTTCTACACTCCCCTTTTTTCAATGGAGCCCGTTTTAATTCCTAAACAACTCATTGAGATACAACTTTTCACATCATGTTTTTCCTTGACACCAACTCTCCTGTAGTCATCTATGAGAAATTTGGATTATTAAACATCCACCATTGTAGAATAGGTATAGACCCTATAAAACCTCTAGCAAAACCCTAGGAATATTGACCACAACCAAGACAACACCCTTTTGTTTGTACAGGTTCAATCAAAGTGACTTGCCCTCTACAAGACACCTATTCCTTGTAGCCCTGTTTGAAATTTTAAGGAAAAAATTGGAAACCATCATAATGATACCACATACTCTTGAAACCTTTTTATTCCTCCACTGGTGACACAAAACACTTCCAAAACTCAGACCCCAACTCTTGCATTGACTGGGTCAAACACTGCTCCTACAAGAGGCCTAATAGGGCTTTTAGGCCACGTTTACAAAGAAACCACACTCCAATGGCTTGATCCAATGACACAAATGGATGGTAAAGGTATACACACATCCCAAAACACAAAATACTCCATTATATAGGGTCCACCACTCTTGGTTCTACCATTGCAAAATTTTTAATAGTCAAAACCGGCTAGTCACGTGAGGATGCCTAACCTAGGGCTTGATCCCAAAATCCATTAGTTTAACGGCCCACTCAGAAACTTTGGAAATATTAAAATAAATTGTCTCCCCTACCATTCCCCATATTTTTAGCCAATTTGGCCAAAGGAATGAGGGGTTAAGAAATCATTTCCTCAGAAACCTTGGTTTTAGAGGGTTTTTCAGACCACCTGTCACAAAAATGCAGATATCTCACTTATTACTTAGTATTTTCCTACCAAATAAAAATCAAATGAATATAAACACATTTTACTATTCAAATAAATTATTTATCCTACACATTGAGTCCGTACAATGATCGTACAAGACACTGTTACAATAAATTTATGAGTGTTTTATTGAATCTAATCACTGCTTACATCCAAACTTCATCAAAATTCTTCAAAAATTCATCAATTATTTCCCCTCAACCTCCAAATCCTTAATAAAGTTTTCTCCAACCTCCCCAAATGACTCCAACTGAAATTTGAATTAGGTAGCCGTTGGAGGGAGATTAGTTACAAATTGACAACAAAAGTTGTCATCCAAACTTGACAACTTTACATAAACTTGACAATCTATGACTTTTGCCTATGTAACTTATTAGGACACATTATAAACCTTAAAAATAGGCCACATAGGAGCCAAAATAGAATTATTTCCTCATTTAGGCATTTTGGATGTCATTTGACCATGGTTGACCAAATAGGTCCTAAGAAGTTCACACTACAAAATGACATCAAAGCCTTACATGGCTAATCAAAACAAAATGAATGGTCTTGAAAGACCTTATTACAACTCAAAAAAATTCAAGGGACATATAAAAACCTTTAAGAGCCTTCATTTCTCAAATGGTCTTCAAATCTTGCAATAGTGCTCCTACACCATACTCTTGGGGGGCATAGAAAACTCAAGTGTCTTGAGGAATGAGGTTTGCAATAGAATGTCCATGATTTTTAATATCATATTTTTTCATCCATGTATAATATTCATTGGGTAGAACACTCCATTTGACAAGGTACTCCTTATAAGTCTTCTTCCCAGTATTCTTGACCACCTTGGTGTCCAAGATGCTCTCCAACTTCAATGGTTGGCTAGGTGGTATATCCTTGACCCAACCTTCATCTCTCTCTGATTGCAAACCTACATTTGAACTTGCAACATCAACTTGGTAAGGAAATAAATCTAAAATGTTGAAAATGGGTGATATTCCTAAGCGTTGAGGAAGTTCAATCTCATAGGCATTAGGACCAAACTTATGCACAATCCAACAAGGACCAATCTTCTTCTTTCCAATCCATATAGATCTCTTTTTTCAAGAATAGCTCTTGGATTAATCCCATAGACCACCTCAAAAGGACTTCTTCCTATTCTTCTATCGACATAATCATTATAAGCAAATTTATCTTGAGGGATAATCATATCCCAAGCTTCTCCATGTTTTTTTGTGAGACATCTAAGCAAATTTCCCAATGATCTATTCACTACCTCAGTTTGGCCATCAATTTGAGGGTGATAGGCTGATGTGAAGGAAAATTGAGTGCCCAACTTCTTCCACAATGTACACCAAAAGTGGCCCACAAACTTAGAGTCCTTGTCAATCACAATTTTGAGAGGTAAACCATGTATTGTAACAATTTCTTTGAATAATAAGCCAACAATATGGGAAGCATCATTTGTACATTTACATGGCAAAAAGTGAGCCATCTTACTAAACTTGTCTACTACAACAAAAATGTTGTCAAAACCTCTTTGAGTCCTAGTAAGACCCAAAACAAAATCCATGTTGATACGCTCCCATGGCCTATTATGAATAGGGAGTGGTTTATATAAACCTCCATTGATGTTGTTCCCTTAGTCCTGGCACATGCTGCAACTTTCAACAAACTTCCTGACAACTGATTGCAACTTGGGCCAAAAATAGTACCTCTTCACCTATTCTAAGGTTTTATCAAGCCCAAAGTGACCTCCCAAACTGCCACAATGTTTCTCCTTGATAATGTTCTCACTCATGGGGCATCTAAGGACACATAATTGGCTCCCTTTGAACAAAAACCCCTATTGCAACAAAAAAATAGAAAAAGCAGAATGGTAAGAATCTGAAAATTGAGTGCAAAACTCATATATCCCACTGAAATCTTCAGCATCCTTGTACATTTTCTTGAGAGTATCAATTCCCACACTTTGCAATTGAATTTATTACACCATGCACACCCTCCTAGTCAATGCATCCAACACTTTATTACCCTGCCCCTTCTTGTGTTTGATGGTAAATGTGTAGGCTTGAAGATGTTCAACCCACTTCATATGCTTATGGCTAAGCTTCTCTTGTCCATTCAGAAAACTGAGAGCATGATTGTCAGTATAAACAATGAATTCTTTAGGGAAAAGGTAGTGCCTCCATTTCTTCAAGGCTTGTACAATTGCATACAACTCCAAATCATATGTAGAATACTTCCTTTTAGCATCATTGAGTTTATCACTAAATAAAGCCACCAGTCTACCCTCTTGACTGTATGGCAAGATTACTAGCATCACACTCCACTATGAATAACTTGTTAAAATCGGGCAATACAAGAATGGAGTGTTGTGCTACTCCCTTTTTATGACATTCAAAAGATTCATTCATTTCATTTGACCAAGAAAACTTACATTTTTACCTTCGTTGATTGTGTCTAGGATAGCTACACATATATGAATGAAATTTTTTATGAACTTTCTCTAAAATGTTGCCAATCCATGGTAACTTCTCACATCAGCTACTGTCTTGTTCAATTTTCCAATAAAATTTACAAAATTAAGAGGTTACTTGTTAAAACCCTAATTTTCAAAAATCATCTTGAACTTGTGCAAAAATTGGATTTTCATTTAATTTTTAGATTTCTGATTGTTCTCAGACTTGTTTTCATTCCTACAAATTTAATTTTCAATTTCCCTCCTTTTTCCCAAAATTCAAATTCCAGAATTAAGTGTTAGGTCATAAAACCCTAATTTTCAAATTTAATTGGATTTTGTGCAAATTTCAAATTAATTTCATTAACATTCAGATTTCTAAACATTTTCCAAGGTGTCCCTATCCATTAGGTTTGACCTTTTTCAGAATTGCAATTCAATTCCTCTTTTTCTTCAAAACCCTAATAGGGTCCTATTTTTACATTTGAACCTTCATTTTTCCCATCTATAAATCGTAAAATTCGCCAATTTTTTTGGGGTTATCTTTGAAATCATCTTAATATTCATCCCAAAATTTTTTGAAAAAATTGGTCGGACCATGTGAATTCCCGCCACGGTCCTCAACTTTTATCTTGAAATTTCGGGAGACTATTATGATTGTATTTAATAGCCTAAATCCAGAAGATTGGTTGATTTTGTCAATTTTTGATCCCTCTAGAATCAAAAATATCTCCAAAATTCAACATTTCAAATTTCAAGAAATTTTTATAAATTAAGAGGTTAATTATAGTCTGCCCTAATTTTAAAAATTTTAATTTTAAAATTAAGTGGTATTCCCTTGGCCCTAATTTTAGAATTCCAATTTCCTTTCATTTTTGGAAATTGTGTCATCATCTTCCTCCAATAAAGTTCAAATTGTGTAATCATTATTTTCTTACATTTTGTATTACTCAATTTTGTAAGCTTTGTTCCAAAATTCAAAATTCAAAATTTCCCTCTAGTGCACTAGTTTTACCACTATTAGTCCTACCTATCCTATCCCTATTAAATGAAACATTAGAATTAAGGCTTCCCAAGGTTTAATTACCGAGTTGATGGGGCCTAATTTAAGGGACTTCTTTAATGAGGATCATGCCAATTCTTCCCATCCTAATCATGTCCCTATTCACCCCATTGATGAATCCCATGATGAAGAAAAAACTTTAACTAGGGTTTCTATAGATCAACTTTCCACATTGGATAATCAATTTTATAACTTTCAACAATGGATATCCAAAGAATATCCCTAATAGTGAATCTCTTCCATTAATTGAAGGCCTTAAGCACATGATTCAAAGTGATAAGAATGGAATTGATATATTGTGTGTCATTGCATATATTGTTGATTCTAATGTCATGCCTATCAAGAGTTGTGCCGAAACCCTAGGTTATTCACAACCTTCAACACAAGTCAATCCTTCTATTCCTTTGACTACTCTTATGACTAGTATTCCTACTTTTACCTCCAATATCATGGCTACTTCAACTCAAAGTGTCATTCCTACAAACATTGGTCATGGGGGAAATCCCTCTTCTTAATTTAATCCTCCATCTTTACCTATGTCTTCCATAAGTATTCCTATTATTCCTCAACCATTCAATGTGACACAAGGGGGCAATTCCTTCAACAACTTTGTTCCTCCTTTAAGTGTACCTTTTCCTACCCAATCATCACCTATGCCTACTTATCATAATGTCCCACCACCTTATTCTCAGTCCATGCCTTCTTTCAATAACATCACACCACCTTCTCAATCAATTATGTCTAACATCAATTCTTCTACCGAGGCGACAATTAACAATCTTGCTCAAACCGTGTCTTCCTTACAATAACAAATTGCTTCTATGAGTCAATCCAAGTTTAGTGTGCCCACCTTTGATGTTGTGAGCCCACTTTCTCTTTATATTGTTAAAGTCATGTCACCTAAACATGTTGAGATCCCTCATTTGAAACTCTATAATGGAAAAGGTGATCCTTTTATGCATGTTAAAACATGTCAAACCTTGTGTACCAATTTTGCTTATGATCAAAGATTTCTTGCAAAATTATTTACAAGAACACTAAGAGATAAGGCTTTACAATGGCATTGCTCTTTGCCTTCTTATTTTATCACCTCCTTTCAACAACTGGCAAACAATTTCATCCAACAATATCAAAACAACATTGGTCCTAAAATTGTAGACACTTAAAAATAATTATTTTAATTATTTTTAATTCCTCGCATAATTAATTAATTAATTATGTTAATTCAAATTCCTCACAATATTAATTAAATATAATTAATATTGTCACTATAGCATATGATTGATTTATTTAATAAATCAATCCCTTTCTTTATTCTTCTAAAAAAATATCAAATCCTCACAAATCTTCCTCTTAGCTAATTAATTTCAAATCATCTTCTTAATTCATTCTTCTAGAAACTCCCTAAACTCACTTAACATTATTCTTCTAATTTTTTATTCCCTCCACTCATTCTCTCTCCTAGTCAAATTATCCTACAAATATTAATCCCACCTAATATTTCCTCTAATCCCCCTCCTAATGAGTCGTTAATGGTTAATTAGCATGATTAGCCACAAAGTCAACTCTTTGTCCTTTTCATCCAGCCACTAGCTTTAAATGCTCTTTTCTTAGGTGAATGTAAGATTTTTGAAATCACACATTCCTCTAGGCACCCCCTCTCCCAAGGAATTTTTAATTCTTTTTTATTCCTCCAATCCCCATGATATCCTTTTTTTGAGAATTTTTAATTCCTCCAATGCATCTTGTGGAGTGTGGAGATACGAAATGCCTTTAAGGCATATTTCTTGGTCTCCACACCCTTTATTGGACCTTGTGTGAGCTCACAAGTAAATCTTAGCCCTTCATCTTGAATTCATCCTAGCCATCCGTTTTCCTCTCCTCTTCCTATAAAATAGGGCTCCATCCCTTCATTCAAATTATCTTGAAATCCAGTAAGTTTATGCCACCCTTTTGAGCCCAGGAAATCATCTTGGCAACTTGATCATCTCATCTTTATCATTTTTCAATCCATTCCATTTGTGCACAACATTGGAGAGCCATCCACATCCAGCAATCAAAGGAGCACATCAAGTGGAGCATTATCAAGGGGCGCCTTCACTTTATCAAGCTCAATTCAAAGGAGAAGGTAAAATAGCAAGGTGAAATGGTCTTTTAATGATATTTTAGCATTCTGCATGTTTATTTCATTATGTTTTGATCATTTGACCTTCAAATCTGTTTTCCCCTCTTCAAAAATCACTTTAACTGATTTAATGCATTGTAAACAAGGTGTTAAAGAAAAAGTGACTGATTTCATTGGTAGATATAAGCATTTGTGTGCTCAAATTTGTTTTCATGTACTTGATAATGATATTAAATGAATTTTCATTTCTAATTTACAAAAAGATATCAGGGAAAAGATTCTTTTGTTTGAGTTTACTTCCTTTCCGCAGTTGTGCGCAACACTCCACAATTATCAATTGGTTGTGATTCAAATGGAGCAATCCACTCCTATGGCTTTGAGTGATAAGGAGGAGAGTTTTAAACAACCATTTTCAAACCAACAAAAAGCTTCATCAAGTTCAATGATACAATCAACAACAACAATGTGAATGCTACAATAGGTTTGCCTTCTATTTCTAAATTTTTCCAAAGAGAAAGACAATTTACTTCCTTAAATGAACTCTTTACATAGTATAATGTCTCAATTGTTGCACGAAAATGTTATCAAACTTCCTCCTATAAAACAAATTGATCCTTCTAAATTGCATCCACTTATTTTGATAACAATTCCTTTTGTCAATTTCATCGTCAGCCTGGTCATGATACTGAGAATTGCTTCACATTGAAAAATAAGATTCAAGACTTGATTGAATAAGATACTATATATGTGGTAGGTGTGAATGATAAAGGGAATAAATCACTAGCTCCTCCTAATCAAAATCTTAAGATTTTCACTGATCCCTTGCCTTCTCATACCTCTAACATTATTGAGATTGTGCCTAATTCTTTCTCTTCTAAAGAATTCACCTCTATGGCTCCAAACTTGGTTAATATAGTAGAAACACAAGATACACCTAAGGATCCTTGTATTTCATTTAACCCTAGCCAGACCATTAGAGAATCCGATGGCCCTTTATACATAGTTGTGAAGGTTAAGGATATCCCTTGCCGTGGTGCCCTTATTGATCCCTCTTGCATGGTTAATGTCATAATTGAAGAGTATCTTTTCACTTTACAATTGCATAAAATAATATATGATTCTTCTAATGTGGTTGTGAAGTTATTTGATGGCTTCTCTTGTCCTACCATTGGTTCTATCACCCTTCCTATTGAAGTTCATACTAAATCCATGGATGTTGACTTTGTTATCATACCCTCTTCTGATCAATGCCATGTGAAGTTGGGCTATCCTTGGCTATCTTCCATGAAGGTTATTTCTTCTCGAATACACAGGTGTGAAATTTCCTCACAATGGAGAAGTCATAATTGTGAACTATAGCTTATTTCGTCCATCCAAAAGAAGCCCTGGTGTTCCTATTGATTTCTTTTGGCCTAAACAATTTCAATCTCTTCCATCAAGGAGTGATTCTCTTTTTCAATCTTATCAAAAATGGAAGAAAGATATGATCTTATCCTTAAGTCAACCTAGATTTCCAACACTTGACATTCCTATTATTCCTCAAGATGAGGTTCTTCCCCTCATGGATAGAACTAATCTCCCTCCTAAGGAAGATCGTCAACCTATTCCTATGCATGTGATTTTACCTTCTCTTAAGGAGAACAACAATGTACCTCCTAAGGTTAGACCTATACCTCCTCCTCATGACGGAGTTGGTCTCCTTCCTACACCTAATATTCCTCCTTTCTATGGTGTAGTTCCACCTCCTTCCTCTTATCGAGATAAGAGGTCTGCTTCTCCTATTGTTCAACCAAAAAGACCTCAACCTAAACCTTCAACTATCACAGAGAGAAACATTCCTACTTTTTAAAGTATTCCTTCTCCTTCTCAGCCTTCCACTAAGACTTGACAAAATTTTTGTGTGAGAGAATGCTGACGAAGATGTCATGTTTAAGCTCATGAAGCTATCCCTCAAAATACTCAATCTCCTGAGACTCCAACAGTTGACATGATTCCCTTTTCTCCTAAGCAAGATGTTAAACCTACATCTCCAAATCATCAGTTGCACAAAACATATAATGGTTTTACTCGTATTTGTGTTCTTGCTCCTCTTTCTCTAAAATTTGATGAAGAAATGGGTGAAAATATTATTCATAATGGCAATACAACTCCTAATACTTCTAATAGTGAGTATGAATATGTTGATGTGGACAAGCATTTATCAACTAATTTTTCATAAACCCTAATCCTAGCTCCTAGAATCAAACAAAGTGACTTACAACATGAGCATAGTTCTTATTTGGATCTTGTGATAGCTCCATCTATTGTGCTCAATGTCACTCCTATGACATGTTTCTCGCCTTCCAAAAATAGTGATCAGCAAGATCGGGAGGTGGATGTCATGCTTGATTAGCAATATTAGCACTATAGATCTTCTCTCTCTCTCTCTCTCTCTCTCTCTCTCTCTCTCTCTCCTTTCTTGATCTTTTGTGACCATTCTTCTATGTGTATCCTTGTTCTTCTATTGTTCCCTTAATGTCTACTTAGGGATGATGCAAAGCATTGAGATCTTTTCTTTGTCTCTTTCATGTAGACTCAAAAGACATCGTCTCTTTCCTTTCTTCTAAGGTGGTCTCCTTCTTTGGGGAATGACGATTATTATATGCACATATACATGCATGATATACATGAGTTATCATACAACATATTGACTCTGAGGAAAGCGACACTACCTCATTTTTTGTGTTCATTATCCTTGGGTTTATTCCTCCATTGGGGACTAAATGCTTGTGATAACGTGCTCCCTCCCTTCTCTTTCTCTTGGGTGTATCCTACCTTAAAGAAATTGCTCCCGATGTGGTGCGTGCGATCTCTTTAACATGGGGGCATACACTCCGCTCATATTTTTCTTGATACTTAGAATTACTTAGTGAACTTTGTTTTGCTTTGTAATCTTTAGTGCCCTTGCTTTCATGACTCATAGTGAGGGGAACTTTGCTACTTGCAGTCATGATTTTTTCCTTCTCGATCTTCCCTTTTACTTTGTCAATTGAAGTCATAAGATCCTAAGTCCACTGGGGGCTTGGCACATCTTGCCTTCTTGACGTGGTAAAAGTCTTTCAATCTTATTTCCCTGTACTTTACTGGGAGTATTCGCGTACGCTCATACTCCCGCTAAAGTGGGGGCTTAATGTAGTGTCATAATTTCTTGACCCTAGCAATTTTCAACTACATTAGGGTCCTCACGCATGCGAGATCAAATCCTCTAGCCTGATCAGAGACTGGAGACTGCTCAACCCTTGGAATCAACTTCTTTTTTGGCCTCCACACCACCCTGTCTACACTTTTCCTTGGAGAAAGGGGTAGGACAGGGGCGTGGTGCCCTTGTCCCTACCCTATTTTGGGGTAGGACCCTTCCTAGGATTGAATAGAAGGTTGTGCAATGAGCGGGAAAACTCCCCCGATATCGGTCTATGGTGAAAATCAAATTCATTGACATGCATTTAAGGGGCATTTGTCCTCTCATTTGCATAAGGTGGAATTTCAATAAAGTGAAGTTGCATAAGTGATCAAACGTTCAACAAAATTCAAGCATTCAAGCATTCAGCAACTCAAGTCTCCCTTCAAGGCTAGGAGTTGCATTCAAGTCAAGGATTCAACCATTGAAGAGGAGATTGATTCCAGTATTCAATTCCACACAACCATTTCTATCAATATTTCTATCACAACCTCCCTTGAGGTGATTTACAATTCAGTCTTTCATTTACATCTACTTGCAAGTACTTTCTTTCATTACTTGGTTAATTCCAAAACTGGGGTTTGACCTAAAGGAAAACCCCCAATCCCAACCCATTTCCCTCTCTTTTCTGTGTATTGGTTGTAGGTGTGCATTTGTACTTTTGGATTCGAGCTTCATTTGCAGAGGCAGAAAAACCCTTTTCATTTCATGTATTTTTTGGAGGACCATGTACATTCCCGCCACGGTCCAGACAACTTTTCCTCAAATTCGCAGGGCGACTTTGTCTCAACATATTACTGCCAGATCTAGGTGCACAACTTCATCCCATATTCCAATATTAAGTTATAATTAGTTCTTTGTCACTTTTACACTACATAATTAGATCAATTCCTTTCCATTTCAAATAGGAAGAGGGGATTATCTTATCATTCTCATTTCACTCAGAATTCTATCTTCTTCTTTGAAGGTTGAATCTAGTGAATTCTCCTCTCCTCTTCCAATGTAATTGGGTGAAAAGTATTTGAAGGGAAATCCGTAGTGAAACTCTCATCTCTCCTTGGAGGGAAAGGGTAGTTTTTCTCTTGATCTCTCATTCACACATTTCACCACATTACAAAGTCATAATAAGACCTAAATATCATGTCATAATACATGGACTATTATGTCATATTTAAGACTCATTATTGCATAATAGGTCCTAATATCACATGTAATATGTCCTAATATCTGCATAATATAGGTCTTAAGGGGACACTTGAGTATAATGTGAAATGTTTTGGCATACATGGTCATATTAAGTCATAATTAATAAGACCTATTATGTCATAATAGGTTCTAATTTATGTCATATTTAAGACCTATTTAATCGCATGATAGGTCCTAATATCACATAATAATTGTCCTAATATCACATAATATACCTGTCTTAAAGGGAGTCAAGTATAATGTGAAATATTTTTGCATACGTGGTCATATTAAGTAATAATAAGACCTATTATGTGATATTACGACTTATTATGTGAGTATAGGTCTTAAATATGACATAAATTTAGAACCTATTATGTCATAATAGGTTCTATTTATATGACTTAATATGACCATGTATGCCAAAACATTTCACATTATACTCAAGAGTCCCCTTAAGACCTATATTATGTAGATATTAGGACATATTACATGTGATATTAGGACCTATTATGCAATAATGAGTCTTAAATATGACATAATAGTCCACGTATTATGACATAATATTTAGGTCTTATTATGACTTTGTAATGTGGTGAAATGTGTGAATGAGAGATCAAGAGGAAAACTACCCTTTCCCTCCAAGAAGAGACGAGAGTTTCACTACGGATTTCCCTTCAAATACTTTTCACCCAATTACATTGGAAGAGATGACATGATAGGTTCTAAATTTATGTCATATTTAAGACCTATACTCACATAATAAGTCCTAATATCACATAATAGGTCTTATTATTACTTAATATGACCACATATGCAAAAACATTTCACATTATACTTGACTCCCCTTAAGATAGGTATATTATGTGATATTAGGACAATTATTATGTGATATTAGGACCCATCATGTGATTAAATAGGTCTTAAATATGACATAAGTTAGAACCTATTATGACATAATAGGTCTTATTAATTATGACTTAATATGACCACGTATGCAAAAACATTTCACATTATACTTGGCTCCCCTTAAGACCTATATTAATATTAGGACCTATTATGTATGTGATAATAGGTCATTAATATCACATACATAATAGGTCATTAATATCACATACATAATAGGCCCTAATATCTCATAATATAGGTCTTAAGGCCCAAACTCAAGTATATAATGTGAAATGTTTTTGCATGCGTGGTCATGTATTAAGTCATAATAAGACCTATTATGTCATAATAGGTTCTATTATGTCATATTTAAGATAGGTATTATCACATATAATAGGTCCTAGTATCACATAATATAGGTTTTAAGGGGACTCAAGTATAATGTGAAATATTTTTTGCATACACTTGAAAAGAATGTAGACACAATGTTTGTTTGTTTGTAAGTGTTTAATTGTTTTGATCATGCAAGCACAAATCCTAGGGCTAGATGGGACAATAGTTGTTGAATCTCACTTGGGGCACTACCTCAAGCTACGCAATTCAGAGCGGATACTTAGGTGCTTGACCCCACTGGCTCCCCTCCATGACACTCACTTCTCTAGGGAAACCAAGCACCAGTCCCCATGAAAAACTCCTCGTGGTGAACTTTGTATCTCTACTAAGAATAGTACGAATGTGAGCCACTTCAGAGGTCCGACCTCTTGCACCAACAACTAGAAGGTTTTTGGCTTCTAACATAAAAGGTGTCTAGTAAGGGAATTTGTTTAGGTGGGCATAGATCCGGTGAGTTAACGCCATTATGCCATTCCAGCACCTGTTGCTTGCAACTCTTGTTACAATCACTTTTATTTATAGTGGTTTGGAAGAGCTTGGCTTTAGCTTGTTACCACTTTCGGTCATTCCCTCTCACTAAGCCTTAAGGGCGACCCCTTTCTAAGGATAAAACAAAAGGAGCCTATTGCTCAAGACACAAAAGACAAGTTTGTTAATTTTAGAGCACTAATTGAAGTGTTTGATAAACTATAAAGACACATGGTTTCAAAATCTAAATTAAATTAAAAATTAAAAATTATAAATGGGAAAGAGAGGGGTCCTAAAGATCTAAAATTTAAATTAAAACCATGATCTATTATAAATGGACTTAAGGGGGGAGAGAAAATGTCAATTACACAACAAGCAAGTTAATGGAATTTGAAATGCAAATACACATATTATTTCAAATTAAAACAAAATTATTTTTAATTAAAACAAGATTATTTTTAATCCTACTATTTCCAATTGATTTAATAAAAATAAAATTATTTAGAATTAATTAAGATAGAATTATTATATAAATTAAATTAATTTAAATTAATTAATATTATTTAAAATAATTTTCATAAAAATATTAGATAAAAAATATTTAACTAATACAAATAAGCACAATTTTTGATATGTAAAGCATATAAAATTAAATAGAAATAAAAATAAAAATACATACTTGCATCATGATGTCTTTGCCTTCTTTGTTCTCGATATCTTTGTTCCCTTTTTGGGTGAATAATCACTTGAAGTCTTATTTTGCCTTCTCTTCTTGTTCTCCATGCTTTTAAAATAACCTTCGAATATCTTCAAATTATTGCCCTCAAAATAAATTTCAAATGTCTTCTTTCATCCAAAAATGTGAATTGTTTTGATCATTTGTGCGTAAAAAAATGTATATTTATATGACATACTAAATTGTTAAAAAAAATAGAAATTTCAGTTGGCTCAGGTTCAAATGAACGTCGACTGTTATGAAAGGTAGGGTTTGTTTGAACTAGGCATTTAGGTGACATTTCATGCCATTATTTTTCCCAGGGGGTTCAAGCGAAGGGGGGTTCAAACTCTCCTCAAATTCTTTAGAATTTAGAGAAATTTTGGCCTTCAAACCTCTGATTCAAGGCTCAAATGAAAGAATCTTGATAACCCCAAAATATAATATGGTAGTGCTTGGAGAAAACTTTCCAATGAGTATAATTTTATTACATTGTGAATTTATTATGTTTATTTTATTTTATTTTTATTTTTATGGAATATTGGTTTTTCAACGAACATGAACTTCTATGTTCAACGCATTGGAAAAAATAGAAAACTCATTCAAAAAAATTCAAAAAAATATCTATGCCCCAGGTATTGATGTCTTCTTTCTAAAAAAAATAAAAATTGAATTTTGATATACATAGAACAAGTTATGTGTTCAAACCTAAACCTATGTTTGAATTATAATTAGACGGACTTCAAAACTTAATAAAATGAAATATATTAAATATATCACTATCAAACCAACAACAAGCCCTAGATATTGATGTTACAAACCAAAATTCAAAAGAATTGAGTTTTTATCATTTATAAAAAAAAAGTTATGCATTTCGGGAGGCACATCACTCTTTAAAAATGTAGTTTGCTGTAAAAAACTACTTTTCGAGGGAGATGGATTTTTTAAAAAAAAATCTTAAATTTTTTATGAAATAAATATATTTAGAATCTGCAGACAAAAATCTACAAATCACTCATTTACATCATCTTCAAATTATTAATAGTTTAAAAGTTAGAGTTGTCGGAAGTTGAAGATTATTTTAAAAATGTTCATCTTAGTGTCAAAAGTGGCAAAAAAGTGGGAACCATTATTGTGAGTCCACCCCAAACCAAGAGCGTTGCTTCTCAAACCAAGAGACCTACTTCTCAAACTATGAGAGCTACTCCTGAAACCAAGAGAGTTGCTCCTCAAACCAATAGAGCTACTTCTCAAACTAGGAGTGTTGCTTCTCAAAATAAGAGAGCTGCTTCTCAAACCAGGAGAGCTAAATCTCAGACTAGGAGTGCTAATTTGTCCCATAGGTTGTGTTGTTGATCTTTTTGAATTCTTTGAGTTGATTACCTAGTTTGGTGACTTCCCAGAGGCTGTTGTCTTTTGGTTTTCAGTGTTCCTGAGTTGTCCTAGGAATGGTTTTTGACTGGAATAGATTCTATGTCTTTTTGGTGACTATTTACCCAGGTTCATCTTGGTTATAATCTTACTGTGATAATATTGGATTGCATATTTCTCATGAGGCTGTTATGATTGTATTGTTGTATTGTCTGATTCAAAACCTTGGATTACTAGGTCATGTAATGTTGAGAGCCCATGGTCATGCTACATTATGATGCTTACGTTTGTGTAACCCTAAGGTCTAGGTGCATGTTAAGGGAGAGTGGGCTTCCAAGTGAGTGACTAGGATTGTGTGGAGTAGATGACCAGGTTACCCAGAGTCTAGATCGCTAGAACATCTCATTGGGAGTTTATGCTTTGTAATCAAGTAATAACTTAAATAATAAGTCTTGGGGTTTAAGTAGAATAGTTCATCTTAATAAGATAAGAAATGGTTGGTGGCCCCTCTGCCTTGCCCAGTGGTAGAGATCCGGGATAGGATTGGGAAGGCCTTAGTAACCCAAGTAAGCTAATCTCCCTGACTCCATAGAGGTTGAGATGGCTCCATATGTGCATCTAAGATGGCCCAGATAGGTGCCCAGGTTCCCATTTGTCGCATGTGATGACACCCTTTTCCCCACATGTAGGTTCTAGTGCCTTGAGTCTAGATTTGATGTGTTTCCTCTGGAGGATTTATGATTGGAGACTTTATGATTTGCACTTTTGCATTTATCTAGTATTGGTCTTCCTTTGGTTGTTAGGGGTCAGCCTAGATCTAGAGTGTGTGTGGGATCTTGTTTCATCTCCTAGTATGAGGAGTGGGTCCTTATGGTTCCACATGGTTGGGTGGTTTGATGGCTTCTTCCATTGGGATGTTCTTCATTGGAATCTGTTGTGTGGATGTGGATCTCTTGTCATCTCAGCTATGAATGAATATATGTATTAGGTTGATGTATATGATTTATATGGCATATGTATGTATTAGATACATGATGTAATTGTAATGTAAATGAGAGCTATGCTCCTTGTTGTAAAAGGAAATTGTGTTCATGCAAATGGTAGATGATGTATAAGTAAGCATAATGATGTAACATGTGGGTTTAGGATGTTGATTTATTAATTTTTAAGAATGGCATTGGATTTTATGATATGCATTTTGTCTTATGCAATATTGGAAATGTGATAGGTTATAATGGAATTGGAATATGATGTTAAGAAATGAATAGGCGATTGGGATTGGGAACATTTGGTATTGGTGATTTAAAATGAACTTAAAGGGGATGGTTTATATATGTATAGTACAAGGATGTATTCATATTCAAGGGTACTAAATGATCTTGTGTTTTGGAATAAATAATGTTAGAGATAGAATTCATGAGTTATAGTGACGTTCATTTTGTTATTGCTTATAAATAGATTAGGTAATGGTGCTGAGATACCCTAGGGAATGCTTAGATGTGTTTTATTTATTTTCGCTTGTGTAATGTTTTCTTGAGATTATGCTATGATGATTAGATTTTATTCTTGTATTAGATGATTGATGCATATGAGAAGATAGTATTTATAGATGTTTTGAATTTTTTTAATCTCTATATGCAAGTTATTTAGTGTATTTCTCTTGGGTATTTTGGCAGGCATTACATCTAGTATCAGAGCTAATGTCCATACACTGGGTACTCTAGTTTCATATGAGCCCATTGTACTTACTAGAACTTTAGCTTGGGATGGCCACATGATTATCTGTTGTAGTTATGTTTTTGCATGTAGTTGCATTAGATTTTATCTTATAGTGTTTTGTGTCTTAGTTAGACAAGATGCCTACTAAAGGTAGAGGCCATGGTCATGGTGGATGTATTGGTAGTCGATGGAATCCTCGTCCTCAATTTTCTAAAGGTTCACATCATGAGAAGCAACAATAGTAGGATCAACGGAGTGTCAATGTGGTTCCACAGTTGGTTAATGTGCTTCAAGAGCTTCTTGGTCATCTAGGACCAAGACAAGAGGAGAATCAGCAAGACGGATCTAATCATGGTAGTCAGTAGGATAGAGAGGAGTTTTAGGAGCAAGGGAACGTTCACATTTTCCTCAGAGGAGAGTTGAGATAGATAAGGATGCAGTTGCAGCAGGTCATATGAAGGATCTTTTAAGATCTCACCCTCTCGCTTTTGATGGTTCTAGTAGTGGTATGGAGGTAGAGACTTGGTTGTTGGATATGGGTAGGTGGTTTGCTATGCATTCGTATAGTAGTAACACCAAGGCAAGGTGTTTGATCATACATCTTCATGATTTTGCATCTACATGGTGGCGTATGGAGGAGCAGAAGTTGCATTTGGAAATTGTGACAGTCTCATGAGAGATGTTTTTGGAGTGGTTTTGTTCTCGTTTCTTGTCAGATCATTGGAGGTAGAGGAAGGATGATGAGTTTCATGATTTGAGGCAGTAGGATATGTGAGTTTAGCAGTATGAGCATAAGTTATTTGAGCTTAAGTAGTACATTGGGATAGTAGATGATGAGATGATGTTGATTCAACATTTTGTTAGAGGTCTCAGTGATCATATCAATAGTGAGGTTCAGATGCATGAACCTAAGACTATGGAGGTATTTGTAGAGAAGGCGCGTTTGGTTGAGGAGAACTTGACTTTGGATTTTGGAGGTATGCCTGGTGTACAGACTATTAGTGGTCCTTGTAGACGTATAAAAATGACCATATTCCTAAATGAATATTTTATGTTCATTTCTCTATTTAATTAAATCCAATT
Source organism: Cryptomeria japonica (assembly GCF_030272615.1). Taxonomy (NCBI): domain Eukaryota; kingdom Viridiplantae; phylum Streptophyta; class Pinopsida; order Cupressales; family Cupressaceae; genus Cryptomeria; species Cryptomeria japonica. Next base: position 751,236,493 of record NC_081411.1, on the reverse strand, counting down.
TAATTAAATTATTCACATTCTTCTATTTAATTAAGTAAATCACTTAATTAAATTCACTATACCCATTTAATGAATAAATCATTTTATTCAATTAAATCCCCCTAGCCACTTTTAATTAAATTCAAATTTAATTAAATAGTTATCCTAAATTGAATAAATCAAATTTATTTAATTCCAACCAAATTGAATGAAAATCAAATAAATTCAATTAAATCCTATTATCCTCCCCATCCACTTGCAAAATCCCAAACCCCTACCTAACCCCTTCTAGAATATTCTAACCAATTCTAATTAACCTAAACACCCTCTAAACTTTGTCACATCCCTAAGAAAAGGGAGGTCACTTCTCAAATGGCCCAAAGTCTTGGATAACCATTGAAGGTTTTCAACCTTCAACCACCAAAAACCTTAAAGTCTTTAAAAACCATTGAAGGCTTCCAACCTTCAACCACTTAATCCCCAAAGTCTCTAATAACCATTAATGGTTATTTCAAACCCTCCCACATGGTTAAAACATTTGTTTTGACTCAACCTCTATCCAACCAAGGGTCTCATCAGGTCATTAATACTTTGACCATGATTATCTCTTAATCATTTGCACAAAGGTTTATCTTTGGATTAGATCTTAATTCATTGGGTAAACCTAACTTAGACTTGACCCTTAGCCTTTAGATAACCATGAGGTCTCCTCAGGCCTTTAATGCCTCCAACCTCTTCTTTCAACCCAATCTGGTGTGGACATTTGTCATCATTTCATTGGTGCCAATTGTGCACATGGACCCCCAACTTTCAAACTTGGCCCTTGATTAAGCCATTAAATCTTGACCATCCATTGCCCTGTTTGTGCTATAAATAGAGCTCTCATTCCTCCATTCTTAACAATCATCTTTCAAATTTGAAGCATCACACTTATGTTCAAATTCTTTCAAGCTTTCTCATTTTATATATGCTCCTCATTTAGCCTCTTTTAGATCATAAATTAGACTAATATGCATGCTTAGATTACTTATTTACCATTTTAGCTCAATCATAGACTAAATATAGTATGCTAGGATAATCTTCATACTAACCTCGTCATCTTATCATTTAGTTTGTTGCATTTCTAGCATCTCATCTAGCTTATAACACATCTCATATTAAAAACAGTTAAAATCTCTCTCGTTCTCATATTTGCCATCCCTAAACCATTTTGCTCAATAATCTGAGAGCAAAACATTGGTTTGAGGGACATTGTGAGATAGAGAACCATGGGACCCTCCTTGGGAAGCTGAGTAACGCATCGTTACTCCATAGCTTGCACCAAGAAGTCCTGTGTGTGTGTGTGGATTGGTATTTTATGTATTTTTCACATTTTAAATTCTAACAACCCACTTTTCCCACATACATTTCTGGCGCCCACCGTGGGGCACGCACCCCAATAACCTATCGTTTTTTGAATTTGAAGAGTTTTGCAGGTACGCGGGAAACTAGAATTAGCGCGTCAAAGACACATTTTAGCGCATCCGCCTAACAGTTTAGCGCTTCTAGCCTACTGTTTAGCGCGTAGGCTTTCTGTCTTAGCACGTTAAAACTGTCCCTTAGCGCATGATACTATTTAACAAATTTTCCTGTAGGTGTCGACGCCGACGAAACACAGATTAGCGCTTCTACATGACAGATTAGCGCATAGACCCACAGTTTTAGCGCTTAACCTGCATATTCTAGCACGTATAAGCGGACAGTTAGCACATGGAAATTCACCATTTTCTGAGAAAAACCGAAACACAGATCAGCGCGTCTACCTAACAGATTAGCGCATCGGCCCAATATACAAGCACTTATACAGAATCTTCTAGCGCATCTGAACAGACAGTTAGCGCATTAAAATTCCAAATTTCCCGAAAAACAGGCCGCTGAAAAACCAGACCATAAATTAGCGCATCAAAGCCACAGAGTAGCGCTTCCGGGAAACAAAATAGCGCACGCAAACGAGACAGTAGCGCATCCACCGAATATTGTAGCGCGTACAGTTTGTTCTGTAGCGCATCAAAAACAAAACCAACAAAAAAATTGTGTAACCGAATAAATAATTTTAGACTTGTGGAAGTCCCCCGAAACAAACTAACCGATTTCTTTTGCAGGATTTTTAACAAATTTTTTGCAGGAAAAGCGAGGAGATTTGTTTTACAAGCAAAACGTTTTTCCTTTCGTTGACCTCGAAAATTGAAATTTGCTTTGTTGACGATCTATTTTCCATAGATTAAATAATCATTGCTATAAAGGGTTAAAAAAAACACCATGCTGGTTGGAGCAACATCTCCAAATAGAGGTTAGCAAACCATTGTCTTGAAGGCTAAAAGGAACAACTTATCTGCCGTGTATCGAAAGTGGAAGGTATATGCTCTCCCCTTAACTGGGTGACCAAAAAGCCAAACCACTCTTATGCTTTCTTTTATTCAAGCAATAAATCCTTTAGCAGGCCTGCCTTCCCGAGGAGTTGCACTCAACTCTTAAAGCCGTTTATGGCCGGTGTGAAGGGAACGACCTAAGTGGGGAACGACTTTGACGCCAAGAATTCCAACCCACTATAATCAAATGTGGAAAGTGACGAAAGTCCTTTTCAACGGTTGCGCGCAGCGATTAGCCTTCCCCCAGTATCCTTGAGATACGTAAAGCCTTTATTCTAAAGGTTGGGAAGCCTCCTGAGGGAGTTTATCACTAACGGCCGAACGGGAAGCCTGATTAAGAACCTTAGCATTAGAAACTTTGAGCTGAGTCAGTATCCAAACATTTGTAACACCATAGTGCAAGGGTGGGGAAGAATCCGCCCACAAGATTACTCACCATATATCTCCCAAGATAACTACTCAACTGTGAAGCAATTCACTTTGGGTTAATTTCTGGCAAAAGGCAAAAAAATGGGCGCCCTCTAGGGGGTGACACGGCTGTTTGAGCTGACGGAGTATCGAGACTAGTGAGCTATGATGTTGCTTATGACCCTTGAATAAAGAGTCTTTCTGAAGTGTTTATTTTGTATCCAACCTGTTAAAACATTGGGGATTCAAAAACATCCTCGACAGAATATACACTTTATGTTAGATTAAGTAAAATGATTATACTTTGTGTGCCGTGTTTACATTTTGTATTTTAGAAAATCATCCATCCTACTTGAAAATTCTCTCAACAAAAATAAAAAACATCACAAAAGCACCAAGAGGAAAAATCAAGGCAGTTTAGCGCGTGAGAACAACATATTAGTGCGTCAAACAGTTATTTTAGCGCATCTGAAAAACAAAATAGCGCGTGCAACAAGAACAGTAGCGTTTCAACTGAAAGTAAAACAGAGACCAAATATTTTAGCGCATGCAAAACATATCATAGCGCGTGTTAGGAATCTTTTAGCACAGTAATAGAAATATATAGCGCTTCAAAATCACAGTGTAGCGCGTAAAATTTCAAAAAACTTCACAACAAAAGTCTGTTTTAGCGCGTGTAACAAACAGTTTAGCGCGTAGAATCTCTATTTTAGCGCATTAACCAAACCAGTGTAGCGCATGAAGGTCACAGTGTAGTGCGTCATTTTCCAAAAACTTCACAGCAAATTTCAAAAAAAAGTCTGTTTTAGCGCGTGTAACGAGCAGCTTAGCGCGTGGAATCTTTGTTTTAGCGCATTAACCAAACCAGTCGGCGCGTGGAAAATACAGTTTAGCGCGTGCATATTTCACAGTCAACCACACAAAATTTTCCAGAATCAATTGTTTAGCGCGTAACCAGGGGCAGAGTAGCGCGTAGATAAATAGTTTTAGCGCATTGAGAAAATTTACTAGTGCATTGAACACCTGTTTTAGCGCGTGAGAAAAAGGAGAAAAACAGAGAGTTGGAAAAACCAAAATTTTTGAAAATCTCAAAAATATTTCAAACACAGTTTTTCATCAACACACGTCTTTCATCAAACCAGAGTGACAAAAACAAGCCATAAAACTATTTTTCAAGTCAAATTTGCGTCAAACAAGGTTGTCCAAATCTGAAAACGAATCAAGCATTAGAGGACGTCTTTTCTATCATAATCCGGAAACTTGTCATCATCAGTGTCAATTCAATCCTTTAAATATCTTACGGATCTTATCTCCAAAACACTTGTCTAGAAATTTTACAAATTGTCAAATCCAGTTTCCAGATCGGGAAACTCTTATCCATATCATTTGACATACTTTATCGTGAAGGAATAGCTAAACCTTCATTCTGATAAAGTAAAATTTGAAATTTTCGAAACAAGAATCAACTGAATCCAAATCAATCAAAGGAAATCATTGATCACTCATGCATGACTAATCCCCTCATTCTGAGAAAGAAGAACCTCTATCGTAACATCACGTTGAAGAAACAACAACCAAGCTTTTCCAAATTCATCAAGAGAAATAAATTTTTATACATCAATCGTCAACTCTTCAAATCTCATCGGGTTTTTCTTCATCATGTCAAACGTTATATCCAAAACAAATCCAGCGAATTTGACAAAGAACCCCTGAAAACAATAGCATACTGTCAAAAGTCTGCTTTTAATCAAAAGATAAACTACGGAGGAAAAATCAATCCAGCATTCCTGCCCGACGAGTGCATCACATATAACACACCTAGACCAGAACCACCAACGCCAGAGCAAAACATCAACGAGGACTTTGTTCCTTTCATCACTGAAAGTTTCTATTGAAATGCCTGTCACTCGCTCTCAACGAAACAAACAAAGCGAGGCACCCGCGAAATCAAGTATGAATCGCAGGTTATCAAATCCTTTTGAAGTTCCATCTTCAGAAGATCCTGAAATTACTGACGCAATTCTTCAGGAATGCCAAGAAAATCCTTCATTCCAAAAACTCATTGAAAAACTCATGGAAAATGACAAAGAAAAATATCTGCTTATGCTTACAAGCAAAGGTGTCAAACTTCCTGAAGATTTCGACGCAAATGTCTTTCAAACAGGATCTCAACAATACACATATCAAGAACAACAAAGGGAAGAAGAGACTCGCATACCTGAACAACGTATTCCAGAACAACATATACCAGAAATGCGAGTACCTATGTTCGAAACCCCCGAACAACACATACCATTTGCTACACCTTTTCAAATGAGAACAAATCCAAGGGAAGAACTCTTCCCTCGGCAAGATAATACGTCTTTGGTTGCTCTTACTCAACAGATGCAAATGTTGCAAAGACAAATGCATGATATGCAACAAGGGACAACAGTGCGGTATTCTATAAACGAAATCTGTCCTTATCCATTTGACAGAAGCTTAAACATGATACCTTTTCCTCCAAACTCAGACATTCCCAAATTTGATAAATATGATGGGAAAGGTGATCCTCGAGATCATGTTCGAGAATTTTGTACTATGAGTCTTGAATTTGCTCATAATGACACGTATTTGATGAGGTTATTCCCAAGAAGCCTGGGAGGACAAACAATGGAATGGTTATCCAAGATTACACCACCTGTTAGATCATTTGACGAATTAGTCAACAAGTTCATCACCCATTATTCTTACAACATCCAACATGCCATAACCATGTTAGATATCTGCAACACCAAACAAAAGAACAATGAAACATTCATGTTATTCCTTCAACGTTGGCGACGCATGGTATCAAGATATCCTCGCGATATTCCTGAAAAAGAGAAAATGGAAATCTTCATTGATAACTTGAATGGGGAAATGAGTTACAGACTCAAACTTCAATGCATCCCATCTTTTGACAAGTTAATTGAAAATGGCATCCAAGTAGAGGAAGCTTGTGTCAAAAAGGGAACACTCAAATTCTACAAAGAAGGAACGAACTCATCAAACTACAATAACCAAAACAATACCAATCTAGACAAAACTTGATTTTGGACTCGAAACAAAAATGACGGCAACAATGAATCCTATGATCCTAAATCTAAACAGCCAGTGCTTGCTTTATCAGGAAATGCTCAGAATACGAAAAATCCTAAAAATGCTACTCCCAATACACCAAACAATACTCAAGGACAACTCAACACCAACAATGCCAACGATAATCAAAACAAAAATCTGAATCCAGGGCCTAACAACAATTCACGCAACAACACCAACAATTTCCATAAGCGTATTTTCACACCATTGGGCCAATCATTAGAGTCTGCATTCAGAGAGCTGTTAGCAAACAAGGTTCTTTCTTTACCTCCAATCAACAATTACGAACCCCCGATCAAACCACCTTGGTGGAATGATTCCCATTATTGTGATTTTCATCGAAACAAAGGTCATAGAACAAACGAGTGCATGAGATTGAAACACATAATCCAAGACATGATTGATCGAGGTGACTTAACAGTGGATGGTCTCAAAACAAATAATGATCACGAAGCCTTCAAAGATCCTTTACCAAATTATAACAAAGATGGAGCATCAACTTCAAATGATACACGCGGAGCTCGTATTAATCACATTTACAACAACACAATCAATCACATATCAGCTGAAGACCATCAAGTCAATGTTATAACCATTCGAGATAAACGTGATCATGAATCTGTCAATGTAACAACCCGGACCCAGAAATATGTCTTAAAGGGGCATACTGCACCTCCAACCACCACACCAAAGATCCAATACAACTTAGTTACTCAACTGCAAAAAACTCCGGCTTAGATATCTATCCTGGAATTGTTAAAACTATCTCCAAGACACAAAGACATATTGGAGCAAGCACTCTTAGAAACAAATGTACCTCAAAATCTGGATACAGACAGATTCCAAGCTATGGTGGCCCACATGACAGAGTCTCATAACCTCACTTTCTCAGAGCATGATAATACTTCATTGAGTCATCCGCATAATACTCCTCTACATATTGAAGTCATTGTTTGCAAACACCGTGTCAAAAGAGTCTTAATAGATGGAGGATCCGGACTTAATATATGTACTTTAAAGCTTATCCGTGCACTAGGTTTCTCAGAAGAATCTATTGATCCTTGTAAAAAGATTACCATAAAAGCATATGATGATGAGGAACGGTCCTCTAAAGGAACAGTGATATTACCTATTTAGGTAGGCCCAGTGCAAAAGGATACTATATGTCAAGTTTTAGATATTGATCTCACTTATAATATCTTACTAGGCCGACCCTGGATACATGAAATGCAAGCAGTACCTTCTACATACCACCAGTGTGTCAAATTTCCTTATGATGGACAGGAAATCTCCATATCAGCTGATCACAATCCATTTCAACATTGCAATACAATGGGGGCAGCCCAAGACAGTTTGGTTCCTTATAACAGAGAAAAGCAACAGTCTTCGACACCTGATCCACCAATAGCAAAATCCAACTCCTTATGGGGAGATTTCAAACAGAAAATGCAAATCAAAGACCAAGGCATGGGCGAATACTCTATGGAGCCTTTGTGTTTAACCAAATTGCCAACATCACCTAGATCACATGGTTTACCTACTCTATCAACACATCAGGCAACTCAGCCCATAACTAAATTTGATGGTACCTTCATCCAATTGGGGACTCTAGCACATGAATTAGAAGATAAAGATGTTCTTAACTGGCTATACAAAGATGAAGAAGAAGCTAATAGAGCGGCCGCTCTAGACATTGTTCTACCAACACACTTGTATGGAAAAGGCTACCTGATCATGAAACAAATGGGATATGGCGGTAAAGGACCTATTGGGAAACGCCAAGAAGGAGTCACTGAACCTATAGATCTTCCTTCACAACCGAGTAGAAATAAAGCAGGATTAGGTTCTAAATTCACTTTCCTATTAAAAAGGCCGCCACATACAAATACAAAACCTCAATGGAAAGAAAAGAAGAAATACAAGGAAGAATCATGGCAGGAAGCTCTCTTTGAATCAGCAGAAACAATCCGTAAGGCAAGAGAACGTCAAGATCAGAAGATACATCAGGGAAAGCTTCTGAATCATAAGAAGGCCATATCTGTAGCAGTGGCTCATATTCACACACCAGTGGCTCAAGAACCAATCCTATCATCACAAGCACCCATCATTCCTCCCCGAGGAAGCACAATATATGAACAAATCCAGAATGTAGGAGATGGATCAGATACAGAATCAACACAGAATGTCAAAATAGTATCTATCATCAAGGACTTATTTTCGCCATACAACATACCTGTCTATAGCACAGATAGAATTTGGGATGATGCCTATGAGACCGATTCAAATGAATATGAATGGGGTACCTGCTCCGACGCTACTACAAATATCCCCGATGATACTGATTTCATATCCATTTCTCAAGAAGAACATAACGCAGAAGATAGACCTCTTGAATTTGGACCACAACATATCTATGACGTTCAGGAAAGCGAACAGCAATATTACGAACAAGTCTATGTAGAAGATGATACCATCGAAGACCTCGATGAAACCCTAAATTTCTTTAAAAACAAGACCCATCACGATGATAACTCTATTCTAACACTTACAGTAGCTGAACTTGACCCGCCCCATGATTCCTTACCACTTGTCTTCCCTGATCTCATCGATTGGACTGAACCTGAGACTCATGATATCCCAATTTTTCCAGATGATGAATCTATTATCCACTACCTATGTACCATAAATCCCGAAACATGCTCTAACGGTGAACCGCATAACGACGTCTGTTCTTCAGGGAGTGCCAAGTCTCTCAGTCGCAAGAATGAATCAAATAATGAATCTAATGCTGAAAACCAGTCAATGGCAGCAATGGATCCCAAAAAAGTAAAAATAAAGGACGCATCTGAGGGTGAAAACCTTTTTAAGGCACCTAATGATGGGAGACTTGACACTCTTCCTGAACATTTTCATGAATGATCACCCATATTGATTGAGCCTACTCAATCAATCAACATTGGTACCACTGAAGCAGCCAGAAACATTCACCTTGCAGAATCTCTGACAGAAGAGGAAAGATTGGCATTCATCATCTTCTTTAAAGGACAGCAAATTAACTTTGCCTGGTCATATGCTGATATGCCTGGAGTAGATCCACACCTAATCATGCATCACTTATCCATCTCTGCGGGGGTTAAACCAGTCAAGCAGAAACTACGGAAGATGAATCCACAAATAGCACTCATGGTCAAAACGGAATTAAAGAAATTATTAGATGTCGGATTCATCCGACCTATTGACTATGCAGAATGGATTTCTAACATTGTTCCAGTCTCAAAACCAGATGGTAGTATCAGAATATGCACCGACTTCAGAGATGTCAATAAAGCTTGCCCAAAGGATGACTTTCCTCTACCAAGTATTGATATAATTGTAGATCTCACAGCATGCCATGCAATGCTCTCATTAATGGACGGTTTCTTAGGCTATAATCAAATCAAAATAGCTCCTGAAGATCAAGACAAAACAGCATTCACCTGTCCTTGGGGAACATACTGTTGGAATGTAATGCCTTTTGGCTTAAAGAATGCCGGAGCCACTTACCAAAGAGCAATGACAACCATATTCCATGATATGATGCACACATTTATGGAAGACTATGTGGATGATTTACTAGCCAAATCTTTCACCAGAGATGAACATCTTGGCATCCTAACAAAGATCTTTGATCGATTGCAGAAATTCAAAGTCCGACTCAACCCTAAGAAGTGTGTCTTCGGGGTGACATCAGGCAAGTTACTAGGTTACATCGTCTCAGCTAAAGGTATTGAAGTGGATCCAGCAAAGGTACAAGCCATCATGGATATGCCACCACCAAAGAATATCAGTCAACTTCGATCTCTCCAAGGGCGACTTCAATCAATCAGGTGATTCATCACTCAACTAGCAGATAAAAGTCCGCCATTTAACCACTTGTTACACAAAAATGTGCCATTCAAATGGGAGACTAAATGTGCAGAATCCTTTTACCAAATTAAACAGTACCTGATGAATCCACCAGTTCTAGTACCACCAATTGCAGGAAAGCCTCTTATATTGTATATATCAACGACAGATGTTTCACTGGGGGCATTATTGGCACAAGAAGATCAACAAGGAAAGGAACGCGCCATATATTACATCAGTAGAACATTGAATGGATATGAGCTCAATTATACATTCATTGAAAAGGCTTGCCTAACAGTTGTTTTTGCATCTCAAAAATTCTGACATTATATGCTAGCACACACTATCAAGCTAGTAGCCAAAATTGATCCTCTCAAGTATTTACTCAGCAAGGCAGCTCTCACAGGCCGATTGGCTAAATGGGTTATGATTCTCAGTGAATTTGACATCCACTACACAGAAAGACGAGCCATCAAAGGACAAGCAATTGCAGATCAGTTGGCTGAAGCACCGCTACTAGGAAAACAAACCATGGACATTGAATTTCCAGACAGAGACGTTTTTGCTCTTTCCTCCAAACAGTGGACCCTATACTTTGATGGATCCTATACACAACATGGTTCAGGGGTCGGCATTCTATTCATCACCCCTGAAGGACACACTATGCCAAGATCATACAGGCTTATGTTTCCATGTACAAATAATATGGCTGAATATGAAGCATTGGTCATAGGCATCAAAATGGCTGTCGAATGGCAGATCACAGAATTAAAAGTCTATGGAGACTCACAATTGGTCATCAATCAAATCAACAACAACTATCAGACAAAGGATGATAAGCTACTACCCTACAAACGGATGGTGGATGATTTCAAACAGTATTTTGTGCACATCACTTTTGAACAAATACCAAGGTTAAATAACAAAGCAGCCGATGCAATGGCTACGATCGCTTCATTACTACAAATTCTAGAACAACAGAGTCGTTATGAGTTCCTGGTAGAGCAACTGTTCTCTCCCGCCTATGACCATTCTGAATCTCATGTTATATATGCCTTAACCGGTTCAGATTCTCTGTTATATGGACCAATATACGACTACCTCAAGCATAATATATTACCCATTGACCAATCCCGCAACCAAAAACGTAACTTTATCCGACAAGCTGCCCGTTACACCCTTACCGCTGATACCTTATATCGTCGAGGTCTAGATGGTACTCTTCTTCGTTGTCTTGATCGTAATGATTCTGATTCAGCTTTACATGAGCTTCATGAAGGTATTTGTGGTACACATTCGAGTGGCACTACTCTTGCTAAAAAGCTTCTATGAATGGGATACTACTGGCCTACCATGGAAAAAGACTCATATCATTTCGCCAAGAAATGTCCTAAATGCCAAATCCATGGCAATCTGATACATGCACCAGCACAGGAACTACAACCATTTACCACCTCCTGGCCCTTTTGTCAGTGGGGATTGGATCTGGTAGGCAAAATACATCCTTCATCTTCAAATGGACACAAGTTCATTATAACTGCCACAGAATACTTTACCAAATGGATTGAAGCAGTTCCCATGACCATAGTGACTGGGAAACAAATTGCTTCTTTTATCTTAAATTATCTGATCTGCAGATATGGTATTCCAAGTTCAATTGTCACAGATAATGGACGACCTTTCAAAAACCAAGATGTGCAGGAACTATGTGAAAAATTCAAAATCCAGCATCGATTTTCTACACCATACTATCCACAAGGAAATGGTCAGGCAGAAGCATCTAACAAAACGATCCTAAAAATCCTCAAGAAAACAGTGAATGATGCAGGCAAAGATTGGCATGTACAACTCAATCCAGCTCTTTGGGCCTACAGGACTAGCATCCGCACACCTACAGGGGCAACACCATATTCCTTGGTATATGGATCAGAGGCTATTTTACCCTTGGAGGTAGAAATTCCATCTCTTAGAGTCTCTTTGAAAGGTTTGATTCCAGATGAAGAGTATCGGGTCAATCGACTGCAGGAATTGGAACTATTAGATGAAAGATGCCAACATACTTATACTCATCTCAAAGCATATCAGCAACGCATGTGCCGGAGCTACAATCATAAGGTCATTCCTCGTAACTTCAAGGTTGGTGATCTAGTCTTAAAAGAAAATCCAAGAAACCAGCAAGATAGAGAAAAGAAAGGGAAATTTGAACCTAACTGGTTGGATCCCTATGTCATCATTTCAGTCTATGGATCAGGTGCCTATCAGCTAACAAATTCTGAAGGAGATGTGCTTGATGATCCAACTAATAGCATTCATCTAAAGAAGTACTATACTTAAAGTAGCCTAGTGCACGGAAAACGCCAAAAACAAACAAAAAAATACAAAACTCCAGAAAAAGTCAAAATACAAAGTACAATAAAAACAAATGGTGAAAACCTGGTAAACAGGCGCCTTTGTGAAAGGCCGGCTCCTTTCTCTATATCCATGCCATTTTATCCATCAAAACACTCTCGGCCATCGCCCGACACTTAGCATATATCTATCCAGGACATACTTAGCGTAGTCACTATCCTGGGTTATTCATCTACCGCATTTTACCATGGCTTGGAAATCACTGTACATACTCATATCCAGCAGAAACACTCATCTAGGGACATTAGACTGTTCAAAAACTTGCAAACATTCAAGACATGCCAACTATTGCAAAACTCAGACATATGACATCCAACAAACACAACTACACTACATCACAACAACCAAACACGAACAATACACCAGAAACTTAAGGATGGATGATTTTCTGAAGTACTCAATGTTGCATTATCGCATTAAAGTCTTGATTATTTTGCATTTTGAACTTTTTAATAAATTGGAATCTTTTCCTTATCTCATCAAAAGCTTCACAGCCAGAGATCATGAGAAACTTCCAACATTTTCTTAGTCTTCTGTTTGGGAGGCGATCACTTGTATTGTGTGAATATTTGCCTCAAGACGTGATCCATATCACTGAAGGCTTGATCCCATTTCACGCATTATAAATGATCTACTCTTGTCTATTTACGCAATACGCACTCAGGTCGTCCTGGTTCAATTATACCCTGACGCTTGTGCTATCTTGCAAAAATAAAAAATCATGTAAATTTTACTCAGGTTATTATGGTTCAATTATACCATTATGCTTGTATAAATTTTCAACATTTCCAAAAATCACGAAAAGCTCCATAATGATATTTACAAAGAAAGCAAATAAATGGTTATATCGGATGGCAAATACAGAATGAGAGATGATCCAAACACAATTAGTTGCATATCATTTTACAATTAGTTGCATATCATTTTACAATTAGTTGCATAACATTTTACAATTAGTTGCATCTCATTTTATAAAAAGTTGCATCTCATTATTATCCCATCTATCATTATTACATCATTACACATCATCTTACATAAAACAACATATTAACATCATACATCTCATTTTCAAGATACGTCTCATAACATACAAAAACATACATATGTATCATACATTACATCATGTATATAAGCATTACATCATCATGTAAAAAGGAAGAAGCACACATAAAACATACATCCATAAACACATCACATCGGTCAAAAATGGTGCTCTATATATATATCTCTCAAAATGATCAAAATCTACAAAATGTGTCACAACTGTGTCCAGTACAAAGAATACACTGCTCAAAATACAATAGAGACCATGTCTCTCAAGTATGACTATCCCCTGATGGAGATGGTCTAGCTCCTGATGCACCTGCTCCTGGATCTCTAGGTGGATCCTGTCTGGCTCCTGAGACGCTCGCACCCGGATCGACAGGAGGGTCCTGTCCCACTGGCCCTGTCACTCCACGGCTCTCCGATCGTGTCCCGGCAGTTCGAGATCGACTCGATCTCGACTGCGCAAAGCTCTCTACATGCCGCTCTCTGGGCACCGCCTCCTCATAATGCCGCCTGTAATATGCAGCCTCCTGCACACTCCGTGTCAGCTCTCTCAGGGTGTCTCTCAAGGGACCACCCGCCGCAGCTCTCTGTACGGTCGCCAAGGCCTCCTCTGCTCGCCCCCGCCGCTCCATCTCGGTATCTCTCTCAGTGATCAACTGAGAGATCTGCCTCTGATAAGTCAAAATCTGTGCCTGCAGCTACTGCACAGTGATCTGAAGAGTCCGGATCTGGGCGTCCTCTACATGTCCCGGCACTCGAACCCGTAGTGGTACCTATGCTGGCGCCACTCCCCCCACTCGGCCTGTCCTGGGTACGGGAGGTGGAAGTATATCTATCCTCCTCCTCTGCACTGGTCTCCCCACCTCCTCCTCTCCTCCTCCTACTGCCGCTAATACCTCTATAACTCTCCCCTCTCTACCGGCTCCAATGGCCAATCCTCCCCTCCCTCTCTCAATTCGGCCCAGCCGTACTGCCCTCTGCACACCTCTCCCTCTCCTCCTCCCTCTATCTCCCCCATCTCCCCCATCACCTCCATCATCCCCCTCATCTCCCCCGTCTCCCTCCTCTCCATCCGAATCAAAAGCCGGTCTCATCTCCTCTGGATCTGAGATCCTCGCAACCGCCCGAGCAGCAAATAAACGAGCGAACTCGTCAGTCATATCGGCATCCTATATCTCTGGGGCATAGTCCCAGATCTGCCCAGCCAAACTAGTAAACTCCTCAATCGCAACGACACTGTCAATAGTCGGCCCCCAATCGGCCACATCCTGCTGCCGCCGTGCATATAGGCACGTCCCCTGGGGAATCCCCTGCTATCTCCCGAACTGCCTCAAAACTCGGGTAACCAGAAATCGCTCAATGACGAATGGAGTCCTCCCGATCAGATACCTCGTCATGAACACAAAAGGCATCTCCATACCATCCTCGGCCCATACCTCGTAGCCTGTATACGGTCTCTAGGTGACCGTATCTATGTCATCAAAAACCCTCCTCCAGTGCTCTAGTTTGCCTAGCTTACGCTGGACAACTAGGCCTCTATAACCATATGCATAAGCTACCCCCACGGGCCTATCCCTGTCTGCCAGTGGCCTCGCTGCTGGAATGTGCTCCCAGCACCATACCTGTAAGAGTGTCACCCCTGCTGATAAACTGCTATAACCGAGGTATACTACCTCGTGCAGGCTCCTGTAAAGGTGGGCCAACATCGCTGACCCCCATGCAAATCTCCGCCCCTGTGTGACCATCTGCTCTAGCACTAGCCCCCATCCCACTGAAAATCCCTTTGACCTGCGATCAGGACAAAGGAATCCTCCAATAAATCCTGCCAATACAGATGGTAGTGGCGCATAATCAAGATCCAGGAACTCCTGCCACGGGATCTCATACCCGCAGACACTCTCATCATGAAAAATCCGGCGCAGTGCCTCTGTGTCGCCCTCCTCTGTCTGCTCATAGGGCAATATAGCTCCTACCACAGGAATACGCAGGATACGATAGCAGTCCTCTGGTGTCACGGTCATCTCCCCAGTAGCAAAATGGAAGGTGTTCGTGTCACTATGCCACCTCTCTGCCAGTGCTGTCAAGAGTCCCCAGTTCACAGTGAACCGAGGCATATCTAAAAGTGAGGTCAATCCACACCTCTCAATAATGTCCAGGTCTGCCTGTGACAGACGTGGTATCAGTGTCCATGGTCTCGGGAATCTCTCCCTCGACTGCACGATCCCCAATCGCTCCTGTCAACAAACAAAACATATCCAATATCAGATTCCACATCAACAAAAAGATATCAAAATACAACTTACATCAACAACATGCAATAATTTGCTCATCTACATCAAGTTCAAACTCTTATCATTTCATGTCAACTTGTAAAACAACTCAAGTTCTCAAAAACCATATCAAAACTTGTAAAACAACTCAAGTACCACAATCACAAACTTGTAAAACAACTCAAGTTTCCCACCCATATCAAAACTTGTAAAACAACTCAAGTTTCCAACCCATATCGGCTTGTAAAACAACTCAGGCTTTCATACACATTTGAACTTAAAACAGATAACACAAATAAATCATATTCTGATCACCACAAATAGCTTGATATCTATACATAACTTGGAAACATTCACATCAAAACAAGTTATACAAATGCTCATATTGGATACATGCATCAAAAACACGACAGACACGCAAAAACACCACATTTTAAATTGACCACAACAAAATTTTTTTCCTGGATGCGCTAAAACAGACATGAAATGCGCTAAAAAAAGACCCACGCGCTAGGCTGCTTGTCCTACGCACTAATCTATTTGCCTTATGCGCTAGATTCCATCTATGCGCTACCCTTTTCTGTCCATGCGCTATCTTATTTCTCCTATGCGCTAGACTCTGTCTACGCGCTATTGTTTTCCTTCCATGCGCTACCTAAACTAATCTATGCGCTAGACTCTGTCTACGCGCTAATCTATCCTCCCTACGCGCTCCCCTTTTCATCCTATGCACTAGAAACAACCTAAGCGCTAATCTAGTCTTCCTAAGCGCTACCTTTTAAGCTCTATGCGCTAGGTTATGATCACGCGCTAAACCTCCGGCTTCATGCGAACTTCTATGCGTCCTATGCGCTAGGTCAAAACGATGCGCTACCCTGTTTCCCCTACGCGCTAACATTGCCTTCACATGCGCTATTTTCCTTATACGCGCTAACCTAAAACTCCTATGCGCTACCAAATATTTTCGGACGCGACCCCTAATTTGACCCCGATGCGCTAGATCACATTGCGTATGCGCTACTGTTTACTTCAGACGCGCTAAACCGAAAAGCCTGAACTTAAAAATTCAAAAAACACCTAAAATCGACAAAATCAAAAATCAAAAAAGGGTCAAAAGGGTTGACTTACTGGTGGTCCACACGCTGCAGGTCTCCGATATCTCCGAATGCGCTCGAAACGGTGTCTGTGGTAAGGAATAGACATTTTCTCTCCAGAGCAAATTCTCTTTTCTTCAAAGTCAACAAGCACAAATGAATCTAAAATAACCCCTTTTCCCCTTTTATAGGAACAAAATGAAATTAGGGTTACCTAACTGGGCCTGTAATATGGTCGCGGTCTCCCCTATACTAAAACATTTTTAATTTATCGGGAGATGAATCAATTTACGCACTTCCTACACGCCTGAAATCCTACACATCATACGAACTTCATCAATTTAACTCGAATTTTTTTTTCAAAAACAAATTGATTCATCTCCCGAGGGGGCATCACATCAAACATCGAATCTGGGGCATCGCATCGAATCTGGGGCACGACTTGCAAATCAAAGAACGACACACAAAAATTGCATTTGATCATAAATCATGATAAAGCATCATTTTCTTTGAAATAACATGTGCACACACGTCACTTCAAAGAGGGGCAAAATGTAGACGTATAAAAATGACCATATTCCTAAATGAATATTTTATGTTCATTTCTCTATTTAATTAAATCCAATTTAATTAAATTATTCACATTCTTCTATTTAATTAAGTAAATCACTTAATTAAATTCACTATACCCATTTAATGAATAAATCATTTTATTCAATTAAATCCCCCTAGCCACTTTTAATTAAATTCAAATTTAATTAAATAGTTATCCTAAATTGAATAAATCAAATTTATTTAATTCCAACCAAATTGAATGAAAATCAAATAAATTCAATTAAATCCTATTATCCTCCCCATCCACTTGCAAAATCCCAAACCCCTACCTAACCCCTTCTAGAATATTCTAACCAATTCTAATTAACCTAAACACCCTCTAAACTTTGTCACATCCCTAAGCAAAGGGAGGTCACTTCTCAAATGGCCCAAAGTCTTGGATAACCATTGAAGGTTTTCAACCTTCAACCACCAAAAACCCTAAAGTCTTTAAAAACCATTGAAGGCTTCCAACCTTCAACCACTTAATCCCCAAAGTCTCTAATAACCATTAATGGTTATTTCAAACCCTCCCACATGGTTAAAACATTTGTTTTGACTCAACCTCTATCCAACCCAAGGGTCTCATCAGGTCATTAATACTTTGACCATGATTATCTCTTAATCATTTGCACAAAGGTTTATCTTTGGATTAGATCTTAATTCATTGGGTAAACCTAACTTAGACTTGACCCTTAGCCTTTAGATAACCATGAGGTCTCCTCAGGCCTTTAATGCCTCCAACCTCTTCTTTCAACCCAATCTGGTGTGGACATTTGTCATCATTTCATTGGTGCCAATTGTGCACATGGATCCCCAACTTTCAAACTTGGCCCTTGATTAAGCCATTCAATCTTGACCATCCATTGCCCTGTTTGTGCTATAAATAGAGCTCTCATTCCTCCATTCTTAACAATCATCTTTCAAATTTGAAGCATCACACTTATGTTCAAATTCTTTCAAGCTTTCTCATTTTATATATGCTCCTCATTTAGCCTCTTTTAGATCATAAATTAGACTAATATGCATGCTTAGATTACTTATTTACCATTTTAGCTCAATCATAGACTAAATATAGTATGCTAGGATAATCTTCATACTAACCTCGTCATCTTATCATTTAATTTGTTGCATTTCTAGCATCTCATCTAGCTTATAACACATCTCATATTAAAAATAGTTAAAATCTCTCTCGTTCTCATATTTGCCATCCCTAAACCATTTTGCTCAATAATCTAAGAGCAAAACATTGGTTTGAGGGACATTGTGAGATAGAGAACCATGGGACCCTCCTTGGGAAGCTGAGTAACGCATCGTTACTCCATAGCTTGCACCAAGAAGTCCTGTGTGTGTGTGTGGATTGGTATTTTATGTATTTTTCACATTTTAAATTCTAACAACCCACTTTTCCCACATACAGTCCTATTTCAGGATCGTTTGTGAGAGGTGTACAGTCTCAGGTGTTAGGTCATGCTAGGAGTCATCCTCCATAATTTAGAGGTGAGAATTTCCAGTGGAAGGAGAGTTCTCAAAATCATAATTCTTCTTGTAGACACAAATCATGAGGTGACAGGAAGAGTAGCAGGCAACATGCTATTCACTTTTAGGCTTCATAGGAAGCACAGGGTTCTCAGTAGAACTCTAGTGGAGATAGTTTTTAGCAGCCTAGTGCACCTTCTATTATTCATGGTTTTAGTAGAGAGATTTTTTTCACTTGTGGTCAGCAAGGACATTATGCAAAAAGTTACCCTCATCAATCACTCAGGTGTCTATTCAATGACCAATACCTTCAAAGCCCATAGTTGCCGATGCATGGAGGTCTCATTGTATTTAAGCGATAGTGGATAACCGTCAAGGTGAGCATCAGAGTGTAGTTGGGGAGGATTTGGGTCATGGGCGAGCAACTTTCTTTGGTGCCCGTGCATATTCTATAGCATTAGGATTTGATCCTTAGGGGTCGTGACATGGAGTTGGTAAGGGTCCAATGGGGCCTAAGTGATGATTCTTCGGTAATTTCAGGAGGATGCAACATGTTGAGAGAGTTATCTTCCTACTTGTTTCAAACTTCCAAGAGTAAGCCTGGGACAAAGGGGGAGGATGTAGTGCCCCTCCCTGATTTGTCTTCTCTTTTTGTCCATCGATAAACTATATTGGCATAGCTTAGACCATATTGTGATGATTTGATTGGATGTAAATATGAGTTTAGTTATGGTTTAGGTGCTTCCTTATGGATACTAGACATATTATATTGTGTTGACATCAATGATTACTTGTAGATTATGACATTCCTAGATTATTGTGATGATGGATTACTCTTTGATTATTGATATGTACTCATGTTATATGTGTGATTCATTTTTGCTATGGTGATTTGACAATATCATGCTATGTACTAACCCTATCCTATTATGAGGATGACTATGATAGTGCTTGATTGTTGTGATTGTCTTCTAAGTGTATTCGTGATAGAGATGATGTCATATCACTCATTACGAGCATGATATTATGTTGTGATTCCCTTCACTTGCTTGTTTATTTACGTTATATATTATTGCATATGTTGTTGTATATGTACTAGTGGTGACAAGTTTGCAAGTGCCAAACATCGACTCCACCTGGCTTCATAGGTTTGAGCATGTTTTATCCCAATGGCAAGTCGATCAGAGATGACATGAAAACCCACTCTATACAAAGTTTAAGTTCATTACCCTTGTTCGTTTAGTGTCTTGGTGTGAGTTGTTGTCTAGCATCTAGTGATTACTTGGGTTATCCCATGTTGGATTTCTTTGTGTTGTAATATTCTCATTATTGTTTGATTTATAATTATTAAATTAATTAATTGATTTATATAGTTTAATAAAGTTAAATTAAAATTAATGGATTAATATAGTTTATAATAATGAATTAAATAAATAGTTGATATAAATATTTTAAAATTAATGGGTGATTATTATTGTTAATTATCCTTGATTTTATATTTAAATTAATGATTTAATATCATTATTATGATTGAGGATTAATTATTATTCATTTAATTATTTGTTGTGGTTTTTAATATTATGTGGGTATTTATTTATATTTCCTTGATTATTTAATTAATAAGATTTTATAATTAATTGTGCCCATGGTTTTATTTATATTGGTTTATTATATTATTATTTTAATTCATTTTTACCTTCTTGGTTTTTTAATTAACTGTTTATTCTACCTACCCTATTTTACCATTGGTTCTGAGCTTGGTAAGTTTGGTAAATATTATTTAATATTATTTTTACATTAGTATATGGTATGGTAGGTATAATATATTGTTTCTTCGAATTTTTTAATTGGTCAAGACTTTTCTATAGTGTTGTTTTATTTTTTATAAATTTGGTTGCCTGTGCGTTCACGGGGGTTTGCTTTCTCTACAAATTTTGAATTTGAGCATTTGGATTTTGATTGATTTCATAATGGATTGCTGGGAGATTTCGATTGAAGATTTGGATTGGAGATTGCTAGGATGTTTCTCTTCCCAGGTTGATTTTTATTTTGGATTGTGACTCCAGGTCGGAGCTTTTGATTTCTCCCTCTCTACAATTTTTATTTCAAAAGATTGTCTGCAATGTGTCTTATTAAATATTGTTTGGGGATCTAATTAGATATTTGAGTTTTTAATTTTATTGGGGAAAGATTTTAGGATTGATAGGATTCATATTTGATTAGTTGGAAATCTGAGAAATGGGGAGTGTTGTGAATGCATATCCTATACTGTTCATTCCCATGACTTGAAATTCCTTTTTCCTGAGGATTTGTGGGCTTTATTAAGCCGTGTGTTGATGTTTAGATATTTTCATGTATTCTTATCAATCCCTTTATTTTTTTGTGTAATTTGTGAGTTAAGAGTGAATCTGTCATTGCTAGAAATGTGTATTTTCTGTGTGCACTTTGTTGTAACTTGTCTTGTGAATGGTTTATTATGGTATGGGCAATACAATTCCTTTGTAATATTGGTTGTATTATCCTTTGGGCCTTATTTTATCTCCCAAGTAATTGTGCAAGTTTTGGGAAGGTCTGTGGGTGTTCCTGAGCGCTATTATGGAAGAATGATGTGGCTAGTTTCTATTTGAATGTTCACAATTTGTCAAATTATATGCTTCCTTGATGTCATTTCATCCTTCCACACCTTCTGAGAAGGTCATTTGGTCAATTTTGGGGTCTCATGGCAATTTAGGCAAATTTTGTTATCATTTTCCTCCATTTTCTGAGGTTCTTAGCTATTTTACCAAAAACACCATTTTGTGTATCAAGGGCGCTAATCTGGAAACCAGGAGAGATGCTTCTAAAACTAGGAGGGATGCTCCTCAAACCAGGAGAGATACTTCTCAAACCACGACTGTTGCTTCTCAAACTAGGAGAGTTGTTCCTCAAACCAAGAGAGTTGCTTCTCAAACCAGGACCACTTCTCAAACCAGGAGTGTTGCTTCTCATACTAGGAGAGTTGCTCCTCAAACCAGGAGAGTTGATTCTCAAACCAGGACCATTAGTTCTCAAACCAGGAGAGTTGCTCCTCAAACTAGGAGAGCTCCTTCTCAAACCAGGAGCGCTAATTCTCAAACTAGGAGAGCTTCTTCTCAAACCGAGAGAGCTAATTCTCAGATCAGGAGTGCTAATCTACCTTGTAGGTTGCGTTGTTGATCTTTTTGAACTATTTGAGTTGATTATCTAGTTTGGCGACTTCCCAGAGGCTGTTTTATTTTGGTTTTCAAGGTTCCCGAGTTATCCCGGGACCACTTTTATGATTGGAATAGATTTTATTTATTTTTGGTGACTATTTACTTGGGCTCATCTTGGTTATAATCTCACTACGGTAATTTTGGATTGCATATTTCTCATGAGGTTGTTATGATTCTATTGTTATATTATCTTATTCAAAACCTAGGATTACCAAGTCATGTATGTTGAGAGCCCATGGTCATGCTACATTATGTTTCTTATGTTTGCGTAACCCTAAGGTCTAGGTACATACTAGGGGAGAGTGGGCTTCCAAGTGAGTGATTGGGATTGCATGGTGTAGACGACTAGGTTACCCAGAGTCTAGATCATCATAATATCTCATTGGGAGTTTATGCTTTGTAATCAAGTGATAACTTAACTAATAATTCTTGGGGTTTGGGTAGAATAGTTCATCTTAATAAGATAAGAAATGATTGGTGGCCCCTCTACCTTGCCTAGTGGTAGAGATCTCAGATATTATTGGGAAGGCCTTGGTAACCCAGGTAAGCTAATCTCCCTTACTCCATAGAGGTTGAGATGGATCCACATGTACATCTAGGATGACTCAGACAAGTGGCTTGGTTCCCATTGGTCGCATGTGATGACAATCTTTTCCCTACATGTAGGTCCTAGTGCCTTGAGTCTCGATTTGATGTGCAGCCTCTGGAGGATTTATGATTGGAGATTTTATGATTTTAATTCTTGAATTTGTCTTGTATTGGTCTTTCTTTGGTTGTTAGGTGTCAACCTAGATCTAGAGTGTGTGTGGGATCTTGTGTCATCTCCTAACATGGGGGTGGTTCCTTATTGTTCCACATGGTTGGGTGGTTTGATGCCCTCTTCCATTGGGATGTTCTTCATTGGATGCTCTTGCATGGATGTGGATCTCTTGTCTACTTAGCTATGAATGGATATATGTAGCAGATTGATGTATATGATTCATATGGCATATGTATGTATTGGATACATGATGTAATTTTAATATAAATGAGATCTATGGTCCTTGTTGTAAAAGAATATTGTGTTCATGTAAATGGTAGATGATGTATAAGTAAGCATAATTATGTAACATGTGGGTCTAGGATGTTGATTCATTAATTGTAAGAATGGCATTGGATTTAATGATATGCATTTGGTCTCATGTAATATTGGAAACATGATAGGTTATAATGGAATTGGAATATGATGTTAAGAAATGAATAGGCAGTTGGGATTAGGAACATTTGGTATTGGTGATTTAAAATGAACTTAAAGGGGATGGTTTATATATGTATAGTACAATTATGTATTCATATTTAAGGGTATTAAATGATCATATGTGTTTTGGAATAAATAATGTTAGAGATAGTGTGCATGATTTATAGTGATGTTCATGTTGTTATTGCTTACAAATAGATTAGGAAATGGCGTTGTGATACCCTAGGGAATGCTTAGATGTGTTGTATTTATTTTTGATTGTGTTATGTATTCTTGAGATTATGTTATGATGATTAGATGTTATTATTTTATTGGATGATTGATGCATATGAGAAGGTAGTATTTAAAGATGTTTAAAAAAAAAAATTCTCTATTTGCAAGTTATTTGGTCTATTTCTCTAGGGTATTTTTGCGAGCATTGCATGAGGGCTGGAAGGATGACCTAATCACGCTTTCTCTAGAAATATAAAAGTAGCTTATGATAAGATAGGGATTTATATATCATCTTAAGGGAGCCATACGGTGATTATCTTCGGGGAAAATCTAGTTATGCCCTTCCATTGAAAATATCATAATATTTGGTCAAAATAATGAGTGGGTCTCTACAAAAAGGTTTTTCAGTAATTGTTTGAGGAACAAGATAACATATAGATTCAATACTAAAATATCTTACAACCCTTATTGGCCCTTGATGTTCGAAGGCTATCGAGCTCATATTGCACCTATGTCATATTCACCCTATAAGACAAGCTTTTTCTTACTACCTGTTTATATAACAGTTGAGCAGAAAATCCTCTTTGGTCGTTCCTCCTTCTAGGAGTGACCATTTATTTAAAGAGGAAATCCTTGAAGAAAAAATAAAATGGATCCTACTACACAAAATGTGCAAGTGCACAAGCATTTCAAGCATATGTTCTCTTTAGTGTACTTACTCCAAATATGGGTGAGCCTAAAAAAAGCACACATTCTGCAAAAACACTAATTCTAAGTAGTTTTGTTTGTTTCTATCTTTGAGATGCAAACACCAAAAGATAAAGATGAAACATTAGTAGTGAGAAAAACTCACTCATCCATGCAACAATATAAGACTTTAACTGAATAAAGAAATGGTAGAAAAGTCAAAGTACTACCTCACTGTAAATTACTAGTCAAATGTGATATAGTAGCATAACAAATGCAAAACTCCAGGCAGACCAACGAAAAAACAATTGCATAGATACAAGAACAATTAAAAATTAATACGAAAATCATTGTGAACAGATGTGATTATCTTTCTCTACCTGCTGAAATTTGTCAAAATGTCAATTCTAGACAATATCAAGAAATTAGAACATTAAGATGGAAATAGGCGATATGTTAGAATGCATGGTGGAAGCTAGCAAACACATTTGATACATAGTAAGGCTTATATTTTTTTCAAGTTTGTTGAAGGTCTATTTCGCACAATATTTGTTGTCATTGTCATCTTATATGCATTTGTTGAGCTCAAAAATGGTTTTCTGGAATCTTTGGTCAGATTATGCGGGCCATCCTATTGTTAGCAAAAAATACATTCTCCTATGCAACACACATTAGTGAAAATGAGCTATTAAGAGCACAAAATTGAAACCCTATACCTCAACAGGGATCATTAAATTCATGGACAAATGTGAAGTTAATTTCACACAAATACAAACTTTTTGCTAGACAAATATAAAATTGATAATATGATGAATGCAAGATCAATTTAACAAATAAGGAATAAATGATGTGCAAATGCAAATATCGCTAAAAAAACTACAAAAAATTGAGTGTGATTGCAAAAATCAGAACTTGCACCTAGAATATCACAAAAATGAAAAAATCAAAGAGTTGTTGACTTCATGTCAAGTTCACCAAAATGTATACGAGGGGAATTTGTTGATTAGGTTGAAAGCACTGGAATAGTGAGAGGGGGGGTGAATGAGTATTCCCACAAATTAAAGAAAACTTTTTGCCAATTATGACTGTCCACAAAAATATCTAACAAACTTGACTGATATAAAGTAGTTAATGCAAAATAAACATGAAGAACATAACCACAAGATGAACACCAGATTTTATACATCAAAAACCCAAATGGGAAAAACCATAAAGAGTGTTAACTCTCAGGAGAATATAGCTAGTTATAATTATGTTTACAAAGGAGTGGCTCACTATCAAATTACAAAAATAGCTCACTGACGGACTGCTCATTGCAAATATACAAAGAGATGGCTAACTGTCGAAATGCTCATTGCGACTGAGAATGTCGAATTGAGAAGGTTTGCATCTCCAAAAGAATGGGATCATTTCCAAGTTTAACCTCAAATTACAAAACACAAGCTTTACAATAGAGCTGGTTAGAGATATATGTACAACTATCCTGCAACAGGTCCAGTAAATGACTACCGCAACATTGTATGCCTTTGCAACTCACACATCATACACACTATTATCCTCAATGCCAACTTTCTTTCACATATCACACATGCCTTCACTCACTCAATCTATTGATATTTTTTCTTTTCCTTCTTCTACTACTACTTCTGCATTATGCTACTACATATGTATATGTATATATGCCAGAGGTCACAAATACAAAATAGTGTGTTGGTGAAGCCCAACATGTTATCAATATGCTTATGTCAGCCTCCACAAGACTTCTACATGCTTCCTTTACATACTCAGATTACAAATGAATATACCGAGATTACCAAAAAGGGATAGGGTCATTTGGACCCAAGAATACAGACCCATATTTATAGGATCAAGCACAATATCTCCAAATTATAGGCTCCATGCATACCAAGAAAAATGCAACACAAAACTCGAAGAGATACTTTTGATAATTACCAAAACTACTAACATTGGGACACAATTGAAACTAGGATCAATGAGAACTCCTAACTTCAGGATATCAGGATCAATGAGAACTTAATGAAACATCTAAAGTCATCATCCAAGGCTATCCATGTTGCATAATAACTTTTGACCAAAATACCAACATTTGAACTGCACATCCATACTGACTACATACAATCCTTGCATACAACAACAACCATAACATCCATAACATCCAAACTAATGTTCGGACCTCATATACTGTCTGGTCCAAACCAAATGGCTAGTTTGACATTAATGAAAACATTATTCACACAATTCTAATATAATTTACTATTACTAATTAAATTAATAGGTAGCTAAAAAAAGCTAACCTAATTAACATATTTGATCGTAAGACAATAAGAGTTCACTAATAAATTTAACAATAAAATGAATCAAATCAAACAAGACTCCATGTTGAATCCTATCATATCACTTCTATTGTTCTTCTGCTTCTTGACGGAAATTGGCTCTCAAAGTTGCACTATGAAAAACCTACAATATTTTGACACAAGAATTCAAAGATAGTGGTTACCAATAATGAAGGATTGAAGTGTGTTATGAAAAAATTGCAATATTTTGACACAAGAATTTGAAGATAGTGGTTACCAATAATGAAGGATTGAATAATTCATAGACTTCTTAAATTTTGATGAATGGTTGATATTGATTCAACAATAGAGTCAATCTACTATGGAAAATGATTGATACAAAATAGATTAAGATCTGTCAAATTGATTGAAAGTATAACCCATTTGATTGAAAGTCATTAAGATTGATTGACTTTTTAATGAATTTGATAGATTCATTAACTAGTTTGAATGATGTGAGGACTAAATTGATTGGTTAGAAGACTGAATTGATTGATCTGTTAGAATGAGTTGATTGATAGTTGACTAGAAGGCAGTGGTAGTTAGAATTTTGACATGTGATGTAGGAAATTAGAATGAAATGTCATTGATTTGAATTTAAATTTTTGAAAATGTCAAATGAAATTGAAATTGATGGAAATGAAATGAATTCAAATTTGGAGGGAATTTAACTAAACAATAAAGATCATTTAATTGAATTGGAAATTCAAAATTAATTAAATAATTAAAGTATTTAATTAATTTAAAAGGAGAAGGGTTTATTGATTAAATGATTTGGATGGAAATTGAATAATTATTTTTTGATAAAAAAGATGAATATTTGTAAAGTACTGATGCCGATAGCTAACAAGATGAGAGGGGGGGTGGGGGTGAATCATACAAACTTAATATTTCGTAAAATCAATAGATTCAACCTCGGTAACTTATACTTCTGCAATATAACCAAAAACTGCTAAACATGCTAACTCATAAACACATAATCAGTATATCACATATAACACCAGATTTAACGTGGAAACCCAAATAGGGAAAAACCACTGAGGGATTTCGGACCCACTAAGAAATATACTCTTCTAGAGTATGCTTGGTTAAAAGCAAATCCTGTTAAAGATTACAAACACATTGCTAGATGTGACCCGGTTAAGGGATTTCTCGTAGATCTGTTAGGATCTTCACTTTGTTAGAAGTGACCTTGTCAAAGGATTTCAAACACTCAATTAGAATCTTACCTTGCTAGAGGTTTTACAAATAAGACTGTTAAGTCCACTCGGTTAAGAGATTTCCTGTCACTTACAAAATAACAGTAATAAAAATATATCTGCAACTTCACATCTAAAATGATAAAGCAGATTCTTATTTGCTTAATACTATCTAGTCATAGGACTTATCTTGTCCCTCTGCTGGGCTTCCTACTTTGTTATTCAAATAGGTCTTCAAGCTTCTGTGCTTGGTAATCACTATGTAGCATCCCCGTGCTTACACTTGCCCGCATACCTTGTTCATTAATAATTTCTTATTTATAAACAATTTTGCTAACCACTGAATCTCCTTGATCACATTTCCCATGATCAATCATAGCCATTAGATCATTAATCTTGATTAGGTTCAATGTATCCTTCGATCTGAAAAACATTTTACTTCGCCTAGGAACTTGCATTCCATTCTTGGAACTTGTGCTAGGTTAAGTGGTTCAATCTATGATGTAGATCTAGCTCCTGAATTTTCAAAGCCATAGATCCTTAACAAATTTCTTGCATGACATATCAATCATTTAATCAACTCCAGCTAATCAACTTCCTTCATTAAATAATGCTTTTATTCATCCAATGCGTTCTGTTACTGCTCGGTTGTAACTCGCTAAATACTAAACTTCATTCGGTAGACATTCTGCCTTCATTAACCGATATCGATAACCTTAGGCTTTACCGACTAGGTTCTTTACTCGGTGACATAGTATAGTATTGACCTTACAATTAACAACATATGTAGGATATCAAAACAATCTAAACATCATGATCTCATCATTGTCTAACTCGGTAATAGTTGCCCATTGAATAACATATTTCTCCCCTTATTCATCACATTCTTTATGTGTCTTTTACCGACATCTTAATTCTCTTCAAATCAATCTTCTCAAGATATGGCAACATCATATTGAATCAAAATATCCATTTCATGACATCAATGATAAAATAATGTTATAAAGATAGTTATCATCCTTCTTTAGTTATATCAATAAATTTCAACAACCTTCTCAATATCCTTAATGAATATCAACAATCTCCTTCTATTGAAATGCCAACAATCTCCCCCTTTGGCATTGATGGAAAAACCAACTTTTAAATGGTAATACCAACAAGATATTCAAATTGATTTCGGATTCAGATTGTTGTGGAGACTTATCCTATTATCCTTGAGCTATTTTCTTCTTCTGAAGTCTTCTCCTTTTTTCAGTAAACTTCTCCCCCTGTCATTAGTCTTTTGTTATCTTCTTCATCTAGGGCTTTACCATTTAGTCTTCCATTTAGTCTTCTCCCCCTTTGACAATAATGCCAAAAATTAAAAGAACTAAATAATGAACTCTTCTGGTGTGAAGTGCTTTCTTTTGCTGAGTTACAGATGCAAATGTGACATCTAAAACTCGATCAGAGCAAGCTTTCCTTCAATATTATTTCCTGTATCTTGTTCCCATTCCTGCACACCTTTAGAAAACTTCCTAAAGTGCGTAAATCAACATCAATCCACACATAATATTCTGTAGATTCATCAAATTGATGCTTTCACCGAACTCTGTCAGTGAGTAGAAGATAGGGGTAGGACCCATAACTTGCTGCGGAGATACTCAAAAGTGTCTCTTGGTAGTGGCTTTGTGAAGATGTCTGCAATTTGCTCCTTTGTGCTAACATATTCCAACACAACTTTCTTTTCTTGAACTTCTTCTCTGAGATAATGATACTTGATAGAAATATGTTTTGTCTTAGAGTGCATTACCAGATTCTTTGAAATGTTAATGGCACTTGTATTATCATAGAATATAGTTACTAGCTCGGTAACCTTTTCATTTATACCTTCCAATAGTTGTTTTATCCATGCTATATTAGTGCAATTTAATGCTACAACAACATATTCAGCTTCTGCTATTGACTGTGAAACACATCCTTGTTTCTTGCTAAGCCAACTCACTAGTCTTTCTCCTAAAAAGAAAACTCCTCCACTTGTGCTTTTCCTGTCATCAATATTGCCTACCCAATCAGCATTAGTATACACTTTTAAATCAAAATCATTTCTCTTTTCATATACTAAGCCATAATCTTCAGTGCCTCTCAGGTATCTGAAAATTCTCTTGATTGCTATCATATGGGTTTCTTTGGGATCTGCAGAGAATCTTGCAACAATAGCTACTGCATGTGCTATATCCGGTCTACTATGCACAACATATTGTAACTTTCCAATCATGGATCGGTAAAGTGTCTCATCAACAGATGCAGATTCATCATTCTTTGATAGTTTACAGTTGGTGGTCATAGGAGTACTTACTGGTTTTGAATCCTCCATTCCAAATTTCTTCAAGATTTCCTTTATGTACTTGGATTGAGCAATGAAAATCTCATCTTTCATTTGCCGTATCTATAAACCTATAAAATACTTTATCTCACCAATTAGTGACATCTCAAATTCTTTGCACATTTCATTACCAAAGTTTTTGCATAGAGAATCATTTCCACAAAATATAATGTCATCAACAAATATAGCTGAGATTAGTGTTCCATTATCTTCATCATTCTTCATGTACATATTGTTGTTTTCACTTGTTCTTATAAAACCAATCTTGATTAAGTAAGAGTGCAATCTCTCATACCATGCTCTAGGTGCTTGTTTAAGACCATATAAAGCTTTGTTCAATTTACATACCTAATCTTTATTCTTGTCTTCAATTAATCCTTTAGGTTGTTCAATATAAACTTCTTCTTCTAATATACCATTCAAAAATGTAGATTTGATATCCATTTGATATACGTTGAAAATTTTGAAAGCAGCATATGGCAACAATGTTCTTACTCCTTCAAGTCTAGCCATAGGTGCAAAGGTCTCGCCATAATCTATTCCTTCTTCTTG
Organism: Cryptomeria japonica; assembly: GCF_030272615.1. Taxonomy (NCBI): domain Eukaryota; kingdom Viridiplantae; phylum Streptophyta; class Pinopsida; order Cupressales; family Cupressaceae; genus Cryptomeria; species Cryptomeria japonica. Next base: position 751,205,957 of record NC_081411.1, on the reverse strand, counting down.
AGCATATCCTTTGCAAACTAGTCTTGCTTTATTTCGAATGACCTCACCTTTTTCATTTAGCTTGTTTCTGAAAATCCACTTTGTACCGATTACATTTTTGTCCTTCGGTCTTGGGACCAGTGTCCATGTGTCATTCTTCTTGATTTGATCAATCTCTTCTATCATAGCATTTATCCAATCTTCACTGTTAAATGCCTCTTTTACTATTCTTGGTTCAAATTCAGATATCAGACATGTGTTCTGTCTCAGTTTGTTCCTTGTCATCACTAGATCATCCTTATCTCCTATAATTTGACTTGATGCATGATTCCTTTTGATATATTTGGCTAATACAAGCTCGGTAGGCTTGGTATGATCTTCTTCATCACTCGGTAACTGGATATCCTCTTTATTTTCTTTAGTAACTCTCTCGGTAGGACTTGTCGGTTGAACATAGACAAATTCTTCATAATCTTCTGGTTCCTTGGAATTTCCTTCATCATTTCTTTTTGTAAATTCATCAATTTTCACATTTGCACTTTCTACTATTTTGTTATATGATTTGATCAGACATTTAAATGCTTTACTTCTAGAAGAATAACCTAGAAATGTTCCTTCTTCACTTTTTTGATCAAACTTTCCATTTTTGTCATCTTTGTGTACATAGCATCTACTTCCAAAGATTTTAAAGTAACTTACATTAGGTTTCTTGTCATACCATATTTCATATGGTGTCTTCAAATTTCCTTTCTTATATTGTACTCGGTTCAGGGTGTAAACAACAGTGCTTATTGCTTCTCTCTAAAATTTTTGTGGCACATTCTTTTCAATTACCAGGGTTCTGGCACAATCCACAATAGATCTATTTCTTCTCTCAGCTATCCCATTTTGCTATCGAGTTCTCGGTGCAGAGACTTGTCTTTTTATACCATGATTATTGCAGAATAAGTTAAATTCATCAGAGGTGAACTCTCCTCCTCTATCAGATCTAAGACATTTCAGTTGTCTTCCTGTTTCATTTTCAACTCTTGCCTTGTACCATTTAAACATTTGAAAATCTTATGATTTTTCTTTTAAAAACATAACTGACATCATCCTTGAATAATCATCCACAAATAATATGAAATATTTATCACCATAATAACTCTGAACTTTCATAGAACCACAAAGATCAGTATGCACAAGATCTAAAATTCCCTTAGAAGTGTAGGACTTACTTGTAAAGCTTGATCTTGTCATCTTATCCATCTGGCATCCTCTGCATATAGCATTCTCAGGTTTCTCCAAACTCGGTAGACCTCTTACTCGGTGCTTCTTACTTATTTTGATTAGATTATCAAAATTTACATGACAAAACCTTTTATGCCATAACCAGGTATCATCTATCTTTGCATAAAGACACTTGTTTCGAGCTGAGTCAAGGTGAAATGTGTTACCTTTTGTTTGAGTCTCGATAGCTGCTAACTTTCCATGCTTGTCATGAACTTTGACAATTCCTTTCTGAAATTCTATTCGGTAACCTGTGTTGTTTAGCTATGCTACACTCAACAAACTATATTTTAAACCTTCAACCTAATAAACATCATCACATTTTTCATTATCAAGAAGTGTGATTGAGCCTTTACCTTTTACCGGACATGGTGCATCATTACCAAATATTACATAGCCTCCATCATAATCTTCTAATTTAACAAATTTGTGTTTATCACCTGTCACGTGATGTGAGCATCCACTATTTATGATCCAAGAATCATTATTATTTATGTGAGATATTAGGGATTTTTCTTCATACCTTTCTTCATCAGATCCATCCTTAATAGCCACATTAACAACTTCCTCTGTATTAGTCCCATCAGATTTATCATCATTGGATTCCTCATCAGCTACTAGGCATGTCTTTCTATCTCTCCTTCTGAAATCTTGGTATACTCTGTAGTGATTGTCTTTCTGTCTGTCATCTCGGTATTCTCTCTTTTCACTAGATTCTTTGTCAGGGCAGTTAGAGGCCATATGTCCTATTTTATCACAATTGAAACATTTCAAAGGTAGCTTTCCTTTATACTTACCTTTGCCTCTCAGTAACCTCCTGGCCAACAATGCTTCAAACTCTTCTTGCTTTCTGATTTCCTCATACAGTTTTTGCACTTCTTCCATGTTCTTACGAAATCTTTCACTTGCTCCACTGTGATTCCCTTCAGAATACTTACTCATTCTATCATTGTAATCATTAGATTCACCAAGATGAAAAGAACTGAATGCAGATTCAACTTTATTTACCGAAGACCCACTGTTATCAAAATTACTTAACTCAAATGCATGTAGCTTACTGATAGTAGCATCTAAAGAAATTGGCATGTTAGGTACAGACCTCAATTCATTGATTGCAGAGACTTGGATTGCATAAGCAGGTAGAAGGGTTCTCAATAACTTACTTCTGACATCCTTCTCTTCAATAGTTCCTCCTGCTCCTTTGATTTGATTGACAATTTCCTTTAGTCTTGTACTATACTGGGTTATGTTCTCACCTTCATTCATCCTCATAGATTCAAGTTGTCCTCTTAGACTATCTACTTTTTCTCTCTGAACATGTTCATCACCGCCATACACAGATATGAGCTTGTCCCACATTGCTTTGGCATCAATGCAGCCTTCTAGGTCATTAAACTCTGAGTCGGTCAATGCTGATGATATTTCAATCATTGCTTGAGTGTGTTCTTGCTTTGCCTTTATCTCTTCCATTTTTAATGGATAGGTGCTAGGTGTAATGAAATCATTCTCTAGATAATATGTTGCATATTCTCCAACTCCCGATAAGTGCAACTTCATCCTTTTTTACCATGTGGCGAAACTAGACTTGTTCAGCTTTGGGGCATCCCTCTTATACATCTTCAGATCTTTGCCTCAAGTACCTTTAAACTTTCCTTCTAGAGTCCAAAGCTCTGATACCAATTGTAAAGTACTGATGCCGATAGCTAACAAGATGAGAGGGGGGGGTGAATCATACAAACTTAATCTTTCGTGAAATCAACAGATTCAACCTTGGTAACTTATACTTCTGCAATATAACCAAAAACTGCTAAACATGCTAACTCATAAACACATAATCATCATATCACATATAACACCAGATTTAACGTGGAAACCCAAATAGGGAAAAACCACTGTGGGATTTCAGACCCACTAAAAAATATACTCTTCTAGAGTATGCTCGGTTAAAAGAAAATCCTGTTAAAGATTACAAACACATTGCTAGATGTGACCCGGTTAAGGGATTTATCTCAGATCTGTTAGGATCTTTACTTTGTTAGAAGTGACCTTGTCAAAGGATTTCAAACACTCAACTAGAATGTTATGTTGCTAGAGGTTTTACAAATAAGACTATTAAGTCCACTCAGTTAAGAGATTTCACGTCACTTACAAAATAATAGTAATAAAAATATATCTGCAACTTCACATCTAAAATGCTAAAGCAAATTCTTATTTGCTCAATACTATCTAGTCATACGACTTATCTTGTCCCTCTGCTGGGCTTCCTACTCTGTTATTCAAATAGGTCTTCAAGCTTCTGTGCTCGGTAATCACTATGTAGCATCCTTGTGCTTACACTTGCCTGCATACCTTGTTCATCAATAATTTCTTATTTATAAACAATTTTGCTAACCGCTGAATCTCCTTGATCACATTTCCCATGATCAATCATAGCCATCAGATCATCAATCTTGACTAGGTTCAATGTATCCTTCGATCTGAAAAATGTTTTACTTCGCCTAGGAACTTGCATTCCATTCTTGGAACTTGTGCTAGGTTAAGCGGTTCAATTTGTGCTGTAGATCTAGCTCCTGAATTTTCAAAGCTGTAGATCCTTAACAAATTTCTTGCTCGACATATCAATCATTTAATCAACTCCAGCTAATCAACTTCCTTCATTAAATAATGATTTTATTCATCCAATGCATTCTATTCCTACTCAGTTTTAACTCGGTAAATACTAAACTTCACTCGGTAGACATTCCGCCTTCATTAACCGATATCGATAACCTTAGGGTTTACCGACTAGGTTCCTTAGGGTTTATTGACTAGGTTCTTTACTCGGTGACATAGTATAGTATTAACCTTACAAATAACAACATATGTAGGATATCAAAACAATATAAACATAATGATCTCATCATTGTCTAACTCGGTAATAGTTGCCCATTGAATAACATATTTCTCCCCTTATTCATCACATTCTTTCTATGTCTTTTACTGACATCTTAATTCTCTTCAAATCAATCTTCTCAAGATATGGCAACATCATACTGAATCAAAATATCAATTTCATGACATCAATGACAAAATAATATTATAAAGATAGTTATCATCCTTCTTCAGTTATATCAATAAATTTCAACAGCCTTCTCAATATCCTTAATGAATATCAACAATCTCCTTCTATTGAAATGCCAACAATATTGACTTAGAAAAATATAATTAGATTAATTAAATAATTAAGATCACTTAAATAATATAGAAGAATAATTAGCAATATTAGTAACTGGACAATTTTGACTGTCTACAAGATTAATATTACTCAAAATGAATATTAATAATATTTTTTATATATAAGTATAAAAAAAAAATAGATATATAAAATTACCTTTTGACAATATTCACAAATAAGTTTCAACATCTTCAACACTATTTTCCTATATTTGAAATCCAACTAAGTACCTTGTTTTATTTATTTATTTAAACTTTAAATTTAATTGCAATATCAATTCAAGCTCTAAATCATAACCTTTTTACTTTTCTTTAGTTATTAATCATAGTACTAAAATCATTTAAAGGTTTACTTGGGCGTTATGTTAAGTTCAAAAAATTTCTATTTGCGGCTTATTTTCCTATTTTTAAAAAAATATTCTTATACACATTTCTATTTGATAAACCCCATTTCTCTTATATTTATATATATTTTTAATTGCTTTTAATAACAAATTTGATGATCATTATTTATAAATAGAAAATAGTTTCAATTTTGATATCTCTTGTTGTATTTTTACTTAGATTTTGTAAAATATACGAATGCCATGGACAAGGCCCTATAATGGGGATGGTAGTGGGACACAATTAATCTATTAGTAGAGCACAATAAGTGCCATGTCAATACTTATCCCCAAAAAAATGCGAGTAATTTTGAAAAAGCAACTAGATATGTGATGCCACATCAACACACCAATAAACATGACTTGGTGCACAACTATGGATCTTATTTAATTTTTTGTACCATTTTGGACACCTTGCAAAAAATGCATGTGACATGGTATCATATTTAACCATGTGGACCTAAAACCAAATTGTTTAAAAAATGTCACATGTAAATAGTTGTACAAAATTCAAAGTGATTTGAAATATTTAAGATAGATTTTGAGAGACGTGAAGTTAGGGTGCTCCACTATAAGACCCTCTCCCATAATATTTATATTAAATTTATACAAATAGAGATCATTCCCTTTATAAATATGATATATAAAATAAAACAAAACAATAACACATCAAAATAATTAATTTTGAAAAATTAGATTAAACTTCCTCCACAATTGAGTGTGGGTCCCATTGTATGTTATGTTGAATAATTTGTATGTTAGCCATGTCACAGGATAAGGACAATAGCTGTGCTGTCTGTCTTAAGCCTTGGCAATTTAAAAAATAGTGGGTACAGGACTATTTGTGAGCATTCAACGAACAAAAACAACCTCTGTACTCTTTTCTATATTCATCTTGTGGGTTTCCCATCTTTCTAGTTGTAATCTGATCCTAATCTTTCCTTGCCTGCCTTCTAAAACACAAAATCTTTCTGGTGATTTCTCAGTTGGGCACAATTTACAGGATAGATGGCAAAATATACAACAACTTGGGGTCTTTTATCACATTTACTAGAGTAAAAACAAGTATTGGAGGGATCTCCATAGTGGGTTTTAAGAAATGGGGACGTTGCCGCTTTGGATTCTTTCATATTCTTTATTCATTGATTGGTCTCACTACTTAAATTTAATGTTCACAACTCTTTTCTATCTTCATCTTGTGACTTCCAATTAATATTTCCTCACCCGCTTTCCAAAACGCAAAATCATTCTTCCATTTGCACAATTTGTACGATAGTAGGGCACAATTTATACGATAGTAGGGCACAGAACTCACAACAGATTCAGGACTAAATGAGTGAATATTGAAGAGATGTGTAATTTCGTCGGCCAAATGATTTTGCATATAACAATTTCCATCTTGGCAGATATCAATTAAACCATGAATATTTGAATGGTCACTTAAATTTACAAAAATAAAAGATTAAAAAGTGAGCTAAACCATTTAATGGAAAAAATTTATCCATTTAGTCAATTTAGCATGACAAGATAATATTAATGATAATGCTAAACTTTTCTCAACAACCTCCCCCTTTGTAAAAAAATTAAAAATGAGCAGGAGTGGAGCATTTGGAGCTAGCATTTTGGTGGTGAGGGAGACGTAGGGGAGGATGATGGCGAGGTAGATGGTGATGGGAGAGCTGGTTTCTATGGTCTTGTTGTTTTTTTTGTAGGTGGTGACAAGTTGTAGACATAGGGGAGGATGATGGTGAGGTAGATGGTGATGGGGAGAGTTGGTTTCTATGGTTCTTGTTGCTTGTTTTGTAGGTGGCGACATGTTGTCCTTCTAACAAATGGTGTAAGGGAAATCTTGTGATGGTTTTATCTGCCTCTATTGGGTGGAAGGTCATCTATGGATGGTGGTTGGGTTGCAACCATATTTTCTTGAATCTATTGTTGTGGTTTGATGGGGCTTTGTTCCTTAAGATCTTGTGGCACCAGGTTGCAATCTGTTTTGGGGTTCATGGGATGCCCACCACTACACTTTGTAGTGTTGTTGCACATCTTTCTCATCCGTGTTGTGGATCTATCCCTTCCCCCTTGTGGGTTTGGCAACCCCTCACATTTTTTAGCGGATGATGTGTGTGGGTACTCCTTTTGGCAATAGCGTTGTCCAAGAGCTAGTAGATTAGCTAGGGCATGTAGAAAACATTTCCTTGGTTATTTTTGGTTCTCCATCCTTAAGTAAGCTAGGGTTGTGACCCTAGGGTTTGATGATGGGGTTGGGAGGTTTCAAGATTCATCTTTGTAGGTCCTTGTGAAAGATGGTTGTTCCCTTTGGAGTTGGTTATTCACCGCCAACTATGAGAAGGCTTTGGACATGTGTTGAGGGCCAGTTTCCCTATGGGTGTTTAACCAAACTTATTTATAGAGTGAACTTTGGTTTCCTTGGTTGGATGTTACTCTTTTCTTGGGTCCTTGTTGATTCCCCCTATTCCCCCCCTCATATGGAGTGCTTTTACAAGTCAATTCGCTTAGAGAAGGTATTGATTGAAGATTCAAAAGGGATCTTCTTTGTGTTGGGTTTCTGCTTCACACACAAGAGACCTATTGAGGTGATCCATGTATCTATTGAGGTTGTGGACATGTTATTTTGTTTGTAGGATTTTCTACAAATCAAAGGTTTAGGAACACCTTTCAAAATCCTATGAGTGTTTTTGAGTTAGTCCATTTAAGGATTACTCTCTTTATTGTTTTTCTGTAATGGCTATATGCTTCTTCTTTCACAAGCTCTCCAGGTGTCTCTGGATTGTTGTGGTTTCCCTCCTTGTTGAAGTTGCAAGGTGGTCCTACTGGTAAAAGGTTGTGGGAAGCCTTTTAAAATCTGTTGTGTTTCAACCATTCCCTTGGATACATCAATTAAACACTCTAAGGGGGATTTCAAGAAGATGGTTCGAGGTTCCTTCCAAAACCCCTTTGTTTTGATTATGTAATTTTATTGTGTTAGGACCCTTGTTCCCACTAGTTTGGTGGTCCAATCAAAAGAATCCTTTCAAAAAAAGTCCTATCCATTTTTGGTTCTTGTGGTCTAGATGGTCTCATTGCTCGTGAGTTCCTCCCCTTTGTGTTCCTACATGGCAGTTTTGTAATGTTTTGGGCCTCTCCCAGTTTTCATTAATCAAAACATGACAAGACAAAATTACTATAAGTCTCATCTTATGGTTTTTATGGCAATTCTAATCATAATTTTAAACTTAATCATATTACTAATTAAAACCATAACTTAATACTAATTCCAAAACTAATTTCACCCATTAATTTTAATTTAACTCAAAGCCAAAACACTAATTCTAACTAGTAACCTTAAATTTCAATCAAACACAAACACCATTCTAGTACTAACCAAAATCTATATTCTAACCTTAATCAATTTTTTAAATGGGAACTCTAATTTTAACTCTATCGTAATTCTTAGCTTAACTTAATACTAGTCTTAATTAAAATTTTAATTTAAAGATTAACTTTAATAGTAGGACAAGTTAGAATTAAGGTTAGGATTAGAGTTAGGATTAAATTGAAAATAGATTACAATTAAAACACCAACATATTGAATGCTTTCAGGTGGTTTGTAATTCATCCACCATCTTCCATTTTCAATGAATATAATTTCTTTCTCAATAGAATCTAATTCAATAAAGATCCACCTTGATACATCTCACTAAGCTTTCTTCAATAGCTTCTTTCTAAAGGTCTCTTCATGGACATTGATACAGAGTCTACCAAACACAATCCAGTTAGACCCTTATATTTACAGTTCATAACATCATTTTGAGCAGTTGTAGTAGGATCTATAGGCCTTGCAACCTTCTCGTCAACATCCCATAAATCTTGATATATTATATGAAGATCCTCCATCTTCAGCTTTCACATCTCAAAATTACTTCCAAACAATTTATCCACCTCTATTCTCCTTGATGAGCATGCCATCTAAAAAAAATCTGCAACAAGATCAAAATTATCTTCTACACAAGCTCCCACTCGAATCTAAATTTGTTCAAAAAACACAAAAATCCACAACTGAAACCAAAGTTGATTAAGCTTTGATATCATTTGTAAGGAAATTAAGTAGTAGAACAACTTCCTACAATAATCTTGAGAGGAGGGTAATGAAAAAATTTCACAAATCTTTATTATAGTTAAAGAAACTTAATAGAAATAAACATAAATAGCATACATACCACAACATAGTGATTTAGGTGTGGAAACCCTTTTTTGGAGGCAAACCCCACACTCCTAAAGTTATCCAATATATTATTTAGAAAATAAAAATTGATTACAATATATTTGTAGAGCAAGCTTCTCATAAGTGTACCACCAAAAGAGATCCAAAGGCAACTCAACAGCTTTTAGACTTTCAAAATACATCACAATACATAGTCAAAATATAATGTCATTATAATATAGGTTTGACTATCAAATTTTCACTTGGAGGATGAATCTCTGATAATTATTAATGATATTATTAATGGTGAAACCACTACATAGGAATTGAACAAATTTATTAAAATCATTAGGAATATTTTATCAAAATGTGAAAATTTTATAGTATCTCACACATTGAGAGGTGGTAATGAGGCGGCAGACACATTATCAAAGGTGGAAGTCTCATTAATGGAAGGACATGGGGATGAAATATGAGAGTACTATCACTCAATCTCTAAGATTGCCTGTACACCACCATTTTAGTCTTCATTATGGTAAGTTGGGTGTTATAAATATGATGGGTGTTATAAATATGGTGGTTAGGTGTAATCTAGAATGGAAGCCAAATTTACTCTCATCACTATCAAACAATAGGTGGCTTTCCTTGGTAGAGTCAAA